>NC_090921.1:22472466-23090588 GCF_040938575.1 Ambystoma mexicanum | reverse complement strand
AAAGTGGTAGTAGAAGAGAAGCGAGTGCATGAAAGGTGATGGAGAATGTGAGGAGGGCGATTGAGGAGAAGGTGGAGTAGGAGTAGCAGCAGTAGGAGGAGAAGGAGCAGTGGTGTGGAGGTGGGATCAATAGGAGGATGAGTGATAGTCACGTGATGGTGGCAGTAGGAGGCAGAGTAGTATTGGTAAGGGGAGCAGGAGTAATTTCAGGGGTGGTGAGTAGTAACATAAGATAGTTCTGCAGAAGTAGATACTAGCGAGAGGAACATTGGAGAAAGAGGGAGGGCGTTATCATCTAGAAAAACAGAAAATGGACAGAGAGGGAAAGCGGGAGGAGAGCGGAGAAGAGAGAAAATAAGACAGAAGTAGAAAGCTGTGGAATAATGAAAGCAACTGCTCAGAGTGATTGAAGGGCACCACACAACTGGTGTCCCAGATAGACGTCCCTTGGATTGTTCAGGATTTTGCCTTTAGGCCATCACCTATCGTTGGATAGCTTTTGATAATTGGGGTTACTGATCACTAGCCCAGTCCGTCGTCGAGGGAAGTCTGTGCTAGGGTGGGTTTGCTCATCCCTATGTTGGAGAGAGAGGGACAGACAATAGGCCTGTTGGAAATCAAAATAAAAATCCTGGAGACGGCCAATGGAGAGACCCAGTGGGCCAGGTGCCTTCCCAGTGGATGATTGCTGTGGTATCGGGAGGATGCCTTGGTCATCTTGACTTAGCCCCCATTACTTGGCAGGGCACAATCTTGGACTATAATCCTTCAAGACACAAAAGGTGATGGCGGGAAGGTTTAGAATTAATCTTAACCTCAGGCACAGCTATGGACAACCCTCTAAACCATTGCTCTTTAGCCTGCCAAGACATTACAGACAGAAAAGATTGTAGCTATTCGGGTTTGGTTCCACTGTGAGAAACCTGTCTCACCTGCGAGTCCCCAAGGATCTGTCATCCAAGTGGCCAGGACACAGCCATCGCTATTCGATCCAGTTCCTTCCTGGGGGTGGACTAGTGCGGGAGGATCATCTGGATGGGGGGGGCTTCGGGAGTGGAAGTGGGACACCAAAGGGTGAGATGACAGATCCCCTTCCTTATGACACCTTTTCCCCATCCTACTCCGTAATATGTAGAAGCTGTACTCGCCCCCTTTTGCAACATGTTAGGGAGAATTCGCGAAATGTGCTAATTCCTCTCTACATTAGAGATCCCCAGCAACTTTGCTGGATTTAAGGACTTTTAATTTTTAACCTGGAGATAGTGAGACTCTTTTTCGCACTCTCTCATGTATTTTAATGTGATTTTAACTCTGTGTTTGTTTTGGTTGTGGAGCCTGACAAACTCCATAGGCATCATCTTTGCATTGCGTCACACGGCACCCTATTACTTATTATATATTGAAGGAAGAATTGATTTGAATCTTTATTTTGACTAACCAATATAATGGATCTTGTTCATTTATGTTTGTCCTTGTTTTTCATGGTGGGTTCTATTGCTCCCCATCCCCAAACTGCTTTGCAATTTATTTTTAGAATGCAGAATTCATTTTTGTTTTGAGTTTGTTTTTGACTAATACCCTTTGCATTTATTGATCATCTAGCATCAGTCACAATTTCTATTTTCAACCATATTTTTACTAGAAGCATTGGCAACTTTCTAAGATTGTAAACTTAAGAGCCCTTAGGCTTGACACAAGTTGTTGGCTCATTCTTTTGTAACATGGTTTCATTCCATTATTGTTTTTTGGTTGTTATGACTCCTGCATTTATCTCATAAATCATGAGTTTCAAATTCAAAAATGTGTGTGAAACCTAATTTCGTAGACATTCTTCAAACCCAGGCCCAACGTACCGCGACGGTAGGAGCGTAGGTACCCTAGGAACCTTTTTTGTTATAAGCATTTGTTTAGACCAAGGGAGTCTCCCACACCCACTAGGATCCACAGCGACACCCAAACCTCAAACTACTTGGCGTTAGCGCGTTTGATTGGGGTATTCTCTCCTTCCGCCGCCCCCCAATGGCTTTGCATCGCTGATCACCTGAGATGAACGATGTGTTTCCTGCTGGAGTTTAGTTGTGAAACTGTGTGACCGGTGCCCTGCAGCGCTCGTCTTTCTTTTGAAAACCAAATATTGAGTGGGAACAAGTAGCTGTGAAATGGGTCCAAACAGCAACTACTTATAGGGCTCACTTTTCAAGACTCTTCAAGGTGCTTTTTCTGACTACATGGATGTTTTTCATGACACATACGTGTGCTTCAGTGTGGATTCAGTGTTCTATCCTCTACCTGACAATTGAGTATCCTTTACAGGGTTTCCACATATGGAGGTAGATGAACATGTGAGGGACTGTGCCGACGCAGGAAGGGAAGCCCGCAGCATCCAGCTGGATACAGGTACAGGCTTTTATTCCAGCTTTCCCCACTGTCAAGGGGCGCACATAGAATGCTTCGCAGGTTGGCTACATTGGCATAGGCTTCTGAGCTTCGAGCTGGGCAACCCACCTTTTAGAAGGTTTCTATTCCTGGTTGCGAATGTGAATATTAAATCGATTTAAACAGATGTGTATCCAGGCTACCTTTCTCTGCAAAATGTTTTTTGCCATTTCTCTCAGTTCCTTCAATCGTACACATGATATGAGGTCATTTATCACCCGCCTGCGCACACGTGTTTCTAGACGTGACAAAGGTAGGAGGACACAGGGAGGTGAGACAACGATCTTACTAGGCCAAGTGTCATTCAGATTGTGCAAGTGCGAGATCGAGAAAGTGCAAGGGGAAAGGGGGAGAAGTGCAAAGGAGAGGGAGGGGGCAAACAGGGCAGCAATGCTCTGAGTAAGTGCAGCACAAGGCAGCGCGGCTCTGCGTAAGTGCCAGGAGGCAAGGGACTGTAGAGGTTACCGATTACAGCCCCTAATACCATACCATATGTTAGGGAGATTTTTCATTTTACTGTTTAATTTCTGCCTCCTTAGAGAACCCCAGCTCTTTTGCTGAACTTTGGAATGAGTGAGCCCTTTTTCTCTCTCACCCAGTTGTTTTGGTTTGATTTAAAGACTGTGGCCCTCATTACGACCCTGGCGGAGAACCATGGTGCAATTTGCACCATGGTCCATGGCGCAAAGCTGCCAACTCCGCCATGGGGGTTGGCGGACTTACCGCCCCATTCCGACCTTGGCGGGGCGGTAAGTCCCCAATCCCCATTTACCCTTCCCCATTCCCATTTTTGCCCCATAGGGTATAATGGGAGTGGGGAAGGCGTTAATTACGCCACTGTAAATTACGGTGGCGTAATTAACAACAAGTCCCGTAGCGCCATGGATTTTTCCGGCTGCAAAAAGCAGCCGTAAAAATCGCCATGGCGCTACGGGAACTCGTAGTCTGGCGGAAAGGTACGCCATGCATTACGCCGGCGTAAACCCCTTTCCGCCAGGGTCGTAATGAGGGCCAGTGTTTCTTTTGACTGTGGAGCCTGACAAACTCCATAGGCATCATCTTTTACATTGCGTCACACAACACCTTCAGTGCAGTGCCACAGGGACGTCTCTTAGATTTCCCAAAGGTGTAAATACCTTCTCTGGGTGAAACTACTGTTTCCCAGAGCAGTGAAGTGAAATTGACTTTACTTGCACTTGTAACTTTCTAGACCCAGCACACACTATCTTACCATAGGGTGCTGGAGGGGTTACCTAGTATCCCCTTTGTCTAGCTTCTCATGTAACCTTTTTATATTGCCATTTCTACGTTTAATGGCTGGTGGCAGTGTTAGGCAGAACCCTGTGCAGTTCCGTTGGGGAACACTGCAAAAAGATTAAGACTACAGGAGTAAGCAGTAAACCCAATTGGTAGCAGTCTGTACCACCCAGATTTACCTGGTAGCTGTGGCTGAGCAGTCAGACTTCTCTCAGGAAGAGTAGGGCAGTATATAGAGCATACACAATAGGGCCAAAAACACAGTAGAGCAAACAAACACTGACCAGAGCTTTGTATCAAAAGTATATAATTATTTATTTAAAACACACTTTAGGCAATACATTAGCACTCTAAATCAAAAGCAAGTTAAAACGCAGGGCCTCATTACACGGTAGGCGTTAAGGGTTTACCGTTACCGGTAAGGGTACCGGTAAACCCTTACCGCCTTACTACGAGTTCCCTTTGCGAGACCCGACCTTAACGGCTGGTTTTACCAGCCGTCAAAGTAGGGTGCCGCACAAGGACCTTGGTGCTAATTACGGTACGGCAATTTGCTGTACCGTAATTAGCGCATTCCCCATTCCCATTATGCCCTAGGGGGGAAAAATGGGAATGGGGAAGTACCTTGATGAATGGGGAATTACCGCCCTCACTCACCTTGGAGTAGGGCGGTAATTCCGCCATCCACCAAGGCGGACACGGTAAAATACCGGCGGCAACCATGGCGCTAGCAGTGCCATGTTTACCGCATACTGTGTAATGAGGCCCACAGTCAGGTAAAGTATAAACACCTCCCTTGATAACTATTAGACAAGTCAGAGTTAAAACACCACTATTTGTTAAAACAGATGTGAGCGCGTAACCTAGATGGCACTACAATAGTTAAGTTAAAGGGAGAGAAAAAGGCAGGGCATAAAAATAAAACAGTTCCCAACACTTTTCGAAGTTCAAAGCAAGGGAGTCAAGGCAGTATGCACTGTAGAGCCAAAGTTCATAGGTCAGGCCCACTTTAAATGGAGCAAAGCGAAATGTGCCCAAGATCAGACAGTTTAAAATGCACTAAAACTCTTTGCAGAATGTTCAAAAGAGGTTGGGGTGATTCAAGAAGTAAAGTTAGAAGGTCTGGGGCCAACCCAGTTGGAAAGCCAAGGATTTAAGGGTCACCTTTAGAGATCTGTGGAAAGGTAGGCCGGGCAGAACACAGTACCTTAAAGAGACAGGAAGCTCCAGCGGTGGCAGTTGTTCCTGCCAGTGGTTGCAGTTCGTTGTTTCGATCAGGGGAAGAGAGGATCTCGTCGAGGAGGAAACTTGGAGTCGAGGTACTGCACAGGGATGAAACCAGCCACGGATTTTGTCGGTTAAAAGGTGCGTTCCTTTTATTCACGGTCAAAGTGGTGAAGCTTGGCTATCCGGCCGCCAGGGTGCTTGGCACGGGCGATTCGACCAAGAGGCGTCTTTGGAAGGCGAAATGGGCGAACTGGTTGATCCCACCAGCTCAAAGGAAGACAACTAGTCCAGCAGAAGATCTTCTCTTGTCGTTGGGAAAGTGGTGAGTTTGTTGCAGCAGGGCTCCACTGGTGGTGTCGTCGTTGCAGATGGCTCAGCTTCTTCCCTCTTCGGATTCTTAGGTCCTGTGGTGACTTCTGAAGTTCCAGTCCCAAAACCCCTGCTTTCATGCAGAAAACCCCCCATTCAACAGCCTAGCTGTCACTCAAACATGCTAAGTGGTGAGCCAGGCGGCTCACCACTGGGCCAATCAGAACAGAGTGCGACTTGAGTTGCTTAGGCAACGCAGTCCAGGGTGCCAATTCCCCCACCCACACATCCTGTGGAACCCAGACAGAGTGGCACCAGTTGGAAGCTTCTGTGGATAAACCCGCCAAAAAGTGGAACAAAGGGCCCGACCTTGGTTGGAGTTACAGAGACGGACACAAACCCCATTTTAGAATAGAGTTCTGGCAAAAAGACCCAACCGTGGATTTAATATTAAATAAATAAACCAGCAGTATCTTTAAAATTGAACCAAAAAGTGGTGCGTTTAAAATCAATGGGAAAATCCCATAGGAAATATCCGGTGAAATATTTTGCGTGGTAACCACTGCCACCAGCCAGAAACTCGACAAGGGGAGACTGGACAGTGCCCCCTTGGAAGCAGACCCAGGGGCCATCGAACTAACCCCTTCTAGTACTTCCACAATATGATGGTTTGTACTGGTTCTGTTCGCAATTTAAGACTAGCAAAGTCAATGGTGACTTTACATGCCCTGGGAGACAGTAGTCAGTCCCAGGGTATGGAGTCTATGTTTGGGGGTCACTATGACACCCCTGTGTTACAGCACTGAGGGTGCTGTGTAACACATACACAAAAAACAGATGATGCTCTATGGAGTAAAAAAAACCATAGCTCATAAGCACACAAAAATTCAAAGACATACCTCAAATCATGCCTAAGAGTGGGAGGAAAAGAGTCTCACTCTTAGCTGGAGAAAAAACCAAACCCCAAAAATCCAGCAACGCTGCTGGGGGACTCACTAGGTTTGGGAAATTAGCCTGATAAGAGAATTCTCTCCCTAACAGGCAGTGGTTTACTTTTTCATACCATTGTGTGCTTTTTAGCTGCGGTAATATACCCATGAGTGCCTATTTTGTCAAAATGGCCCCAGTCTTATTTTTTTGCCATTTCTTGTTGGAAAGGTCCTTCTTGAGATTTACTCTGCGTGCCAAACCAGGTTTGCTCCCTTAGTTCATTTTGTCTTTGGTCGGATTCACTGGTGAAGCCCACCTCTGGCTCCAGTGTGTGTGGCAGGGGCGGGAAGTGAGGGAGGTGCCCAAATCTCCCTGTGCTTAATCCCCTTGGTTACAGGAATGCACCCAAAGGCGATTGCCCGGCTGGCTGTCCGGCAAGGACAGCCACCCTGCTGTGTGAGTGACAGCTAGGCTGAAAATGAATGGGAGAAACCTGCATAAAAGGCAAAGCGTTTTGCTTGGAAGGCAGAGTCAACCACTGGCTCAAGGAATCCGAAGAAGAACTTGGAAGAGATGCTTGCTGCAACTCCTGGATCATTGGTCTGCCCGGTGACGCCCTGCTGCATTGCTGAATTCGCCTCGACTAGATAAGCCCTGCAAAGGGTGACTTCTCCCCTTGGGTTGGTGGGACCAATCGACCCCAAAACAAACTCATCTGGACATCCTCTCGGAGCTGGCTGTACTTCATTTGCTGCTGCAGGAACTAATTGCCAGGGAGAGGAACACCAGAATCGAGTGTGTCGTCTTTAAGTCGGACCCGAGCTCCAGGAAGATCCTTTGGACTCCCAAGAAGCAGAACTGACCGAGCCTGAGCCACCTCAACAGAGTGCTGGACCCCAGATGCGAGGAAAGCCCACAAGGTATGCGAGAACCGCCGTGGTGCTATTTGCGAGAAGCTGAAATCGCAAAGTGCAGCTGATCTGAAGTTTGCCCATTGCTGCCGCCGAACTTCAAACCATAGTTCAGGAGTCCCCAGATGTCCTGCCTCTTGTCCCCATGACTGAGGCACAGGAACAATAGGATATGCCATACTACAACTGGAACAGAAGCCAGCTGGTACCAATTTCTTCAGACCTAAGGTACTGTAAATGAAGGGGTACTTACCTCTTGTTGTGTGTAGCTTGCTTGTGCTCACTGGAGCCTTGCATTGGATGCCCTTTGCAGAGTTGCTTGCAGCTTTGCCCCTCACAAGCCTTCCAGCTTGTGGCCCAAAAGAGACTTCATTTTCTACAAAGACTTCTAAAACATTGTGCTAGACTTTTAACTTACCTTCAAGAAGATCTTCAGCTCCCCTAGATGTTGCTCAATTAACATTGGCTGTCCTAACTCCCTGAAAGACTCTACCCTATGACTTTGTGCTTTAACTATCCCTCAAAAAAGTCACACATTCCATAGCTTGTGTAGCTGGGAAAGGGTAATTTGCTTTGCATTGGGGGGGTTCAGAAGTACTTACCTGCTTAAGAATATTTAACCATTGTTATATTCCCTAAACCTTTTCCCTTTGACACCAAACGTAGTTCTGCTCTAAATGTGGCAGTGATATATTAATGTCCGCAGTATCCTAGTTATTTAAGTCACCTCGGGGTGTAGGAGGTATCTGTGTGCCACACCAAATGGGTATCTACTGATTTATTGAAACTGAGTGTGCATTTTTGAAGTATATTTTGGTGTTACATATATTTCTTCCTTCTAAAGATGGCTTATTTAACTGTCTGTTAAATCCATACATTATTATTTAATCAAGATATCTTGAGTCTAAGAGTTTATTTGGATACATGTCACTGTGAAACTCTATGTTGTAATTCTACAGCTCACATTGACCCCTCTTGAGATGAGCCTGGCTGCTCAGTCACGCTACCAACCTGTGTAGTACATGCTTATACCCAAGGTTGCGTTAACTATTGCCAAGAGGACAAGGTTGGTGCAGTCTCCCACAGGGCACTGCATACAATCTTGCCTAACACCATACACCCTGACACTTTACTTATGAATGATGTCCATCATGTGTTACATTTCTCACTGCTTGGAAGTACGCATCAGAGTCCAAAGTTCAGGGGCGTTACTTATTACTATTATTATTATTATTATTAATATTATTATTATTGTAGGATTTATAGAGCGCAAACTATGGCTGGAAAACATCAAGGCGCTGGGTAGGAGAGAAGACCACAGGCCTAAGAAGCAGAAAGTTAACTAAAAAGATAAGTCTTGACTGGCCACCAGGGGGCGCACGGATGAGTATGCCTCCTGTGTGAGCTCCGTCCCTGCGGTCCCGATAAGCGGTATGAGCCCCCGCTGATGGTCCCCCCCCCCCCCACGAAAGTTCGAGATTCTGTGACCTGAACGCACCCGCCCGCAGCATGGAAAAAACCCGACAAAAATCGGGCCCGTTTTGACCGAGAACTCAGTAGTTCCAGAAGTGCCTATCCGCTGCGCCACGGAAAGCGCGAACCCTGGCGTTGCGTGGCCCGTGCGACAGGCGTTACCCGCGGTGAACATCTGTGCCCCAGGCCTGTGGTGGTGATCCCTTGCTCGTGGGAGGCGGCGAGCCCAAAGACTCCCAACGATACCGGGCGGCTGCACGGGGTGAGTGAGGGACTTCTACGCGAAACCCTGCAGTACCAGGGCCCGCGCCTCGCTGTGCCGCGTAATACACGTGACCCCCATACCTGCCGCAGAGCTCATGCGGTGAACTGTACCCCGGGGGCTGTGTGCTACCCGAACCGGGCGGCGCATTGGCCTCACGAGGTGTTGCATCCCGTTCCGGGGGTCCGCGGCTTAACCCGCTGCAGGACTTGCTGCCTCCCGCTGCACCAGAGGGGAAGAGGCATCCTCCTACGCTGAACGCGTTGGGCCGGCGTGAGACCCCGCAGCGTCCTAGGGACCCCCGTTCTGGCGCTGGCTGACCCCCTCTGCAGCGCCACTGCACACAACCCCCCTGAAGGCGAGGCTCAAGATGGATGACTTAGAAAACAGGGAGTGGAGGAATAACCTCCGCTTTTTTGGTATTCCGGAACGTGAAGGTGAAACTGAAAAAGACCTCAAAGACACCATCCACGACATCATTAGAATATTGACCGCCGATGAAGACATCGATGAGCCTAAGACGGAACGCATACATAGAGCTGGTGGGCCGCCCGGCCAAATTTCATCGATATCAAGACAAAACCAGAATTCTTGAGAAGGCCAGGTCTGGAGGCCCGCTCACAATGGGAGGCGCTCAAATCACCATCTTTCAAGACTTATCCTCGCTAACATTAGCCCTGAGATGCCTTTGCAGCCCCCTAACGAAATGGCTTAAGGACCAGGGCATAAGGTACAGATGGGGATACCCTTTCTCGCTCACCTTCGAGCATGGCAGCAGGAAAATAGTCCTACGCTCTGAAGATGAAATCAAAAGATTGCATCGTCGACCTCCTCGGTACGGACCCGCGGGGCAAAGAAGGTTGCAACGACGGACGACCGGGATCGCAGTGGGAGCTCCAGGGCCCCAGGCGCAAGAGGGTAAATGGATCGAGAAAATGTAGACGCCCCAACAACACCCCCGACCATGATTAAGCAAGAGAAGCTGCGTCAGATTCGTGCCGGCTACAGTCATACCTAAAACACGAGGCGTTGTCTCCCGTGGAGGGTGCGACATGGCGAAATCCCCCACTTTGGTGCCGCTGCGGGCAGGGCACCCCCCGGAAATGGGAGGCGACGTGAACTCCTGCGGGATGACCTGAGAACCACACGTAACGTTGAAACTTTCACATGTTTGTTGTTGCTATTGTTGAAACTGCGTAATATTTGGGGGAGGGGAGAAAGAGATGGGGGCTCACCCTTAAGTTGCGATGGTACATCTGATCGGGACTGTAGGTCAACGGTCCCTACTGATGGTCCGCCGACGGACTGCATACTCCCATCCAGTCTGTCCCGGACGCCGTCAACAGCTGCCTATACAGCACCCCCTGTTCGTAAGCTCAAGCGAGCACCATCAACTATGGTGGAACATGGGAAAAGGGGAGAGAAGTAACGGACACTTGGGAAATGTACAGATAACACTACGTTTGCTCCAAAGTATCACAGTCAAGATGGCACAGGGTATCCACTTGTCTCTCTGGCCGCTGGTGGTGAAGGATCCTAGACTGCAAACTGCTGATGCATCACATGAGAAGCCTAAGGGCAAGGGTCTCCTCAGAATTGGGACCATCAATGTGAAGGGATTGAATTCCCCTACTAAGAGGTCGCTGCTGCACAGAGAATTCCGAAGATCTGACATTGACATTCTCCTCCTTCAAGGGACGAAATTTGCGAGAGGGGAGGAGCGGACGGTTCTGGGGAATCGGGGAGGTATGGAATTCTGGGGCTCTGGCCCGCTCAGGAAAGGAGGGGTCGGAATTCTCATCAAGAAGGGAGTTGGCTTTGAACTAGAGAAGACCTGGTCGGATGTGAGTGGACGAGCCCTCCTGATAGTGGGGAAAATCGCAAGAGTTCAGGTCACAATTGCTACAATATACTCACCTAATAGCGGACAAGCTGCATTCCTTCAGAAAACGATTCCCAAAATAGTACTGGAAACTGCAGGCCACCTCTTCATAGGAGGCGACTTTAACCAGTGGGTGGACCCATCCGTAGACTGGAGGCCAGGCAACCCCGACACGCGGACCCAGCATAGAGGGGACCGTACTGAATTCGCCGTCATGATGGAGCTATACGATCTACGGGATGTGTGGAGAACACAACATCCTGACGAAGGGGGCTTCACCTTTTACTCGAACCCCCATCGCACATTCTCACACATAGACTATATATTCCTCGCGCCTGACCTTGCAAGGTCCACAAGTCACACGAGTATTGTCCCGATAACATGGTCAGACCATGACATGGTGCTAGCAGACGTCAACTGGGCCGACCTACCTGTCGCTGGGGGATCCTGGCGCTGCAATGAGTCCCTCTGGACTGACGCGGTGTTCAGAAATGAAATGGAGACCGAGATCGAAGAATACTTCAAGACGAATGACAATAGGGAGGTCTCCAAACAAGTGATTTGGGAAGCAGGGAAGGCCATTTGGAGAGGCATATTAATACGCGAGGGCTCCTCTAAAAAGAGAGAGCGTATGATTGTAGAAAACAAGCTCCGTAATGAAATACACCAGCTGGAGGCGGAACTAAGAGACAAAACAACGGTGGATTCCACCAAACTAGACATGGCCCATCGTAAAAGAGAGGAACTACGGCTGTTAGAACACGGCCAGGTGTTGCGGAAATTGCAATTCCTGAAGCAGGCATATTATGAGAAGGGGGACAAGGCTGATGCACTCTTAGCCGCCAGGCTCAAGGAAAGGAGGGAGGAACGCAAGGTGAAAGAGATAAAAGAGCCCACCAACCCTGCGATGCACCCACCCCACTCGATACCCGAGAGCTTCGCCAACTTTTACGAAAACCTATATACCTCTGAGCTGCTCTCGGCTCATTCTGACATATCCTCCTACCTGTCCACAATTACTATGCCTACATTAACGCACACAGAGACCGAACTCCTTGATAGTCCAATAACCGAACACGAGACACGAGAGGCGATCAAACGGCTTACACTGGGGAAGTCTCTGGGTGAAGACGGTTACACGGCCGGCTTCTATAAGACCTTCACCGATCAACTGTCACCCTTTCTCACGGAACTCTTTAATGAGATAATGAGCTCTGGGATCGCACCAGATTCCTTTAAGAAAGCCCTCATAACTGTCATCCCTAAAGAGGGTAGAGACCCCAAACTATGTGGGTCATATCGCCCCATTTCCCTCCTCAATCTCGATACGAAGATTTACGCTCGAGTATTGGCGGCCAGATTGGAAACTTTAATGCCCAAGTTGGTCCACCCTGACCAGGTGGGATTTATCCTTGGAAGGCAGGGTGCCAACACCATGCGTAAAACTCTACATCTTGTCCACGTAGGGCACAGTCTACCAGATGATCCGGCCTTCCTATCGATTGATGCAGAAAAAGCCTTTGATAGGGTGGAATGGGATTTCCTGGGGGCAGTTCTCCAGAAAGTAGGGATAGGCCCCAAATTCCGTGATGGGATACGAGCAATATACGCCTCTCCCAAAGCATCAATATTTGTGAATGGGGAATATTCCAGGTGGTTTGAACTGCAACGGGGGACCAGACAGGGATATCCACTCTCCGCGATCCTGTTTGCACTTTCCCTCGAGCCCTTAGCTCAAAAAATAAGGAACGACCCCCGAATAGAGGGAATACGGCTGGGAGGGACAGAATATAAGGCAGGGTTGTATGCTGATGATATCCTTCTACATCTAACTAAACCTATGACCTCCATCCCCCATGCCCTAACTCTAATAGAAGAATATGGCCGGTTCTCTGGGTTTAAAGTAAACATGTCAAAATCCATACTCTTTCCACTCCAAGGTACCCCGGATGATAATGACACCAAGTTCCTCCCCTTAGGGCTCAAAGTAGAACACACGACATTACGATACCTGGGCATACAGATCACCAGAACCCTAGACGACCTCTACGAGGCTAACTTCCCCCTGCTCCTTCGTTGCTTCGAAAGAGACCTCGAGAAATGGAGCAAACTGACGATCTCTTGGCTGGGGCGTATCAACGCCGTCAAGATGGTGTGCCTCCCCCGTTTTCTCTACCCCTTTCAGATGTTACCGATCGAGATGCCCAAAAAATTCTTTGTGGATGCCTGAAAGCTCATGAGCTCATGTTGCGGTTCATCTGGCAGGGGAAGAGACCGAGGATCTCTTACGACACACTTACTCTCCCCAAAGACAGGGGAGGAGTAGGTCTTCCTGATCTGGGAAAATACTATAAAGCCGCCCAGTTACGTGTCCTAATTCCGCACTTCAGGGACCACAAACACCTGCAATGGGTTCAGATAGACAACCACTACATGTCCCCCGCCACAGTGGCAGAGTGGCTGTGGTCACCATACCAACGGGTCCAGATGAGAATTAATCACCATCCCATACTGACTACCATATGGCCCATATGGCGCACTGGGAAAGAGATGCGAGAAGTTACCAGCTGGCCATCCCGGCTCAGTAACTTGTGGTCTCCTGGCATAAATGACCAAATTCCAAATCTAGAGCGGTTCCAGTCATGGTACGAGGCGGGCCTAGAAAGGGTGGGACAACTTCAGAGAAAGGACTCGTTCATCACATTACCTGATCTGACAACGGCACTGGGGATAGGTACTTTATCAACATTTCACTTCATCCAGCTAAAAGGGGTGTTAACGAGACCTGAATGGAGAGAAAAACTGAGAAGAGACCTTACCGCCTTTGAGAAACTCCTAGACTCCAGAACAGAAATGAAAGGCCTTATATCTGTAATGTATCAAACGCTATTAGCAGCAGGAGGTGGAACTACAGAACCCCTTAGGGCCAGATGGGAAAAAGACCTCGGCGAAGGGATACTCCCTGATCAATGGGACTTAATGTGCAGAACTGCACCTAAATCCTCCATATCCAACCAATATAAGCTTCATGCAATAAAGCTTCTACACAGATGGCATTACGATCTGCTTCGACTCTCCAAAATGTCCCAGTCCATGAGCCCGAAGTGCTGGAGAAATTGTGGAGAAAATGCCAACTATTGGCACATGTGGTGGAGCTGCCCGCACATCAAAGTGTTTTGGACTGAGGTTCTGGGATGGATTAAAGAGGCAGACGACATCCACAGAGAACTTGACCCATACCTTGTTTTGTTTGGCCTTGAAAGAGACGAGGAGGATTGGTTTCGGGTGAAAGGCCTGGCCCCCCTCAGCTATTACTGGCAGCGAGGGCCCTGATAGCGACCAAATGGAAATCTCCTCTGGTCCCAGTTAAGACCGAGTGGATCAAACTGGCCACGAGCATTTATGTGATGGAAACGATCACTGCCTCCCTGCACAATAAATCGGCGAAATGTGAAACTCTATGGATGGATTTCAAGAATACATGTATCGCACCTACTTACGACTCCCAACCAGAGGAACCCCCAAAGGCCTGACCGAATGATGCTATGCTCAAAGATCACTACAAAGGATGAGAATCTCATCTCCATCGAACATGGTACTGCCAGATGTGACACTGTGTCAACCATACGATACTAATACTTTCGTCAATCAATTGCACTTGTGATGTACACCAATCCAAGTGGGGGGGGGGGGTGGGAGTGGGTTATGGCTAACAGTCAATGAGACATACCCAGATAATCAGGACTGTCACACTACTAAGAGATTCCAGCATATTGTTTTAGTCTGCACCGTTTGTTCGACATGTACCTCTGGAAGATGTATGATTTTGTGTGAATATTGTTTGCCTCTTTTTGTTTCTTGCAAAACCAATAAAGTTAAATTTATTTTTAAAAAAAGATAAGTCTTTAATATCTTCCTAAAGGGGAGGTATTCGGTCTGAACGCTCAAGTGCAATGGCAGGGTTCCATAGGCTGGGGGCCAGTACCAAAAAGGAGCGGCCACCCAGGCGCTTGCAGCTGAATTTGGGAATCTTCAGCAAAGCTTGTGTTTCAGATCGAAGACTTCTAGCAGGATAATACCTTACCAATTTATTTCTCAAATAATGAGGCTCAACATTACAGAGAGCTTGATGCACAATACACAAAATCTTAGACTTGATCCGTGCTCCCGCCGGCAACCAGTGAAGCCGGAGAAGAAGAGCAGCGGAAGGAGTCAGTCGGGGAGCTTGAAGCGCTAGTCAAACCGCTGCGTTCGGAAGAACTTGTAATCGCTGAATCTGGTGCTTCGGATGTCCTAGGTAGATATCATTGCAGTAATCTAAGGCCCGCATTATCGAAGAAGTCACCAGTGAAGTGCGATTTTCCAGAGGAAGCAGGGGAAGAATTTTTCTCAGGGCTTTCAGTTTTCCAAAACCAGCCCCACAAATGGCAGAGATCTGTGTTTCAGGCGAGCCATTAGGTAGATGTTTCACACCCAAACTCTTAACTGACGCGAGGGTACTGGACAAGGGCCAAGGGAGGCGGGCCAATATTGCGCGTTCCAAAGATGATCCCTGCCCTTTGGCCCCACCACTAGTACTTCGGTTGTATTCCCATTTAGTTGGAGCCAATTGGCTGCCATCCAAGAGCCCACTTTCTCCAGGCAGTCACACAGCTGGCTGGGGGGCACAGTTTGAGGAGAATCCAACCAAAAATCAGCTGCGTGTCGTCTGCGTAGGAATAAAAGAGCACAACGCAGTCAACAATAAGCACGGCCAACATCCGATTATACAGATTGTATAAAATAGGAGATAGGGCCAACCCTTGCGGGACTCCACAAAGCAGCTTAACAAGAGAATAAAAGCATCTCTGGAAAGAGACTGTCTGCGAATGACCCTCTAAGAAAGACCTGAACCAGGCAAGATGGATCCTGTAACACCCACGCGCTCCAGCCTAGCCAAAGGATTGTGGTGCTCCACAGTATCAAAAGCCGTGGAGCGATCCAGGAGAATGAGTACTCTGGTATCTCTGCGGTCCTGGAGCAGCGCAAGATCGTCCAACAGTGATATCCCCATCTTGGGGCAGAATCCCGACTGATACGGGTGAAGACAGTAATTGGTTTTCATCATAGCAGGAAGCAGAGAGATGGACCTAAAGTTGGCAAGAACTTGCAGATCCAGATTAGCTTTTTTTAATAATGGCAAAACCATTGCATGTTTGAGAGTGTCTGGTCTAATGCCCGTAGAGAGAGAACACTGTATTGCAGCGGCCAGCATACTCGAAGCTCCTTGGGGAAGGGCTTTCAAGATAGTTGGCTCCTGCTTTGCATTACTGGGCACCTGGTATTGCCCAATGGTGTGTAGACGCGGCCATGAGTGCCTGCTACTTCTACTGCAATTATTTATTCGCTCCACGAGGTGGCAGTGGGTCGACCGGGAACATAAACTAAAAGGCCAGCGAGCAGGGACCTGCCACTGAGAGCTGCGTTGAGACTGTTAATCTGATCTGCGTGGATTCTGCACCCAAGAGGCAGGCCGGCAGTGCCATGCTCATCTGCTTCATGACATCACATCACCATGCAAGGGAGCCTTAAGGTCCATGCACAGTGGCCAGCACTCCGTTGCCACTGCAAAGGTCTTCATAAATAAACAGGCAAGCATGTTTCATGACAAATCTAGTGAATTCCTCTTGAAACAAGTCGGCCATATTGTTTTTCTACAGTGGCAGAATTTGAAGAATCTGAGGGTAAAGACACATAGGGCCTCATTACAAGTATGGCTGTGAGGCAACAACGGCGCTAGTATCGCTACCAGAACCGTTGCTACCGTACTGCCATACTAGGGGTTCTGCTCGCGGGTGCCCTTGCAGCCACCGGGTCTGACCTGGAGGCTGTACCGGCACCCGCGAGCAGAACATGATGGTAGCACCGGTACCGTTATTAATGGTACCGGTGCTACCACCCTCCCCATTCCCATTTGAGCCCTTTGGGGCTCGAATGGGGATGTACCGGGCCCAGCACCCGCGAAAGGGCAATTACGTGGTCCGGCTTTGCCGGAATAGCCTGGTAATTGCCCATTCGCGTGGGCCGGACCCAGATGTGAGTTTGGAGGTAGCCTTGCCGGTACCTCCAAACTCGTAATGAGGCTCATAGACGTAGACTCCCTACTCCATGGTTCCTTAATTAACGTTTTAAGTAGCAAAAGGCAGAAGCATCTCAAAGAGCCGTTTCAATTCTTGCTTTGCTGGAGTTGCCTTGATATGTGCAGGTTGTACTTTCTGCCTCTACTAACAGCATTTCCTTTTGGAGACTCTTCAGCAAATGTGTTCATAAACCACATTTTCCATTCAGGTTTGGGGAATCTTTGTCTCAGGGGACAGCAGCCCTTGCATTCATGCACAGTTTGGGGAATTGTACAAGTGCATTTTAATTTAGGTGAAATTCATAATTGACTTGTAAATCGGTGGAATTGCATTTTTCAGCATAGTCTGTCTTTGCTTACATTTCAGGCAATGCATTTTTGTGCCATTTTGTACAGGAATAATGTAGGTCTCCTTGCGCTCTTCTCTGAAGAGTGGCACTTAGGATAAACGAGTGCCCTTCACAATTGTAGTGCTTGCATTTGACATCTACCTTGACAATGTGCATGTTAAGAACTATAGATTCTGCTTCACTTTTACGACTTTGAGTAGCTCCTGGGTAAGGACCATTAGCTCCTGGTCAGAGACTCCACAAGCACCGATCTCAACCCCTGCTGAGTGATGGCCATTGGCAAAAAGCGCTGCTTGGAACTTGGGAAATGTTACCCCCATTTCCCAGTTACCTTACCTGGGCAATGTGACAGCGTGGCTTCTTGCTCAGAGCCTCAGGGCCCTGCTGGGTTAAATGCGGGCTTTTGACAACTGCGTATCCCAAGACCTAGTCACCGATCCAGTACAGGAAAGATAACCAATAGGAACTACCACTCCCAGAATGCCCACTTGCTCAGAGCCCAAACCTGGGCCGGATCTGGGAGAGGCAACTCTGGAATCAGGAAGCAAAAGCCCTCTGGGAAATCCTAGAACGTGTTCCTAACTCAAGTTACCTGGATTTGCCCACACACTAGGAAGAGGGATATCTACAATAGTCACTATTTCCTGCTGAAGTAGACCATGGAACAATCATTGCAGATTTATTAGTGGCTATTAAGAGGATCTGGGCACCCCATGAAGTTGCTTCTAACCCCCCAAGAAGGACAGTCGCAGGGAGTGCACACCCCTCACCTATTCAATACCCAGAGTGACAGATAGTATGACATCTCTCACCTAGAACGGAATGTGGTTGGTTCAGGGTGAGAAATGTGTATGGGAGAAGTCCTTCTGTCACACAAATTGCTTGCAACCGACTGGTTTAAATTGTTCTTAATGGATAAGAAAAATGCTAATATTTGTTTAATTAACTTTGATATTTGTGAGGATTGTGCACAACAAATAACAATGTTGACACTCAACATTTTACACACACACACACACGTTCTCTGGATTAGTTTCTTTCTAAACGTCTAGTCTTTCAAAACACCCAAGACCAAACCTTTCAGAAAAAACAGTCTATACACACGTTTCCAGGATGGGGAGATGGAGAGTCACAGTGTTGGGGACACACAATGCGAGGTAGGGGGGCGGGGGGGGGGGGTGGTGTGTGTGTGTGTGTGTGTGTGTGTGTGTGTGTGTGTGTGTGTGTGTGTGTGTGTGTGTGTGTGTGTGTGTGTGTGTGTGTGTGTGTGTGTGTGTGTGTGTGTGTGTGTGTGTGTGTGTGTGTGTGTGTGTGTGTGTGTGTGTGTGTGTGTGTGTGTTTTGTTTTCATTTCCACTAATTTGGCGCGTGTGCTGTTTATTAAATCTAGGTTTCCTCCTTTGCTTTTTAATTCAGGTACATGAAGAAAGTAGGTCCACAAAGCTTTTGGTTTTCATTTGCTCAAAAGTTTATTCTCCTGAGTCCACCAATTGGGGGTTTAACAAGTGGTGCCGACACGTGTTTCGCCCTGACAAGGTCTTTTTCTAGGCTACCAATTTAGTTTTTTTTTTTTTTTGTACATAACAATGGGTAAATATATAGCGAGTGTAGGGACCCCGGGTTGGGCATCCACCGTTTGTGATTACATTGACATGGTGTAATTTATTTAAAACATTATGTGAGTGTGAGGCCATTCCCAGTGAGGTGGCATAGTGTCCAAGATAACATTGTATTTATACAGGATTTAAAATTCATATATTTGATTGCAGTTTTGGTACATATTTAGTATATATAGACCGTGATTCGGTAATAATAATGATTCATGAGCAAGAGGTGAAAAAGGAGAGAAAAAGAATTATGCAAGAATGTTAGAAAAAGTCCTGGCTTTGGTATTGTGTATAGGTTGGCAGCATCTATATAGGTAAGACTCACCTGGTAGGTGATTTTGAAGGTTTGAATTGTGAACATTAGGCTGCGTCGCGTCTGGAGAGAATTGTGAATATTAGCATGTCCGCACTTAGATAGAATTTGAATATTAGCATGTCCACACTTAGATAGAATTGTGAACATTAGCCTGCGTCGCGTCTGGACAGAATTGTGAATATTAGCATGTCCGCACTTAGATAGAATTTGAATATTAGCCTGTCCACACTTAGATAGAATTGTGAACATTAGGCTGCGTTGCGTCGGGACAGAATTGTGAATATTAGCATGTCCGCACTTAGATAGAATTTGAATATTAGCCTGTCCACACTTAGATAGAATTGTGAACATTAGGCTGCGTCGGGTCTGGACAGAATTGTGAATATTAGCATGTCCGCACTTAGATAGAATTTGAATATTAGCATGTCCACACTTAGATAGAATAGTGAACATTAGCCTGCGTCGCGTCTGGACAGAATTGTGAATATTAGCATGTCCGCAATTAGATAGAATTTGAATATTAGCATGTCCACACTTAGATAGAATTGTGAACATTAACCTGCGTCGGGACAGAATTGTGAATATTAGCATGTCCGCACTTAGATAGAATTTGAATATTAGCGTGTCCACACTTAGATAGAATTGTGAACATTAACCTGCATCGGGACAGAATTGTGAATATTAGCATGTCCGCACTTAGATAGAATTTGAATATTAGCGTGTCCACACTTAGATAGAATTGTGAACATTAACCTGCGTCGGGACAGAATTGTGAATATTAGCATGTCCGCACTTAGATAGAATTTGAATATTAGCATGTCCACACTTAGATAGAATTTGAATATTAGCATGTCAAGACTTAGATAGAATTGTGAACATTAGCCTGCGTCGCATCTAGATGGAACTGTGAATACTAGCATGCCCACACTTAGATAGAATTGCGAATATTAGCCTGCGTCGCATCTAGATGGAATTGTGAATGCCAGCATGTCCACACCTAGATAGAATTGTGAATGTCAGCATGTCCACACCTAGATAGAATTGTGAATATTAGCATGTCCACACCTAGATAGAATTGTGAATATTAGCGTGTCCACACTTAGATAGAATTGTGAATATTAGCCTGCATCGCATCTAGATAGGATTTTGACTGAAGGATAGCATGCCCGCGCCTAGATGAAACTTGAATGTTAGCATGTGTCACACTCAGAACTGTGAACACCAGCCTGCACCGCATCTAGATGGGGCTGTGAATGTTGGCATGCCCACACCTAGATAGAACTCTGAACATTGGCCTGCGCCGCACCTAGATAGGATTGTGAAGGCCAACAAGTGCCACACTTAGACAATACTGTGAATGTTAGCATGTAAAAGGCCAGGTAACCCACTAACCAATATAACCTCAAACTCTGCATACTTATCTCACTCAAAAACTCACACAACCATCTCTCGCACCACAAGCCGCACGCACTTCACAACACTGCAACAACACATAAACTGGAGCAACAGCACACGCGGACTGACACCGATCCAATACCCGCACCAAAGCTCAGCACCCGGTCTATACCGAGTTGAAGCTACCAACAGAACACCACTCCTCTCACTATCCTACTCCTTCTTCACCTTACTAACCCATCCCCCCTTATTGTTTGCAGATCCGCCAGAGCGCCTGGGGACCAATTACGTTGGTGACGGTGCACGGTACAAATACCTTTACATTTAAACTAGTTGAGAGTGTCAGGTCCCCAGCCACCAAAGATTTTGTTGGTGTGTATGTGGAGGGTTCTGATATCCTCCAATGGATTGAAACCTTTGAAATGGCTTGTGCAATTCATGATGTTGATAAGAGAGATTGGGCTAAGTGTTTGCTAAGCAGAGTGCCTCAAACCGGCTTTGACTGTATTCTGAAACTGAGTGTGGAAGAACGGGGTCAGTATGAGTTATGAAATCTGCTTTGATTGCCAAGTTTGGCAAGACGCCTACCCAATACCTTAAAAGGTTCAAGGGTTTTAAGAAAAGAGAGAATGAGTCTTGGGTTGACTGGGTGAGTGCTGTGCACATATGAACATGATGGGTGGATTGATGGATACAAGGTGAACACCTTAGTTGAATTGTCCCACCTTTTTGTTTTTTGAGCATTTTTCTGAAGCCTGTTCACCAGAGCTGCGTCAGTATGTGGCTGACCAGAACATTTTTGACCCCTTTAAGCTGGCTAGGTTGGCTGACAAGTGGGTCTCCCACCGGGTGTCCCCTAAGGACTCCAGTGGGAAGGACAAGGACAAAGAAAAGGGGGCCTCTCAGAAAGCTGAGGAGTCCCACAAGCAGTCACAGTCGGGTAAACCAAAACCTTCCTCTCCTAAGACCCATAAATCTAGTGGGGATAAGTCATCTGTGGGTGGCAATAAGAGTAATGGTCCACCTGCTGCAAAGCAGGCTCCCAGTGGTTCCAGTACCGTACCCCGCACTCCTGGCACTTGTTGGAAATGTGGGGCTCTGGATCACAAGAAGGGTGACCCCAAGTGTAAAGGTAAGCCACTTGGAGTCCAGGCTGTTAGCCTGAGCTACCCATACTCCATGACTGAGGTGGAGGCCACTGTACTGTCCTCCCCTCCTCTACAGGGATCACATTCGGTGCGCCTGTAGAGATTTCCCTAGTGTCCCTTGGGGCCTGGGACCAGTATGCAGAAGTACTGGCGACAATCCCACAGAACACCTGTAGGTTTCTGAGAAGTGTCCTCTTGAATGGCCAGCCTTCTACTGGTTTGAGAGACACTGGGGCAAGCATGACAGTGGTGGACAGGACCCTGGTCAAGCCAGAGGACTATGTAGGAGCTCCTCTGTGAAACACCAGGTTAGCTGGTGGGCCTCCCAAATTATCGCCTGTAGCCTTAGTCACACTCATGATTGGAGACAAGACAGCGAAGCTTCCTGTCCTGGTTCAGGACAATGTCCCTGGTAGCATTCTGTTAGGAAATGATCTAGTAGAGTTGGGGTTGATCTCTGATGGTCTCCCCATGACTGCGGCTGCAGTCACTAGGTCACAGGTAACCCTGGGGCTGGCTGTGAGTCAGGTACCCGAGCCAAAGGCGAGGCCTAAAGCAAGAAGACGGAAGAACAAGAAGGCCACCTCTGCGAGGGGGGCGCCTTCTCTTCCTGCTGTTCCTACAGCACCCATTGGGATCCATGCTCCGGACGGGCTGGGTCCAGTGGAAAACCCAAACTCAACTCCTGAGGGAGAAGAGGCAGACGACCCTCCTGCGGGAGAGTTGCTCAAACCGGAGGACTACCCCGACCTTCAATGCCTGCTGGCTCAAGGGGGATCCTCCCGGGCGGACGTCTGTAAGGGACAGACAGAGTGGCACTCTCTCGAGGGTCTGAGAAAACAGGCCCTGTGCCAGTCACAGGGAGAAGTGCCTGGGACATTCCGGATCTGTTGGAAGGGTGAGCTCCTTGTTAGTGAGCCTACTAAGCATGAACTTGGTGCCCTCAAGAGGTTGGTGGTACCCCAGGTTTACAGGCCCTTCCTGCTGCAGTTGGCGCATGAGGTGCCCTTAGCTGGTCATCTTGGTACCAAGAAGACTAAGCAGAGGCTCTCTGCCCATTTCTACTGGCCCCGGATGGGAGTAGAAGTGGAGTCCCACTGCAGGACCTGTGCAACATGTCAGCTGTCTGGCAAGACTGGAGGCAGTGTCATTGCCCCACTGCAGCCGTTGCCAGTGGTTGGCACACCGTTTGAGAAGGTGGGCATCGACATTGTCGGTCCCCTTGACCCTCCCACTTCAGGTGAACATCGGTTCATCCTGGTTTTGGTTGATCATGCCACCAGGTACCCTGAGGCTATACCCCTTCGGACTGTTACTGCCAAGGTGGTTGCCAGGGCTCTCCTGGGCATTTTCTCCCAGGTTGGATTCCCTAAGGAGGTTGTCTCTGACAGAGGATCCAACTTCATGTCTAGTTACATGAAAACCATGTGGAAAGAGTGTGGGGTAACCTACAAGTTCTCCACCTCTTACCATCCCAAGACCAATGGTCTGGTTGAGAGATTTAATAAAATTCTCAGGGCATGCTAGGCGCTTTGGAAGAGCCCCTAAGGAGGAAAGGGGATCTCCTCCGGCCATGCCTGCTGTTTGCTTACAGAGAGGTACCTCAAGAGGGTGTTGGTTTCAGCCCCTTTGAGTTACTCTTTGGACATCGCACGGGGGTGCTCGTTGCCTTGATCAGAGAAGGTTTGCAAGCCGCCCCTCCAGGTCCTGCCAAGCAAGTGGGGGACTATGGGTTAGGCCTCAGACTGAAGATGACAAAGATGATGGGTCACTGTGATAATGTGGGTGTAGAGGAGCACTCCTGATTAATAATCAATCTCGTTTACGTGGTTGTGAACTTGTTCAAGAAAAAAGTTATCCAGTTTCTGAGTACAATTTAGGTGCTGGCAGAGACTGATTCTGGGCTACAGAATCTAATGATATGATATGATATGGTATTTGTAACGCGCCTATACACAGGTGTTTCAAAGCGCGAAACAGACAAAGTGAACAGGGTCGCTCAACACCAGAGTGACCTTGTCTCCGTACACACTCTTGTGCATATCACTATGCAAATTTAAATCTTGCTTTTCAATTATAATCTACTCTTAAATGATTTGGTTAATTTTTTTAATGTTTCAATGGGTTTCAATGGTTCAGGCAACAGCAAATCTCAAGGCCAGCCAGGAATTGAATAAGTACTGGCATGACCTTATAGCCTCACAAGTGGATTGGACTCCAGGCCAGGAGGTGATGGAGCCTACCAAGCCTCGAGCTTTGGCAGACAAATGGACTGGACCCTTCAGGATAATCTCCAACATGGGCGAAGTCAATTATCTGGTTGACATGGGAATCCCAGGGGTAGCCCCTCAAGTATTCCACATGAACAGGCTCAAGCCTTTCCATAGGCGAGCAGAAGTCTCATGTCTCTTGCTAGCTTCAGAACAAGAAGAGGATGAGAGTGAGTCCCTTCCTCATTTGCTGCATAGCAACCCTCAGGATGGCTCAGTGGAGGGAGTACATCTCTCTCCAGATCTGACGACAGAGCAGCAGAAGGCCTTCAGGGCTTTGCTCCGACAGTACGCTTCTCTGTTCTCACTGACACCAGGCCTTACACCGTGGTGTAGGCATGAAATTGACACTGGTGACAGTGTGCCACATCCAGGCTGAGGTCGCCAGTATGTTGGATCTGGGTGTTATTGAACCCTCAATCAGTTCCTGGTCCATTCCAGTGGTCCTTGTCCCCAAGGCAAGTACCCAGGCAGGTACCAAGTATTGGAGGTTCTGTGTGGACTATCGAGGAGTCAATGCCGTCACCAAAACTGACGCGCACCCATTGCCCAGGGCTGATGAGCTCGTGGATGCCATAGGTGCTGCCAAATTTGTGAGCACCTTTGACCTTACCTCAGGCTATTGGCAAATAGCTCTGACGGACCATGCCAAGGAAAATACGGCGTTCTCAACACCTGAGGGGCTCTAGCAGAGTTGAAGAATGCCCCTGCCACCTTCCAGAGATTGGTCAATCATGCGCTCAGTGAGCTGGAGGCCTTTTGTGTGGCCTACTTAGATGACGTTGCAGGCTACAGTTCCACCTGGGAAGAGCACTTGACACATCTGGATAAGGTGTTGCAGGCCTTGAAAAGGGCTAACCTCACTATCAAGGCCACCAAGTGCCAGATAGCTCAGGGGAAAGTCATATATCTTGGTCATGAGGTAGGAGGGGGTCAAATCCAACCTCTCCCCAGTCAAGTACAGGATGTACATGACTGGGAGACTCCCACTACTCAAACCCTGGCGAGAGCCTTTTTGGGCCTCACTGGGAATTATCGCAATTTCATGGCGGACTATGGAACCATAGCTGCACCCCTGACAGCTCTGACTTCACCCAAACAACCTAGTAAGGTTAATTGGACTGAAGACTGTCAGAGGGCCTTTGATGGCTTGAAAGAAAGTATGTGTAGGGCACCTGTGTTGTGTGCGCCTGACTACAGCAGACCCTTTATGGTCCAGAAGGATGCCTGCAACACCGGAATTGGAGCTGTCTTGTCCCAGTTAGATGACAAAGGGAGGGAACATCCGATCATATTCATCAATAGACAACTCAAGGGTAGAGAACTTAGGTGGGCTATTGTTGAAAAGGAATGTTTTAGTATAGTTTGGAGCCTTAGGCGTTTTAGGCCCTGCCTTACGGGGTCTACCTTCAAGGTCCAAACCGATCATAAGCCTCTGAAGTGGCTTATGCAGATGAAGGGTGAGAACCCGAAACTGCTCAGGTGGTCCATTAGCCTACAAGGGCTAGACTTCACCATAGAGCATAGACCAGGGAAGAGTCACGATAATGCAGATGGCCTTTCCAGAAGGTATGTTGACCGTCTGTATGAGGGTGTCTATCCCTTGGGAGATTAGGCACCCTAACCTCAGTCTGGGGGGGCGACTGTGATGCTGGACATGCATCGGAGGGACAAGGCCTCCGTATCCTTGTCCTTTACTGCTTTTTATCATGTGTTCTGTTGTGTTTTCCGCGCAGGAGTTTATGTGGGACTCCTGGCGGTGCAGCTCTCTTTTGGTTTGGTGTACAGACCCATGGGATACCCTTATGACACCCATGGGTGTGGGTACAACCCTGTGCCCCCAGTGTATGTTTTTGGGCACCTGTGTGTGGCCCACAGAGCAGGGTATGGGCTGGTGGCAGCTCCATGCTGAATTTGACAGGTGCTCTGAGTATCGTCCATTTTGGGATGCCAAGGCCCTTTAATTGCAATCAGTAAATTCCTGATGGAAACAAGATGGCCCCTGTGGCCTCTTGCCTTCCATCGCCTGTTACCTTGGTTTTCCCAAAGTCCAGGGAAGCCCTGACTCTGTTCCTTCCCCCTGACTGTCTGTTGGGTGGAAGTTCCATGTATGACCGTGTGTGGAAGTGCCGACCAGACTGGCTGGAGCCTTCCCAACAACCGTATGTTGTGGGTATGCCTGTGAGTGGGTCCTGGGTGAATGGAGTGTGTGACGAATACGCATTCTGTGTTGTGGATGTCTAGTATCTGGTGTTTGACACAATGACTGAGACAGCCCTGCCCGAAACCAGTATGAATGCAGTGTGGAGTGTTGAATGGCAGAGTACTTGTCCGAATCCACATTCTGTGTTGTGAGTGTCTGGATGGAGAAGAATGGCCTGAATGCACTGTGCGCCTGATTGGCTGCCTGAATGCCCTTCTGAGTGATTGGTTGCCTGAGTGTATATCTGGGGGCCTCTCACTGCTAGAAATCATTCAGAAGCTGGAGTTGAAACTGACATTGAAACTGAAGCTTAACCTTGAAACTCTGCTGGAAGAGAAGTATTGCTGTTGTTCTACTTCGTCGATCTGAAAGCCGCTGTATCTTCAAGAACTGATCCAGAGAGGACCTGGTTAGATGCCCTCTTCCCGAGCTACGAGGGACCATCGTGCACTGCTAACCTTCGCCAAAGCTCCCTGGAAGTCAGACCCTCGACAGGCTGCCTACCGGAGACTGGGACCGCAGAGGAGAACGAAGAGAAGCACCGAACATTCCCTCCACTGTCGTCGACCAGGTTTCGCAGGTTTGCTATAACCGCTGGAGGCCCGTCGAAGTTAGTTGGCCAGAAGCGGGGACTGCTTGCCACTGTGCCATCGACGACCGGAGCCGCACCGCTCTATTGATAAAGACATTTGATTCCCGGAGCATCTGCCGGTGGGTTTCCCGCCACCCAAAGACCATAGAGACGCCTGATGACTCCATGCTCTTGCTGGGCCAAAGTTCTTCACAAACTCTTTGCGGTCCTGAACTATTGACATCGAGGTGCCCCGCACGCCTCATCCTTGCAGGACGTCTTCGACTCGTTGTCGACGAGCACCGCCAGGACCAAAGCTGCTGCCTCGACGCCATCAAACTTTTCATCGAGGATCACCAATGCCAAGTTCACCTTCTTCGAGGCCCATCTACGATCTGTGGCTCCTGCTTTAAAGGGAGTCACTCAAGAAGGATCCAACGATCTGTGGCTCCTGCTTTAAAGGGAAAAGATCCCTAAAGATCCATCGACGCCTCCTCGAGGAACTCTGCTATTCCAGGTACATTGGGATGGTAGAAACACTTTAGAAGGAAATAAGACTCATTGAACAATATATGGACTGGGTTTGTAGTATATCTTTATTTTACAGGTTGCCCAGGTGGGGGGGGGGATCTCCACACAGAGCTGTGTCTATTGGTAGGGGCCATTATTCTGCCAATTGTTTTAACCAACTGCTTTCCTCCTATGTCTATTGTTGGTTACCTTTATTAAGTGATTTGTGTGACATTTAACCAGAGAACAGTTGATGCACTTTAATGAAATCTGATAATAATTGTGGTACCACTTAGAACTGTATATATTTGCCACTGTAGATTAACTGGGCACAAAGTGAGTTATTGTGATTGTGTATATAACCTTGAACCTTAATTATATAAAGTCTGTGTTTTCACTAATACAGTGCACGGACATTACTTTGTGGGTGCTTGGGGATACACTGTACTTAAGAACCAGCCCCCATCACCTCCTGAGAAGCTAGGCCTTGATTGCTCGACCATAGCTACCGAATAGAGAATCTTGGCTGTGGTCCTCTGTGCCTCTCCTCTACCATATAGAGAGCAGGAGTACAGACACCCCCATCCAGTCTTTACAGCCACATTGATTCATTTTCCATTGCATACATTTTCCCCATTGCACCCGTTTTGTATAAGAGATAGAGCAGGCATTAGGTGTTGTTAGTATAGGCCATTTTGATTTGACAGAGACTAACTACGACTGTGTTTTCTTTATTATTTGATGGTGGAGACTACTCCCATCGTAGCTATAGGGCAAAGCTCGAGTTTTTCCAACGTTCACTCTTTCTACTGCTTTTGTTCAACAGAAAAATCTCTTTTATTATTATGGTATTTCTTGAGCGCGGAAAAGCTTTGAGAAGCAACGGAGCACTTTAGAGGTATACAACAATACAGATACATAACCGAGTGCTTTACAGAGTTATACAAACAGTACAGATGCTTAACGGACCTAGTTTCAGAGGTAACAGAACAGATATACAGCGTGGGTAGGATACAGAGGGGCACAGAGGAAGGGTACAGCTGTACAGGGTGATGGGGAGTGGAGAGGTGGACGGCACCTACCGAGTCAGGTGGTGCAGGTGGCGCCCTGATGGCCTAGATGTTGAGGAGTAGAGACTCCTTGAAGAGGTGGGGTCTTGATTTCTTTTCTGAATTGCAGGAGCATGGAGGCGTGTTTTGATGAGGAGGACGTTCCATAGTCATGGGGCGTAGGCAGAGAAGTCTTGTTTTCCGGTCCCTTCCTTTTTGTAGCAGCTGATCGCGAGATCAAGTGTAAAAAAGCAGTAAAAGTATTTGAGAATGATCTTGAGTGGCAATGTTTCATTGTTGCTCCTTCAATCGTGTTTCCATCTCCTGTAACCTGCTCATAACAGGGCCTGAGGTTTCTGCACCCTTTGGCATTAATGAAGAGGGAGAGACCTACACCATAGACATGCCGGACTATCGGAGAAGAGGAAATCTCATCGGTCCCAAAAGTGAGTAAACAACCCTATGATGATGGATTCAAATGTTTTGGCCGCACTCTGGGAAGGTGTTTTTCTTCTTGTGTCATGTATTATAGCTTATTTAGACATTTTTTGGGCATTGTTAGTGTTTCTACTTTTTTCTAAGTGATATTTTGAATCAAACGTGTATAGAGTTAAGTGTGCATGCATGAAAATGTATCTAAATATTTTCCATGTGCCGTCTAAACCCCTCTGCAGCTCTAGTTCTCCAAGGCCTTATGGGAGCTTCAAGGTTACGTTCCTCAGGTCAGGCCATGTGGGCAGGGAATCACGTAACCCTGCTCTCTAGGAGACCATTGCACACAGCATGACATTGTATAAAAAGTTAACAATTAATATTTAGTGTCCTGGGTAGGGGGATTGGCCAGCTAGCTGTAGGGGAGGCATGCTATCACAAGTATGACACTGTCCCAATGGGTACAGTTTGTAAAAGCTTTATTGAAATTGTTGGGGTTAAAGAAACTTTTACTTTGTCCTATAACTAAGATGGCAATATTCTCGAGCATCAAATAATAAATAACGCCGTCCTAGTGGAGTCAGTGAAATTAAAATATCCTATGCTAACGAAACCTAACGCCTGCCCCATCTCTTGTACAAAAAGTGTAAAAAGGAGAAATGTATTCAAAGGAAAAATCAGTGTTAAAATGGTATGACTGAAGCAGCTCTCCTCCCACGTTTGGGCTCACGAAGTAAGGCGATCCTTGTAGGCAGGATGACACACTCTGGCTCGGTTTCCATCACAATACACGGTTCAAAACCGTGGATCGAGGCCTGCCTGGCCTCCCATGTTTGAGTCTCTTTCTCTGACTTCCAAAAATAATATTTCAACCAAAACGCTCACAATCATCCCCCTCTTCTGGGCTCAGACCTTTCACCACACTGTTCTGGTAGGTTCCCCTCTGCCGCGCTCAGACCTTTCACCACACAGTTCTGGTAGATCCCCCTCTGCCGGGCTCAGACCTTTTACCCTACAGTTCTGGTAGGCCCCCCTCTGCCGTGCTCAGTCCTTTCACCCTACAGTTATGATATGATATGATATGGCATTTGTAACGCGCCTATACACAAGTGTTTCAAGGCGCGACGAGGCAGGGAGGGGGGAACAAGTGGAAGACAGACAACGATCCTACTAGGCCAGGTATCATTCAGACCGCGCAAGTGCAGGGGTAGGGGAAGGGAAAAGTGCAAGGGGAAGGGGAGGGGGAAGTGCAGTGCAAGTAAGTAGAATAAAAATAAATAAATAAATACGGCCAGCTGGTGGCAAGTGCTAGGTAAGTGCAGACAAGTGCTGGGAAGGGGGGGCTGTAGGGATACAGTGCAGGGGATGCCAGGGAGGCAGTGCAAGTGGAGGTTGGCTGGGCCCAGGACCGAGGTCGGTGAGAGTGGCCCAGTTGCAGATTCAGTGCAATTTCAGTGTAGAATTTAGCAGGGGAGAGGGACAGAGAAAGCAGAAGCAAAGAGGAAGGTTTTGAGGTCCTTCCGGAACCGGAGATGGTTCTCCTCAAGTTTCAGGGAGGCAGGAAGGCTGTTCCAGGGGGAGGCCCTTGCCGCGGAGAGAGATCTAAGCCCAGCTCATTGCTTCGAGAAGCGGCTGACCCTGAGGGAGTTGGAGACGGATGAGCGAAGGGCTCGGGAAGGAAGATATTTAGGAAGAGAGAGTTGAAGGTATTTTGGCCCCAGGCCCCAGAAGGCCTTGTGGATAATGCAGAGGGTTTTGAACTTTATCCTCGCAGCCACTGGGAGCCAGTGTAGAGATTTCAGTCCTGGAGAGATACGGTCCCTGGGCTTGAGGCCAAGGACAAGTCTCGCAGTTCTGTTCTGGATGAGTTGAAGAGGGCGGAGAGTGGAGGCAGGCAGATTAAGATAGAGGCTGTCACAGTAATCAAGCTTCGAGAGAACCAGGGCTCGGGAGACAGTGAGCTTCTGGGGGAAGGAGAGGAAGGGAAGAATACCTCTGAGGAGGTGTAGCTGGTAGTGTGACGTCTTAGAGATGTCAGATATGTGAGGAGAGAAGGAGAGTGTAGAGTCGAAGATGACCCCGAGGTTTTTAGCCTTGCAGGTAGGAGCAGGAAGAGGGCCAAGAGAGGCCGGCCAGAGAGCTGCAGGGAAGGAGGGAGTGGGTGTGCCGATGAGTAGAATCTCAGTCTTACTGGCATTAAGGCAGAGGTCATTGGCGGCACACCATTCCTGGATAGCAGACAGACAGTCAGAGATGAGGGAAGGAGAGGAGGAGGCCGAGGGTAGCCTGAAAATGAGCTGGGTATCGTCCGCATAGCACTGAAAGTTGGGGCAGAGGGCGGCGATGCCGTGGCCAAGGAGTGACAGATACTGGTTGAAAAGCCAGGGAGAGAGATTAGATCCCTGGGGAACACCACAGGTGGAGAAGAAGACGTCAGAGAGGAAGGACCCAAGTTGGACCTGGGAGGGTCGATTGGAAAGGAAAGAAGTCAGCCACGCCAGAGCCTGACCAGTGATACCCAGGTTATCACAGAGACGGTTGAGCAGGATGGTGTGGTTGACAGTATCAAAGGCAGAAGAGAGATCGAGCAAAATGAGAACACAAGGAGTGTTAGAGTCAAGGTTGGTGAGCAAGTCTTCACGGATGTTCAGGAGAGCAGTTTCCGTGCTTCTGGCAGCTCTGAAGCCAGACTGATGGTCATGAAGGCTACCAACAGATTCAGCATGGAGGTTAAGCTGGGAGATGGCCAGTTTCTCCAGGAGCTTGCCCAGGAAGGGAGTGATGGAGATTAGGCGATAGTTAGCCGGGCAGGAGGGGTCGGAAGAGGGTTTCTTAAGAAGAGGGTGCACAAGGGAGTGCTTGAGGGGGGATGGGAAGACTCCAGAGGCGAAGGAGTGGTTGCAAAAATCAGCCAGGGCGGGAGCCAGGGAGTCGATGTGGTCCTTGATAGTTTTGGAGGAACAGGGATGAACCTGTTTAGACGAGACTTTCATAGATCGGACTTGTCTGGAGACCTCGTCAGCAGAAAAAAGGGGAAAGGCAGAGAAGGAGGAAGGAGGGGTGGCTGCAGAAGGGCCAGAGGAAGAGCCGGGAAGGGAGGGAGGGGGTTGATAGGAGGAGAGTGAGGACAGGATGTCCTGAGTTTTAGAGATGAAGTGAGAGGCCAGTGCCGTGCAGAGGGCCTGGGAGGGGACAGGAGAGGTAGAGACTGCAGCAGGGTTGGCAAGCTCCTTGCAGATTTTAAAGAGTTCAGCCGAGTTGTTAGATGCCGTAGAGATGCGGGCTTGGATAAGGGCTCTCTTCTTGATGAGAACGGAGAGACGGTATTGCCTTTGGAGCAGGCGGCAGGCCAGTTTGTCAGAGGATGAACACGAAGCACGCCATTTCCTCTCTGCCACCCTGCACTTGCGTTTAAGGGTGACGAGATCCGAGTCATACCAGGAGTTAGATTTGGCTTTGGGCTTCAGGCGGATTCTCATGACAGGGGCAAGGAAATCAAGAGTATCAGATATAGCAGAGTGGAGCATGGAGAGGGCTGTGTCAGGGTGGGAGTCAGCCGAAGGAGGAGGGGGGGGGGCGAGAAGGTGGCAGCGAAAGCCTCAACTGACACGCGCTTCATGTTCTGGTAGGTCCCCCTCTGCTGGGCTCAGACCTTTCACCACACAGTTCTGGTAGGTTCCCCTCTGCCGGGCTCAGACCTTTCACCACACAGTTCTGGTAGGTTACCCTCTGCCAGGCTCAGACCTTTCACAACACAGTTCTGGTAGGTTACCCTCTGCCGGGCTCAGACCTTTCACCACACAGTTCTGGTTGGTCCCCCTCTGCCGGGCTCTGATCTTTCACAAACAGTTCTCGTAGGTCCCCCTCTGCCGGACTCAGACCTTTCACCACACAGTTCTGAAGGGGTTCCCCTCTGCCGGGCTTAGACCTTTCACCACACAGTTCTGATAGGTTCCCCTCTGCCGGGCTCAGACCTTTCACCACACAATTCTCGTAGGTTCCCCTCTGTTGGGCTCAGACCTCTCACAATAAAGTTCAACACATAGTTGCAAGGGGGCTTCTTTGCCCAAGCTTATTATACTTCGGGTCGCCGTCAGTCGGGCTCGGACCACTTTCGGATGTCGAAGTCTTAAGAAGGTGTGTGGCTTTCCTTACAGACCCCAGCAGGACCGCTTTGAATCAAAGTTCACTGTTTTACTTTCACTCGCCCCTTCTCTAGGAATTAATCTTCTTTACTTCACTTTTGCTGTTCATTCGCTTTCTTTCTTTAAACAAAGTACCTTTCCTGGAGACCTTCAAGTGTGCTACTTCCTTCCACCGGGCCACCGGGCTACTCCGTTACTTAGTATCACTCATTTCACAGCTGTCCTTTACATCAAAGTTCACTCACGGGTCTGCCTTTCCTTGCGTCTCATCCACACATGTGCAGCTTTCACTTGCGATATAATGTTTCTATTTCAACCTTTAACACACACCAGTCTCTCAGGTTGTTTGCCAACTCACCGGCTGTGTGCGTCTTTTCCTGGGTTTTGCGATTTCTATTTCACGAGTCAAGGTTAGTACCACAGGCTTGGCCTCGCCACCTCAACCCTGCCGTTCACCCGCTGACGTCCTTGAAACACAATGCAGTCTTCACTTGTGAGATCTGGTCTTCTGCACGTGTCTTTTGCAGCCTTCCAGTGGCAACAACCTTCAGTAGGCAACCTTTGGGGTTTTCTACCTGCAGCTCTAGTCCCTTAGTCCGTCACTCTACTCCAGTAGGATTGCCTTTGTCCCGGATGTTCTGCTCGTACTCTAGTGTGTCTTTAGATGTTGCCTGTTATCCGTGTGAGGAGAGCTAACTGGTATCAGGTGTATGCACTTGAAGGCAAGTGCCTGACTTCGCCTGACCCGATTAACGGGACATGCCCAGTACGATGTATGTATGCTGTATGAGAGTTAGTCTTGTTACTCTGTCACCCTCTTCCTCGGCCCAGTGTTTGTGTAAAAAGGGGGGTGGAGGGCAGTTGGGATCTAGGAGTATCCTTAAAAATATGATGGGTTAGATGAACCATCGTCTCACCATCGGCCGCCTCACACCCACTCCCTGAAGACCCCTCACCCAGGTGATCCTCCCGCACTGGTCGACCCCCAGGGTCTGGATCTGAAGGCGATGGCTGTGCCCTGGCCACCTGAGAGAGAGATCCCCGGGGACTAACGGGTCAGACACCCTCTAGTTTCTCTCATAGCACTTTGCAGTTAGGCAGATACTGCAGTAGGTCAGTATGTGTCTCTGTGGTAGAATCAAGCAATGGCTGTCAGTTATAATATACCTTATTAAACATCTGTAGAGGCTGTGCTTTGGGCTTTGATACACTGCCTACACTGCCAGGAGGGACAGTGAGTGCCGCCCTGTTGGGAAAGTTTGGAAGGGAATAAGTTCAGATTGCCTTCACAGGTAACATTCAGCTGGGGCAGTTACTGCACCAGTACTTCAGAGATGTCGGTAGCTATTAGAGTGACTCTTCACAGTGATAGATGTAACTTTAGAGCCCCTTTGAGCACAGAGCCAATGTTTGGTACAAGGATGGCTACTTCTGGAAGGAGGGTGTGCAGGTTGCAGCCTTATCTTCACTTTTCATTACCCTAAATATTGACTAGGCCATGGCACCAGGCAGAAATAAGTATCTCTGGTGGGGGCTTTTAATGATTTGTTCATCTCAACTAAAGGCAGAAAAAACCCCATTCAACAGCCTAGCTGTGCAACTTGAGTTGCTAAGGCAACGCAGTCCAGGGTGCCAATTCCCCCACCCACACATCCTGTGGAAGTCTATGGGCCTCATTACACGGTAGGCGGGAACCATGGCGCTATTAGCGCCATGGTTGCCGCCGGTATTTTACCGTGTCTGCCTTGGTGGATGGCGGAATTACCGCCATACTGCAAGGTGAGCGGGGGCGGTAATTCCCCATTCACCAAGGCACTTCCCCATTCCAATTTTTGCCCCCATAGGCCATAATGGGAATGGGGAAGGAGCTAATTACGGTACCGCAAATTGCGGTACCCTAATTAGCACCGAGGTCCCTTTGCAGCACCCTACTTTAACGGCTGGTTTTACCAGCCGTTAAGGTCGGGTCCCGCAAAGGGAACTAGTAGTAAGGCGGTAAGGGTTTACCGGTACCGGTGCCCTTACCGGTACCGGTAAACCCTTACCGCCTAACGTGTAATGAGGCCCTATGTTTGGGGGTCACTATGACACCCCTGTGTTAATTCACTCAGGGTGCTGTGTAACACATATACAAAAAACGCATGATGCCCTATGGAGTAAAAGACCCCATAGCCCATAAGCACACAAAAAGTCAGAGTCATACCTCAAATCATGCCTAAGAGTGGGAGGAAAAGAGTCTCACTCTTAGCAGGAGAAAAAAAACAAACCCCACAAATCCAGCAAAACTGCTGGGGGACTCACTAGGTTTGGGAAATTAGCCTTATAAGAGAGGCTGTAGAGGCTGTGCTTTGGGCTTTGATACACTGCCTTCCCTCGCAGGAGGGACAGTGAGTGCCGCCCTGTTTGGAAAGTTTGGAAGGGAATTAGTTCAGATAGCATTCACAGGTAACATTCAGCTGGGGCAGTTACTGCACCAGTACTTCAGAGATGTTGGTAGCTATTAGAGTGACTCTTCACAGTGATAGATGTAACTTTAGAGCCCCTTTGAGCACAGAGTCAATGTTTGGTACAAGGATGGCTACCTCTGGAAGGAGGGTGTGCAGGTTGCAGCCTTATCTTCACTTTTCATTACCCTAAATATTGACTAGGCCATGGCATCAGGCAGAAATAAGTATCTCTGGTGGAGGCTTTTAATGATTTGTTCATCTCAACTAAAGGCCCACCCCTAGGCTCCTTCCTGCACCCGCCTCCTTCCTTTTCAGCCTCCATACACAGCTAGGATCATCGGGCGAGAGTTCTGACCCTCAGACCCACATCCCTTGCTGCAGGAGCAGCCCGGACCCGAAGGCAGTCAATGTAAGCCCTGTGGGCTTAATGTTGCGCATTGAACAGCAACAATGGAAATGAGAGCGGGCCGAACAGCGCAGATTTTGTGGGTCACAACTGGAGGGCTGCCTGATGTTATCGGATTATCGGATTCGCTGGCTCCATTACAAAAATATATTCTTTCATTTTCTTGTCCAGATTGGCCGGTAGATGGAACAGCATTTTGTTTGTTTTGCATCATGGCTGCCGCATTAGCACAGCCTCTCGGCTAAAACACCCTTTGGTGCAGAAGCCGGCCCCTACCCAAGGCCCACCCTTAAGGCTCCTGGCTGTGCCTGTCCAGGCCTGGCTGGGCTCTGGGCCCTGCATCGTATCATTTTACAGGTGATGAAATATGTCTTTATGCTGGGTACATCTTCCATGCACCCTCGGACTATGACATTCCCCCTCCAGACATTACGTGAGTGTTGACTGTTTGCTCCGTTGCCTGGCCCATCACTCCTTTGACTCTGTGCCTGTGCCACTCCTGACATTGTCACTGTTCTATCCCAGCTGGCATTCTCCTCTTTACTACATGCTCAAAACGTTTTACCTTGTCTTCCCTCCCGTAGCTCCCTTTCCCACTGCCTAAACTACCGTACTGTTGTGCAGCAATACCCTTGTCTTAAAATCAAATTTTGGTGTTTTGTGTCTGCTAGTCAAAAGAATTCAAATTTTGGTGTGCTCTCATCCAGCACTGTTTTGTGTCTGCTAGTCAAAAATCGAATTTTGTTCCAACTTTCTCGCTTGCCCTCTGTATTGTTCTGTTTTTCTCCCTTGCACCCCCCCCCCCTCCCTTAGCTCTCACTGTTTTTTCCCAGTCCTATTGGGCGCTTCCTTGTGTGCTTGTCCCCTCCTGTCATCTCCCTCCCCTGTGCCTCATCTGCTCAGCCTGGTTAAGTGCACCACACTCTGTGCCCCCTCACAATGGCGCTTTCTATCTCTCCTATCTTCCTGTTTCTCTATCTCCTATCCTTCACCCCTCACTAAGTCTAGCAGGAAAAAACTCAAGAAGTACACACCGGGCTCCAACCCAGGCCTGCCTATCGATGACACCTAGGTCAGTGCTTCCGCCAGAGAGAGACTCACCAACATCCTCTTTGTTGTTCCTTCTCCCGAACTATGGACTCTACATATGGTCGCTCTGCTCTCTCCCTACTCTTCCTCACACATCAATGGTGGCACCCACTGGGAGGTCCTTCCTGCATTCTTCTTGACCTCCAGGGTCATCATAAATGCCTATTGAAACTGTACCATCTTGGTACAGGGGCCTCAACCTCAACCCAACCTCTTTCTCTTTGATAGGCTCCTCCCTTGTCTTATCAACTTTCCCTCTTTCCTCACTGGCTCTCTTGCCATCTGCCCCTACGACCTCCCTGGCTCCCTTAGTAGGGCCACCCCTCTCCCACACTCTCTGCACAGACAATCTTACCAATGTCTCCCATGCTTGTGCCATTGTCATCCGCTGCTGACGCATCTGGGGCACCCTTGCCCCCTGCGGCCCCTCCTTCACTGGCTCCCTTGCCATCTTCCACTGTCCCGGCTCCTTTGCCCTATTCATCTCACTAACATCTTTGTTATCTTTGGCCCCTCTACCTCCTCCTGCCTGTATCTCGCAAGCACTTGTGCCGCTTCTGTCCCCTGCACAACCCCTCGGAAGTCTTTCAAAAATGGCAACCAGCTCCACGTTGCCACGCTTAAATCATGCTCTGCAGTCGAGCACTCCTCTGACATCTGCCATGTCCTTGAATTCCTGGACCTTGATGTTCTTGCTCTCACTAAGAGATGGTTTAAGGACAGCTCTGTCACAGGTTTTGACACACTTCTCCCTGATGGCTACAAGATCATCTCTGAGCCCAGGCCCAACAGGCCAGGAGGGGGAGTAGCCCTGATGTTTCCTGAGTGGATCCCTGTTTCCAACATCCCCACTCAGCCCTATTCTTCCTTTGAATGCCTGTGCCACTGTCTATCGGCCGCCGGGCCCATCCACCCACTTCCTCTTGGAATGGGCTGACCTGGCATCTTCTCTCCTTTCCTCCTCCTGCTGGGGGATCTTAAAATCCATCTTGATTCTCCTGACTCTGCAACCTATGCGACTCTCTCTCTCTCCATTCTACCCTCTGGTCCAACGCACACTGCTGGCCACACCTTGGATGCTCTCATCTCCACAGACATCCCTCTCTATATCCCTCTCACTACCACACTCTCCTGGACTGATCACTCTCTTCTCTCATCTCACTTGAAGCTTTCTGCACCTTTAACACTGGCACACCCTGAACTGCCTCCCATCTTCAAGGTCACCCGACCCATGAAAAGAGTGTCAGAGGCGTCCTTTACCTCTACCTACTCTCCTCCTCCTACTCTTGCGGCTGACTCCCACCCTGACACAGCCCTCTCTAACTTTCACCTCTCCATCTTCAACACCCTCGACATCCTCGCCCCTGGCACGACGGTTTGACTGAAGCCTGCCAAGAAGGGCAACTCTTGGTACGACTCTGATTTGGCTGACCTTAAACGCAAGTGCTGGGCAGCGGAACGGAAATGTGGATCTTCAGGTGCACTGTTAGACTAGGTTTGAATGCAGTACCCTCTGGGAACACTACAAACAACTATGACTACAGGTATAGGGAACCCAACCTTTGGTATAAGCTTGTACTACACAGTTTTGGTAGCGTGTTGAGCAGCCAGGCTTATCTCAAGAGGGTAAATGTGAGTAGTAGGGGAGTTAAGAGGTTCACAGTGACAAGTATTCAAATAAACACTTGCACACAAGGTTTGTCAGTTATAAACCCTTCTTTAGAAGGGAGCAAAATAATAGTAACACAAATACACTTCAATACTGTACACTCTGAGTTTCTGAATCAGACAAGACCCTTTTGGGATGGCCCACAGACACAACATACACCCACAGGCGACTTCAGTAACAAGGGTGCTGGAATATTAATACCTTACTGTTGGCATTCAGAACACTCTTAAAAAATTGGTAAAAGGCAAAGGTTATTAGAACAAAGAAATTAGAAATATTCATAAGCAGGGCAAATACTTTCAGATAGCACTTAGAGTCATTCAATCCAAAAGGCTAAACCAAAGTCAATGGGCAAAAGTCTTTGTATAGGATGCAGCACTTCAGGTAAGTAAATGGAAAAGTCTTTGCACAAGTTCTTAGGAGTCTTTGATGAAAAGAAGAATCAAATGTAGGGCCACAAGCTGATTAGGCTGGTGAGTTGTGGAAGTTACAAGCACTTCTACAGTAAGAGGTAAGTTCTCTTAGACTTATTTCACAGTACCTTGGTAAACAAGAAAAGATGCAGCTGATGATCTCTCTTCCTGTGCAGTTCCTGCAGATCTCACTGTTCCTAGGCTTCAGTCGTGGGGAGAAGAGGGAGGATGTCGGGGGACTCCTGCACTACACTGGGACTGTCAAAACTGACAACCGGCAATTTGGCAAACTTCACTTTCAGTGGCTGTTTTGCATTTCAGTTGCTTGCGGTACAGCAAATAGCAATAATCGCGGTTCTTGGCTGTCAAGGTGGACTGTCCTTACTTCTGGGGTCCCACACTCTGCTGAGGGGGCTCAGGCTTGATTAGTCCTGCTTGTGGGAGTCCGAATGATCTTCCAAAAGCTTTAGGCTAGCTTAAAAGTAATGTACACAATCTGGTGTCCCTCTCCCTGGCTATACGGTTTCCTGTAGCAACTCTGAGGAAATTCAACCAGCTCCGAGATGGGTGTCCAGGTGGCTTACTTTGGAGTTGATTGGTCCCACCAACTCAAAGGGAGAGGTCGTCCTAGCAGGGGCTTCTCTGTCGATGCAAACTTGGCAAGTAGTCACTGCAGTAGGGCTTAACCGGGCAAACCAACAGTCCAGGAGTTGTAGCAGGCGTCCTCTTCAAGTTCTTCTTCAGATCCTTCGTTCAATGGTCGACTATGCCTTCCAAGCCAAAAGACTCGCCTTTTCGCAGTTCTCTCCCATTCATTCCAGCCTAGCTGTCACTCGCCCAGCAGGGTGGCTGTCCTTGCTGGACAGTCAGCCAGCCCATCACCACAGAGTGCATTTGGGTCTCCTAGGAGACTAAGCACAGGGAGTTTCAGGCACCTCCCTCACTTCCTGCCTACACCAGACACTCAGGCGCCAGAGGCGAGTTTCTCTCAGAATCCCGCCAAAGGTGAAATGAACAAAGAGACCAAACTTGGTTTGGCGTGCAGAGAAACTCTCTAGAAGGACCTCCCCACAAAGACCTGGCGAAAAAGAAGACCGGACACCATTTCAGCAAAGATGGCTGTACGCCATTTTGAAAAAGATGGCTCCCGTGGTTACTTTACCGGAGCCGTGAACGGTCACGGTAAATGTAAACCAAGGTAGTTCAAAACGAAACAACTGCCACCAGCCAGTCAATTGAGGAAAGGGTAACATAATATGTTACACAAGAAGCTAGACAAAGGGGATACTAAGTAACCCCTCCAGCACTCTATGGGAAGATAGTGTGTGCTGGATCTAGAAAGTTACAATGCTAAGTAAAGTCAATTTCACTGCACTGTTCTGGGAAACAGTAGTTGATCCCAGAGAAGGTATTTAAACCTTGGGAAATCTGGAAGACTTCTCTGTGGCACTGCACTGAAGGTGCTTTGTGACACAGTTGTAAAAGATGATGCCTATGGAGCTTGTCAATCTTCATAACAAAAAGAAACACAGTGTATAAAATCACATTTAAAATACATGAGAGAGTGGGGAAAAAGGGTCATACTCTCTCCAGGTAGAAAAATCAAGTCCTCAAAATCCATCAAAGGTGCTGGGGGTCTCTAAGGTGGAGGAAATTAACACATTTTTTAGAATTCTTCCTAGCATGCACCCTCTTATAAGATGGCCTGCCACTTTCTGCAAAGGCAATATAGACTCTGTATCCGGTCCAGGAAAATAGTCCATATTCAAGCCTGCATCTCCGCGGCATCCAACAACATGGCCAAACCTTTCAACGTCTGCAAGGAACTGGCCAACTTTACTGCAACTGCATCCTGTTTTTGCCCCCACCTGGGCCCTTTGTTGTGCCCTGGCTGCACACTTCACAGTCAAATCACAGGACATCCTGTCCTCTCTCTCCTCAGCACCCACTCATGCACCATCATCTCCTGGGCCTCTCTCAGCGGCAGCGTCCCCTCTCCCTCTTCTCTCCTCCCTCTCCCCTGTCACACCTGAGGAGGTTTCCAGACAAGTCCGTTCTATGAAAGTCTCTTCCAAAAAGGTGGACCCCTGCCCCTCCAAAACCATGAAGGACAACATCGACTCTCTTGCTTCGGCCTTGGCAGACCTCTGCAACCTCTCCTTCACCACTGGAGGTTTCCCCACTTCTCTCAAGCATTCTCTTGTGCACCCTCTGCTCAAAAAACTCTCTGCTGACCCTTCCATTCTGGCAAACTATTGCCTGATCTCTATCACCCCTTTCCTGGGCAAACTCTTGGAGAAGCTGGCTATCTCTCAGCTTACCCTGCACACCAAATCTATTGGCTGTCTCCATGACCATCAGCCTGGCTTTAGAGCATCCAGAGGCACGGAAACTGCTTTTCTGAAGACCTGCTCTCAAATCTTGACTCCAACTCTCCCACTGTCCTCATCCTTCATGACCTCTTTTCTACTTTTGAAACGGTAAACCACAACATCCTGATCTCCCGTCTGCGTGATACCCTAGACATCAAAGAGCAGGCCCTGGCGTGGCTCCCCTCTTTTCTCTCTGACTGTTCTTCCCAGGTGGAACTTGGCTCCTTTCGCTCCTCTTTCACTCTCTCTACTTGTGGTGTTCCCCAGGGATCTAATCTATCCCCCTGGTTTTTCAATGTCTACATGGCCCCTTTGGCTCACAAGATCTCTGCTTTCACCTCCAACTTTCAGTGTTATGCAATGACACACAGCTCTCTTTCAGGCTACCCTCTGCCTCTTCCTCCTCCTCGCTCATCCCTGTCTGTCTGGCCGCAATTCAGTCCTGGTGTGCTGCTAATGATCTCTGCCTTACTGCCAGTGAGACAGAGATCATCCTCATTGGGACCCCTGCTCCTGCTTTCCCACTTGCACTCTGGCCAACCTCCCTTGGTTCTGCGCCCTCACCCACCAGTGAGGCAAACAATATGGGGGTCATTTTCAACTCCACTCTTTCCTTCTTTTCTCACATCTCAGACCTCTCTAAAAAGTCCCACAACCAGCTGCACCTCCTAAGAGGTACACTACCTTTTCTCACTTTCCCCAAGAGGCTCACTGTCTCCAGAGCCCTGGTTCTCTCTACACTGCACTACTGCAACAGGCTCTTTCTCAATCTTCCTACTTCTAGTCTCCGACCTCTTCACCTTATCCAGAACAGATTCACAAGACTTATCCTTGGCCTCAAGCCCAGGGACCAGGCATCTGTCTGGCGCTGAAATCCCTCCACTGGCTCCCAGTGGCTGCAGGGATCAAGTTCAAGTCCCTCTGCATAGTCCACAAGGCCCTTCTGGGGCCGGGGCCCGCACTACCTACAACGCTATTCGCCTAAATACTTTCCTTCTAGAGCCCTCCGCTCTGCCTCCTCCAATTCTCAGTGGGTGAGCCATTTCTCTAAACAGAGATTTGGGGGTAGAACTTTTTCCTCTGCAGGTGCCTCCCTCTGGAACAGCCTCCCGCCCTCTCTCCGCCTTGAGCCGGACCTCCTCAAGTTCAGGAAACTCCTCAAGACCTTCCTCTTCTCTTCCTTTTTCTTTCTCCCTCTCCCTTGCTAACCTCCTCTCTATTCTCGCCTATTTCCCTCCTCCTTTATCCTCCCCAACTCTGCTCAGTTTCTCTGACTGGTCGCCTGGTGCTCCTCCAGTGCCTCACAGATCCCAGGCTCCCCCGCCTGTCCTGCACTTGCCTCCGGGCCTCTGCACTCTGCTTTGCACTACTGCACTTGGAATATGTTCCATGAGAGGGGCAACCTCTCTGCACTTAACCCAAGCCCCTGATGGACTGGGCGCACTTGTTCCACCTCCCCCTCACTCGCACTTCCTGTATGCGCACTTGCACGACATTGAATGCACTTTACCTAGCAAGATTGTTTGCCCTGTCCTCCCTTTGTCTCCCCTCCCTAGCTTGGCTGCGCTTGAAACACTTGTGCATAGGTGCATTATTGATGATGACCTATCATCAATCAATCTGAATGTCGGCAGGCCTAGTGCAGTAGTTTACTGTTTTGTATGTCCTTTTCTCCCTCCCCCCACCCCCGCTCTCCCTTCTCTCCACACACCTTGTCATGCACTTGTACTATCTGGCAAGTCGCTAGGCCTAGCACGGCAGCTTATTGATTGTATGCTCTTCCCCCCTTCTCTCCATCCTGCCTTCCATCCTTACTGTCATGCACTTGTACTGTATGTCCTTTTTCCCCCTCTGCCCTCCTCCTTCTTTCCACACACCTTGTCATGCACTTGTACTATCTGGCAAGTCGCTAGGCCTAGCACGGCAGCTTATTGATTGTTTGCTCTTCCCTTCCCCTCCCCCCCCTTCCCTCCTTCCCTCCTGTCATGCACTTGGACTAGTAGAAATGCCCCAGGCCTAGTATACTAGTTAATTTTGTTAGATCATTCGGAAACTTCAAGGCCTATGAATGACTACTGTATTCCCTTGTTCCCTTCCCACCTTGAAGCGCTTTGAAGCACTTCACTTGTGTATAAGTGCTTTACAAATAAACAATGACAATCTCCTCTTTCCCTGTCTTAAGGTGAGGTGAGATTGCAGTGCACATTTGCATAGTTATTTTCTGGGAGTAGTCTTTAGCTTTTCAATCTCATTGATCCACTGCAGAAGAGGACTGTGCGTGCATGGAAACACAAACGCACACATCACCTTTTTGCTGACGACAAGCACATATTTTTCTCCTTTCCCTATTTCACCCAGCCATCTCGGAACATATTAGAAATTGTCTCTGCAGTTTGACACGTGATACATGACTCTTCACTGCCTCATTCTAAACTCTTCACAAATGGAATTCATCGTTCTCCTGTCTTCCAATGCCATCCCTACGCTGCCTTCTCCCATCTCCTTCTCGCCTGACACTTGCACCCTCAAGCCAAGGCTCGCAGCATTCCGGTCCCTCTTTGATAACAACCAACGGCTGCAATCATTGCTCGCTATCAAAGAGGGACCCCAAGGTTGTGTGCCTTTGGTGAAATAATTCTTCACTAGCACTGCTGCTCGTATTATCCTCTCCAACATTCTGAAAGTGAATCCTTTTCTTATTAACCACTCTACAAATACTCTCCACTCTTCTGCTCAGCAAACTGGACTACTGCTCAAGCCCACTTATTGGCCTTGCTCTCGGCACCTTTATGCATCGAGACATAGTCAAATGTACCACCCGCACTCTCTACAACCTACCCATATCCTCCCCCACATCTTCCTACCAACAACATGCTAGCTGGCTCTATGTGCGTAACCACTCTCTTTTCAAGTTCCTTCGCCTAGTTTACAAAGCTATCAATGGCTTTACTCCTCGGCATATGTTGGATCGTATTTCATTTTACACATCATCTTTCTCCCTGGCGAACCTCTTCTGCACCCAACCTCACTGTCCCATACCCTCTGTGCCGTCTCTCGCTTTCGCTCTTTCTCCCTACTCGCCCGCTCCACTGGAGCCTGCTGTCTATAACAATTAAAGTCAGCCCCACTGTGGGTCGCTACAAAGCTCAGCTTAAACTTCACTTATTTGCTAAAGAGGGAGCTCCCACCTGTCCTCTCCTCCATCCTCCATCCCTGACCAACCACTGCCTTCAGTGATGCTTAATAATGTTGTCATTGTATTTAGATGTAAGGATTGGCAATAGGTTATTAGTATAGGCCCTCACTCAGGCTTGCTTTCTTACATGCACTTCCAACTCTCACTTTATCACAACAGTATTCTTTATAGTCCATATAAATCCATTGACAGTTGCAATTCTTCTAAATGTTAGGCTTCAATCTGTAACATTTAAACATCAACACTCGTACATCCACACATTCTCACTAGCACTTAGATAATTGCACTAACGTAGCCTCAATAGCATCTCCCTACTGACGTGAAAGCACATGAAATATTTCATTCGTATAAAGGATACGTGCGTGTGATGGCGCTTCTTCTCCACTTCTTCTCCCTCATCTTGCTTCGCTTCCCTTTATTGCACTTCTACAAAGCCGAAAGCTGCACTCGCTACAACATACAACTGAAAAGATACACACCCGCTTTGCCAGCCTCTTCTATCAGCTCTTGGGTTTGATATTTGTAGTAGTAGGGATGGAACCATTCCTCCGGGCAAAAGAAGATTGATACCCACTGGCGCCTGATATTGATTCCACCGCGATACATATCTGAGGCGAGCACCTAAGTCCGGGTTACCATGGCGATTTGCAATCGATGTATTAGAGGGAGTGATAGACCAGATTTCAGAAGTCATGTTAATGTCTTATCACACAAGCATGGAAAGATCCCATGTCAGATTCACCAGGGGCATAAGGTGGCCAACGCGGTCTTAGAAAGAGCTGTGTTTCCAAGTCTTAAATTGCAGTTTGAGGAGGGAGACAGCGATGGGGGAACGCAAGGCTTTTGGGAGGCTGATGAGACATCTGATGGTCCTCCCCAAATTAAACCCAGAAAATCTGTAGAGATAGAGCCCGAACCACTTCCTGATTTAGCCTTTCCTCAAAGAAAGGAGCCCTCGCTAGCTGAGGCATTTTTATCAATTGTAACAGAGCCAGAGGGTCGGGACATGGGTTACCTTTTTTCTTTCTGAAACATGGGTTTCTCTATAGGAGCGATACCACTACAGAGTGTCTAAATAAAACCCAATTAGTGATCCCCAAGAGTCACAAACGAATAGTCCTAGAGATGACCCGTTCATATTTGATAGGAGTCCAGCTAGGGCAAGTTAAGACCCAAGCCCATGTACCAAATAGATTCTATTGGCCCGGAATTCGTGCTGCTATTAAAACCTTTATTCCAGCATTCACAGTTCCTCAGAAAACTAGCACACTTATACCACCACCGGTCCCCTTGATTCCATTGCCAATTATTGAGGTTCCATTCTCCCGGATTGGGAAGGATATTGTAGGACACTTAGAAACTTCTAAACTAGGGAATGCATGCATTGTAGTTATTGTAGACTACGCCGCCCGTTATCCTGAGGCCTTCCCATTGAGAGCCAACACAGCACAGCCGATCCTGAAACACCTACTTCCTTTTTGTCCTCGAGTAGGGTTCCCAAAGGAGATATTACGTGATCAGAGCTGTACCTTCATGAGCAAGCTAATGAGCGAAGTGAAAGAACTGTGGGGTAAGCACCTGGCATCTTCTCCCAACCCGCGCCCACTGCCCAGCAATCGCATCCCCCCTGAGTGCTTCTGGCTCCCCAAGTGCCGTCACACTTCTCTGAGCCTCTCCTCCTAGCTCGTGGTCCCTCATCGCCGTGCTGCGGAAATACCTGGCCTCTAGTCCCTGGGCCTCCAATCAAATTGCAGGCTGCACATATTTTGTCCCCCAAACTCACTATGCATGAACGTCTTTCCTCAGCTCATCTCCGTAACACACCATTTGATATTGCTACCTCATTATCAGACTTGCACTGCCCCCATCCATATGCACATTGCCAGCCCCGTCCTGCTCCTCCCAGGCATTCTGCGCCATTGCTGACTGACTGTCGCACTTCATGACAATCTTCTGCTGCTTGGAACCTTGACTCTCATTGCTACACAATTACTGCATTTGCCCCGCTACCGCCTGGGGTGTTCCCATTATGCTGCCTCTCTCTGGCTCTCTAAATACTCACATTTTCTTATTATCCTAATGTCAACCTAGTCGTTTTAAACACTGTTTGCCCTGCTGAACCGTTCACATATTCGTGACTGTTTGAAAATCAAATCTTGCTGTTTTTTACAATCTGTTGCCCTAGTGATTTGCTGCCTTTTGTTGTATCTCTGAAAATCACACTTAGGCATTTGTTAAACTCTATTGCCCTGGTGAATTGCTCGCATTCACATGACTGTCTGAATATCAGATCGAGTTTTAAATCTGCTGTCCTATTGAATTGTTAAGAATTTCATGAATCTTCATGTTCAAACTTGGGCGCATTTTAAACTCTCTTCCCTGCTGAATAGCTCGCGTTTTCATGACTGTCTGGAATCAATTCTAGGCGCCTGCGCTGTAGTGTTGCATTCCCTGCTTTCTTGGAACCCCATATCTGGGTGTATGTGATATATAGCTCTTCTCATGTATGTTTGTACTTTCAAATCTTGAAAGCTCTATTGCTAACAACCTTTTACTCATTTGATGTATATAAAGTTTTCCAAATCTGTTTTCTGGCCCAGCCGCCCCAAAGTTGGGAAGTTTGGTTCAAATTCAACCAACAGTTTAAAAATCATAAAGCGTTGAAGCGCATGCATGAATTTGCTTAAGATTTGAAACAAGTTGGGTGCAGAAAGTGGTGTACATGTGCCTCTTGGTGGTTGGGTGCAAATACCTCCAGTCGTTTTCTTTAAAGGAATTGAGCGTGCTACGAGCACCAACATCTTGTTGATATCTCCCATAGTGCCTTTCAGCAAGTGCGGCTTTCCAGAAATGAAAATCTGCCATTTTCTCATTGATGTGGGAATCCCCACGAGAACCTGAAAAGAAAGGCACTTAACATAACAAGAGGGGGTGCAGGGGTGTTTGCCTTCATTATGGATGAGGGGAGCTTGGAGTGTTCAGGGGCTAGTGAGGAATTCCTTCCTTCATGTTTGATCTTTTGGAGAGAAAAGAGCAGTTCATGGTATTAGGAGAGTGGTTGGGAAGCTGGGCCTTTATGGAGGGTGTGGCAAGACCATAGGGCTGGATGTGTGCATATTTAATGCTGGAAGAGGGTTTGGGCAGAGTTTTTAATTCAACTTTTCGCGGGAACCCTGCGTGATGTGGAAGATTGTTATGGGAAACAAAAAACAAAATTAAATTGTTGCAAGGTTTATTTATGAGGAAGTCCCACTAGAAAATGGTGCCAGAATGATAAAAAGTGGACCAAAAAATATCTGCTGAAACATAGCAAGAGGTGAGTGCATTTTGGCCCAGTTAATATGGCAATCTTTATTGTAATTGTTGCAAAGTGGTCATAATTCCCTCCTCCCCACATCCACTCCGATGAGGACCATCACCCTTCCTGTGTCCATTTAGTATTTGGAGTGCTTTTCTTTTTTCTCTTCCCATAAGGTTTGTGCAGAAATGACTTGCATCAGTGTTTTCGGATACATAAAAAAGCAATTTTCTTTTTCCCAAGTGCTGCAATGGACCATGGGAGATAACTAAACTTATGTGGGACTAGCACACCTCTTGTCTCGCAAATCACCAAAAGGAATGACTGCACTGCTTAGATGGCACACATCCGTCCAACCTTTATCATCACAGATAACCTGTTGCACCGGGGCACCCTTTCTCCTCCGGGAACGTTGATGGCGTTGGTCACAAAACAGCTTTCTTTCACTGCTATTAGCATTTTACTCATTAGATGAATCTGCCCACATGTTCCAATTCAGGCAGCCACAGGCCTGAGGTTTTCTCAGTAACATTTCAAACGGACACATCAAAAGAGACCGAAGTTACTGGTAATACAAGGTTCCCAAAAGTCAGTAGTTCAAAGGTTTCACCTAAACAATAGGGCGGCGACCACAGTCTTATAACCTATTGTGAGTCAGGAATGATGACAAGAGAGACTCGGAGTAAGATTTCAAAACCTTTATGGTTGGTGTAACACCTAACTAATTCTAAAGGAATGTTTCCCTGAAATGATGCTTCTAAGGGCCGTCGATATCTGGTAGTCCAAATAAAAGGTCTGTCTGCATCTAAACCTATACTTGCCCTCACTCTATACAAAAATGTGTTAGGAGGTTTCTTGTCAAAAATAAAAAATAGTGGTTCAACAGAAAAATAGGAAACCTAGGATAAGTTTCCGGGACCTTCTTTGCCAGGTGTGGTTTTAAGCTTACCAAGATGAGTTCAATCAGACAGGGCGGCTTGCAAGACCTCTGCCACAGGGTCCTTGCAATGAACTCCAAATACCTAGGGTGTCTTTAAGTCCCTTGGGGCTCCCTTCCCCAGGCTCCATTCTTTCAATACTTTAAAGCAAACCAATCAAAACAGAATGTCTAAGGTTGTTTGGGGAGGAGCTTGTTCTAAACCAGAGCGATTGGGGTATGGGGTGCCGCGGACGCATACCATGTATACTGTCGCCCATTATGCGACCTCTTGACTAAACTGAGAGTGCGTTTTTATAACTACGCTGATGACACTCAGCTCGTCATTGATTTAGTGGCGACTATGAAAGTGATGCAGAGAGTATCTCTCTGATCTACGAATCCATCCAAAATTGGATGACAAGAAATGGCATGTGCTTGAATGCTGCAAAGACAGAGCTTTTGATTTTTGAATCGTCACAAGCATGTTTAAAATTAGACAGCAAATACTCTTAGCAAATCCTGTGGATTTCTTATTGACCGCCATTGTATTGGCACCGTTGCTGAAGTGAACACCTTAGGGGTAGTCCTTGCAGTATCTCTGAGCTCAGATGCTTATATGCAAAAGGTCAGCAGCAAATCTCAATATTACCTGAGATTACTCTGATTGGTGAAACCGTATGTTTCTGAAGCCAACTGTACCGCGCTAGGTTGTGCTTTAATCATGCCTAGGATTTATTATTGTAGCACGTTGTTAGCTGGTGCAAGTAAGGGTAGTCTGGGGAAACCTCAGATTGTACAAAATGATGCTGCACGTATCGTTGAAGAGGTACCCAGGCACAAGCCTATATTGATCCATAGGAGACATCGACATTGGCTCCCTGTTAAGGCTAGAGTTTGCTACAAAGTTAGCACTATTGTACACACTTGTCTGTATGGGCATGCTCCTAGATATTTGAAAGACTTTATTAACGTGTCCAAACCCGAGAGAACCACCAGGACTACCGATGCTATACGGCTGATTGTCCCTAATAGCAAACGGGTTAGAGGCATGGGCGGGTCCTTCGTGACGCAGGCAGCTCTGATATGGAATAATCTCCTGAAGGGTCTGCATACTGATAGCAATCTGACTACTTTTAGGAAGCTACTGAAGACAGGTTTGTTTGTTTAAATAGATTCATGTTAGGCTTCTTCCTTCGACACTGGTTTTGCCCCCTTTCTTTCTTTTCTGCGCCCTTCCTGCGGGCTCCGGCGCTCTATAAATAAATAAATACAATAAATAAATAAGTCTTCAACTTGGTCGGGCCTCTTTGGGTTCCCTTCCACAAGGGCAGGCGCCTTTCAGCTTTCAACACAAAGTATATATCTATATATATCAGGATGTACGGTGGTTTCTTCAGTAGGCTTCTTGGGTTGCCATTCCCCAAGTTCAGGCCTCTTCCAGCTTTCAACATAAAACAAAATAGATCACAGTTCCTTTTGGGCTTCTCGGGGCGCTCTTCTCCCAAGCTTAGGCCCCTGTAGTTCCAAACACATGTTCTGCTGCTCAGGATGTGCCTTTCCCTTATTTACAGTTTTTTGTACATGCAGTCTTTTCATGGGGTAGAACCAGAGGCTCTTGAAAACGCCAGGCTCTTTGCTTTTCCTTGGTGTAACCACTCTGACCCTTTGCCCCACTCTTTCTTCTCTTTCTTTCTGACTTGCACTTTTCCTTGATACCTTTGACTTTCGGGTATTTATTGTACCAGCCTGCATTGTCTTTTATTCCTTTCACTTTGGGGTACACACTTGCACTGTTCTTTGCCCTCTGTGCCTCTTGCACTTCTTTTCCTTTGCCGTGCGTCTTGGCACCTTCCTTCTCCATGCTCACTCTCACCTTTTCTTACTTTCCTTGTGGGTCGCTTATCCTCTCTCGAATTTCTTGTGAACCCTTGCACTCTTTTCTTACTTTGCTTCTTGTTTGTTTGCAGTTTTACATGTGGGCCGCTTGCCCTTTCTTTCAAATCACTCTACTTTCTGCCCTCTTATTTCTGCACTGTGTTTCTTTTCTGTTACTTTCTTTCCTTTGCTTTACTTGCTTTCTCTCTTTCTACTTTCTGCTTCTTGATTTCCGCTTTGTGCCGTTTAACCAATCTTGCTTTCCTCCGTCTCACGCTCTGACCATCCGCACGCTTCCGTGTTTCTCTCTGTCACACAAAACTTACCCTGTAGCGTAGTGCTGGCGAACTGTTTCTCCGGGATGCTTTGAGTCGAGGTCAGGGTCTCAGCGCCTGCCCCTCAGATACCCTTGGGATTGCCACACAGCCCAGCGGAACAAGCAAATACACAGACTCTGCCAGTAGTACCCCATCTGCCTCGCTCCGGGTCGCAGGAGACACGGCTCCCCAGCCATGCTCCTGCCTTCCTAACACAGCGGGCCAGCATAGGAGTACTCCACTCTCCTCCGTATCCTTATTTCTGCAGCTCCCAGCTTCGGGGCTTCTCTGGTCCAAATTGCCTCTCCTGCTCGTTCCTCCATCTGTGTGAAACTACACCTTTTATAGTGAAAAAACATTCAAGTGGAGTCAGGTGTAAATGTTCCCTATTAACTGCCTGACCCTGCCTGACTTTATTAGTGGGACAACTCAAGTGCTTTCCAGGGTAGGTTGCCCTTACCCCTGTTTCTCAAGATGGTTTTATAGGTAATCCTCACTACCCTCTGTTGCCTCTTCCTCGTCCCAGGGTTTGTTGGAAATGGGGAGAGGGAGGGGGAGATGGAATGGGTTTGGAAATACCCCATGGAAGCTGAGGGAGTGAGCTGTAAAGTGAAATGGGAATGGAGATTAGATTGATGGTTAGGTCTATTTACTAGATACTATTAGATCGACAACAGGGATACAAACATCTTCTGGCTTTGTTTTTGATCCGTGTGAAATGACCGAGTTTAAAAGTCGGACCACCAAAATTCTGATTTTCTTTTCTTTCCCCCCCTTTGTTTGCATATATATATATGTGGGGGGAGATCCCCAAAACCCCCCACCTTACTCCTATACATTTTCTATTACTTTTAGTCCCCCCCCCACATGTGTCTATGCAAACAAATGGGGGTCGGACTTTTGGTGCTCGGACCTTTTAACCTCGCTCATTTTGGCCTAACCCTTTGTTTTTATTTAATGAGGTAGCTTCCCCTTGTGGCCGAGGATTCCATCTCTCTGCTGTTTTAGTACACAGGCGTGGGTCTTGATAGTATTCCATGTGGTCTAGAATGGTGACAGCTGAATGGATATTAATATCACGGTCCTTGCTCACCCGATCTCATGTACTTAACTGTTTTCCTCCTCTTACTTGGACCATGAACAATGGGTCATGAACAAGGAAAGACGCTATCAGGGTCAAAGGTTATAAAAGGGTTTGTTCTCCCTAGCCATTTAGGATATTTTATTTTCCCTTTTCGGGAGGGATGGTCGAGGGGTAGAATGGGACTCTGGTGACAATATCCCATGAACAACGAGGGTGCATGAATAGATTGGGGGATGCAATATCTCGCCTTCGGATGCCCTCCCCGCAGTTCCCGAAGACCCCATGCCCGGGTGATCCTCCCTCGCTGGTACACCCCCAGGGTTGGGATCCAGAAGCGATGGCCCTGCCCTGGCCACCTGAGCAATGGATCCCTGGGGACTACTAGATCCATTGGACTCAATCTGACTGTATAATGTTAAAGTGATGTGGGCGAAGCTGCATGCACCCCCTATCTACCCAATGTAAAAGCGTCAACATGAACAGCTCCACACTCAGAAAGCTCATAATGTTCTTTTTATTATAATCCAACAGGTAATGGAAACCAGAACAGGAAAAGAAACGTGGATAGCGCCTCTAATTACGATGATAAAAAGAGACTCTGCAAGTCTACTGCAAAGCGGAGCAACACCAACGATGTCCAGGTTCATTATGGAAGCAAACCTCCTATAAGCTGCCAGCTATCCCACGAAAGTGCTCCGAAACTAAGTGGAGAGCAGAGTTCCCCATGGGAAAGTGGGTACCATCAACCAACACATTCCAGTTTACATCCACCAACACCATATGGCCAGAGATCAGGAGCATCTAGAAGCCGTGAGAGTACATTGCGACAGGACGTTATTCCAGGTCAATTAAATACAACGCAAAGTATAAAAACCTACATATTCCCTGAACGCGAGCAACATTTTCAGAAGAGCAGCCGCACAGTGCATCTGAGAGGACACAATTTAAAAGGAAAATTTACATGTAACGAATGTGGGAAAAGCTTTTCTGCAATGTCCAATCTGATCATCCATCGAAGGATACATACAGGGGAGAGGCCTTATCATTGCGATCTGTGTGGAAAAAGCTTCAATCAGATGGGAGCCTTTCACAGACACCAGCAAATGCACACAGGCGAAAGACCGCATGAGTGCACTGTATGTGGAAAACGCTTCAATCGAAAAGACCATCTTACTGGACACCAAAGGAAACACACACAGGTGCAGCAAAATTATGAGATGGGCCTCTTGGAAATTGTATAAACGTGACTATTTCTGTTGAGTAGAGTGTTCATCTGCCAGCCAAGCAGAGTCCCACAACACAACAAAGATGTGATTGCAATATCAACATCCAAAAGGTAGTTCATGGGCGAACTTGCATAGAGGTAAACGTTGGCTTCTGGTTCCCAGAGTTTAGGTCTTCCACATCAATTAACCGAAAAACTTGCAATACCAGAGACAATGGAAATGTAGAAAGGGTTCACCTCCCTGAGACAAGGCCTCTAAGTATAGGCTTCTAATCCCATCAAGATACCGGCTCTTTATGAAAGTTCCATGTCCCAATTGTAAGGTGAATACTGGGCATTTATTTGAGACTAACATGTCAAATAGTTACACTAGCACATCCAGAAATGAGAATGAGACTCCAGCTTGTTATGCTGTTGTGTGTAGAACAGAAACTACATGTCGGGATAATATCCCAGAAGGATAGTGTTAAGGAGGGAGCTGTTTGTGGCAATGTCACCCACCACACTCTTACACCATGCTTTAAATTTATAGTTTGGTCTCAAATTGAACTACAGAAATTGTGCATAAAAACAGGAAAATCAATACAGGTCCTTGTGCAATTATACAAAAGTCTATCAATTTATAGAGTAACATTTTAAGAAGATGCTTTGACATTTGGAGCTTATCAAGCCTTTAGGTTGGCCATCACAGGCACAAAGATATGAGTATCAAAATAGAAAAGACCATTAACGCAAACAAGGGGCCACCTCCCGCTGGACTGAAGGTATGGCTGAATTCCCTGCAATAAATATAGCGAAAATAACAGAATCTGGTGTTCACATTTGACATCACAGAAGAATCGCTGGGGATTGACCAGAGCAAGTAAAATAACACACTCTACTTTCCAAGCCCTGGTTCTCTCGCATCTGGATGGTGGCAATGCCTTTTTGGAAGGCCATCTGGCGACTACCCTGGTTACCGTGAGAGGTGTCCTGTATGCTGCAGCATGACTGAAATGGCTCTGCAACTTCAACCACATCACCCCAACCCTCTCACACTGCACTGGCTCCCTTTGCAAGCCCATATCATTTTCAAATCCTACTGCATCATCCACAAGGCTGAGGTCCCCAAGCTACCTCACTGAGAAACTCAGCATCTCCGGAGGCCTCCGATCCACAAGAAGTAAAGACATGTGCAGACTGGAATTCTGCTGCTGCAGGAAGTAAAAAAACAGAAGACAGGCTTTCTCTGTCTTTGCCCCAAAACTCTGGAACCTCCTCCCCATCAACATCCGATTCACCCCCTTGAATCTAAACTTCAGGAAGGAGATCAAGACCCTCCTCCTGCAAGGAGTGGCTCCTCCGCAACACCTAGGTCTATGCACTGTCCACTCCCCATTTTACCTGAGACTGGGTGATTTGATCCCCACTATTTCCTCCACTGGTTACTTGTAGATCCATTGCTGGCAATTGCCCTCCCTCCCCTGTTGTTAGACCCCACTCGCTTGTTTGGATGCTCCCTAGCGTATGATTCCGTTGCTTCCCGAAGCTAGGTCTGCACTAAATAAATATCCTAATAACTCACTAATTGATCACGTCACAGAATGTTTCCTACACAATAGAAATTGATTAGAAAAACTCTTACCATGAATTTAGATGAACTCGTACCTCTGAAAATAAGCAAGGGGCACAGGCCTCACCCGGACACACTGCTCACAACCATGGTGCCATGTGAGCTCGCGGGACGCATGCACTGGCACAAAAGAACACCAAGAGGAGTATTTCCAATGACATTCCCAACAGTGCAATTGGAATACTTTTTCTAAAGAAGCTGGTCCTTCTGCAAGTAGGGATTTTTTAGGATTTGGTATTTTTGGACAAAATTAATCTGCCTCATTCCAAAAGGAAAGTGGCTTTAATTGCCAAAGGTTAAATGTCGAATCTGTGTGGAAGGTATTGACTGATTAACATGTTCGCTTTGCTAGATCATGGTCTGCAAGGGATGCAGTTGTAATGTGGGTACATTTGTACGTGGTTCCCATGGGTAGATGGCAAGTTGCCCAACTATCAGCCATTCTAAATAGCAGAGTAATTCTACTGGGCTAGACGCCTAGTGCAAGTTACAGAAAGTCCAAAACATGCCCGCTCCCCAAGCTCTGATTGAGCAGGAGCCTTTCTACGGTGCCACGGGCACAGCTCTGATACTGCGCTCTGGTTCTGTAAGTGCCAACTACTGCAATTCCTACCCAAGGCACTCCTGCTCTTGCCCTGGTAGTCGTGGGGGCACAGCACTTATACTGGGCTCTGGTTCTGTAAGTACCAACTACTGCAATTCCTGCCCCTGCCACTCCTGCTCCTGCCCTGGTAGTCGTGGGGGCACAACTCTTATACTGGGCTCTGGTTCTGTAAGTGCCAACTACTGCAATTCCTACCCCTGGCACTCCCTCTCTTGCCCTGGTAGTCGTGGGGGCACAGCTCTTATACTGGGCTCTGGTTCTGTAAGTGCCAACTACTGCAATTCCTACCCCTGGCACTCCCTCTCTTGCCCTGGTAGTCGTGGGGGCACAGCTCATATACTGGGCTCTGGTTCTGTAAGTGCCAACTACTGCAATTCCTGCCCCTGGCACTCCTGCTCTTGCCCTGGTAGTCGTGGGGGCACAGCTCTTATACTGGGCTCTGGTTCTGTAAGTACCAACTACTGCAATTCCTACCCCTGGCACTCCCTCTCTTGCCCTGGTAGTCGTGGGGGCACAGCTCTTATACTGGGCTCTGGTTCTGTAAGTGCCAACTACTGCAATTCCTACCCCTGGAACTCCCTCTCTTGCCCTGGTAGTCGTGGGGGCACAGCTCTTATACTGGGCTCTGGTTCTGTAAGTGCCAACTACTGCAATTCCTGCCCCTGGCACTCCTGCTCTTGCCCTGGTAGTCGTGGGGGCACAGCTCTTATACTGGGCTCTGGTTCTGTAAGTGACAACTACTGCAATTCCTACCCCTGGTACTCCCGCTCTTGCCCTAGTAGTCGTGGGGGCACAGCTCTTATACTGGGCTCTGGTTCTGTAAGTGCCAACTACTGCAATTCCTGCCCCTGGCACTCCTGCTCTTGCCCTGGTAGTCGTGGGGGCACAGCTCTTATACTGGGCTCTGGTTCTGTAAGTGCCAACTACTGCAATTCCTACCCCTGGCACTCCTGCTCTTGCCCTGGTAGTCGTGGGGGCACAGCTCTTATACTGGGCTCTGGTTCTGTAAGTGCCAACTACTGCAATTCCTACCCCTGGCACTCCCTCTCTTGCACTGGTGGCCATGTATGTCATGGAGTACTGAGGAAGTGAGGGGCCCCTTTTACACAAAGGTGGGTTAGTAAACATTCATAAATGTGCAAACTATTTAACCAAATAATGGATTGAGTGAACGCTACCAAAACACTGCGTACATAAAACCACTCTGCCCATGTTCACAAAGATAAAGCAATATGCTGCTAAAAAGAACTGCTTATGAAGCGAGAGCACAATAAAACCACTCAACTCCTGAAAAATACAAAAGACATACGTATTGCTGAGAATATGAACAAACAAATCTACTTTAAATGGCAAAACTGCTGTAACAGGTAACACAAGCAATCTTACCCTTTAGAACGGATTCAAATCATAGGCAGTGTGCAAGGTTTGGTAGACTGCTCAGCACTTTCATTACCAAATCACACCTTTCCCCTAACTTAGGGTTTATTCCCTAAAAGGAATACTCCTACTTCCCGTCCCCTTTCCTACATACTTTTGGGACATTCCGTCCTGTCGGACGGGACCGGAGCATTTTTTTGTAAAAAAGCATCAAATTGAAAAAAAGGTCCTTCTTCTCGTTTTACGTGGGGTGCCGCACGCGGCGGTAACCCCGCCCTCCTTAGCTCCGCCCGCGCATCGGTCTTCAGTCCTTTTCTCTGTGCAGTCGGGGCTGGACGCACTCGCATCACCAGGAAGACCTTTTTCTTTTCCCGTTGTCCTTCTCTCCTGCTCCGGTTCTGCGGTCGCATAGTCCTCCGTCTATGCCGGATCGTTTGGGATTTGTCACTTGTTCCTCTTGCGAACGTCGTTTCTCTAGGGCGGATCCCGATTCTCTCTGTTTGGAGTGTCTGGGACCAGATCACCGTTGGGACTCGTGTTTCTACTGCGACTCCCTTTTGGTCCGGGCACCTCAGCGTTGTCTTTGTCGGTGGGAGGAGATCTTCCAGAGAGGTCCTCCATCGCATTTTCAACTCTTCATCGACGGCAAGAAAAGACGCACGGTAAGTTCCTTACTTTTCATGACACCCCGGCCGTGGGACTCCTTCCTGGGGTCCTCCAGGCCTGGGAGGGGCTTCAAAAGCTCTGCTACTAGGGTTTCTCCTGAGGTGCCTTGCAGGCCTCATAGGCATACCAGGGTGTTCTGCGAGGGTTCCCACGAGGGGTCTGTCGAGAACCGGATCACGATCCAAGGTTCACCAATCAGGTGCTAATAACCAGCATAGTCGTGCTGAGGCATTGGGTACCGGAGTTCACTCCAAGGTCTCCGTGTTTGGAGCTTCCCACACAGACACTGCGGTGCGCCCTGAGGCCTCTGTTGAGGCTTTCTGTACTGAACCACAGTTCGAGGCCCCTCTCGGGGGACCTAAAAAGACCAGACTTTGTTCCGAGGTTCATCTTATCGAGGCTAAGGTGTGTACCAACAGAACTGAGAGGCCTGTTAAGGTCTTGTCTGCAAGGTGGATTTCCTCTACTTTCCTGCGCTCGTGGTGTTACCAGTTCTGTTGAGGGGGCACAGGGAGAGGTCACTGACCGTAACTCCTCTGTTACCGGCTTTGCTGAGGTTCCTCTTTTTGAGGCTAATTCAAGGGACAGGATGTCCAGTAAACATCCAAGGCCTCATAGTACCGGCCCTGCTGAGGATCCTTGTGTCAAGGCTAAAGTTTCGATCAAGTCCCCTGACCAGTCTGTGGAGTCACCTGCCGTATCTCCACATGTGAGGCGGTTCTCCTCAGATGCTCAAAAATGGCGGGCCTTCCCGCGTGGTCTACGGTGGCCATTTTGGATTCTTAACTCACACCAACGCTATCGACGGCGGGTGCTGGGAACCTTCTTTTTGGTGGACAACCTTTTCCACACGACAGTGTGAATACGTTCTGCCCCTCTTATGACTGGCGTGCTCGGATGCCACTACCACATTCGGTCTCGCTTCCTTCTACATCTGCCCCATTGGCCTATATAGACCTGGTTGGTGGTGGGCCCTCTTGGCAGCCCTCCTCACTAGGTTCGTTGGGTTATGCCCCTCAGGAGAGGCTTCCGCCCACTCCAATGCCCAGAGGATGCCTTTTTTGGGAAATTTCTTAGTCTCATGAACTCTGATCCCATGAGGCAGTACTTTAAAGGACTCTTTAGGGAAATCTGCCCTCCGGCGCCGCATCGTGCCCCGACAGTTCAGGTCACGGCACCTCTCGCCCCGGCAGCGGCACCGCCTCTGCCTCCCGGCCCACCTCCAGCTCTTCTGCTTCTGCCTCCCTTGTCTGCGGTTGACAGCAGAGCGAGTCGTCATTTTGACGCTGGTCGCATCGCAGCCGATAGATCCAGATGCACTAGACAACCCTCAGGCAGATCAGGATAGTGAGGACCAGCCCCGCTCTGTCCGAGCATTCCACGACCGGGTGCTGGACATGATGTCACTCCTTGACATACCAGTACCTGAGGCACCCCCTCCGCATGAAGGGGTGCTTTCAGGGGTGCTAACCTTGTCTCCACAAGAACGCACCAGCCTGTTCCTTCAGAGGGACGTCCTGGCTGAGACCTGCAAGGTCTGGGATAAACCCCACACTGGGCTGCACATAAATAAAAGAATAGATGCCCGTTACAGGCTTCACTTCCGAGGAAGTAGCCTTGGCGTCATGCCCGCTCTCGTCCTCGACGGTGGTTGCGGCTGCCACTCTGCAATCCAAGCCGGCCTCTGCGACCTCCGCAGCTGCGGCTCAGGTTCTGGCCAGGGAAGACAAGTTGCTCGATTACTTGGGCAAGAAGAATTTTGCCAACTCGGCGCTGCAATTGCATCAGGCTAACGCAGAGCTCATTTTGGTGGTGGTGAATATGAAATTGTGGAGGGATTTGGCTGACTTCCAGGAGTTCATTCCTGTTGACAGGCTGGAAGACTTTCAAGGCGGTTTATCAGATGCCAGGGTGTTGGCACAGGATATGCTGGAGGCTGTTGCGCACCATGTCGACGCCTCGGCTCGAGGCCTCATGCTTGGGGTGGACGCTTCTCATCAGGCTTGGCTTCATGCAACAAAGTTTCTGAAGGAGGTCCAAGATAAAGTTCTGGACCTGCCTTTTGACGGCAAAGAGCTGTTTCATTCTTCAACGGATGGCGAGCTTACAAAGACTAAGGCGAGCATGCAAACTGCCAGTTGTCTGTCGGTACTAGTGAAAGCCCCAGTCAACGCTCAGAGATTTGGATCCCAGTCTCGGTCCTCCTCAGGCTTCAGAGGGTTCACGGACCGCAGGTCTCGTAGGACTGATCCGCCGAGAGGTAACTCCCGCCAGAGACCGCACCGAGGTCGGTTTTTCTCTCTGTCTTCAGCCTCCTCTTCCGGGACATGGTCTCTCCGCCGGAAAGCCTGCAAAATGATATTTTTTGGCACTCGCACGAGACTCCGGTGGAAGGACGAATCTCGTCTCATCTGGCGGCGAAGACTGGTGGGTTTTGTCCATAGCTTGGGTGGGCTTCCGCTTGCCCCTCCCCCCTACTCCACCCTTCAATCCTCCCTTTCAGCAGTCGGGGACGCCCTCCCTCAGAGCCGAGGTCCAGAAGCTTCTAGATCTCAAGGCGTTGGAACCCGTTCCCCTAGTGGAACGAGGGGAGGGTTTTTAATCCTGTCTGTTCACAGTGCCCAAACCCAACCAGGCTGGCCTGCGCACCATTCTAGACCTTTCCCAGTTCAATCTTTCGCTTCCTCAAGAGAAATTCAAGATGATCACGCCCTGCCAAATAAGGTTCTCTCTTCAGAAGGGCGACTGGCTCAGCGTTGTGGACCTTCAAGACGTGTATATGCATATCCTGATCTGGAGCCCGCATTGGAAATATCTGCGGTTCTCCCTGGCAGAGGAGCACTTCCAATTCTGAGTGCTCCCTTTTGGTCTCAGCTCAGTGCCGCGTGTCTTCACGAAGAGGATGTCGGTCATCATATCCTTTCTATGGCTACAGGGTATTCATGTGTATCCATATTTGGACGACTGGCTTCTGCACAGTCCTTGTCCAGTGAAAGCCTCAAGCAATCTTCAGTCTCTCCTTCAGCTCCTGTTCGGTCTTGGACTGTCAGTGATCTGGCGGATATCCTCCATGATGATCTCTTAGGACCGACATTCCTGGGTTTTCCATTGGAACACGATCGACTGCAGAGTGCACTTGACTGTGGACAGGATGGCGGATCTGTTAACCATGTGTCAAGAGAGCATGTTGGCCTGGTGGTTACAGAGGCTTCTAGGCCTCATGGCCTAGTGCATGCATGCTCTTCCCCTTGCTCATCTCAAAATGCGACTCACACAGATGGCTCTTCAGAGTTCCTGGCATCAGGCATTGGACCCGGACACCAAAATGATTCCGGTCTCACCATGCATGATGACAGATCTCCTATGGTAGTCATCTTCCAGCAATCTGTCGGTGGGTGCTCGTTTTCAGGAGCCCTCCCCTCTAGTGACCTTTACCACTGACGCCTCCCTTACCGGCTGGGGCGCGAAGATGGATCATCTTCAGGTTTTCGACCTATGGTCGCCACAGGACAGACAATTTCACATGAATTATCTGTAGCTTCTGGTGATTTTCCTGGCGCTCAAAGCTTTCAAGCCAGTGATTGTGAACAAAGTGGTTTGCATCCGCACAGACAATGCCATTTAGATTTGGGAATGGGCCATTCAGCACAGTGTTTGGCTGCTGGCAGTGCACATTCCAGGCCAGCTGAATGTAACGGCAGATTCTCTGAATCGGCGAGCGGTGGTCAGCTACGAGTGGGAGCTGAAAATGGAGATCCTCTCTGACCTTTTTCACCATTGGGGCACTCCAGAAGTGGACCTCTTTGCGACATCATCAAACAGGAAACTTCCTCTTTATTCTTCCAGGAACGGGCTTGGGGCTTCTTCCCTGGGGGATGCTCTCGAGATTCCGTGGCACAACATGAGGGCCTACGCCTTCCAGCCTCTTCCTTTGATTCACTGGGCGCTATGCAAGCCCAGGAACAAAATTAATTGCACTCTCCTGTTCATAGCCCCGTGGTGGCCAGCCAGAGTCTGGTTTTCGGAGCTACAGCATCTGTCAGTCTGGTCACCAATCAGGCTTCCGCTGATTCCCGACCTGCTTCACCAGAGCGATCAGCAGATGTGGCACCCCTCCCCACAATCATTCAGCTTGACAGCCTGGTGCCTGAGTTCAAATCTTTAGAAAGTTTCAACTTGTCAGCGGATAATATGTGTATTATCCAGGCGGCTAGAAAACCTTTGACGAGGTCTCAGTATAGGAGAAAATGGCTCCGTTTCTGTCACTGGTGTTTAGCAAAGCAGCTGGACCCCAGAGAAGCTACCATCAACACAGTCCTTTCTTTCGTTTCTCATCTAGCAACTTCAGGCATACATATCTTGCCTTGTAGGACCTATTTGTCGGCTATCGCTGCTTACCTGTCCACTGACTCTTGCTCTTTTTCATTGACAAACCCTGTCATGAAAAGGCACTTTGCAGGTCTATTGCATCTGTATCCACCTGTGCACATCCCACATCCTAAGTGGAAATTGAATGTGGTCCTCCCTGCCTTATGCCTTTTGAGCCCATGGCTACGGTGGACTTGAAGGTCCTTTCGTGGAAAATGGCTTTTCATATTGCAGTGACTTCGGCAAGCGTGTAAGCAAGGTTCAGGCCTTGTCTGTAGAACATCCATTCCTCACCTCCGTACCAATCCTTCTTTCCTTCCAAAGGTGGTATGCGATTACCATCTGTACCAGTCTATTTCCTTACCAGTGTTCTTTCCAGACCCGGCCTCAGATGCCAAGAGGGTATTACATTATTTGGATGTCAGACGAGCTCTAAAGTTTTATTTGGATAGAACATCTAAACTGAGGAGCTCTTCCCAGCTCTTTGTGACCTTTGGAGACCTGACAAGAAAACTGCCCTCACAAGCAACTATCTCCCTATGGATTGCTTCCTGTATTTCGGAGGCGTATACCGTTCAGGGCCTTCAGCCTCCAAAGGGGATTCATGCCCATCTTGTGCGGGGCAAGGCCGCTGCCGTTGCCTTCCAGTAATATGTTCCCTGGTAAACCATTGCCAGAGCAGCTACGTGGGCTTCCCCATCAGCTTTCTGTAAGCATTACTGCTTACACCTGAGCTCCAGAGCTGATGCCTAGTTCGGGCAGGCAGTTCAATAAAAACCTCTTTCAGTAAAGGAGTTCCATCCACCTGTTTTCCTGTGAGGAGTGCTTAGTAATCTCCCAAAAGTATGGAGGAAAGGGAATGGGACGTAGGAGTATAACAAAGTTACTCACCGTAGTGACTACCTTACTCTCTTACTAGTCCATAGTCCCCTTTCCTCCATACGGCCGCCCGCCGTCCCCTCTAATAAGTATCCTCTATTATTGCTTAAATAGTCTCAGACCTCTTGATAGAAAAGGACTGAAGGGCGATGCGCAGGGCGGAGCTAAGGAGGACTGGGTTACGGCCACGTGTGATACCCCGCTTAAAAAGAGAAGAAGGACACATTTTTTCAATTTGATGCTTTTTTACAAAAAAGTGCTCCGGTCCTGTCCCACAGGACGGAATGTCCCGAAAGTACCAAGGAAAGGGGACTACGACTAGGAGGCGGTTCCAGTGTTACGAGGGCGGCGGCAAACTGCCGTCCTCATAATGAGGCCCAATATGGCCAGACACTCCACCAATATGGCGAGATATATCATGGTATGTCCATCATCTCATCAGGTGCTCCTAGCGCAGATCGAGTGTTGGGTGTGCTCGTGAAGTATTCAGCACCACACAATCCTCTGCTCTCCCGTTTTCAAACAGCAGCACTACTTGATGGAAGGGAGGGAGGAGAGTGTAGTGGCAAGGGTTAAGGAGGGGGAAGAAGTCTGATTTGGAGTAAGCAATATTCTGGCATCCTAGACGCGGGGGAGGTGTGGCTGGGGAAGCAGTGGACGGATACTGAAGGCATATGTGTGGGCAGCAAGAGAAAAGATACCAAGGCACTGCATATTTGAATAAGGGGAAGGGGCTTTTCATACTCCCCCCCCACATATCTCGTCATATGAGACATACCAGCCAGCAGACACAAGCTGGGAGGAGGGGATTTTGGAGAAAGAGGCTAAATAATTCTTGGGTGTTCGGGAGGAGGACGCCCTTAAAATAAACTGAGTACAAGGGACTTTTACACCCTAAAAACAGGCAAATACTGCCATCAACAAAAATAGGGAGTGCAAATACTCTATTAAAATGAAAAACAACTGACACACAGAAGCCTGCTCCCTGCATCCACCCACGCAGCACACAAAAGCCTGCTCCCTGCATCCACCCACGCAGCACACAGAAGCCTGCTCCATGCATCCACCCACGCAGCACACAGAAGCCTGCTTCCTGCATCCACCCACGCAGCACACAGAAGCCTGCTTCCTGCATCCATCCACGCAGCAGACAGAAACCAGCTCCCTGCATCCACCCATGCAGCACACAGAAGCCTGCTCCCAGCATCCACCCACACAGCACACAGAAGCGTACTCCATGCATCCACCCACGCAGTACACAAAAGCCTGCTTCCTGCATCCACCCATGCAGCACACAGCCTGCTTCCTGCATCCACCCACGCAGCACACAGCCTGCTTCCTGCATCCACCCACGCAGCACACAGAAGCCTGCTTCCTGCATCCACCCATGCAGCACACAGAAGCCTGCTCCCTGCATCCACCCACGCAGCACACAGCCTGCCAGCTCCCTGCATCCACCCATGCAGCAGACAGAAGCCTGCTCCCTGCATCCACCCACACAGCACACAGAAGCGTACTCCCTGTATCCACCCACGCAGTACACAAAAGCCTGCTTCCTGCATCCACCCACGCAGCACACAGCCTGCTTCCTGCATCCACCCACGCAGCACACAGAAGCCTGCTCCCCGCATCCACCCATGCAGCACACAGAAGCCGGCTCCCTGCATCCAACTCCGCAGCACACGGAAGCCTGCTCCCTGCTTCCACCCACGCAGCACACAGAAGCCTGCTCCCTGCATCCACCCACGAAGCACACGTAAGCCTGCTCCCTGCATCTACCCACAAAGCACACAGAAGCCTGCTCCCTGCATACACCCACGCAACACATAGAAGCCTGCTCCTTGCATCCATCCACCCACGCACACAGAAGCCTGCTCCCTGCATCCACCCACGCAGCACACAGAAGCCTCTCCCAGCATCCACCCACGCAGCACACAGAAGCCTGCTCCCTGCATCCCCCACGTATCACACAGAAGCCTGCTCCCTGCATCCACCCACGCAGCACATAGAAGCCTGCTCCCTGCAACCACCCACGCAGCACACAGAAGCCTGCTCCCTGCAACCACCCACGCAGCACACAGAAGCCTGCTCCCTGCAACCACCCACGCAGCACACAGAAGCCTGCTCCCTGCATCCACCCACGCAGCACACAGAAGCCTGCTCCCTGCATTCACCCACGCAGCACACAGAAGCCTTCTCCCTGTATTCACCCACGCAGCACACAGAAACCTTCTCTCTGCATCCACCTACGCAGCACACAGAAGCCTGCTCCCTGCATCCTCCCACGCAGCACAGAACCCGGCTTGCTGCATCCAGCTATGCAGCACACAGAAGCCTTCTCCCTGTATCCACCCACGCAGCACACAGAAGCCTGCTCCCTGCATCCACCCACGCAGTCCCATGAACATAATCTGATCCATGGTAACAGCAGTGGCACCGGAAGGAACACTAATATTATTCCTGCCTGATCTGAAGAGAACTTTAAGTAAAAACAATCTTTTAATTTCCATGAACTACTAGGTGCAAAGACCACTTATGAAAAGAGATCTGTTCTAGGGTGCAAATATTTGATTTACTTGCCTAAAATATACCTCGGTCACAATGGGAATAACAGCTGAAAAAATAATTGAATGTCAAAAAAGAGAGGAAAATGCTTTTATCTGGAGACCTGGGGGCGATGAGGTGGGAGATCGGTGGCTTGCGGGTACTAGATACCTGGCAGCACCAGCACTACAGCCTCAGGAGGCAGGAACTATTTTCAGAACCACCAGAAATCATTAGCAAATGGCAAAACAGCAGGTATCGGCACATGGCTCTTCCGTGTCTAGGTCGGGATCATGGCTACAGAATGAATAGCGCTTCTGCTTTAAGAAAGTCAAACTCTGCATAAAGGAAGCAAATCCCAAACATATGCCAGCCCATAGCTTTACTTCTTCCAGCATATCAAAAGGAATTGCAAGGGGAAGTCATGAGCAAAGGGGATTCTGTGAGTGTCAGACACATGTCTAGTCGCTGTGCAGCCCGTCTGGCAATGCTCGGGCGCAGAATTAGGAAGCGGATAGCAAGCTGGGAATTAAGTTGTGTGCAAAATGAATTGCTGTATAAAACTGTTCTAATAATGTGTCCTCTTTTTAATTAACATTTTTAGTTAAAAAAAGTGCATCATTTGAGTTGATTGTAATAAATATATTCTCTATTAAAAAAATTCCCTTATTTTTTGTTGTTTGTTTTTCACTGACCGTGCCATGGGTGCAGCAGGGTGCCCCGGCCCAGCCCTGGGTGCAGCAGGGTGCCCCGGCCCAGCCATGGCTGCAGCAGGGTGCCCCGGCCCAGCCATAGGTGCAGAAGGTGCCCCGGCCCAGCCCTGGGTGCAGCAGGGTGCCCCGGCCCAGCCATGGGTGCAGCAGGGTGCCCTGGCCCATCCATAGGTGCAGCAGGGTGCCCCGGCCCAGCCATGGGTGCAGCAGGGTGCCCCGGCCCAGCCATGGGTGCAGCAGGGTGCCCAGGCCCAGCCATTGGGGGCAGCAGGGTGCCCCGGCCCAGCCATAGGTGCAGAGTTGCCCCGGCGCAGCCCTGGGTGCAGCAGGGTGCCCCGGCCCAGCCCTGGGTGCAGCAGGGTGCGCCGGCCCAGCCCTGGGTGCAGCAGGGTGCACCGGCCCAGCCCTGGGTGCAGCAGGGTGCCCCGGCCCAGCCCTGGGTGCAGAAGGTGCCCCGGCCCAGCCCTGGGTGCAGCAGGGTGCCCCGGCCCAGCCATGGGTGCAGCAGGGTGCCCCGGTTCAGCCATGGGTGCAGCAGGGTGCCCCGGCCCAGCACTGGGTGCAGCAGGGTTCCCCGGCCCAGCCATGGGTGCATAATTATTTGAGCTGATGTTTGGGGCGCAAACCTCTTGGCTATATCCTGCCATTTACCTGAACCCCATCCCCGCAGGGTCCCTGAGGGCACTTGAAAGCAGCCAGCTACAGGAGGGTGAGAAGAGGCTGGCACAGTCCCTGCCGTACATATTGCCAACAGCTTGAGACATTACCCCAGTCCGGATAAAACCTGTTTCCAATCCCTTGCATGTGCAATCTTGGGCCTTTCTCCATTAAGAGAGCGTGTCAATGTAAGGAGCGAGCCAGGTGTAAGGAAGGGCATTCAGCAGAGAATCAGGAAATAGCTTCCCGGAACAGGAAGTGTGCTCACGTCTTTGCCACTGAATGTACTGTGTGCATTGGTAACGCTGTGTCATTTAATCTAGAATTTATACAAATAACTGTAAAATGCCTCATGGATGATCTCGCTTGGTACGACTGCTTCCTAGGGGAATGACTTTGCTGCAGAGATGTTGGGGTTCACAGGTTTTGGTTGACTCGGCTATTGTGTTGCACAGGGCGCCTGCGCAGAGCTGTGACCTGCATTGGGATGCAATGCTCTCCCCCTGTTGTGATGATTGAGGAGCAATTCTCCGGCATTTACTAGCTTTGAGTCCGAAGAAGAATGTCGTTGAATCATTGATGGCCGACCACTGTCTGCCGATGCGATTGGTGTGAGACATGCAGGTGGCTCAGGTAAATGTTAAGAATCGAATACAAGTTTAGAGTGCCAGCTCAAAAGAGGAATCTAGGTGGGCACCAGAGCTGTGCCAAGGAGTGGAGGTGGGCTCCAGGAGTGTGCCAGGGAGTGGAGGTGGGCATCAGGGGTGTGCCAAGGAGTAGAGGTGGCCTTCAGGGGTGTGCCAAGGAGTAGAGATGGGCTCCAGGAGTGTGCCAAGGAGTGGAGGTGGCCTTCAGGGCTGTGCCAAGGAGTAGAGGCAAGTTCCAGGAGTGTGCCAATGAGCAGAGGTGGGCTCCAGGAGTGTGCCAAGGAGTAGGTGTGGGCTCCAGGGGTGTGCCAGGAAGTACATGTTGGCTCCAGGAGTGTGCCAAGGAGTAGAGGTGGGCAACAGGAGTGTGCCAGGAAGTAACTGTTGGCTCCAGGAGTGTGCCAAGGAGTAGAGGTGGGCTCCAGGAGTGTGCCAAGGAGTAGAGGTGGGCACCAGGAGTGTGCCAAGGAGTAGAGATGGGCACCAGGAGTGTGCCAGGAAGTAACTGTTGGCTCCAGGAGTGTGCCAAGGAGTAGAGGTGGGCTCCACGAGTGTGCCAAGGAGTAGAGGTGGGCACCAGGAGTGTGCCAGGAAGTAACTGTTGGCTCCATGAGTGTGCCAAAGAGTAGAGGTGGGCTCCAGGAGTGTGCCAAGGAGTAGGTGTGAGCTCCAGGGGTGTGCCAGGAAGTACATGTTGGCTCCATGAGTGTGCCAAGGAGTAGAGGTGGCCTCCAGGAGTATGCCAAGGAGTAGAGGTGGGTATCAAGAGTGTGCCAGGAAGTAACTGTTGGCTCCAAGAGTGTGCCAAGGGGTAGAGGTGGGCTCCAGGAGTGTGTCAGGAAGAACATGTTGGCTCCAGGGAAGTGCCAAGGAGTAGAGGTGGACTCCGGGAGTGTGCCAGGATGTAGATGTTGGATCCAGGAGTGTGCCAAGGAGTAGAGATGGGCTCCATGGGTGTGCCCAGGGGTACATGTGAGTTCCCGGGCTGCAGATGTGTGCCAATGAGTCCAGATTGGCTCCAGGAGTGTTCCAAGGAGTAGAGGTGGACTCCAGGAGTGTGCCAATGAGTATAGGTGAGATCTAGGAGTGTGCCAAGGAGTGGAGGTGGGATCCAGGCATGTGCCAAGAAGTAGAGGTGAGCTTCAGAGGTGTGCTGAGGGATAGAGGTAGTCTCCAGGAGTGTGCTGAGTATAGGTGAGATCTAGGAGTGTGCCAAGGAGTAGAGGTGGGCTCCAAGGGTGTGCCAAGGAGTAGAGGTGGGTTCCAGGAGTGTGCCAAGGAGTAGAGGTGGCCTTCAGGGGTGTGCCAAGGAGTAGAGGCAGGTTCCAGGAGTGTGCCAATGAGTAGAGGTGGGCTCCAGGGGTGTGCCAAGGAGTAGAGGTGGGCTCTCCAAGAGTGTGTCAGGAAGAAAATGTTGGCTCCACGAGTGTTCCAAGGAGTAGAGGTGGGCATCAGGAGTGTGCCAGGAAGTAACTGTTGGCTCCAGGAGTGTGCCAAGGAGTAGAGATGGGCTCCAGGAGTGTGCTAGGAAGTAAATGTTGGCTCCAGACGTGAGCCAGGGAGTAGAGGTGGGCTCCAGGAGTGTGCCAAGGAGTGGAGGTGGGCGTCAGGAGTGTGCCAGGAAGTAACTGTTGGCTCCAGGAGTGTGCCAAGGAGTAGAGATGGGCACCAGGAGTGTGCCAGGAAGTAAATGTTGGCTCCAGGAGTGTGGCAAGGAGTAGAGGTGGGCTCCAGGAGTGTGCCAAGGAGTAGAGATGGGCACCAGGAGTGTGCCAGGAAGTAAATGTTGGCTCCAGGAGTGTGCCAAGGAGTAGAGGTGGGCTCCAGGAGTGTGCCAAGGAGTAGGTGTGGGCTCCAGGGGTGTGCCAGGAAGTACATGTTGGCTCCAGGAGTGTGCCAAGGAGTAGAGGTGGGCTCCAGGAGTATGCCAAGGAGTAGAGGTGGGTATCAAGAGTGTGCCAGGAAGTAACTGTTGGCTCCAAGAGTGTGCCAAGGGGTAGTGGTGGGCTCCAGGAGTGTGTCAGGAAGACCATGTTGGCTCCAGGGATGTGCCAAGGAGTAGAGGTGGACTCCGGGAGTGTGCCAGGATGTAGATGTTGGATACAGGAGTGTGCCAAGGAGTAGAGATGGGCTCCAGGGGTGTGCCCAGGGGTACATGTGAGTTCCTGGGCTGCAGATGTGTGCAAATGAGTCCAGATTGGCTCCAGGAGTGTTCCAAGGAGTAGAGGTGGGCTCAAGGAGTGTGCCAATGAGTAGAGGTGGACTCCAGGAGTGTGCCAATGAGTATAGGTGAGATCTAGGAGTGTGCCAAGGAGTAGAGGTGGGATCCAGGCATGTGCCAAGGAGTAGAGGTGAGCTCCAGAGGTGTGCTGAGGAATAGAGGTAGTCTCCAGGAGTGTGCTGAGTATAGGTGAGATCTAGGAGTGTGCCAAGGAGTAGAGATGGGCTCCAGGAGTGTGCCAAGGAGTAGAGGTGGGCTCCAAGGGTGTGCCAAGGAGTAGAGGCGGGTTCCAGGAGTGTGCCAAGGAGTAGAGGTGGGCCTTCAGGGGTGTGCCAAGGAGTAGAGGCAGGTTCCAGGAGTGTGCCAATGAGTAGAGGTGGGCTCCAGGGGTGTGCCAAGGAGTAGAGGTGGGCTCTCCAAGAGTGTGTCAGGAAGAAAATGTTGGCTCCAGGAGTGTTCCAAGGAGTAGAGGTGGGCATCAGGAGTGTGCCAGGAAGTAACTGTTGGCTCCAGGGGTGTGCCAAGGAGTAGAGATGGGCTCCAGGAGTGTGCTAGGAAGTAAATGTTGGCTCCAGAAGTGAGCCAAGGAGTAGAGGTGGGCTCCAGGAGTGTGCCAAGGAGTAGAGGTGGGCATCAGGAGTGTGCCAGGAAGTAACTGTTGGCTCCAGGAGTGTGCCAAAGGTTGAGGTGGGCTCCAGGAGTGTGCACACCCACGTTCTAAGTAATAACAGGTTACATTTGCATCATTGATCAGTTCTTTTGGTCTGTGCCGGCCAGTCTCATTCTGGGCCTCTGCTTTCATGCTGCCTGGTGTAAAGAGGAGTAAATAGAGGTGTATTCTGATTTAAAATTCATAAAACATTCAACTAAACCAAAAATACACATTCCACAAATATAAAAATGTTGACAAATACATGCAGAATTATATATGGGTGACTATCAGATATGGGGAAATATTCCACTGAGGGGATTAGAGACAAGGAGAGCGAAGCTAGAGTTCTCTATGATGTGATTCTGAACTCTGAGGTTCGGTCGTGTGCACGGGGCGGAGCAGGTAGGTGTATGGGTGAGTGTGACGGAACTGAGAAGTTATGAGTTTTCAAATGGTGTGTAGTTGATGACCGGGTTTAATGTAACCCCAATACAAAATAAATACAATATAAATACAACCTTCTCTCTGGTTCTTTTCTTCATAGAGCGGCAATAACACATCAGTGTGCTTAAAGTATGTTACAACTGCCCAGCCAAAAACGTTTTAACACAGGCGCAGCACAACTTTATTTTGGCCGTGTGCATAAATGCATGGAAAAATACAAACATTCAAATGATCTAAAACCACAACAATAAAACAAAACAGTAATTGCAGAAAATAAAATGACAGTCGAGTGAGTCGAAGTCCTTGAACACATACGCGCCTAAAAATAAACACAAATCAGCAAATCTAGAACAAATTCAAAATAATTAATACAATTCTGAATGCTATACACACAAATTAGCTCAGTTTAAATGACTGCTGAAGAATATGCCTGTCCAACAGGAAGAAGCACCAGAGACAATATGGCCACCGTTTATATGAGCTGACATCAATTCCCACTGCTCCTACGATGGATAGCTATCACAGGTTAGAAAAGAACATTCTTCCTGTTTTCACACGCCGATGGTGTGGTTATGAAAACGGTACTGACTCAGAAGACAAGCGTGGGCCATACGCCAATTGCTTATTACAGTGGGCAACTTGACCCAGTAATGAAGGGACACTTTCCATGAGAACAACGCTTGACTGCTACAGCCTTCGCAGGAGAAAGGGCTTCATCAATAATAAGGGGGTGCACAACCACTCTTTTTGTGGAACATGCCTGCTTTGCGATACTGCACAAGCCAAAGAGCACGCTGACAACACAAAGAGCAACAGGGTACGAGATAATATTATCAAGACCAGAATTAAAGAGAGTCAGATTTAAAAATGTCAACTCAGCATTATTTATAGCAGATGTCTACCAACCAGGGGAATGGGCTCATGACTGCACTAAAAATATAGAGTTCTTCACTGAAACCCGTAAGGTAGAGGAAGACGCACTTCAGGGGGAGAGGTACTGTACGTTGATGGGTCTTCAATTATCGATCAAAGTGATGGGATCAAGAGAAATGGAGCTGCTGTAGTGAGATTGAAGGAAGATTGGATGAGTGAGGTAGTTCAGAGTGCTCGTGTACCTCCTCATTACTTAACACAAGCAGCAGAACTAGTGGTACTAATTTTGGCAATGCAAAATAGTTTAGGGAAGAGGGTGACAATTTACTCGGATAGTGCTTATGTTACCTCCACAGTACATTCAGGCGAGGGTTCAGGAGGGCAGACGGGACCCCAGTTCAGCATGCTCTGCTATTAGGAGAACTAATTGAAGTAATAACATACCCAGAAGAACGAGCGTTGGTGAAATGCCAAGGCCACACCAATGAGGAGGGCCCAATTTCAAGGGGTAATGAAGCTGCAGACTATTTGGCGAAAAGTGCATCATATTTTGGAAATTATGGGATTTGAAGGAGAAGCAAAAACAGAGGGGAGGGGTAAGACAGATGCTATAGAAGGATGGATGCAATCATCTACCGGAAACACAGATAATGGAGTTACAGGCGGCTGCACCAAGAGATGAAAAGGAACTCTGGGTAAAGATAGGATGCTCAATGTCCCCTACTGATGCTCTATGGCGGCAAAACAACACAGGGAAAGTGGTCATGCCACATGTGCTACTGAGAACAGCATTACAACAATTGCACTATCCCACACACACAGGGAAAGAGGTCATTGCAGCACGCATTGGAGAATCATGATTCTGCCCCGACCAAACGCCCTAGTAGCGTACATTATTAGCAACTATCTGACGTGCCAGCAGTTTACTGCTGGGCACACACTGAGAGTAGTAAGAGGAACAATACCCAGACCTGAAGGCCCATTTCTGCACCTCCATGTTGTCTATGTGGACATGATCCAGGTATGTCAAGGGTACCGCTACATGATTGTGGTGGTCTGTGCCTTCTCGAGATGGATAGAGGCTGGACCATGTTCCCATTCCGATGCCTTCAGAGCCAGGGCGTTTATGAGGTCCTGCGGTCTGACAATGGGCCCCACTTTGTTCCAGCACATCACTGCCCTGTTAGGAATAAAATACAAATTTGCCTGTGCGTACCACCCGCAAGCAAATGGGGTGTGTGAACGCCACAATGGACTCCTGAAGGAGCGCATTGCCAAAACTCAGCAGAGCACAAAGAAGAACTGGCTCCACTGCCTGCCCTTAGTCTTGTTTGAATTACCGAATAAACCCGGGTCCGACCACCATTTAACGCCACACGAGGTGGTTACAGGATGAAAAATGCACCTTCGTTGGCTCCGCCCACAAGGGCTTTGAGGGATTGTGAGAATATAGCTGATGTGTTAGGACAGGAGATGTATGATTACGTAAATTCACTTGTTTCTAGCGCTTTATCTCTCGCCCAGATACAGCAGACAAAGGGGAGGCCGGAAGACGACACACAAGAAGACACCAGCAGCAAGGAAACGCTCAAAGACCAACCCATACAAATAGGGAATTACGTACTCCTGAAGAACTTTGTGGAAGCGGTCACTGACAGGACAGTGAAGCTGCAAGGCAAAACTGTCTGGAACCACCAGCAGGACGTCAAGCCCTATAAAGCATCGGCCTCACCCCAACGCGCGGCTGCAGAAATCAACCAACGATCAACAAGATAGCACAAATGTTCCAAACCCCAATAAACTAGAGACTACTGGCCATCCCATGGTCAGAAGCTACAAAGTCCCTGAAATTCCCACAGCAACCCTGGTGCAAATTGACCAGTGAAGAACTTTACCCTGTCCCCAAGACATTTAGTAACTGAAAGTTTAAATACTGCCCTTCCCAAATCCCCATCTCTGACCTGGAACAATTTGGACGAATACACTGTAGCAACATGATTTAACTTGTCATTCCGCACACACAGCTCGTACTACTGACGACAGCAGTAACACTGTCTTCACATTTTTATTTCTTCACATCTGTAGGTTTCTGCGACTGTTGATGTGAACAGTTAAGGAACTGCAGGTGTTAGAGAACACCATTATGTTGCCTCCTGTTGACCACCCTGAAGCATTCTCCAACCAATTTATCCATGCTATAAGAAGACCCAGACATTTTAGAACCCCATCACCTGAAATGTATTTCCTAGTATTTATAGACTACCTGGCCCAAACATACCCACAACTTGAGCAGTGTGCATACCCTGTCCTGCCCACGCTCCGAAATTCCTCCATACAGAAGTATCTTGAATGTACTCACAAATACTAACATAATAACGCCTTTTATTGCGATTTTCAGGCAGGCAACTTTATCATCTCACCAGCTTCTTAACAGCAGCATACGTAACCATGGTAAATGTAATACAAATTGTTATGCCTACTGTGTGGTTACTGCTACCTACTGTGCTCTTAGCCACTGCTCTCTGTCAGCTATATCTTGCTTTTCATGTTTCCGCTGTATCCCACACTAACACGTCCCGACACAAGCTGCACAGACTACTGTGTCAGGTGGTACAGATGACACTGCTGATAAGGTAAGGAGAGGTAAGCGCAGTGTTGGCACAGACATAACGGGAGTTGAAACATATCTCACAGATACTGCACACATAACAAACAATATCTGGTATAAGCACATGTACAACATTGGTAGGGCTACAACCGGAGAGAGCTGCTATGTCTGCTCATTGATCCCCTATGTCATGAGTGCTTCAAGGACCTTCATAGCAACAGAAATACCCACGGCAACAGCACAATGCATGATGTATCTAGCAATGTTCCAAACACGGGAAAGATTCCAAGAGAAGTCTGCCACCTTAAAATGGATGTTTAAGGCAACCTTCACATATGAAGATAATTAGATTAAAACATTACCCATGAAGAACAATTACTGGCAACTCGCTGAAGGGCTTCAGTACATAACCGAAGGACCAGAGAAAGGAGAAACTAAAACAATAAACTTGCAATACCTGCCATGCAAGTGGAGAGCGAGAGAAGTAAGAAAAGAGCCGGGGTGCTGGAAAAGACCACAATATTGATCTATGGACAAGTATATACAGACGATGGCTGGGTAGACAGAGTGGTGGGAAGCAAAGCAGTAACTTTAGCAAAAGCATCTGTAAATAAGGTGCAAGACGAAAATTACAAATGCCTTAAAGAGTGGGACAAAAGCACAAAACTAGTAACATGGGTAGACAATGAAGCGGGACCTATGCCAAAAATTCCAATCGCCAAACCATCTCTATGTTATCAACACAATGGTGGGGAAGAAGTGGGAGAAAATGGCGGATGCAAAAGAATAGAGACAATCCCAGAAATGGGAACAGGAACGGTTGTTCTGATGGATCACTATTTGGCGTGTGGATCAAAGGCATATGACAAGCTGGCACCAAACTGGGGAGGAGTATGCTCGCTAGCACACGTGAACATGCCCTCTTTAGTGTTACCAAAGAAGGACCTTCAGCTTGTTGAAATCCCGAAAATGCAACCCAACAGAAGGAAGAAAAGGTCACTCGACATTCCCACAACTGACCAACCAGAGAACGCCAACCAGCACGAGACACACAGAATGGTGAAAAGAAGGGGAAGCTACTTATGGGGAAGATCAGAAGCAGCACTGGACAAAGTACCAGACTGTTCCGCAGGACACAAATGTTCTTTGCATCATTATTTCCCGGAGTACAGGCATACGCAAATGCCAAATGGCTACAAATAACCCGCTGGTAGCTGATGGTCACTATAAACTCGACGGTAAGCGGATTCAGTGCAATAAACGAAGAGCTCAGATCAATAAGGTTGGTAGCCCTACAGAATAGATATGGCCTAGATCTCCTCACAGCAATAGAAGGGGGAGTTTGCGTGGAAATAGGAAGTACCTGTTGCCGTTCAGCCCTGCCAATGATGAAGACAACGGGACGCTGCCAGATGCAGTAGCACAGTTAGCCCACATGCAGGCAAAAATGGAAGAAGAAGCAAGGGGGACTGTTAGGGAGAATTCTCTGTTTAGGCTGAATTTCCCTACCTAGTGAGTCCCCCAGCAGCTTTGCTGGATTTCTGGGGTTTCTTTTTTTCTCCTGCCAAGAGTGAGACTCTTTTACCCTCACTCTTGGACATGTTGAAGTGTGTTTACTTGGTTAAACCTTGTGTTGAATGGGCTATGGGGTCTTTTACTCCATAGGGCCTCATGTATTTTTGTGATGTGGGTTACACAGCACCCTCTGTGCCGTGACCCAGGGGTGTCCTAGGGACTCCCCAACATAGACTCCATACCCTGGGACTGACTACTGTCTCCCAGGGCATGTAAAGTCACCAAAGACTTTGCTAGTCTTGAATCCTGAACAGAACCAGTACAAACCATCATATTGTGGACGTACTGGCTGGGGCAATTCGATTGCCCCAGGGTCTGTTAGTCGAGGGGGCACGTCTCCGTCCCCCCTGATCGAGTTTTGGCTGGTGGCAGTGGAAACTACTTTTTATATTCGACCGCGAATATTTTCCTATGGGATTTCCCATTGTTTTAGGCTAACACATTTAATTATTTATTTACGGTAGCCTTAAACATACCGCCGGTTTATATATTTATTATTATAACTCCGGTTGAGACTTTTTGCCAAAACTTGATCCTAAAATGGCGTTGGCGTTCGCCTCTGTAACTCTGACCCAAAGTGGAGCCCTTTGTTCCACTTTTGGCGGGCTTCTCCACAGAAGCCCTCCAAAGTGGTGCCACTCTGTCTGGGGTACTTAGGAGGGGTGGAGGGGGATTTAGGCACCCTGGACTGAGTTACCTTGGTAACTCAAGTCGCACTCCGTCCTGATTGGCCCAAGTGGTGAGCCAGCCGGCTCACCACTTAGCATGTTTGAGTGACAGCTAGGCTGGGTGAATGGGGGTTTGCTGCATAAAAGCAGGGCTTTGGGGACTGGAACTTCAGAAGTCGCCACAGGACCAAGAATCCGACGAGGGAAGAGCTGAGCCGACCTGCTTCGACGACACCACCCGGTGGAGCCCTGCTGAACCGTCTCACCACTTTTCCCGACGACCGAGGAGAACTCTTAACGGAGTGGCTCCTTCCCTTGACTGGTGGGGACAACCAGTTTTCGCCTTCTTTTCGCTTCTCGAGGTATCCCGTGGCCGCCTTGCCTGTGCCAAGCACCCCGGCAACCGGAATACCACATTTTTACCCCTAACCGCGAAAGTCGGTACAACCCTTTAACCGGAGGACTCCGCGGTTCGTTTCTTCCCGGGCAGTGCAACGACCTTCTTCTTCTGCTCTTCAGCGAGAACTTCTTCTCCCCTGACCGACGTCGAGCCTTGCTGCCACTGCCTGGAACAACTGCCACCGCTGGAGGACCCTTTCCGCTTAAGGTACCGTGTTCCGCCTGGCTTCCCTTGCCACCGACTGTACGGGGTAGATTTAGCCCCCGGCTTTCGAACCTGGGAGTGCCTGGGACACCCTGGCTAAACTTTCTAAGCCACTCTAAACTCTTTCTAACTCTCTGCAAGACTTTGAATCCCTAATAACAGTGTGATCTTAGGCACATTTTTCGCTCCGGCTACTCTAAGAGTGGGCCCTGCCTAGTGACTTTTGCTCACCTGTGACTTGGTACTTCTTTGAGCCTATTGCAAGTGTTCTGGACCTTAGAGTGGTGTGTTTAACCTAATTCTGCTCCTTCTCCCTTCTTTTTACCTACTAGAGTGTCATCTAACGTTAAGCGCTCACCTCTGTTTGAATTATGTGGTGTTAACCTAGAGTTGTCTAGATAGGAATAAGGATTGGGACTGCTTTCCATATAACTGTGTTTAGAGTGTTTTACTATATTTTTGCTAGAGTGTTTTCAACTTATATGTTCTTGAAAATAAATAACTATATACTTTTGAAACCAAGCTCTGGTCAGTGTTTGCTTGTGCTATTGTGTCTGAGTACATATTGTGTATACTTTACATACTGCCTAACTCTTCTTGAGGGAAGTCTGACTGCTCAGCCACAGCTACCAGGTAAATCTGGGTGGTGCAGACTGCTACCAAGTGGGTTTACTGCTATACCTGTGGTCTTAAATCTTTTGCAGTGTTCCCCAAGGGAACTGCACAGGTTTCTGCCTAACACTGGTGTACAGCGGTGGGATTTGTATTGAGTATACATTTTATTGTGCTTTGAATACCTTAGTGCAACTAACCACAAAGCTTAGCACTGTAAAAGTAATCCTCTAACATGTCAGTTATAGAAAGCTATAGTCAAGAGTCCCTTGCAGCCAAAACTGCTGACTGTTTAAGAGTGCTCTGTAAACATAAGGATCTCCTGACTAAGGGCAAGAAAATGGAGCTGATTGAAAGATTGTTAGCTAACCAAAGTCTGGGTGATGGTTCAGAGGAACCTACCACTCCAGCAACTGTAGATGACAGTATTGAAGTTAACATGGAGCAAAATGTTGATGATTCTGAGGAAGAGTCAGAAGAGGAGGGTGAGGCTGTTGTAACTGTCCCCCCTAGGCCTCTGCCTGCTCTACCTGATGTACCTATTGGACCTTTACCAGGTCCCACATTTAGTCCTCAGTACTTTGAACTGGAGAAAATGAAATTAGAATTGGAGTATAAGAAACTTAATGCTCAAACTGACAAAGAACTAAGGCTAAGGGAAATGGAGCTCAAGTATGACTTAGAAATGAAGAAATTATCTGTTGAGAATGTTTCTCTCTCTGGCTCCTCTAGAAGTTCCAGTCCTAAAAGACCCCGGATGCCTAAAGAATTGATTGGTATGTATGAGCCTAAGTTGGATGTGTTGGATTGGTTGTCTCTGTTTGAATATAATCATGGGCTCCAGAACATCACAGGAAATGACTTACTCACCTGGTTGTTCTCTAGGCTTCCCCCTGTTGCAACTGATGTGGTAATGGAGATGGGGGAGGAGGATAGGAAGGACTATGAATGTGTGAAACTATCTTTGATAGCTAGGTTTGGGAAGACCCCTTCCCAGTATCTTAAGAGGTTTAGGAGCCTCAAAAAGCATGATGGTACCTCTTGGGCTACCTGGGTGAGTGAATGTTTGAAAAACTTAGAGGGATGGATTAAGGGTTACAAGGTGAACACTTATGAAGGTATGAAGAATTTGTTTATGTTGGAGACTATTTATGATGCCTGCTCTCCTGAGCTCAGACAACACTTGGCTGATTCCAGGGAATTAGATTCCCGGAAACTAGCTAAGGCTGCTGACTTGTGGGTTGCCAACAGGGCCACTCACAAGGATTCTGGGGTCACTCAGAAGAAGGATGGGGAGAAACAGCCTAAAAAGGACTCCAAGGAGAATTCTAATACTACAAATTCCAAAGAGGGCCCCAAACAAAACTATAAGGGTAAGCCACAAGGGAAACCAAATCAGGCTAGTGTACCTCCTGGTCCCAGACCAGAAGGAGGTCAGAACAAGCCCCCATTCCAGCGAGCCTTTGGCTCATGCTTTGTTTGTAAGGCTACTGACCATGTGAAAGGAGATCCCAGATGTAAGGGTAAACCTTCAGGGGTCCAGCTTGCCTCCTTAGCCTTCGCTCCAGAAGAGGAAGTACATATGGCAAGTGGAAACTTTCTATTACTAGCTGATGAACCCACTGGAGTCTCAGCTAGTGTTTCTTTAGTCTCTCTGGGGTTGTGGGAACAACAGAATTTAGATGTCTATAACTCTATCCCAGATAATACTAAAGAGTATTATAAGGACAGTGTCCAGGTGAATGGTCAGGAGACTCCTGCCATTAGGGACACTGGAGCCAGCATAACTGTGGTGGATGAATCATTTTTCAAGGCAGAGGATGTTGCTAAGGCACCCAAATGCCTCACCAAGTTAGCTGGTGGGCCTGTGCAGATGTGTCCCCAGTTACCAGTTCTCATCCAATGTAATGATATGGCTGTAAAAATACCTGTCAGTGTACAATGTGAAGTGCCAGGTAGGGTTCTGTTGGGTAATGACCTCAAAGCTCTTGGAGTTGTATCACATAACCCCAGACCCCCTAGCAAAAGGTTACAGGAGCTCACAAAACCTGCAAGAGAGAAAACCCTGAGAGGGTTATCTCAGGAGATGATGACAGAAATCACTCCTCTCCCACTGGAGCAACTTACTGCAGTAACAACCAGATCAGGAGCAAAGGGGCAACCCAAGACTCCTAGGAAAAAGCCAGCAGCAAGCACTCCAGTGCTTCCAACAAGGACTTCCCCTAGGTTGTCCAAAGTTACACCTGTAACTCCACCTCCAGCTGAGGCTGAGAGGGAGGTACAACCCTGTGTGGTTGAGCTAGACTCTGAGGAAGAGCTAGAAGGAGGCCCCAACCTTATTGGAGATTTGGACCCTGAGGACCATCCTGAGCTGCAGTCTTTACTGGCAGAAGGTGGGCCTAGCAGGGCAGCTTTTCGTAAGGGGCAAAGAGAATGTCCAACTCTGGAAGGTCTCCGCCACCAGGCAGCTTCTCAGGCTGATGGGCAAGAGCCTGGGAAGTATAGGTTACACTGGGAAGATGGCCTCTTCTACAGTGAACCGACTGAGTCTGAACCTGGAGACTACAAACGCCTTGTAGTCCCACAAGAGAACAGACAACAGTTCTTACAACTAGCCCATGAGATACCTTTGGCTGGTCACTTGAGTTTCAAGAAGACCAAGGAAAGGCTCTCACTCTACTTTTATTGGCCAAAGATGGGGGCTGAAGTAGATAGATATTGTAAGAGCTGCCATACCTGCCAGACTTCTGGTAAGGTTGGTTCCAAGAATGTGGCACCTTTAGTGCCTCTCCCAGTTGTGGGAGTCCCATTTGAGAGGGTAGGGATTGACATTGTTGGTCCCCTTGATCCTCCAACCTCCTCAGGCAACAGGTTTATCCTTGTTGTAGTAGACCATGCTACTAGGTACCCTGAGGCAATTCCTATGAGGACTGTTACAGCTCCGGCTGTGGCTAAGGCCCTCCTTGGTATTTTTACCAGGGTTGGGTTTCCTAAGGAGGTAATCTCTGACAGGGGGTCAAACTTTATGTCCCACTACATGAAAGCCATGTGGAAAACCTGTGGAGTTACTTACAAGTTCTCAACCGCATACCACCCTCAGACAAACGGGTTGGTTGAAAGGTTTAACAGAACCATGAAGAGCATGATAGGTGCTTTAGAAGAACCCCTTAAGAAAAAGTGGGACCTTCTACTGCCATGCCTTCTCTTTGCTTATAGAGAAGTCCCTCAGGAGGGAGTAGGTTATTCTCCCTTTGAGCTTCTCTATGGCCATCCAGTCAGAGGCCCTTTGGCCCTGATTAAGGAGGGATTGGAAGGTGCTCCTCCCCTCAAGCCAGTCAGAGTGACTGACTATGTGATAGGTCTCCGGAGGAGAATGTCACACATGATGGCAGAAGCAAGTGACAACTTGAAAGCTGGTCAAGCTCTGGTCAAACATTGGCACGACCAGAAGGCTAACATGGTTGAATTTACTCAAGACCAGCTAGTTCTAGTTATGCTCCCAACAAGGCAGAGGGCCTTGCAAGACAAATGAATGGGACCCTTCAAGATTGTGGGAAAACTTGGAGAGGTCAACTATCTGGTGGATCTGGGCAGACCCAGGGAAGCTCCTAGAGTCTTCCACACCAACCGACTAAAAGCATACATCTCCAGGCCTGATGTAGGAGCCTTGCTTCTAGCTTCAGCTGCAGAGGAAGAAGAGAGTGAATCTCTCCCTGATCTCCTCAGAGGTGTGCCTTTAGATGAAAAAGTTGAAGGAGTCAACCTCTCTTCAGACCTGACACCTGAGCAACAAGAGGAGTGCAAATCTATGTTAAATCAGTTTGCCTCCCTGTTCTCACTGTCACCAGGCTTGACCCCTTGGGGCCAGCATGAGATACTCACTGGTGACTGTCTGCCAGTCAAAAGCAGAGGTTACAGAATGTCAGAACATATCAGAGCCCACATCAAAGGAGAGGTCAAGAAGATGCTTGATCTCGGGGTAATAGAGCCCTCTACTAGTCCATGGTCTAGCCCAGTGGTGTTAGTACCAAAGGCAGGATCCAAAGACTTGAGATTCTGTGTGGACTATAGAGCTCTAAATGCAGTCACCAAGACTGATGCCCACCCTTTGCCCAGGACAGATGAGTTGGTGGATAAACTTGGTGCAGCCAAGTACCTCAGCACATTTGACCTGACGTCAGGCTATTGGCAAATAGCCCTGACAGACCATGCCAAGGAGAAAACTGCATTTTCAACCCCAGTTGGCTTGTACCAGTTTAAGGTCATGCCTTTTGGACTAAAAAATGCACCTGCCACATTCCAAAGGATGGTGAACCAAGTTCTGGCTGGGATGGAAGATTTCTGCATGGCATACTTGGATGACATTGCAGTCTTCAGCCACTCCTGGGAAGAACATGTGAACCACCTAGGACATGTGTTGCAGGCTCTGGAAAAGGCCCATTTGACAATCAAAGCCAGTAAGTGCCAGATTGGTCAAAGTAAAGTGGTCTACCTTGGACATGAGGTAGGAGGTGAAGAAATAAGGCCTTTGCCCAGCAAGATTGAAGCTGTGCAAAATTGGACAACACCAACTACTCAAACCCAAGTGAGAGCTTTTCTAGGCCTCACTGGATATTACAGGAATTTCATTGAGAACTATGGGACCATAGCTTCTCCACTGAATGTAATCTCCTCTCCCAAATTCCCTAAAAAGGTAAAATGGAATGAGGAGTGCAATCAGGCCTTTGAAAAACTGAAGAGAGCTCTTTGCCAAGCTCCAGTACTGAGAGCTCCTGACTACCACCAACCTTTCATTGTACAAACTGATGCTTCCAATGTAGGTATAGGTGCAGTTCTAAGCCAACTGGATGAGAAGGGTAGGGAGCACCCCATTTGCTTCATCAGTAGGAAACTGAAGGATCCTGAGACAAGGTGGGCAACTATCGAAAGAGAATGCTTTGCTATTGTGTGGGCACTGAAGAAGTTTAGGCCATACTTGTATGGTTCTACTTTTGTTATTCAGACTGACCACCAACCCTTGAGATGGTTAATGCAAATGAAAGGGGAAATCCAAAACTATTGAGATGGTCAATCTGCCTGCAAGGGTTTGATTTCACCATTGAGCACAGGTCAGGGTGTCACCATCAAAATGCTGATGGACTCTCTAGGATGTATATCATCGACTAGAGGTATGAGGTTCATCCAGGAGTGGATTAAATCCTCCTGTCCCTTAGTCTGGGGGGGGCGAGTGTTAGGGAGAATTCTCTGTTTAGGCTGAATTTCCCTACCTAGTGAGTCCCCCAGCAGCTTTGCTGGATTTCTGGGGTTTCTTTTTTTCTCCTGCCAAGAGTGAGACTCTTTTACCCTCACTCTTGGACATGTTGAAGTGTGTTTACTTGGTTAAACCTTGTGTTGAATGGGCTATGGGGTCTTTTACTCCATAGGGCCTCATGTATTTTTGTGATGTGGGTTACACAGCACCCTCTGTGCCGTGACCCAGGGGTGTCCTAGGGACTCCCCAACATAGACTCCATACCCTGGGACTGACTACTGTCTCCCAGGGCATGTAAAGTCACCAAAGACTTTGCTAGTCTTGAATCCTGAACAGAACCAGTACAAACCATCATATTGTGGACGTACTGGCTGGGGCAATTCGATTGCCCCAGGGTCTGTTAGTCGAGGGGGCACGTCTCCGTCCCCCCTGATCGAGTTTTGGCTGGTGGCAGTGGAAACTACTTTTTATATTCGACCGCGAATATTTTCCTATGGGATTTCCCATTGTTTTAGGCTAACACATTTAATTATTTATTTACGGTAGCCTTAAACATACCGCCGGTTTATATATTTATTATTATAACTCCGGTTGAGACTTTTTGCCAAAACTTGATCCTAAAATGGCGTTGGCGTTCGCCTCTGTAACTCTGACCCAAAGTGGAGCCCTTTGTTCCACTTTTGGCGGGCTTCTCCACAGAAGCCCTCCAAAGTGGTGCCACTCTGTCTGGGGTACTTAGGAGGGGTGGAGGGGGATTTAGGCACCCTGGACTGAGTTACCTTGGTAACTCAAGTCGCACTCCGTCCTGATTGGCCCAAGTGGTGAGCCGGCCGGCTCACCACTTAGCATGTTTGAGTGACAGCTAGGCTGGGTGAATGGGGGTTTGCTGCATAAAAGCAGGGCTTTGGGGACTGGAACTTCAGAAGTCGCCACAGGACCAAGAATCCGACGAGGGAAGAGCTGAGCCGACCTGCTTCGACGACACCACCCGGTGGAGCCCTGCTGAACCGTCTCCCCACTTTTCCGACGACCGAGGAGAACTCTTAACGGAGTGGCTCCTTCCCTTGACTGGTGGGGACAACCAGTTTTCGCCTTCTTTTCGCTTCTCGAGGTATCCCGTGGCCGCCTTGCCCGTGCCAAGCACCCCGGCAACCGGAATACCACATTTTTACCCCTAACCGCGAAAGTCGGTACAACCCTTTAACCGGAGGACTCCGCGGTTGGTTTCTTCCCGGGCAGTGCAACGACCTTCTTCTTCTGCTCTTCAGCGAGAACTTCTTCTCCCCTGACCGACGTCGAGCCTTGCTGCCACTGCCTGGAACAACTGCCACCGCTGGAGGACCCTTTCCGCTTAAGGTACCGTGTTCCGCCTGGCTTCCCTTGCCACCGACTGTACGGGGTAGATTTAGCCCCCGGCTTTCGAACCTGGGAGTGCCTGGGACACCCTGGCTAAACTTTCTAAGCCACTCTAAACTCTTTCTAACTCTCTGCAAGACTTTGAATCCCTAATAACAGTGTGATCTTAGGCACATTTTTCGCTCCGGCTACTCTAAGAGTGGGCCCTGCCTAGTGACTTTTGCTCACCTGTGACTTGGTACTTCTTTGAGCCTATTGCAAGTGTTCTGGACCTTAGAGTGGTGTGTTTAACCTAATTCTGCTCCTTCTCCCTTCTTTTTACCTACTAGAGTGTCATCTAACGTTAAGCGCTCACCTCTGTTTGAATTATGTGGTGTTAACCTAGAGTTGTCTAGATAGGAATAAGGATTGGGACTGCTTTCCATATAACTGTGTTTAGAGTGTTTTACTATATTTTTGCTAGAGTGTTTTCAACTTATATGTTCTTGAAAATAAATAACTATATACTTTTGAAACCAAGCTCTGGTCAGTGTTTGCTTGTGCTATTGTGTCTGAGTACATATTGTGTATACTTTACATACTGCCTAACTCTTCTTGAGGGAAGTCTGACTGCTCAGCCACAGCTACCAGGTAAATCTGGGTGGTGCAGACTGCTACCAAGTGGGTTTACTGCTATACCTGTGGTCTTAAATCTTTTGCAGTGTTCCCCAAGGGAACTGCACAGGTTTCTGCCTAACAGGGACAAGAAAGGACAAGAGCTGGTTCGCCTACCTCTGGTCGTGGATGCCCTCCTGGCTGTCTGATGGCCTGAAAGTACTAGCTGGAGGACTGATACTGGGAACAGCCTCGCTCTGTGGAATACAGATGTGCATTGGAAGATGTCAGAAGGCAGCAGAAGAGGTAGTGGTGATACAACTACTCATGGAGCTGGAGAAGGGAGAGCAAATGGATGACATCAACGAAAGAGAGAGGCTGAGACAACAGATAGCAGCATATGATATATTCCCACCAGGAATGAAGGTAGAAAACCCACACAACCCAAAGAAGTACCTAGGAAAGTGGGTATACTGCAAGCCTGAAGAGGGTTGGGTATACATGCACTGGTCAGTTGAAGATCATGTCAACTACTAGGGACACCTAGCTGGGATAATGAAGTGTGGCATTTGGTAGACAATGGAAGAGAAAATGGTGGTGTGGTCGACAAGTCAACCAGAGGGGGGACTGAAGAGGGAAGGTCAGAATACGCCTTCCGTCCTGAAAGACCCTCCAACAAGAAGAAGCACCAGAGACAATATGACTGCCGTTCATATGAGCTCACAGCAATTCCCACTTCTCCTACCATGGACAGCTATCACGAGAGGTACCCTCCCAGCAGGCCCTACAACCCTGCAGCAGTACGAACCTTACCCACAGTGGACAAAGATACACAAGAAGGAGCTGGAGACAGCTACATGGATAGAATCGACTAAAGCAGCAAGAGGTCATACCGCGAGTTGTTAGAGACATCACGCCGACTTAGCTATGTTAGACATGAAGCACACGTGCTATCCGCACACTGGGGACATTCACACACCCCACTACATGAAGCAACTCTATGAGTTAGAGGACAGTGACATATACATACTGTCTGCACATTTATTATTTTGCCATTAGGCTTACTACAGCAGCGCAGGAGCGCAAAAATCAAGAACTTGTCCAATTGCTTGAAGAAGCTTACATGCAAATAACCCCATGGTGTGGTAGCAGCACCTAGGGGACCTGACAGCCATGACGCACTAACGTATGGACACAATGGAAGACGCATATTGTTTAAGCCAGACCATGGCTTAGGAAATTTAGTAGGCCATGATAGACTCAGAGAGACCCCAAGCCTCACAGAATGCTGTGCAAGCAGAACCACCGCTGCGGGAGATAAGCCACTGCCAAGGTCGCAATGTTGCAAACGACATTCCTCACGCTGAACCAAAGTAACACTGGCTGCAGGAGAGGGGCGCTCTCTGACAAATACAGAATAATTCAGAGCCTCTTTGCTCAAAAACGTGGTCTCCAAGCACGTGATCTGGCCGAGCTGAGGAGCTGCCAAGATTTGGTGGCTGAGAAGAGCAACCTGTCTCACCGGGCAGACGATGGTCAGAACAAAGTTGTTACATTCACGCTACAGTTCTGTGTTGGGAAACAGGGCACTCTCATTGCAGCTATGGATTGCACATGGTTATGATGCAGACACATAGATGCACCTTGCAGACACATACTTGCACGTGCACCGTTCACAGGTGACCTGCGGGCTGAGAACAGAGTTTGTCCCAGGCATATGGGCTCTCGGCTCAGCCAACCAATATCAAGGACACGAGAGGTGGATGGGGGGGGTCACTGACCAATCATGGGACTTGCTCATTGTAACATTTTTAGAGTAACAGTTATCGGGAATGATCCAAGCATAGCACCTGACACAGCCTTGTCCAATAACATAGCTTCTCTATAGGCTCCTATATGGGACCTACCACTCAGCAACCTATCCTGAGTAGAGATAGGTTTTTGAGAAGGTCCTAGAGAGTGACTCAAATTGTGACATCACAGGTCATCAAAACTGGCCTGCAAGCCAGAGTTTGCAGAGAGATGCATGGACCTTCCTCCACGCATGTGATCCCTGTGGTTTGCTGGTTGTAATAAAACTCAGTCGTACCTTGCTTCTTGTCTGGACCTGCCGCTCTTAGTTGGGCAAGGGAAGGAGTGAGGCCTTCCACGAGTTCGTACCCACAGACTCGTTGCACAGCTCAGCCTGCCTGGGGGTCCACCTTAACACTGCCCTTGAGCAAGATTACAAAGACAGCTGGATGGTGCTTCTGGCCATAGCTTGCCTTAAAAACGATAGCAGCGACCAGCACTCCCACCGTAAATATAGTGGTGCTGGCCAACACTGCCCAAACTGCTTGTCTTTCAGAACAGGAGCCAGCGTTCTGGCTCTAATGTCTTTGAAAACTGGGGAAAATGTATTAAATGTAAATTGTCTTCTCTGGCATCACATCAGAAGGGCCACCCTTCCTGCCCCCAGACCATCGCGACAGGATAGTACTAATAGGAAGGCTCTTCTCAGGAGATTTCTTTCAGATGGATTATTTGCCCACAATAAGTCATTTTGGATGACGTCAGATGAAATAATGACCAGATTTCTATTGCACCCCTTTTGAATTTCCATGCCTTCCCGGTCAGCACTAGATGTTAACTAACAGTAATTGATGCTTGAGATGTGTTGCTATCGCCCGAGTAATGAGCGTAGGACTGTTCAAACAGTGTTCAGCATCCAGTTTTAACAACCACTTCTTTACATGGACCACCCGGGGCACAAACGGAGACCCCCCCCTTGCCCAACAGGTGCGGTAATTAGGGATTTGTATTTTGTATTTTATTTATTTATATAGCGCACCAGGCCCAAGGGCATCCGGGCGCATTATTTAGTTACATTTTACAGTTTAGTTACAGGCATGGTAAAAAGCATTAGAGTAGATTATACATATATACAAATTGTACAACATGTAATTACAGGCATGGTAAAATGAGGCATTTGAATGAGATATACATAAATAGGCCATTTATACAAGAAATATATACTGGGAGAGAGCAGGTAATGGCAGTGAGTCAGTGATGCGGATGTAGAGGCCCTAGGCGTTGTGAACTAGAAGTCATAGAGAGTCCTGGGCAGACAACCAGGCTGAGGCCTTGCGCTTGAAGGCCGGGAACAAAGTTTCTGCTCTTAGTGGATTAGGTAGCGAGTTCCATAGCTTGGCTGCTAGGACTGGGAAGCTACGTCCACCAGATCTTTGCAGGTTGAAGCGAGGGACAGCGAGACAGTTGGTTTGGACACTTCTGAGAGGTCTCGTAGTGGTGTGTAGTGCTAATCTGCTGGCTAAGTAGCTGGGGGCATGATTGGCGAGGCTTTTGTGTGTGAGAGCGAGTGCTTTGAGGGATACTCTTTGGGAGACTGAGAGCCAGCGAAGGCTTCGTCTGGAATCAGAGATGTGGAGGTTCCTGGGAATATTGAGCGCCGCTCTGATGGCGTTATTTTGGATGATTTGAAGTTTATTCATATTGCATTGGTTAGTCCCTAGATAGAGAGCATTGCAATAATCAATTTTGGATAGGACCAGGGTCCTGGCTAATGTGGTACAGTTGGCTGGTGAGAGGAAGGGGCGGCAGGCTGTGATGAGCTTGCAAGTGTATGAAGCCGAAGATGATACTGCGTTGGTTTGTGTGGATAGGGAGAGAGTGGAGTCGATGTAGACACCAAAGGGGTCATTACGAGGTAGGAGGTAGCCATCGTGCTATTAGCACCATGGCTACCCCCTTACCGCATTCCGGGTCCGGGTTCACGAAATAGGGACTTACCGGGTCATTCCAACCTTGGAGGACCCGGTAAGTCCCCATTCCGGGAACCATTCCCCATTCGATCCCCCATAGGGCTCAATGGGAATGGGGATGGAGTTAATAATGGTACTGCAATTTGCGGTACCGTTATTAGCTCTGAAGTCCCTTAACGGGTCCCTTCCATAACGCCTGGTAAAACCAGGTGTTAAGGGAGGGGCCCGCTAAGGGACCTCGGAATCGGTGCCGGTAATCCCTTACCACCTACCTCGTATTGACCCCATGTGTTTTTGTGTCCTGGGCCACTTTGATGGTGTTGCCATCAATGGTGAAGGCTTTAAATGAAGGGTCAAGTTTGTTAAGTCTTTGGTGGGAGCCAAGGATGATGAGCTCCGTCTTGTCGTCATTTAAGCACAGTTTGTGCTGAGCCATCCAGGCCTGGATAACTTGATACATGGCGTTGATGGCGAGTGAGTCGGTTTTGTGGTCCCCTGTGATGGGGATAAGTATCTGGGTGTCATCAGCATAGTTGGTGTATGTGACACCCAGAAGGTCCAGAATGTCAAATAGAGGTTTTGTAAATACATTGTAGAGTGTCGGGGATACACAGGATCCTTGAGGCACTCCGCGAGTGACTGGGGAGGGGTCTGCGGTGGCGGTAGGGGAAAAGACTTGCATTGATCTGTTATCTAAGAATGAGGTGATCCAGGCTGTCGCTTTGTCCGAGAAGTGGGTGGCAGTTTTTAGGTGACGGCAAAGGATTTGGTGATTAACCAAATCGAAGGCTGCAGACAGATCTAAGAGGAGTAAGACGGCCAGTTTGCCCTTATCTTTGAGGTCTTCAATCTGGGTTTTAAGGTCAAGAAGAGCTGTTTTGCCGTATCGCGGGCGGAAACCAGACTGCCTCAGACCCAGGAGATTATTGGTTTCTAGGTAGTCTTGGATCTGCAGGTATGCGGCACGATCAAGAAAGGAAAGGGACTGTGGTGATCTGTTGGTAGTTAGTAGGTATGTTGGCGTCCAGGGTGGGTTTTTTCAGGAGATGGATGATCCAGGCATCCTTGAGGTTGTCAGGGACAATCCCAGTGCTGAAGGAGGAGTTGATGAGTATGGTGATGAAGGGTGCTAAGTTATGAGCGGCTTCCTTGATGATGGTAGCGAGGTAGGGGTCCCCCTGACAGTTGGTAGGTTTAAGATTATTGATAATGGCCCTCATTACAATACCGGCGGTAACCAATGGCGCTATTAGCACCATGGTTGCTGCCGGTATTCTAACGAGTCCGCCATGGTGCAATGGGGAATTACCACCCCATTCCAAGGTTGGCGGGGCGGTAATTCCCCATGCACCATTGGCCCTTCCCCATTCCCATTTTTGACCCATAGGGCTCAATGGGAATGGGGAAGGCGGTAATTACAGTACCGCAAATTGTGGTACCGTAATTACCTTCATGTTCCCTTTGCGGGTTCCTACTTTAACCCAGCCGTTAAGGTCGGGAGCCGCAAAGGGTCCTCGTAATTAGGCGCTAAGGGGTTAACGGCGCTGCAGCCTTTTACGGCGCTGTTAACCCCTTAGCGCCAGGGTCGTAATGAGGCCCGATGTGTTCTACTTCAATGGTGGAGAGAGGTGTGAAGCAGAAGGGTTTCAAGGGTTCAGTGTTGGGGTTGATGATAGCCTGGGGTGGTTTGTGTTGTAGGCTGGGCTACAAACACATTTTTTTGTCATTGATTTTGGTTTGGAGGGTGACGATTTTTCCAAGGAGGGCTTTTTGGATGTTAGCACACCAGGTGCTGTCCTTGGAGCAAGTGTCGCGGGGAGTGGCAGGGGATTCTAGCTCTTTCAGGATTCTAAATAGCTCATTGGTGTTAGATTGGGCAAGTTCAATGTGTTTGTTGTACGTCTCTTTTTTTTGCTGTGAGTATGGCTTCTTTGTAATTAAGAGTAGCTAAGGCGACACTAGAGTTGTTGGCTTCCGTTGGATTGCTTTTCCAGCGTGCTTCAAGGGTCCTTTTTTCCTTGCCTAAGGTTCTCAGCTGTGGCGTGAACCAGGAATTGAGGTGGGCCCGGGTTTTGGGTTTTCTTAGTTTGGAGGGCGCGATAAGATCAAGCGCTTTAGTCATGGTTTGATTGTATAAGTCAACTAAGACAGTGGGGTCAGAGCATGAGGACGAGATGTCGTTGAGTGCAGGGAGGATGAGTGGGAGTAGTTAAGCTCAGGTTATGTTACGCTTATTTCTAGTGGCAGTGGCGGGCGCTATATTGAGTGTGGGATGGATGATTTTAGCAGGGATACTGAAGGTGATAAGATGGTGGTCGGTCCATCCGCATGGTTGAATGGATTCGATATTTGTGTCACAATTAAGTGGGCTATCCAGTCGAGGGTCCTGCCCCTGGTATGGGTAGGCAGGGTGATTTGTTGTGTGAAGCCTAGGTTGAGTAGCAGGTTGTTGATGTCTTGAGCGAAGGCGTCGTTGGGGTCTAGGTAGCCTAGATTGAAGTCACCTTAGACTTGGTGTTGTCAGTGAGGATGTGGGAGAGGTCCTCGGCAATCGATGATAGTGTGCCAGGCGGTCTATACATGATGTGGAGAGTGATGGCCCGGTTGGGGGTGATGGCTAGCTTGGCTGTGAGTAGCTCTGCTGAGGTAATTGGGCAAGGGGTGGTGATGCGGCGGTTGATTGAGGTTTTGTGGATGATGGCGACACCGCCTCCTTTCGTGTGATCCATGTTATGGTCACATCTAATGATCGTGTAGCCTTCGGGAATTGCTAATGATAGCAGAGGTCCTGAGGCTGCGTGGAGCCAGGTTTCAGTAACGGCTATAAAGTCCAGGTCGTGGGTGGTTATAAGGTCAGCCATGTCGAGTGCATGAGCCGTATGTGACCTAGTGTTGATCAGGGCAGCCTTAAGACCAGTAGAGGGGCGGTGCGGGAAGGTACTCACGTCAGGTGTAATGTCCATTATGGGTGGGGGTGCGTGGGTGGGCAGATGCTATGGGCCTGGTGCAAGATGGTTTGGTTGACAGGTAGGTGTTGGTGGGGTGGTAGGAAGGATGGGAGAGTCTAGCTCACAATCTGAGATTTCTGGCGGGCACAGAGCAAGGTTGGTTAGGAGAGGGCTTCATGGCAAAGTGTTCGAGCAAGAGGGATGGTGAGTTGAGGTAAGGGTTAGCAGGAGTGTCGACCAAAGTGGCTGGTGTAAGGTGTTGCTGCTGTGTGCAGTCTGAGGCGCCATAGAGGTATAACTCGTGTGAGGTGGGGGCCATGTTAGGTATATGTTGTGAGCCACAGGAGGAGAATGGGTGAGTGTGTGGGGTAGCAGTAGGGAGGTAGTAATAGTGTGGTAGTAGTCCCAGTGATGCTGACAGTTTAAAGGTGAGGCATACTGCAAGGTAAATATAGTCAGAGGCAAAATTCTGGACCAGCATAATTGCGTGTATGTTGGGTTAGCAATGAGAGAACAGCTACAGTAGGCAGTGCCAGGGGGGCACCTGGGCCCAATCACAGCTGACACAGTTACATCTAGTTTCGCATTGCAATGTAGGAGGCATCAACTCGGGCACTTCTAGTTTCGAATTTCAATGTATGAGGCATGAGACACCGTGTCAGATGACTTATATAGCTCTTTGTGCATGGGTAAGCAGGCAGAGTTAAGGAAGCTATACAGACGATTTGGAAGCGACTTTGTTACTGAGGCAAAGTGGATTGGCAGTAGCTAGTTGTTAGTGCAAGTCCGCGTACAATCTGAAAGTGGCTTTACTGGCAAGGGCTCGCATGACTGGAGACTTGACGCTAGGTAGGAGCAGTCAAGCAGCATAGAGAACTATTTGTATTGGCAATCGGTCACTCGTGTGTAAACAGCAGCAAATAAGCAGTTCGAGCAAATGTGTCCATCAGTCAAATGGCGCATGCATAGTATGCAGTCACCCAGTACAATTGCTGAGGTGGAACAGAAGTGTTACCTTAGGAGGGGCCAAGGTGTGGGGTCAAGGGGGTCTGGCAGACGGCAGTCACGGCAAGAACAGGCAGAGAACGGGCGATGGCCTTATTCCGGTGGGCCTTGTCGAAAGTGGGCTGGCTACGCCTGGGATTAGCCCATAGTCTGAGCCAATGCAGAGCTGGTTCCAACACCATTTCATCCCCTAAAAACGACGTGCCCAGCTGAATGTTTACGCCATGATTGGGGGTGGATTGTGGGGGACTGAGAATTGCTTTTAAAAAAAGAGTTCACTTTTTAGCAAATGTGATTAACAAACACTAGAAGAAAACTAGATGACAACAATAGTAGCCAAGTTCTTTTCACAAATTATCAAGTCAGCAGTTAAATAACGTTATGGCTTTCTGGGGACTGAGACCGCTCTACCCCAAACTTTCTCCTCCAAAACATCTTCCTTCTCGAGCTCTTCGCTCACCCACCTGCAACTGTCTGAGGGTCAGATGCTTCTCCAAGCAGAGAGTTGGGGGCAGATCTATCTCCTCGGCTGGGGCCTCCCTGCCTCTCTCAAACTTGAGCAGAACCACCTCCGCTTCTGGAATCAACTCCTTTTCGCTTCAGCTTTCTTTCTTCCTCTCCACTAGTGATATGATATGGCATTTATAAGGCGCTTATACACAAGTGTTTCAAGGCATGCCGAGGCAAGGGAGGGGGAACAGAGGGAAGACGGAGACAGCGATCTTACTAGTGCAGGTGACATTGAGATTGCGCAAGTGCAGGGGAGTGGGTAAGGGGAAAAGTGCTGGGGGGAAGGCCGAGGGGGCAGTGCGGTATATAGGATAAACAGTAAAATTAATAAAAACAATGAATAAAAAGTGTGGCCAGCTGGTACCAAGTGCAACGGTAAGTGCAGACATCAGGTGTCAAGTGCTGGTATGGGGCTGTAGGGATACAATCCTTGAGTGCAAGGGTTGCCATGGTGCAGTGCAAGTGTGCAACTGGTGGGGAGGGGACCTGGGCACGAGATCAGAGGGTAGCCAGGTGACCAGTGCAGTTTTAGCCAGTAGATCAGAAGGGGAGAGGAGGAGAAAAGGCAGAAGCAGAGAGGAAGGTTTTGAGGTGCTTCCGGAACCGGAGATGGTTCTCCTCAAGTTTAAAGGATGCAGGGAGGCTGTTCCAGAGGGAGGCACCAGCTGAAGAAGGAGATCTACCACCAACTTGTTGCTTGGAGAAGCGATGATCCTGAGGGAATTGGAGGCGGATGAGCAGAGAGCTCGAGAAGGAAGATATTTTGGAAGAGAGAGTTGACGGCATTGAGGACCCAGGCCCCAGAAGGCCTTGTGGACGATGCAGTGGGTTTTGAACTTAATCCTCGCAGCCACTAGGAGCCAGTACAGAGATTTCAGTCCTGGAGAGATACAATCCCTGGGCTTGAGGCCAAGGACAACTCTCGCAGTCCTGTTCTGGATGAGTTGCAGAGGGTGGAGAGTAGAAGCAGGCAGATTTAGAAAGAGGCTGTTGCAATAGTCCAGCCTAGAGAGAACCAGAGCTCTGGAGACAGTGAGCTTCTGGGAGAAGGAAAGGAAAGGAAGTGTAGAGGAGGTGCCAAGCTCAATTCACATTCCAACTGCCCATTTTGAAGTACCAGGAACGTTTACGTCAGAATATGTGACGTATGATGAACAAATACACCAGCAGCAGCTAAGCCCGAGCGTGCAAAGGGCAACGACTATCCTGCTGTTGTGCTGTTTGGCTGCTGGGCTGCGTAAGCAAGTATTACACTATAAAAGCCAACTGCTACGACAGGCAGAGCCGAGGAAATATAAACCCACACCGAGGAGCTGCACTACAAGATGAAATCTACAGCTGTGCACATGGACTCATTAGGAACAGCTGTGTGAACTCGCCAGCAGGTAAGGCAAAAATTTACATCACTCCCAGATGCAAATGGTAGCCCGGAGTGTTTACAGAACAATCTCGTCTACCCTTTTGCCCTAAGAAGCGGGAAAGCTCATCTACGGGGGCCACTACGATCGATACAGGTAGTGGAAAAAGGTTGAGTATGGCTACAGAAGACCCCGTGCGATTAGTTCCAAAAACACCTGCTCTATCTAAGGCTTGTACAGCTTCCACCCTCGAAGCACCTATAAGCCACTCCCCCCCCTCCCATGAAAGATCGACCGTGCACGAGGAGGGTGCCGATCAGGCCAAGAATTTAGACCTTACTCCCGGTGAAGGATATCTGAGCAAAATGACCAAAACTGTGTCCCCAGGAGACAAAGGAAAAAGTTTGATTGAAGCTAATCAGACGGTAGGAGCGCCATCCGAGAAAGGTCCAGCTCTCTCGGCTAATCCGAGCCTTTTAAAGAAGACGGATACACAAGACCTACCTAGAAACCCTGATAATTGGAGAGACTCACTTGGTCCGATTTCACCTGTAATTTCCCCCACAAAAGAAATTGACTCTGTAAACATGCCAATTTTTGAGGTAGCCAATTATGGAATTGCACCTATACGGAACATGTGTGAAAGCATTCTGGACGAAAATACTAGTCGGGACGCGGCATTGGCCTCCCCTACTTTGACTTTAATGAATACTACAAATAGATCTTTACTGTGTGAGTCTACCGAGGAAAAGGAGGATCAATGGGTCACAAATGATTTAGAACTATGGGAGAAAACTTCGCTGGAATCAAATAAGGAAACAGAGGAAAAAAAGCAGTACCTAAGAGAGATGGAGGAATCCACAACGATAAGCGAAATATTCCAGCCATACAGGGAAGAGAATAGAGGACAATGGCCCAAGGACAAGAGCCCCCAAAATAACACCCAGCAGAGGATTACTGCCCTGTTACCTAATGACCCAACGGCCCATCAATCTCCTCCTTGGAACCTCCATAAAGATATACCGGAGACACCCTACCCTAAAGGGACGCTCCCCCCAAAGGCCAGACTAGAAAAGAAAACCCTGTGGAATTTTGGAAGCGAAACTCCGCTAAAAACTACAGGCACTGAAGGAACGACTATGTTGCCTCTAGCCAAACTGAGCAACTCAAATTAAGATAGCAAAATCATGCAAGACCTTACCCTTTTGACGGGGAAAATTGAGAGAGAAAAAAGGAGGAGTTTCTCGATAATAAGCGAGAAAATGGCTGAACTTGAAAAGGACCAAACCAAAGGTAGTGGCGTGGAGTTGGAGGTTGTGGGGGCCGAGCTCCTCGTAACAAAAACCCAAAGAGACCCCAGCCCACTGACCCAATCACAAAGATCTCTCGGAGATAGACTCCTAAGCTCAAAACCACAAGGCCATTTTGTAGAACCTCAAGTGACAACAAAGATAACTCAGACGCCTGTGTTGGATGGCCAAGAGCAGTGTTGTAAAACTCTTACGAAAGACCAAACTATACAGCTAATAAAAGACACGTACCAAATGGACAGAGAAAAGGACATGAATCACCTTCAGCAAATGATCATGACCTCGCTGAACATCACACTGGCTCCATACCTAAAATTGTATGAGATGATAAATGACTCTGTGAAAGAAATGACTGCTACTAACATACAAATTAAAGAGGCAAATATACAAACAGATCTGTCCCTGAGGAACTTGAATGTACGAATGGACAAAGAAGCCGAAAAATCGCTCACATGGCAAAATCGCCTCACGGATCTGGCAAGGAGAGATACCAATGATAAGTCCCTATTGATGGAGGCGGTTCTGGAAGACTGCAAGAGGATGCGAAACCAATGTAAACAGAGAAAAGAGGAGACAAGCTCGGTTGAAAATCCGCGTCGAGGCAAAGGACCCATGAAACTAAGTCAAAACAAGCCACATCAACCTTTGCAAACTGAGCAAATGACCGAAGAGGTAATATTGATCTCTCCTGGCTGTAAGGGGACGGGAACTCCTGACTCTAAACTTCAACCAAAAAAAACAAACTTCGCCATCTTTAGAGGTGGGGCATCCAAGGATCTGCTCTCAGACAAGAAAAATGAACTGAAGGATAAACCTAACGAAAATAGTAAAAAAACTAAAAATGAAGGATTAAAACGGAAGACTAATGGCTCTAGGGCATTCTTAAGAAATCTAAGAACGCCTCCTAGAAGAGAAAACTCCCAACAGGCAAAGAAGCCGAGGAGAGAACTGGCAATGAGAGACACGAACATTTTGATGGATACTGATGCTAAGGTTGTGGGAGGGGGGATCCACCCCACTCCCGCCCCGAATGCCAATGTCGATGAATCAGACCAACAAGCAGATCTAAGTGATCTGATTGACATGATGGAAGAATATAGGGAGGATGAAGAATGGCAATGCATCAGCCCATCAGAATGGGAAACTCTGGACAACTGGGAGATGGTGGAGAGGAGCTCTAATCCCTCTAATTGTAAGAATCCCCAACGAGATACCCCGCGGATTATCTGAAAGGAGACAAAAAGCCGACCGGACTCACTTGATATGGAAGAATTCAGTGAGGCTGATGACAACTTTGCTAACTTCAAAACCCTAGAGCAAAAAAGATTAGAGCTGGCTGCTAAAGAAAGGAGGGTACAATTTCAACTCGAAAACTCTCACCGAAAACAGGATGGAAAGAACAGAATTAAAGAAACACAGAAGAGCAATAAAGGAACGAAAGTGTCCGCCCCTCCCCTGAGGCCAGCTCCATCAAAAGAATGCCGCTTGAAATTAGAGACGACACTAAATGGACCAAGAAGGGCTTTGCTCAATAGGAGATACATCGTCTCGCTTTGTAACCAAACATCAGCTCTACGCACGATATCTACCGAGGACATCAAAGTTGTGGAATTCCCAAGAGAACTAAGAATGAAAGCAACTGACAGAATTGGAGGATGATATTAAGCATGACAATATCAATATATCCTCAAAGGACAGACGAAAAGGAAATAATGAGCCCTCATCCCGTACCGAAGAAGAGTCTAGGGGGAAAAGGTGGGAAAATAATGGTCAAGAAAAAGAAGGAAATAATAGGAAGATCCCAAAAGAAAACTTAAAAGAAGGCAACAAGAACCCTGAAACCTATTTACACAGCACCAAAGGAAATGTCGACAACTTAAAATCTTTGAGGTTCACGGTTGATAATTCACAACACCCAAGGAAGGATACAATAACGAAAAATAAATTTGAAAATAAATCAAATGTTTGGACCCCTACGTCAAATGACCATAACTCAAAAAAGAAACAATAGAATAAGGAAACCGGGCTTGGATCCGTTCGCTGTGTCTCATGGAACACCAGAGGATTCCATCACCTGTTCTCGACGGAAAGCGCTTTCTTGACCAAATACGATCTCATTTGTATCCAAGAATCATGGCTGTGTGATCCTCCAATATGCGAAGGATTTGAAGTCTATTTCAATCCGGCAAAGAAGGGACTGAGAGGCCGACCGTTTGCTGGCCTAATGGTACTAAAAAAAATCGATAGCAACTTACAAATACTCAAGCACGAAATTCCAAATCCTTACGTCCAAATATTGAAAATTACCTCTACAACAGAGAACCAGGAGGAGCCGACTAAATTGCTATTGATTAACACATACTGGAGGGAAAACATGCCAAACCCAGGGTCATACTTAAAATCAATCACGAACGCTATTGACAAGTCAATGACGGAGGAAGATGATCAGCTTATACTGCTGAATGGTGATTTAAACATCAAGCTCCTAGACAAAAGGGGCAAAATTAAAGAGTTGGAAAATCTTACAGGAAAAGAAAGCCAATGGATGACGGAAATGGGCATACGGGATATGATGATGTTAAATAGCCAAACAAAGGGTGACCTATTGGGGGCTGATACTTGGCATAGTGGAAAATTGAGAGCATGCTTGGACTACTGTTTTGTGGGAAGAGATACGCTGGCCTGGATAAACTTGTTTCGAGTCATCAAGCAAGCAAATAGTGACCACTCTCTTCTGGAAACTGAACTTGTATGGGATTCAAGAACTCTCCCTAAGGGAGAAAAGGTGATGGAAACTGAGATATCATGGGGAAGAAACAGACTGCGACTGAAAGATCAGATCATACCTACACTGGCGAAAAACTTCCAGGAAGCGGTAGAAAAGGGAGAGGAGGTGGTCGATTACAAATGGCTGTTCAAAGCCTATGAGGTTCAGTATGATCCATCTAAGCTGAAGCAGATAAAAAAGAAACACGCCTTCAACGAATTTGTAGTCGCCAGACGAAAAAGATATAGAGCCGACCTTAGGCGTATTAAAAAATCCCATAGCCTGGACAAACGCGACCTGGAAAGGAAATGTCGTCAAACTTACAAGAATTGGTTAAAATCAACCAGATATCAACGAACTCAATGTGACGCAGAACACATGATGGCAGCCTTAGCAGCAAATAACACAAAAAGTACCTGGGATCTAATCAACAACAGAGACTCTAATCAGTCGGCCATAGGTATTAACCAAGTCTCCGAGAAAAACTGGTTCGACCATTACTCTGCCCTGTTTAAAGGAAAAACTGAGACAAAGTTTATTGGAAAAAGACCAGGAAACGCTACGTGGTCATTGAACTTTGATAAAGAAGACATTCGAATGCTGATTAAAAAATTAAGCTCTTCCAGGGCTGCCGGCCCAGACGGCATTTCCAATAAAATGCTGAAATCAAGCATGGAAGGTTGGTCTGACCTAATTTACGCACTCTTCAAGCAAGTAGCGAGAACCAAACAAATACCAAGTTCATGGACGGAGGCCTACATCGTGCCTATCTTTAAAAAAGGTGACCGCGGCAATCCTAGAAATTACAGGCCGATTGCGCTACTTGACTCCATTGGCAAGCTTTTTGCATCCATTCTCCTACGTGATTTAAAGAATTGGGCAGTTCAAGCCGGAATTCTAGACGAGAGACAGACTGCCTTCGTGAGTGGAGTGGGCACTAGCCTTAACCTGTTCCTGATCAATATATTAAAAGCGAAGGCCTTAAAAGGGAAAACATCAATATACCTGGCCTTTATAGATCTAGAACAGGCGTTTCGTGGAATAAATAGAGAACGGCTATGGGCCAAATTGAGCAATTGGGGATGCCCTGTGGACCTATTGGAGGCAATCCAGGCACTATACACCGATACCTCAATCCAAGTTCAGATCAATGCAGATGGTGGTCTATCAAGGAGGATTAAGACATCCCGAGGTATTAAGCAGGGATGTGCCCTCGCCCCTTTTCTCTTCATACTTTATATGGCTGACATGAAATCCTCACAAGATCGGATCCGGGCTTTCCCTCCGAAGATAAATGGCATAGAAATACCATGGATGCTATATGCGGATGACGCAGTGCTTTTAGACCAGACGCCGATAGGTCTTCAGCGCAGGATTGAGGCCTTCAATGAATATCTGAAAGCCAATGACATGAAAGTAAATGCAAAAAAATCTATGATTTTGACCTTGAAATCAGCTTGTGGAAATAAATCGGCAGGGAAAACACCGTCTTGGTCATTAGATAAAGAAAAATTGGCAGTGGTCGATACTACAATCTACCTCGGGATAAGAATTAATAGAAGCAAGAATGAGCGGGATCACTACACCCTGATCAGAGAAAAACTAAAAAGTCTGGTTAATCAAGGGCTACTTGTACACCGCAGATATGGAACATTTTCTCTATTGCCGATTATAACCTTCTATAAGCAAAAGGTGATAGCTGTAATCACATATGGAGCCGAGGCACTTTTAGCCCTAAGATGGGAGGTCTGGAACCACTGCGAAGCCTATTTTTGGCGAAAGATCTTACGCCTACCAAATTCGCTACCTTTGGATCTTATAAGAATGGAATTAAGACTGCAATCTATTTCTTCAATTACAACGTGGAAATCATTATCACTCTATAGAAAGTGCATTTTAGACAATCCGCCTGTACCATTGAGAATCCTAGCAAAACCAGGCGTGTTCTATTGTGACTCAATTCTTCAAGACTGGAAAAAGAGCTGTGAAGAAATCTTAAAACACCTGACAATTTCCGATGACACTCTGAAAAATAATCCAGAAAAGGCTAAAAGAATAAATCGGGAAAAAGATTGGGAGGAAACTCAGGAAAAGAAATTAGCACGTGACCTATGTCACAACATCATCTGGGAACGCAAAGTCCTGAATCTGCTACCGCCATATCTGATGAAATTTCCCTCTCAGCACTATCGAGATCTGCTTATGCGCTGTAGATTTAACATCTGGCAGTCGAGAGAAATAAGGTGGCGTAGAAGGCAAATTGACAAATCACAAGCATACTGTAGATTCTGCAGAAAGAAGGGCCAACTGGAAACTATAAGGCATGTTATGCTAATTTGTCCGAACCTGAAATTGATTCGTCTGATGTATATGGGAAATTATACAAGTCTGATCACGGAGGAGAATGAAGAAGAGTATTGGGAAAGGCTCATCACAGCTGAGAAAGTGGGCCGTACTTTGGACGCACTAAAATTTGTTGAATCCTTGAACCTGGAGTGGGAAGAGGGAGAGTCGGAGGTGGACGCCTCCTAAACAGTTGATGAATCTGGCCTAGGGGTGATCATTCAGAGACCCTTTGAACCTTTTGAACTCTACCTTTTGAACTCTAGCATATTTTTGGGGGGCCTCCACCTCTTAGATGAGGAATTACTAAAGGAATGTTAAAGGTTTAACTTTGTCTAACCAATAAAACAAAAATAAAAAATAAAAAAAAATACACCAGCAGAGAGCCGCAGTTGGGCTCTGTCCAGTACCTATCAGAAGAACAGCACCTTTTAAGTACCGACATCTAAGAAAACCTGGACAGTAAGGTACCCGTTGAGGAAACCATATCGAAACATGAGACAGAATGACGATTGTCAGAATACAATACCTGAAAGGAAGACAATGGTGACGTAATAAGAACCCAAACTGACTCACATATAGAAGATATGACGACCTGTGAATGATGAAAAGAGACTAAACACCATGGATAAGTGACATCCTGGGCCTAATGTGAAATAATTGATGTCAATACATCAGAAATTATGCCATATGCGCTATGAAGATATTCAGTTAGTTTAAACGTGTTGATATGCAAGGCAAGGAATCATGAGGCTTGCTTATGCTTAGTAGTAAAATCGATTACGGCAAGCGCCACCTATACGTATCTACCTCAAAAGGCGCACTTTATACAAGTCTACTTCCACTATGCACAAGAGCAGAATCAACCAAAGGTTACTAAAGGTCTTAAGAGGAGAGCTTTGCAGTAAACAAATCGAGAATTAAAGAGGGAGAGAGACTCAGACGAAGGTCAAGTGCCAAGAAGCCAAGGTCGTATCAGCTGAAATAGACCAACAGTGGATACATTTAATGAGAAGAGGAACAGAGTATCCTGTGCAGAAAGGTCAAGATAAGCAACAGATGGCAGGTGGCTGGCAAAATTAAACCAAATACACGAATTGCATGAAGAATGAGACGATTTCACGGTGACCAGACGAGCAAGAAGGGATGAAACTTTCACACCTATGCATGGACCTGTGCCATGCACAGACACCTTAACTTTTCCAGACCAAGAAGCAGTCTTGAGGCCAACCACAAAGAAATAATTGATACATGACCACTGAGGTGATGATTGATTGTAGCAATAATTGGAGTAAAGCTGGGGGTGCAGACGAAACTCCCTGCACCTGGCCGGCTATTCTGCATGCTGCTCAGCAAGTGGAAAAGTATGAGTGGGGCTGATGCCAACCCAATCATAGTGGACCAAGTAATCTAGGGTCCTATAGTTAGTAGGACCAATGAGACGTCGTACTTTTAATCACGTCTACAGTAGCCATTCTTAAGGAAGGGCTTAGATGCCCCACCTGACAGCATTCATCCAATCCCTACTCCACGTTACCATATACAGATATATGGGGGTCATTACGACCTGGGCGCAAAGGGATACCGGGCACCGGTAATGACACTGGTACCGGTAATCCCTTTACGCCTTTGTTAGGGAGAATTCTCTGTTTAGGCTGAATTTCCTAACCTAGTGAGTCCCCCAGCAGCTTTGCTGGATTTTTGGGGTTTATTTTCTTCTCCTGCCAAGAGTGGGACTCTTTTACCCTCACTCTTGGACATGATTTGAGTGTATTCCTGTGACTTGTAATGTGCTTATGGGCTTTGGGGTATTTTTCCCCGTAGGCTATCATTGGTTTTTGTATGTGTGTTACACAGCACCCTCAGTGCAGTAACACAGGGGTGTCATAGTGACCCCCAAACATAGACTCCATACCCTGGGACTGACTACTGTCTCTCTGGGCATGTAAAGTCACCATTGACTTTACTAGTCTTAAATTGTGAACAGAACCAGTACAAACCATCATACTGTGGAAGTACTGGTAGGGGCAATTAGATTGCCCCTGGGTCTGTTTGTCGAGGGGGTACTGTCCCGTCCCCCCTCACCGAGTTTCTGGCTGGTGGCAGTGGATACCACAGAAATATTCCACCGGAATATTTCCCAATGGGATTTCCCATTGATTTTAATGCACCACTTTTTGGTGCAATGTTAAAGATACCGCCGGTTTATTTATTTAATATTAATTCACCGGTTGGGATTTTTTGCCAGAACTCGCCACCAAAATGGCGTCTGGGTTCACTTCAGTAACCCTGAACCCGAGTCGAGCCTTTGTTCCACTTTTGGCGGGCTTCTGCACAGAAGCCCTCCAAAGTGGTGCCACTGTGTCTGGGTCTACAGGATGTGTGGGAGGGGGATTTAGTCACCCTGGACTGAGTTGCCTTGGCAACTCAAGTCGCACTCTTGTGTGATTGGCCCAGTGGTGAGCCCCCCGGCTCACCACTTAGCATGTTTGAGTGACAGCTAGGACTGGTGAATGGGGGTTTGCTGCATAAAAGCAGGGCTTTGGGGACTGGAACTTCAGAAGTCGCCACAGGACCTAAGAAGCCGAAGAGGGAGAAGCTGAGCCGACCTGCCACGACGACACCACCGGTGGAGCCCTGCGGAACCGTCTCACCACTTCCCAACGACAGGAGATCTCCAGTCCGGAGAGTCTTCTTCCCTTGACTGGTGGGGACAACCTGTATTTTTGCCTTCTTTTTGCCTCCCTGGAGCATCTCGTGGCCGCCTTGCCTGTGTCAAGCACCCCGGCAACCGGAATACCACTTTTTACCTCTACCGCGAAAGAGGGGTAACATCCTTTTAACCGGAAAACTCCACGGCTGGTTTCTTCCCTGGTAGTGCAACGACCTTCAGCCTTCCTCCACGTCGAGATCTTCTCTTCCTCTGTACGACGCCGCAACTTGCACCCACTACCAGGAACAACTGCCACCGCTGGAGGATCCTTTCCATTTTGAAGGTACTGTGTTCCGCCCGGCTTCCCTTGCCACCGATTGTACGGGGTAGATTTAGCCCTCGGCTCTCGAACCTGGGTTAGCCTGGGACACCCTAACTAAAATTTCTAAGCTCAACAGAACTTTTCTACTCACCTGTAAAGATTTTTGAGACTTTGTGACATTGTGTGATCTTGGGCATATTTGGCCTGGCTCCCCCTAAAGTGGGCCTGGCACTGAACTTCCTTGCTCCTCAATAGACTGCCTTCTCCAATACTTACTGTGGTTTTCTGAAAAGTGTTTTGCTGTATTGCTTTCTTAATTCTGCCTTTTCCCTCCCTTTTTAAACAACTTGTTGGAGTGCCATCTAACGTTAAGCGCTCACCTCTGTCTGGAAATAAGTGGTGTTAACTAAGACTTGTCCAACAAATAACTAGGGATGTACATATAGTAATTAGGACTGTGTTTTGAATTTACTTACCTTTTTCTGTGCTAGTGTAATTTTACAAGTGTGTCTTTTAAATAAATAAGTATATACTTGTACACAAGCTCTGGTCAGTGTTTGCTTGTGCTACTGTGCCCCTGTACCTATTCTGTATGCTCTGTATACTGCCTAACTCTTCTTGAGGGAAGTCTGACTGCTCAGCCACAGCTACCAAGTGAATCTGTGTGGTACAGACTGCTACCAAGTGGGTTTACTGCCAAACACCTGTAGTCTTAAATCTTTTGCAGTGGTCCCAGAGGGAACTGCACAGGTTTCTGCCTAACACTGTTGTACAGCGGTGGGATTTGTATTGAGTATACACTTTAGTGTACTTTTGAGATACCTTAGTGCAACTAACCACAAAGCTTAGCACTAAAGAAAAAGTTATTTTCTAACATGTCTACTATGGAAGTTTATAGTCAAGAGTCCCTTGCTACAAAAACTGCTGATTGTTTAAGAGTTCTCTGTAAGCATAAGAATCTCATGACTAAAGGCAAGACAATGGCCCTCATTACGACCCTGGCGGAAAGGGGTTTACGCCGGCTTAAAGCATGGCGTACCTTTCCGCCTGACTACGAGTTCCCGTAGCGCCATGGTGATTTTTACGCCTGCTTTTTGCAGGCGGAAAAATCCATGGCGCTACGGGACTTGTTGTTAATTACGCCACCGTAATTTACGGTGGCGTAATTAACGCCTTCCCCACTCCCATTATACCCTATGGGGCAAAAATGGGAATGGGGAAGGGTAAATGGGGATTGGGGACTTACCGCCCCGCCAAGGTCGGAATGGGGCGGTAAGTCCGCCAACCACCATGGCGGAGTTGGCAGCTTAGCGCCATGGACCATGGTGCAAATTGCACCATGGATCTCCGCCAGGGTCGTAATGAGGGCCAATGGAGCTAATAGAAAGGTTGTTAGAAAACCAAACTCTGGATGATGGTTCAGAGGAACCTATCACTCCAGCCTCTGTCTGCTCTACCAGCTGTACCTACTGGGCCTTTGCCAGGTCCCACATTTAGTGCTCAATACTATGAACTGGAGAAAATGAAACTGGAATTAGAGTACAAGAATCGTAATGCTCAAACTGACAAAGAACTAAGGCTAAGAGAAATGGAGCTCAAGTATGAGCTAGAAATGAAGAAATTATCTGTTGAAAATGCTTCTCTCTCTGGCTCCTCTAGAAGTTCCAGTCCTAAAAGACCTCGGATGCCTAAAGAATTGATTGGTATGTATGAGCCTAGGTTGGATGTGTTGGATTGGTTGTCTATGTTTGAGTATAATCATGGGCTCCAGAACATCACAGGTAATGAGTTACTCACCTGGTTGTTCTCTAGGCTCCCCCCTGTTGCAACTGATGCGGTAATGGAGTTGGGGGAGGAGGATAGGAAAGAGTATGAATGTGTGAAACTAGCTTTAATAGCTAGGTTTGGGAAGACCTCTTCCCAGTATCTTAGGAGGTTTAGAAGCCTCAAAAAGCATGATGGTACCCCTTGGGCTACCTGGGTGTGTGAAGGGTTGAAAAACTTAGAGGGATGGATTAAGGGTTACAAAGTGAACACTAATGAAGGAATGAAGAATCTTGTAATGATGGAGTCAATTTATGATGCCTGCTCTCCTGAGCTCAGGCAGCACTTGGCTGATTCACAGGAATTAGATCCTAGTAAGCTAGCTAAGGCTGCTGACTTGTGGGCTGCCAACAGGGCTACTCACAAGGATTCTGGGGTAACTCAGAAGAAGGATGAGGGGAAGCAGCCTAAAAAGGACTCTAAAGAGAATTCTAATAATTCCAATTCCAAAGAGGGCCCCAAACAAAACCATAAGGGTAAGCCACAAGGGAAACCAAATCAGAGTAGTATACCTTCTGGTGCCAAACCAGAAGGAGGTCAGAACAAGCCTCCATTCCAAAGGACCTTTGGATCCTGTTATGTTTGTAAGGCTACTGACCATGTGAAAGGAGATCCCAGATGTAAGGGTAAACCTTCAGGGATCCAACTTGTCTCCTTAGCCTTCGCTCCAGAGGAGGAAGTCCCTATGGCAAGTGGAAACTTTCTACTACTGGCTGATGAACCCACTGGAGTCTCAGCCAGTGTTTCTTTAGTCTCTCTTTGGTTGTGGGAACAACAGAATCTAGATGTCTATAATTCTATCCCAGATAATACTAAAGAGTATTATAAGGACAGTGTCCAGGTGAATGGTCAGGAGACTCCTGCCATCCGGGACACTGGGGCCAGCATAACTGTGGTGGATGAATCATTTTTCAAGGCAGAGGATGTTGCTAAGGCACCCAAATGCCTCACCAAGTTAGCTGGATGGCCTGTGCAGATGTGTCCCCAGTTACCAGTTCTCATCCAGTGTAATGATATGGCTGTGAAGATACATGTCAGTATACAATGTGAAGTACCAGGAAGGGTTCTGTTGGGTAATGACCTGAAAGCTCTTGGAGTTGTGTCACATACCCCCAGACCTCCTAGTAAAAGGTTACAGGAGCTCACCAAACCTGCAAGAGAGAAAACCCTGCGAGGGTTATCTCAGGAGATGATGACTGAAATCACTCCTCTCCCACTGGAGCAACTTAGTGCAGTCACTACCAGATCAGGAGCAAAGGGGCAACCCAAGACTCCTAGGAAAAAGCCTACAGCAAGCACTCCAGTGCTTCCAACAAGGATTTCTCCCAGGTTGTCCAAAGTTACACCTGTAACTCCACCTCCAGCTGAGGCTGAGAGGGAGGTACCACCCTGTATGGTTGAACTAGACTCTGAAGAAGAGATAGTAGGAGGCTCAGAACTTATTGGAGACCTGGACCCGGCTGACCATCCTGAACTGCAGTCTTTACTGGCAGAAGGTGGACCCAGCAGGTCAGCTTTTCGTAAGGGACAAAGAGAATGTCCAACTCTGGAGGGCCTTCGCCAACAGGCAGCTTCTCAGGCTGATGGGCAAGAGCCTGGGAAGTATAGGTTACACTGGGAAGATGGCCTCTTCTACAGTGAACCAACTGCATCTGAACCTGGAGACTACCAACGCCTGGTAGTACCCCAAGAGAACAGAAAACAGTTCCTGCAACTAGCCCACGAGATTCCTTTGGCTGGTCACTTGAGTTTCAAGAAGACCAAGGAAAGGCTCTCCCTCTACTTTTATTGGCCAAAAATGGGGGCCGAAGTAGACAAGTATTGCAGGAGCTGCCATGCCTGCCAGACTTCTGGTAAGGTTGGTTCCAAGAATGTGGCACCTTTAGTGCCTCACCCAGTTGTGGGAGTCCCATTTGAGAGGGTAGGGATTGACATAGTTGGTCCCCTTGATCCTCCAACCTCCTCAGGCAACAGGTTTATCCTTGTTGTAGTAGACCATGCTACTAGGTACCCTGAGGCAATTCCTATGAGGACTGTTACAGCTCCGGCTGTAGCTAAGGCCCTCCTTGGTATTTTTACCAGGGTTGGGTTTCCTAAGGAAGTAATCTCTGACAGGGGGTCAAATTTTATGTCCCACTACATGAAGGCCATGTGGAAAACCTGCAGAGTTACTTACAAGTTCTCAACCGCATACCACCCCCAGACCAATGGGTTGGTAGAAAGGTTTAACAGAACCATGAAAAGCATGATAGGTACTTTAGAAAAACCCCTTAAAAAAAAGTGGGACCTTCTACTACCATGCCTTCTCTTTGCTTATAGAGAAGTCCCTCAGGAGGGAGTAGGTTATTCTCCCTTTGAACTTCTCTATGGCCATCCAGTCAGAGGCCCCTTGGCCCTGATTAAGGAGGGGTTGGAGAGTGCTCCTTCCCCCACGCCAGTCAGAGTGACTGACTATGTGATAGGTCTCCGGAGGAGAATGTCACACATGATGGCAGAAGCAAGTGACAACTTGAAAGCTGGACAAGCTCTGGTCAAGCATTGGCATGATCAGAAGGCTAACATGGTTGAGTTCACTCAACACCAGCTAGTTCTTGTAATGCTTCCAACAAGGCAGAGGGCCTTGCAAGACAAATGGATGGGACCCTTCAAGGTTGTGGGAAAACTTGGAGAGGTCAACTATCTGGTGGATCTGGGCAAACCCAGGGAAGCTCCTAGAGTCTTCCACACCAACTGCCTCAAAGCCTATGTCTCTAGACCAGAAGTAGGAGCCTTGCTTCTAGCTTCATCGGTAGAGGAGGAGGAGAGTGAAGCTCTACCTGACCTCCTTAGAGGCTTACCTTTGGACGAAAAGGTTGAAGGAGTTAATCTCTCTTCAGATCTGACCCCTGAGCAACAGGAGGAGTGCAAATCTATGTTGAATCAGTTTGCCCCTCTGTTCTCACTTTCACCAGGCTTGACCCCTTGGGAACAGCATGACATACTCACTGGTGACTGTCTGCCAGTCAAAAGCAGAGGATACAGAATGTCAGAGAATGTCAGAACCCACATCAAAGGTGAGGTCAAGAAAATGCTTGATCTCAGGGTAATAGAGCCCTCTACTAGTCCATGGTCTAGCCCAGTTGTGTTAGTACCAAAGGCAGGATCCAAAGAATTGAGATTCTGCGTGGACTATAGAGCTCTTAATGCAGTCACCAGACTGATGCCCACCCTTTGCCAAGGACAGATGAGTTGGTGGATAAACTTGGTCCAGCCAAGTACCTCAGCACCCTGGACCTTACGTCAGGCTATTGGCAAATAGCCCTGACAGACCATGCCAAGGAGAAAACTGCATTTTCTACCCCAGTTGGCTTATACCAATTCAAGGTTATGCCTTTTGGACTCAAAAATGCACCTGCTACATTCCAAAGGACGGTGAACCAAGTTCTAGCCGGGATGGAGGACTTCTGCATGGCATACTTGGATGACATTGCAGTCTTCAGCCAATCCTGGGAGGAACATGTGAACCACTTAGGACATGTTTTGCAGGCTCTTGAGCAGGCCAATCTGACCATAAAGGCAAGTAAATGCCAAATTGGACAGAGTAAAGTGGTCTACCTTGGGCATGAGGTAGGAGGTGGAGAAATAAGGCCTTTGCTCAGCAAGATTGAAGCTGTGCAAAATTGGACAACACCTAGTACTCAAACCCAGGTGAGAGCCTTCCTAGGCCTCACTGGGTATTACAGGAATTTCATTGAGAACTATGGGACCATAGCTTCTCCACTGAATGTAATCTCCTCTCCAAAATTCCCTAAGAAGGTCAAATGGAATGAGGAATGCAATCAGGCCTTTGAAAACCTGAAGAAAGCTCTTTGCCAAGCTCCAGTACTCAGAGCTCCTGACTACCACCAAACTTTCATTGTACAAACTGATGCTTCCAATGTAGGTATAGGTGCAGTTCTTAGCCAACTGGATGAGAAGGGTAGGGAGCACCCCATTTGCTTCATCAGTAGAAAACTGAAGGATCCTGAGACAAGGTGGGCAACAATCGAAAGAGAATGCTTTGCTATTGTGTGGGCACTGAAGACGTTTAGGCCATACTTGTATGGTTCTACTTTTGTCATTCAGACTGACCACCAACCCTTGAGATGGTTAATGCAAATGAAGGGAGAAAATCCAAAACTATTGAGACGGTCAATCTGCCTGCAAGGGTTTGATTTCACCATTGAGCACAGGTCAGGGTGTCACCATCAAAATGCTGATGGACTCTCTAGGATGTATGTCATCGACTAGAGGTATGAGGTTCATCCAGGAGTGGATTAAATCCTCCTGTCCCTTAGTCTGGGGGGAGGGGGGCGAGTGTTAGGGAGAATGCTCTGTTTAGGCTGAATTTCCTAACCTAGTGAGTCCCCCAGCAGCTTTGCTGGATTTTTGGGGTTTATTTTGTTCTCCTGCCAAGAGTGGGACCCTTTTACCCTCACTCTTGGACATGACTTGAGAGTGTTCCTGTGACTTGTAATGTGCTTATGGGCTTTGGGGTATTTTCCCCATAGGCTATCATTGGTTTTTGTATGTGTGTTACACAGCACCCTCAGTGCAGTAACACAGGGGTGTCATAGTGACCCCCAAACATAGACTCCATACCCTGGGACTGACTACTGTCTCCCTGGGCATGTAAAGTAACCATTGACTTTACTAGTCTTAAATTGTGAACAGAACCAGTACAAACCATCATACTGTGGAAGTACTGGTAGGGGCAATTAGATTGCCCCTGGGTCTGTTTGTCGAGGGGGTACTGTCCCGTCCCCCCTTGCCGAGTTTCTGGCTGGTGGCAGTGGATACCACGGAAATATTCCACCGGAATATTTCCCAATGGGATTTCCCATTGATTTTAATGCACCACTTTTTGGTGCAATGTTAAAGATACCGCCGGTTTATTTATTTAATATTAATTCACCGGTTGGGATTTTTTGCCAGAACTCGCCGCCAAAATGGCGTCTGGGTTCACTTCAGTAACCCTGAACCCGAGTCGAGCCTTTGTTCCACTTTTGGCGGGCTTCTGCACAGAAGCCCTCCAAAGTGGTGCCTATGTGTGTGGGTCTACAGGATGTGTGGGAGGGGGATTTAGGCACCCTGGACTGAGTTGCCTTGGCAACTCAAGTCGCACTCTTGTGTGATTGGCCCAGTGGTGAGCCCCCCGGCTCACCACTTAGCATGTTTGAGTGACAGCTAGGACTGGTGAATGGGGGTTTGCTGCATAAAAGCAGGGCTTTGGGGACTGGAACTTCAGAAGTCGCCACAGGACCTAAGAAGCCGAAGAGGGAGAAGCTGAGCCGACCTGCCACGACGACACCACCGGTGGAGCCCTGCGGAACCGTCTTACCACTTCCCAACGACAGAGGAGATCTCCAGTCCGGAGAGTCTTCTTCCCTTGACTGGTGGGGACAACCATTTTTTTTGCCTTCTTTTCGCCTCCCTGGAGCATCTCGTGGCCGCCTTGCCTGTGTCAAGCACCCCGGCAACCGGAATACCACTTTTTACCTCTACCGCGAAAGAGGGGTAACATCCTTTTAACCAGAAAACTCCACGGCTGGTTTCTTCCCTGGTAGTGCAACGACCTTCAGCCTTCCTCCACGTCGAGATCTTCTCTTCCTCTGGACGACGCCGCGACTTGCACCCACTGCCAGGAACAACTGCCACCGCTGGAGGATCCTTTCCATTTTGAAGGTACTGTGTTCCGCCCGGCTTCCCTTGCCACCGATTGTACGGGGTAGATTTAGCCCTCGGCTCTCGAACCTGGGTTAGCCTGGGACACCCTAACTAAAATTTCTAAGCTCAACAGAACTTTTCTACTCACCTGTAAAGATTTTTGAGACTTTGTGACATTGTGTGATCTTGGGCATATTTGGCCTGGCTCTCCCTAAAGTGGGCCTGGCACTGAACTTCCTTGCTCCTTAATAGACTGCCTTCTCCAATACTTACTGTGGTTCTCTGAAAAGTGTTTTGCTGTATTGCTTTCTTAATTCTGTCTTTTCCCTCCCTTTTTAAACAACTTGCTGGAGTGCCATCTAACGTTAAGCGCTCACCTCTGTCTGGAAATAAGTGATGTTAACTAAGACTTGTCCAACAAATAACTAGGGATGTACATATAGTAATTAGGACTGTGTTTTGAATTTACTTACCTTTTTCTGTGCTAGTGTAATTTTACAAGTGTGTCTTTTAAATAAATAATTATATACTTTTACACAAGCTCTGGTCAGTGTTTGCTTGTGCTACTGTGCCTCTGTACCTATTCTGTATGCTCTGTATACTGCCTAACTCTTCTTGAGGGAAGTCTGACTGCTCAGCCACAGCTACCAAGTGAATCTGTGTGGTACAGACTGCTACCAAGTGGGTTTACTGCCAAACACCTGTAGTCTTAAATCTTTTGCAGTGGTCCCAGAGGGAACTGCACAGGTTTCTGCCTAACAGCCTTGTTCCGAGGTCCCTTAGCGAGTCCCTCCCTTTTACCAGGCGTTATGGACGGGACCCGTTAAGGGATACCGGGGTCAATAAGGGTACCGCAATTTGCGGTACCCTTATTGACGCCTTCCCCCTTCCCATTGAGCCCTACGGGGGCTGAAATGGGAATGGGGAATGGTTTTTCAAATGGGGACTTACCGGTCCCGCAAAGGTCGGAATAGACCAGTAAGTCCCCATACCACCAAGTCGGTAGTGGTACCGGTAGTGGTACCGGTATTGGTGCTAGTCATGGCGCTAATAGCGCCATGACTAGCACCAACCTCGGAATGATCATAGAACCAATAGAGATGCATGCTAAAGTTTTAAGAGTTACATGGCAGTGATGACGAGTTTTTGTTATAAATACTATGGTTTTTCTTAAATTAATTGGAGTTGAAGTGAGAAGGAAGATCGAGCGATTGCTGATATTCATGAATGCCCTGTTTTTTGTACTTGACATTAAACGGACTCCCTTTGCCAAACTATCGAGTTGTCATTTTTGATTTGATACGAGAGTATTAATCTGCATCCCCATCCATCCCTAGGGTGCTGCTGCTCATCTTAAAGTGCTGTTGGGAAACCCCCAGTCCTATGGGCTGGCTGGGGTCCTACTGCACACTTGGTAGCAGAGATTGATGGTTATCGATTAGATAAGACACCCATTGGCCGTCGACATAAGTAACTCTAGGGGCCTCATTACAAGGTATGAGGTAACCATGGCGCTATTAGCGCCATGGTTGCCGCCGGTATTTTACCGTGTCCGCCTTGGTGGATGGCGGAATTACCGCCCTACTCCAAGGTGAGTGGGGGTGGTAATTCCCCATTCATCAAGGCACTTCCCCATTCCCATTTTTGCCCCCATAGGGCTCAATGGGAATGGGGAAGGAGCTAATTATGGTACCGCAAATTGCGGTACCGTAATTCGCACCAAGGTCCCTTTGCGGGCCCGTTCCTTAACGGCTGGTAAAACCAGCCCTTGAGGTCGGGTCCCGCAAAGGGACCTCGTAGTAAGGCGGTAAGGGTTTACCGGTACCGGTGCCCTTACCGGTACCGGTAAACCCTTACGTCATTCCGTGTAATGAGGCCCTAGGTCCTCTGCAATATCACGAGTCCTTTGCCATCCGGCTAAGTAGACCAAGAGGTTCCCGTAGATAGTGGATAGTCTAAGTGAAAACCCTGCAGGTTAAGGTCTGAAGGAGCCTGTGCTTTCCCCCACAAACCCTTTCCCACTTCTACGAGCAGCTGATCGGACGAACAGCAAGGAGAGGCGGTACGAAGGAGGTGATCCCGAGCATCCAGAGAGGAAAAACATGCAAACAATGAGTGAAAAAGACTAAATACTTTGGTAAAAAGTTGCATGCCTTAGAACAAGTAAGGGAAGGTACATAGTATAAACAGTAAAATAAGATAAACAAATTTAAGTATGGAAGACATTACACCGTTAGCACACTTGTGCAAACAGTTGCCAAAACATGCACCTAAGCTGAAAAAGAACAGTGCAGAATGGGTTAAAGGAACCACCCACAAAATGTTTATTCCATGGCTCCAGGGCGGATCGCTATCTAAAACGTTCTTGCAACACATGACGACATATTTGCACACCACATACACTGGCAAAAAGTTAGATAAACAGCTAGCTAGTTTAGAGCTTTGGAAGATGTACCAAGAGGAACAGGAGGAGGAGCCACCGTTAGATTGGATACTTAACATATGCAGAGAGGGGGGTCAAACGCCTTCTGTGCCACCCGCCCCGTCTGAAACAAAAAGCGAAGCCAGTAAAGACGAAGGATTATACCTGCTGAAGGAGCTTAAAGCAGCCACAGGATACATTAATCTGTCATATGAGTCACCTATGCAAAGTAGTGACGAAAACCCAGGGAAGGATAGAGACAGAGATATCACCTCGTGAGACGTGAGAAAGAAAAAGGAAACTAGGCACAAGCAAGTACATCTCTAGATACAGATAGAGAGGGAAAGAGATGGAAAGGAGATTAGGACAGAACTGATGAGATGGCATTCACACAGAACGAATGGATGGGAGGTCAGATTCTATTGAAACTCGCTGGTAAAGGAATTGAGTACATGAGGCAAAAGGGAGCATCAGACGATTCAAAAAGGAAAGAGAAGGAAAAAGAAAAAGGATTGAGAGACGAAAGAATCAGAAAAAAAGATAGACAGAGACAAGGGCAGTTGTATCGCGAAGAGCAAGAAAGGAAACGCAATCATAAGCAGAGAGCAACTAATGATCAGGACAGACAAGAACAAAGGAGAATAGAAGAAGAAGAAAAGATACGGGAAAAGAGAATAAAAAGGCAAAGGGATGAGGAAATACGAAGGGCAAATGAACATAGAGATGCGAAGAAACAAGAAGAAGAAAGGGGCAGAGAGAATGCAAGGAAGCGTAGAGAGTTCGATGACAACGTAAAACGCAAGCAAAGACAAAGAGCAAGAGATCTTGAATTTCGAGGAGATTGGGTCCTCAGATGTATTCCATATCTATGACAGGTAATCACCACAGCTGTGCTGCTTTGGAAAATTATCTGCGTGCTGCATCGATAACGTTGATACGCTGTCCTCGTGGGCCTCTGTCGAGCCGACGTCACTGGATGTTATAAGTAGGATGCACGACGCCCGTAGCTTCAGTTCCGTTTTTTCCACAAACGTGTTCGCTTCGGAGATCTCGGAGCGCCTCGGTTCTTCTGAGTTGTTCTATAGGTTCTTCGAACCAGTTTTTTTGTGAAGATTTCCATGATTTCTTTGTCTTCTTTTACCCCGCGGCTGGGTTTCAAGAAGCGTCGGGACTGCGGTTCCAAGATGTGGCTGATGCACCCGCACAACGCCTGCCTCTGGTGCCTCGGGGAGGACCACACTACGGATGATTGTGACGAATGCCAGTCGCTCACATCAAAGGCCTTGCAGGAGCGGAAAAAGAAGCTTTCAGTAGGTAGGGTTTCCAAACCCCGTAAACCGAGGTCCACTGGACTTTCCACCGACGATTCGAGGGGCGACTCTCCGCATCGTCGGCATAAGTCCAGGGGGTCGCGGTCCAGGAGTGGGTCCCGCCATTCCTCTGCCTCTTCGAGGCACTTGCGGAAGCGCCGTCCCCGCTCGCCTTTCCCGTCCTCGTCCAAGGACTCCCCCCGTCGGCGGGTTGCTTGTCCCAACAAGCACTCTACTCCTGCGGAATGGGAGGCATTTCACAAGAAAATGTTGGTGATTTTTGAATCACAGGGCTCCGGTCCGTCCGCGCCTTCGAGTGAAGCCGGTCGTGACCGTGCTAGAGCCTCCACTTGCACGCCTTCGGGCTCGGGTGGTTGGCGCGATCATCGAGAACCTTCAAGGTCTCGACCGGACAAAGTGGATCGCTCTAGCCATGCCCGCTCCAGGTCCCGGTCCTCGACGCTCTCGAGACCGTCGGAGCCTGTGAGGTCTTCTTCGAAGAGGTTCACACGAGGCTCTGGCTCCAAGGAAACCCTTGACGCCATTGGCGCCAAGACCGTCGAAGGACACGCTCGGGGCGCTGCCTTCGAGGACTGTGTCAAAGCCGTCGGTGCCACGTTCGACGTTGATGCCCATTCCATCAACGCCCTCAACGTCTTTCGAGGATGCTTTGTTGGAGGTGCCCCGTGGCACGGTGGAACCCCCGAAAAAGGCTTTGCACAAATCCAAAAATGTTTTTGTCCCTTTTTCTGTACCCCCATTCCAGCCTCTGGATTATATTTCTGAGGTGGAAGAAGGGTCTGAGGAAGGTTTGGTTCCTGATGAGGTACCTGACGAAATATGGTCTGGTCATAGCCAGTTTGAAGACCTGCGTCAGTCGTTGCACGACACCAGTGGCCTGGACACCTCCCCGGAGGTGGAGTTTGGTAGGCCTGAGCCTGGTACGCACACCGAGTCTTCGTACCGGCGGCTTATGTCAAGGGTGTCGGAGTACTTGGGGTGATCTGCGCCCCCAGTGGATTTTCTGCAGGATGAGCTGACAGATATCCTGGACCTTGGTCCACCAATTGACCCGGTTCTGCCATTCCATATGGCCTTGCAAAGAAGGGTGGCGGCTTAGACTGCTCCAGAGAGTCTCCCGGCAGTAGGAAAGTTGTTGCCAAAAAAATACCGCCCAGCCAGTGGCGACCCCGGCTACCTTTCCCTGCACCCTACTCCGGAGAGTTTGGTGGTGCAGGCGGCCACAGCCCCGGCTAAACACGCGTCGTATCCTACCATCTCTCCTGATAGGGACGACAAGCGTTTTGACGGTTGGGCGAAGTGTTTTCTTCAGGGGGTATGGCTTTGAAACCAGTCAACTCGGTGTGTGCCTTAGCACATTTCACTTATACTCTGTGGAATTGTGTTTCCTTAGCAGCTGAACATATTCCCGAAGGGGAGGAACGGGATGGATTTCTTGCTCTTTTACAGGATGGCAATGATACCATGTGTGAATTCGTTCAGACGGGTCTGGACGTGGAGGATTGCTTCAGCCGGTCCATGGCGGCGAGCACCGTAATGTGCAGATTTGCGTGGTTGCGGAAGTCGGGGTTTGCTCCGGATGTACAAGCCCGACTTCTCAACATGCCCTTTGATGCTGACCATCTTTTTGGCAGCAAGGCTGACGAGAGCCTTGAGAGGTAGGAGTTTACCTGGACGGTTAGTTGGTCAGGGCGCGCTCTCCGGAGCAAGTCCTGGATTATCTGTCAGTCACCTGCCACTCCCTTCACAGGCTGGGCTTCTCCCTAAACTTAAATAAGTCCCATTTGACATCAACACAGTGGCTCCAGTACATCGGAGCATTGCTCGACACATCCCTGGGGCAGTGTTTCCCTCCCCAGGTTAGGGCTCATCACATTCTGCAGATGGTGCACAAGTTTCAACTTGCCCAGAGTCTCCCGGCGTTTGAGTTCTTAAGGTTGCTCGGCCTCATGGCATCCTGCATTCTTTTGGTGCCAGAGGCTCGACTCCAGATGAGATCTCTGCAGTGGGCTCGCAAGATGCAGTGGTCACAGTCCTCCGGCAGGATGTCGGACCCCGTTCAGGTGCCGCCCTCGGTCACCCAGGATCTTCTGTGGTGGGCCGTCGAAGGCAGTCTAATGAAGGGGGCTCCATTTTGGCTACCCTGGCCAGAGGTGACGATCGTGACAGACGCATCCCTCACGAGATGGGGAGCTCATGCCAACGAGTTGACAGCCAGCGGTCGTTGGTCTCTGTCGGAGTCCAGACTCCATATCAATCTGTTGGAGCTGAGGGCCGTCAGGCTTGCCCTGAAGGCTTTTCTGCCGACTGTGCGAGGAAAGAATGTCCTGATTCTGACGGACAACACAGTGGCCATAAACTACCTCAACAAAAAGGGGGGGCAGGGTCACTTCCTCTGTGCAGGGAGGCGATGCAGCTCTGGTTCTGGGCTACCCAGCAGGAAATTCCGATCTCGGCAGTTCATCTGGCCGAAGACGAAAACACGACGGCAGACACTCTGAGCAGGCAGAGCGCGATCTTTCATTAGTGGGAGCTGGTTTAGGAGATTCTCCTGGAGATCTCCGCCCTTTGGGGGACCCCACAGTGGATCTCTTCGCCTCCAGTGTCAACCGTAAGTGCGAAAGGTTCTGCTTGCGTGAATTTCCTCCAAGAGGAGCCTTAGGGGACGCGTTCGTGGTGGAGTGGTCCTTCCCACTGCTGTACGTGTTTCCTCCAGTCCCCGTCATCCTGCAAGTGCTGCGGAGGTTACGGATGTTCGGTTCCCGGATGATCCTCATTCCTCTGGCATGGGCCCAGAGAGCGTGGTACCCGGACCCTGTCGACTTGTCCATCTTCCCTCCACGCCGTCTTCCCTACTGAGACGATCTGCTCTCAAGGGAGGGGGGTCAGGTTCTCCATCCAGAGGTCAGATCCCTAAACCTTCACGCTTGGCTTCTGAAAGGTTGAGGTATAAGGATTGGGACCTCCCTGAATACGTGATGGAGGTGTTGCTTTCGGCCAGACGGCCTGCAACAAAGTCCCTGTACCGTTGCCGTTGGAGAAAGTTCTGCAGGGTTAAGAATGTGGATCCTTTTTCATGTGACATTCCTGTGGTTCTGTCTTTTTTGCTTTCTTTAGCCCACAAGGGCCTGCAAGTGGGTACGATTAAAGGTTACCTGGTGGCGCTGTCCATATTTAAGCGCTCGTCTGAGGAGTGTTCTTATTCCAAAATTCCTTTAATTTTTCAGTTTCTGAAAGGGCTCACTAATGTGTCTCCACCGTCACCTTTCCAGGTGCCTGGTTGGGATTTGAACCTTGTTCTAAAATTCCTAATGGGTGCTCCATTTGAGCCTTTACATTCTTGTCCTTTGAGACGGTTAACCCTTAAAACTGTATTTTTAGTTGCGGTTACTTCCACTCGCAGAGTGAGTGAGTTGCAGGCACTTTCTCTTAAGCCACCCTTCACAGTGTTTCATAAGGACAGGGTTGTCCTTAGGGTTCGTCTTTCCTTTCTTCCGAAAGTGGTGTTGGAATTTCATTTAAGCCAGAAGGTCATTCTTCCAGCATTTTATCCTCCTCCGCATCCTGGTAAGGAAAAGGAGAGGCTCCATAGGTTGGATCTTTAAGTTTCTACATTTCACGCATGTCCCGGGTCAGAGTGGACGATCAGTTCTTTATAGGTTACGGTGGAAGGCATTTGGGACAAGCTGTTACTAAGCAGGGCCTCATCACGAGTTTGGCGGTAACGCCGGCGGTTTTACCACCGGCGGTATTAGCCCTACCGCCAAACCCCCCGGCGCTATTAGCGCCGGATCACGGGTTTGGCGGTAATGGAATTCCCCATTCCCCACTGAGCCCATTCGGGAATGCCCCATTCCCCATTGGGCTCAATGAGGAATTTTCGTGCTCTTACCGCCGGCGGATTTCCCGCCGGCTGTAATAGCGTGAATTTTCGGCAGATTTCCCCCCAGCTCAGAGCTGGGGAGAAATCTGCCAAAGCCCTGATTTGGCGGACCCTTAAATCCAGCGGTAATAGCGTGACCGCCGGATTTAAGGGTTACCGCCAAACTCGTGATGAGGCCCCCTGTCTAGATGGATTATCTTGGCAATTTCTAAATGTTACCGCTTGGCGGGTAAGGACCCTCGGTAGGCTTACAGGCCCATTCTACTAAGGGTATGGCTGCCTCTACTGCCCTGCAGAGGGGTGTTCCTATTCCTAACATCTGTGAGGCAGCCACATGGGCTTCAGTCCATACTTTTGTAAGACACTACTCCCTTGATTCTATCCATGGGCAGGATCTGGCCTTTGGCTAGTCGGTCCTTTACTCTGCAATTTAATTGGGCATTCTAAATTTCTATGTTCTAAATTCTTTTCCCTTCTCCATATGTTGGTTCTGCTTTGGGAGTCTGTCATAGATATGGAATACGTCGGAGGACCCAATCCCCTCGAAGAACAAGTTACTTTCTTACCTGGTAACGTTCTTTTGATGGGATGGTCCGACAACGTATTCCATATCGCTCCCTCCCTACCTGCCCGCTACAGAATTTCTTATGCGATTGCAGCTTTCATTTCCGCAAGGCTTTCTGTGGGCATACTGGCAGAAGATTGGTGCCACACGTTCTGGGAAAAAACTATAACTGAGGCTACGGGCGTCGTGCGTCCTACTTATAACATCCGGTGGCGTCGGCTCGACGGAGGCCCTCGAGGACAGCGTATCGACGGCATCGATGCAGGATGCAGATGCCGAAAAATGTTCCAAAGGAGCACAGCTGTGGTGATTACCTGTCATAGATATGGAATACGTCGTCGGACCATCCCATCGAAAGAACGCTACCAGGTAAGAAAGTAACTTGTACATCTGGAAAGAGGGGTTAATAAACCTGATTCAGTAGTAGACTGGAAAGACATAGAAGAATTCTTTCCTGAGTACGATTCAGTACCAGGCACGTCTAGGGCAAATCTTGAAGATGACTTCGACACCAGAAGCATCAGAGAGACGATCGATAGAATATATGATGAAATGGGGCTAGAACAAGTACGCCTAGGGAAAAGAGATGACATGCATCTGGAGAACACTCAGTTGTAAGACACTGAGGACGCCTCCCGAAGTAGCAGAAATAGAGAGCTGTCCCTAGATAAATTGATGCTGAATAGAAACAAGGAAGATGAGAGGAGTTGCACAAGTTGGGCACAGACAATATCAGATGCAGAAAGAGAGGAATGGGAGGAAAAAGAAGATGAGAGAAGACGCGAAAAACGCTTCTCTGGAGGAAAGGGAACAAGATGGTCAGATTCTAGTAGATCTGCAACTAAGGCATCAGAGTCAGCCATACAATTAGACCGACACGATGGAGTATCTTACGGTCAGAGGGGGGCGTATCCACCACCCCATGGGACCAGACTAAGGACAAGGCAGGTAGACGGCGATGCAGGAATATGTCATGATGCCTACCTCCGGGAATCAGGACCAAGGCCCTCAGCCCCGGGAGCAGGCATCCAGACATTTGTTTAAACCTCAGCAGCCCCGGCTAGGGGCTGTCTGGGTTCAGTCCTGTCGCCTTAGGCGACAGGCTCATCATAGAAATCAGTCCTGGCGCTCATAGACTTTACTTACCTGATGCAGACCATGCTGCAAAAGATTCCAAGCCTACATGAGGCCTGGATGGCACTATTTTGTTACAGGGACTATTTTTTACTCGGGCGTGGCTCTAGGGAACTTCTTACCTGGAACTACTTTGGAGGCTATTTAAACCACACCCGAACAGCAGCACATGCTTCGCGTTATTCTGCATCCAGCAGCGTGACGCTCACCGTGCCTGCAGCCAGCATCCAGTCTTCTGCCACGCCCACATGCCTGCAGCCAGCATCCAGTCTTCTGCCACGCCCGCCTCGAATCTGGAGCTCCTAGAATAAAGAAGAAGAAAACGACAAGGTTAGAAAATGAACTTATTTCAAATTCCTCACCTAATTCCGGAACCATTTCATCTCCGGACCTGGAAAGTACATCAGTCGTGCATGCGTCGCTTCGCCAGCTCCAGCACGGCGCCATACTCACCATTTCTCACAGCATCTTTCGATCCTGCACTGTCTCCATCATTTCTTCGCCGTAATCCGGCACCTAGGGGACACAAGAAAAAACAATGTGAGCCAAGGCAATCAACAAATACAACCTCTTACCACCATAGACTTACCTGATTTACCACCGGCGATATTATTCCATAACTCTCCACATTTTCATATGCCCCATCTGTAAAGAGGGAGAAAAACAACACGTTAACGCATGCAATAGTTACCGGACAGCGTTGGGTAACACAGACTCTTACCTGAACGCCAGCAGCAGCTACGAGACCTTCTTCTCACGAACTCAGTTGCAACTTAAGGAAGGAAGGGGACAAGAGTGAACATCGGGCCCATTGAACTGTTTGAACTTGATACTTACCAATCCCGTCAGGGACTTCAGAGTCAATATTACCGGAACTCTCCCAACGCCTTCAAACCAGTGAAGTAACTGGTATCTACGCGCCCCTGCAAGACACGCAGGATGGAGAGCTCATCTTTTACGAACATAAGGTGAGGTTACTATGGGGATATCGGAGGTGATTAGTGGGGGAGAGCGAGAACAGTTGGGAGGCCATCACTAAAACCCACAGGTGGTTAATCCCTGTCTCCACTGCAGGAAAATACTTCTTCGGGTCCTGCAGACAAGACTAGGTGGCCAGTCCAGACAGTCATCTCTGCACTGCGCATCATGTTGAAGGAGACCGCAGCTGTCCGGGTCCGATCGACACCCCTGTGGGGTCAAGGTGAGCGTAACAGAATATTACCCCTGCAGTGGATAGGAAAATGATGAGAGATGAAAAGGAGTGCTATGTGTTACAATTCCCGTTGCTCGAAAAATGAGGAACGAGGCCACAGTATATACCTTGGCCACACATGGATAGAGAACATTTGAAAAATAAGCTTCCAATGTTAACATCGGGAGCCGGAAAATAGATACATGAGTTAGAAAAAATGACGGGAGGGAGCACGTTAGCTATATGGGATATAAAGGGTCTTTTAATTGCCATGCTTGTTGATAGAGCTGGCGATGTGTGGACACGTGCAGGTTACCCTGGTGTGACTACAGTTAATACTGCGCATGATGGAGCGCTGTTTAACAATTGCAGAGCCGTGGTACGGAAAGCATTACGATTGCTGTACCCGGACACTTCAGACATGGGATAATGACACGTAAAATGAAGGAGTCAAAGGATCCTTTGCTTTACATTCAGAATTTCCAAGACGCATGGGTGCTGTAAACTCGCGAATCTTGGGGGAAATCCATACCCGTGCTTTACCATATATTATGCCAAGGGCTGCCAGATCAAGTACAGAAGCAGGTCAAGAAATTGGTAGGAATTGAGGCCAAACCGTGGTCTGAAATACAGTTGACCATAGCGCACTATTGCAGGCTGTTGCAAGAAAAAAATTGCTAAAAAGAGGCTGCATGAAAAGCCAAAGAGGCAAAATTAGTGCTGAATTTTTTTCAAAATATGCCATTGAAGGAGCAATGATAACTAACACAGATGGATCAAACATGCAGCAGGCCCAAAATTAAGGGCAGGGTGATCAAGGCAATAACAGGTTTTACCCAAGGGGGGAGAGGCTTTCAAGGAAGAGGATGGCAGAGTAATCAGGGAGGTTTTCAAAACATGCAAAACGGCAATCAGAACATGTCAAATGGGCCAATAATCAGACCACCGCCAATATGTTGGACGTGTGGGATGGCAGGGCATCTAGCACACACATGCAGAAGTCAAGGCATGGTGAAAAACGACCAAGGAACAAGAGTAGGGATGGTGAATCCACCTATGTTTTTACAGCAGGGTAGAAATGGAGTTACACAAAATCACACGGTGCATCAGCAAGCGCCAGGAGCACAGCAAAATGTGCAACCTCAGAATATGACAAGTTTTCCGCAAGGACATTCTCAGCAGTCGCTTATGCAACTGTCACAGACAACAAAACAAGACAAGTATTGAATTCTGGAATGAGAAATAACACTGGTGATGGAGGAAGTCCATTCACTCAGCATAGGACAAAGTTATATATGGATTAGGCCAGCTCACTGGGAAACCTGATGTGTTCTATCCTATCAGTGACACCAAACCCTCACGAGGAACCAAGGGTAGATGTCGTTATGGGGGATAAAGAATATTAATTCTTAGTTGACACAGTTGCAACATGCTCGTGTATACGTGAAGGCAAGTTTTCCTTGTCCGGCAATGCCATAAATACTCAGGGCTTCACAGGAGCAACAAGTTGTGTTCCTTTTACAAACAAACTTCCAGTTTCTATAGGAGAATGTGACATGAACGTGCCACTACTGTATTCACGGCAGACCCCAGTAAATATATTGGGACGAGACCTAATGAAGAAGTTAAACATGACAATCTCATTCACGGAGAAGGGCATAGTATGTTCAACTCCAGGAATGCATTATTTGAACATATATGAAATGATTAGAGCATACGCAGGACGAACGGCTATGAGAGCTGTTCCATTGGAACCAGAAATATTCACGTATGGAGTGCGTATACTAATGGCAGGGCTACCAGGCCTTGCAGACAAAACCATGAGAAGCTGCGATGAGTTTCTATTCAGGCCAAGAATACCTATGCACAAGAAAAAGGGACAAGTGTTTCCCTTGGCAATACACACAGCTATAGTACGAGGAAAGGTGGCTTTGACCGATGCTTGTGATGACGAAGGAAGACAATGGTGCGCAGTGATCGCCATTGAGGAAGGATACAGATTGACTGACGTCACTTATGATGATCTGTTTGAAGAGCAAACAGGTATAGATGAAACAATAGTTGAGGTTAATCTCATTTATTGGGCGAAAATGATCAAAAGAGAGGTGCCCCAGAGAATGATGCTAGCACAAAAACGTCCTGAATATTTTGATGACGACATGGCAGAGGTGCCTGTCTCAGTTTGGACTAAAGGCCCTTATGATGTAGGCTTGTTGAAAGAAGTCAGAGAAGTAAAAGATTAAATTGAAGCCAGGAGCAATTTTACCAAAAGCACGACAGTACCCCATGACTAGGGAAGCAGATGAAGGGATTTTCAAGACAATGGGCCTCATTACGACCCAGGTCTGTAAAAAGGCTGCGGCGCTGTTAACCTATTAGCGCCTAATTACGAGGTCACTTTGCGGGACCCGACCTTAACAGCTGGTGTAGACCAGCCGTTAAAGTAGGGACCCGCAAAGGGACCTTGGTGCTAATTACGGTGCCGCAATTTGCGGCACCGTACTTAGCGCCTTCCCCATTCCCATTGAGCCCTATGGGGCAAAAATGGGAATGGGGAAGGGCCATGGAGGAAGGGGGAATTACAGCCTCGCCAACCTTGTAATGGGGTGGAAATTCCCCCTTTCTCCATGGCGGAGTCTGTAACTTACCGGCATGGACCATGGTGCTAATAGCACCATGGTCTTCTGCCAGGGTCGTAATGAGGCCCAATTTCTGCTATGATGGAGCAGGGCATTTTAGTGACGTCAGAGTCGTCATGCAATACCGCAGTGTACCCTATCAAAAAATCAAAGTGAGGGTCTTGGCGTTTAATCCAAGATCTAAGGCCGATAAATAATATTGTAGAGGCCGAGTTCCCTTTAGTCCCTAACCCATCCAAAATCCTATGTAATATACCCATTGAGGCAAAATATTTCACGATGATTGACTTGAAAAATGCATTTTTTGTCAATCCCACTACACAAAGACTCCCAAGATTTGACGTCATTCACGTTCAGGCAAATGAGCCTGAAAAGCACAAGGTTAGCTCAGGCGTACTGTGAGTCTCCTTCGATTTTCAACAGAGTCCTTCAAATGGGCTTAAGCAATATCGCATTAGAAAGTGTTGTCTTGCAATATGTGGATGACATCTTAATTTGCAGCACGACAGAGGAAACGTGCAGACACAATTCTATTCAGCTATTGACTATGTTGGCTGAGAAAGGATATAAAGTTGACAAAGAGAAGTTACAATATTGTCAGGCCAACTAATCTCACATGAGGGGAAAAGGGTTACCCAAGAAAGGGCTGAAGAGATATTAAACACAGCCAAGCCACACACGATAAAACAGATGCAGAGTTTTCTAGGATTATGCAATTATGTCAGGGCATGGGTCTTTGACTACAGATCTTATGCCAAGCCCTTCTTACAAGCCCTAAAGAAAGCACAGGTGACGAAAAGAAAACATTGAAAGGACCAAAACCATGGAAGAAGGGTTTGTTGACCTCAAAAAGGCCATTTGCACGGCACCAGTTCTAGGAATTCCTAATTATGCAGATGAATTATACCTGTTATCACACACGAATGGCAGAGTTATGACGGCAGTACTCACACAGAAAACCTTGTTGGGGTACAAGCCCCTTGCATACTACAGTGGGAATTTGGACCCAGTGATGAGAGGTCACTTACCATGCGAACAAAGTTTAGCTGCCGCAGCGTTCGCCATCGAGAAGGCTAAAACCATTGTGATGGGATGCCCAATGAAGTTGTTCGTCGAGCACGCATTATTTGCCATTCTAGAGAAACAGAATGGCACATTGACATCTGAGAGAGCTTCTGCTTATGAAGTGATCATATCAAATCCATCGATTAAGATAATTCGATGTAAGATAGTGAACCCAACTATGTTTATAGCAGAGCCAGTCACTGACGGAGAGCCAATCCATGACTGTGCGAACTATGAAGAATTCTATGATGAGATTCCCAAAGTGAAAGAAAACGCACTAGCAGAAGGAGAAATTGTCTTTGTTGACGGTTCTTCGAGAATCGATCAAAATGACAGACAAAGATATACAGGCAACGCTGTGATGAAGCACACGGCAAATGGAGAATATCGAGTACTCATTAGTGCACGATTACCAACTCATTATTCAGCATAAGCTGCAGAATTATTGGCGTTGATCCGCGCTATCGAGAATCATGCAGACCAGGAAGTGACAATGTACAGTGACTCTGCCTATGTGACATCAACAGTGCACGCAGGCCTAGCACGCTGCAAAAGGAGGGGCTACCTCCGAGTGGACAGTACGCCAGTGCAGCACGCAGCCTTATTGGATATGCTCATTAAGGCACTACAACTCCCAATGGGTATAGCGGTCATGAAATGTGCCACCCACACGAAAGGGACAGATTGTATCTCACGTGGAAATCAAGCAGCAGACACGGGAGCCAAGCTTGTGGTGACCAAGGACGAAATAATAATGAATGTGGAAATAACTGATGTGCATGAGAGAATGGTTGTTGCACGAAGTGAACCTGATGGTTATAGTAACATGGGGCAAACCCAGTTAATGGAACTCCAAGGGGAGGCACCACAGGAAGAAAATACTCTTTGAAAGCGGCGAGGGTGTTCTTTAAACCCCTCCGAGAGCTTATGGCGATAAGACAGCACTGGTAAACCGGTGATGCCTATAGCCCTATTGAAAATAGCATTGGAACAGTTGCATTATCCAGTGCAAATGACAAAAGAGAACCTAGCAGCGACGATTGCTGAAGACTAGTTCATACCGAATTTAGCAGATCATGTTGCATTTTTTATGGTCAACTGTATAATCTGCCAACTGTTCATGGCTGGGCATACACTACAAGTAATTAGAGGAGTCATCCCAAGGCCCAATGGACCTTTTCAGCACTTGCATGTCGATTATGTCGATATGATTCAAGTATGTAACGGGTACAGGTATCTAATTGTTGTGGTGTGTCCATTCTCCAGATGGATAGAAGCAGGTCCATTTACACACCCAGACTCTACCTGTGCGGCCAGATTTCTGGTGAGGTAGGTATTTCCCAGATGGGAAGTATGTGAGGTCATGAGGTCAGATAATTGTCCTCACTTTGTTAATGCAGTATTTGAACAGATTAGCTTGTTGCTTGGTATAAAACACAAGTTTTCTTTGGGGTATCATCCCCAAGGTAATGGAATATGCGAAAAGCTCAACGGCTTGTTAAAGGAAAGGATAGCCAAGTTGAAGGTTGCTCTAAAGGAGGGATGGCTGCACTGCCTTCCATTGGCACTGTATGCACTCAGAAACTAGCCTGGTTCTGACCACTCTCTTACTCTGCATGAAATCGCAAGAGGCAGAAGGATGCACACACCATTGACACCCCAAGATATGAGATGTGATGCTCAGCCAACAGGGGAAGTTTTAGGATCAGAAATGCAAAATTACTTGAACTGCATGACATCTTGTCTTTCTGTAATTTCAGGACAGCTGCAGCGACAGCAAAAAGGGTGCAGGGCATAACAGAACACAGAAGGAGATACTTCAACAGACCAAATTCCAGGTTTACGTGTACCACAACTGTTCCCTGGGGACACGGTCCTGGTGAGAAACCACACAAGAAAAAAGTGGGACGAGCCAAGGTTAAGCGGACGATTCAGAGTGGAGGACGTCACTCCCTCTGCAGTTAAGCTACAGGGACGAAGAGCTTGGATATTCCTGGGTGACGTCAAGCCATACAATGGAGAAGGCCCTCTGCCTGCACCCCAACACGTAGAGACTACAGACGTCGGGGAAGAACCACAGCACGTGCATACGAGATCCATGACGAGGAAGAAGGACTCATGACCAGCAGAGCAAAGGCAAAGAACGTTTGTGCAAAATTGTGGCTTAATTTGGACATTTCCTCTGAGCAAAATAAGTGGATAAGGACATAAACACAGACACTCTGTCCATCCTAGTTGCAGGGTGAAGAAGAAAATTGCACTTATAAGCCACAACTTAGTTTATTGACTTTGAACTTTGGACTAAGGCACACTGAAGTTTGATGAGAAAAGGATATGCCAAATTTTGATCGAGGTCACATAAATTACAAGGAAATACAGTATCCAGACTCTTTTCATACAGGAGCCTTATTTGGACTCACTTATGGCGTCCCACAGCAGCAACATCACTAAGGACATTTTAATATTTTTCGAGTCAGTATTGAGATCGGACCCATCGTTAGTGGGAAGGCTCAGTAACATCACTGAATTTATTTGAGACCCTGAAAATGAAAAGACAATATGGAGGCTGCTCATTGTGGTTGCCGTGCGGGTCCTTCTGCTTCCGGAATACAGGTAAGACAAGACAAATGTCCCTGTCACCAGAAGAGAGCAGACTGGCAAGCAACATCTTCTTTGCCCAATTGAGGACTTTCCAGAGCTTGTGGGGAGGCTTGCCAGTGTTGACGTCCTCACTTTCATCAGAAACCCAGCAAACTGTACACAAATGAGCATGCTCCTGCACGGCATTGTAATGCAGGTTGAACTTTCTAATCATCATCAGAATTTCTAGAGAAGATTGTAAAGTTTCCACCGAGGGACAGATCGAGAAAGCGTTGCCAGAAGCTTTACTCCTGTTCATGCTGATAAGGACACAACATGTCCTCTGGAGTGAAACAGATAAAAGGCATTGGGCCTTATTCCGAGTATGGCGGTAAGGGATAGCGGCCACCGGTAACGAGACCGGTGGCGGTATTCCCTTACCGGCATACTCCGAGTTCCCTCTGCGCCCTCGCCTTTAACGCCTGCTTTCAGCAGGTGTTAAAGTCGAGGGCGCAAAGGGGCCTCCAAGCCAATAACGGTGACCGTAATGAACGGTCACCGTTATTTGCATCTTCCCCATTCCCATTGAGCCCTATGGGGGCTCATTTGGGAATGGGGAAGAGCCTTGGTGAATGGGGAATTACCGCTCCGCCAACCTTGGAATGGGGCGGTGATTCCGCCATCCACCAAGGCGCTGCCGGTCCGGGTACGGCGTCAACCAAGGCGTTAATAGCGCCATTGGTTAGCGCCGTACTCGGAATGAGGCCCATTGACTGGGAGCTTGTTTATTTTGAACACGCCAACTAGAGACTTGCTGAACTCATTGGGCCTCATTACGAGGAGGGCGGTAAGGGGCTAACGGCGCCGGTAAAGGTGCCGGAGCCGTTAACCCCTTACCGCCCCATTACAAGGACCGCTCGTGGGACCCGATCAGGATGCCTGGTTTTACCAGACATCCTTAGCAGGTCCCACGAGCGGTCCAGCATGCTAACAACGGGCCCGTCATTAACGGGCCCATTGTTAGCATGCTCCCCATTCCCATTGAGCCCTGTGGGGGCTCAAATGGGAATGGGGATGGACCGGGTCCGGGTTCCCTGAATGGGGAAATACCAGGCCCTCCAAGGTCGGAATGGCCCAGTATTTCCCCATTCAATGAACCCGGGTTTGGGGGTAGCCATGCCCTTATAAAGGGCATGCCTACCTCCAAACTCATAATGAGGCCCATTTCCTTATTTTGACATTTTCATATACAGAAAAGAGAACTGTTTCCCGAAACAAGAGACAATCTATTATTCAGGCAAAGAAGGACAATCGGTCCAGTACCTGCAACCTACGAGCAGAGACAGCAGAATCCAGAGATATTACCTAGAATGTATTAAAGAGTTAGGTTTCTTTCCATAAATGATCGACAAACGCAACCAAAGTAGTAATGTTGTCATCCCTCAGGAGGAGAGACGCTCGCATTGTCCGGGAACTAAGTGTTGTAGGTTAACCTATAGAGGAATCATGTACCTATGCATTGTATTCATCATTGTTTTACTGTCACTGACGATTCGAACTGCATTTTTATTGGTGCACAAAGTGTTCCAATTCCAGTGCACCCACCTAATGATGTATGCATGAAACCCACGAAGGCACCCAGACCTTACATAGTCATCCCAGTCCATAGAAGGTCTGACAGAGGAGTGAGTGAACTTGAAATAGATGTGATTAGCAATGACATACACACACATTTGGTAACAAGCAAGTTGAAAAGCCAGAGACAGGGTCGGCAGAGTAAGCATGAGAAATAATTAATGAAAAGCACACACACACAAACAATGAGTGCATATGTACCAGGTCTAGTGTCAATAACTGTAAAACCACGAGCCAAAGAATGAGAGAAGGTTGGACAACCAAGAATGAGAAGTACACTATAAGTGAGGTCAAAAGACAAATGGAAGAAACTGAACTTTTAAAGAGACAAAAGGAGTTGGAGAATAAACCAACAGAGACAGCATTGAGGAGCACACCTGATCCAGCGATGAAAGGGGCAGGTACAAGTCCAACAAAACTACCATGTGCAGAGATGATAGCAGAATCAATATGGCCATTTATAACCAGAGCCAGGAAAAGACAAGAGGACAAAGAAAGAATTACCAGACTTTCTCCTACTCAAATGGTACAGATAAAGATGCCTGGACCACGGATGTAGATACCCGAGAATCCTCCAGCGAGAAGAAGTTATATAGATGCTATTAAGGATGTGATGATATCAAACTACATGGAAACCTTGACGATCAGAAGAAGCACACAAGAAGGCAATAACAAACTAAATGACTACCTGGACAGCACAGCACACTTGGGAAATAACATCTGGTACCAACATATGAAAAAAGTTGGAAGACGAAATTCTGAGGAAAGAATGCTTTGTTTGTGCACTCCTACCTTACAGCATGGGGAAGTCAAAGATCTTTGTAGCTGTTGAAATAGATGTGCAGACGGCGCACTGTCTATCACACACAGCAATGTGCAAGACCAGAGGCCAGTTCATGGGAAGTGATGCTTCACTGAAATGGGCAACTGAAGCAACAGATCCAAAAGAAGACAATTATGTCCAGGACATAAAGACAAGAAACAATGGAAAAACAAAGAACATTGTGATCAGATATGAGAAGCCTGGAGTTAAAGGAGCGGAGATCAGAAGAGAGACAAACCAAAAACTGAACGTTCAAGGACAAACACCAGAAGAAGCTCAGAGTTGGAAGAACAGAGGCCAAATGCAAATCTGGGGAACAGTGCTTTCACCAGACGGATGGGAAAAAGAAGTACTGATTTGCAGAGCATGGATGGTCATAGGTCGTTACCAAGGTACCATTGACATAGTACAAAATGGATGCAAGCCATTATGGCCAGGACATGCTAAACTATTGACATAGGTCGAGGACAGAGGAGGACCCTTGCAGATAGTGCCATTGGAGAGTCAATAATTCTGCTTCAGGAATAATGGCACGAGGAAAATGGGGGAGAATCAGAACTGTGGACGAGTTTTTGATGCTCCAGGAATGATACATGGTACTGCAGTGATCATGGATCATTATTGGGCATGTGGATCCAAAGCATATATCAGGCTGCCGAAGAATTGGGGAGGTATGTGCACACTGGTGAATGTCCATGTTCTAGCATGTTCTAGCATTGGTGATTCCAAAAAGTGATCTGAATATTGACAGCTTCCCGAAAGCAGATGCTCACCTGAGGAAAAAGAGATCTGTGGAACTGATGAGCCAAATGAAGAGAGAGAATTACTTTTCGGCCAAATCAGAAGAAGCTTTTCATGCAATCCTGTATGAACACAGGCTGTTCAGCCTCACCTCATCAGTGTTCACAACAATTCTGATGCCAAGAATTCAGGTTGGAGCAAATACTAGATAGTTTCAGATAACCAGATGGGAGTTACTGCAGACCATCAACACGACAATAAAATAATTCAATGTAATCAAGGAAGAGTTAAGGGCGATTCGACTAATGACTCTCCAGAACAGATATGTCCTTGACATTATCACAGCTATGGATGGAGGTATTTGTGCAAAAATTGGAGAATCATGTTGCACATTTATACCATCTCACGATGACAAAAATTGAATCTTAACAGAGGCCATAGGTATGCTGACAAAACTACAGAATCAGATGATTGATAAAGCTGATGAAGTGGACGACGACAGTTGGTTTGGATCACTATTCTCATGGGTGCCACAATGGGTGGCAGATGCATTGAAATTCCTAGGAGCCCTGCTAGTGATGATATTGCTCGGATTCTGTGTCATCAAGATAATAATCTCTCAGTGCCAGAAAACTGCGAAAAAGGTCATAGGGGTGAAGATCATGATTGATGTCGAGTCAGACTGGAAGCCCAAGGACCTGACTGATGAAGAAATAAGAGAGTTTGTAAAAGTCAGTATTTATGCACCAGAAGGAACAAAGTTTCGATATCCAAGGAAACATAGAAAGTATGTGGGAAAAGGTATCTATTGTGGTCCAAGTGGAGAATGTCATCTAATGACTTAGAACAAAGATGTGCACATGAGAACAGCAGGAAGCTTGAGGGGAGTCATGAAGATATGGACCCCAAAGATATATGTCTACAAACCTCTACGTGTGGATCCAGAGTATGAAGTAAAAGTGGATCCAGAGGATGAAGTAAAGGGGGATACCAAGGAAGAAGTGAAAGTGGTCAATGAATCGCCCAAAGGGGGGAGTGTAGGGGAGGTGCCAAGCTCGGTTCACACTCCAACCGCCCATTTTGAAGTACCAGGAACGTTTATGCCGAAAAATGTGACATATGATGAACAAATAAACCAGCAGAGAGCCGCAGTTGGGCTCTGTCCAGTACTTATCAGAAGAACAGCACCTGTTAAATACCGACATCTAAGAAAGTAAGGTACCCATTGTGGAAGCCATATCGACACATGAGACAGAATGACGATTGTCGGAATACAATGGGCCTCATTACACGGTAGGCGGTAAGGGTTTACCGGTACCGGTAAGGGCACCGGTACCGGTAAACCCTTATCGCCTTACTACGAGTTCCCTTTGCGGGACCCGACCTTAACGGCTGGTTTTACCAGTAGGGTGCCGCAAAGGGACCTTGGTGCTAATTACGGTACTTCAATTTGCGGTACCGTAATTAGCGCCTTCCCCATTCCCATTATGCCCTATGGGGGCAAAAATGGGAATGGGGAAGTGCCCTGGTGAATGGGGATTTACCACCCCCGCTCACCTTGGAGTAGGGCGGTAATTCCGCCATCCACCAAGGCGGACACGGTAAAATACCGGCGGCAACCATGGCGCTAATAGCGCCATGGTTACCGCCTACCGTGTAATGAGGCCCAATATAAGTCTACTTCCACTATGCACAAGAGCAGAATCAACCAAAGGTTACTAAAGGTCTCAAGAGGAGAGCTTCACAGCAAACAAATCGAGAATTAAGGACGGAGAGAGACTCAGACGAAGGTAAAACGTGCCAAGAGGCCAAGGTTGTATCGGCTGAAATAGACCAACAGTGGATACATTTAATGAGAAGAGGAACAGAGTATCCTGTGCAGAAAGGTCAAGATAAGCCACAGATGGCAGATGGCCGGCAAAATTAAACCAAATACACGAATTACATGAAGAATGAGACGATTTCACGGTGTCAAAATCGCGGGACCATATGAACAAGAAGGGATGAAACTTTCACACCTACGCATGGACCTGTGCCATGCACAAACGCCTTAACTTTTCCAGACCAAGAAGCAGTCTCGAGGCCAACCACAAAGAAATAATTGACACATGACCACTGAGGTGATGATTGATTGTAGCAATAATTGGAGGGAAGCTGGGGGTGCAGACGAAACTCCCTGCACCTGGCCGGCTAGTCTGCATGCTGCTAAGCTGGTGGAAAAGTATGAGTGGGGTTGATGCCAACCCAATCATAGTGGACCAAGTAATCTAGGGTCCTATGGTTAGTAGAACCAATGAGACGTCGTACTTTTAATTATGTCTACAGAAGCCATTTTTAAGGAAGGGCTTAGATGCCCCAGAGGACAATGTTTATCCAATCCCTACTCCCCGTTTCCATATACAGATATAGTGCCTATATTAAAGTTACCTTCCTAGAACCAATAGAGTTGCATGCTAAAGTTTTAAGAGCTACACATCATTGATGACGTGTTTTTGTTACAAATACAATGGTTTTTCTGAAATTAATTGGATTTGAAGCGAGAAGGAAGATTGAGCGATTGCTGATATTCATGAACTCCCTGTTTTTTGTACTTGTCATTAAACGGACTCCCTTTGCCAAACTATCGAGTTGTCATTATTGATTTGATACGAGAGTATTCATCTGCATCCCCATCCATCTTAAGGGTGCTGTTGCCCATCTTAAAGTGCTGTTGGGAAACCCCCAGTCCTATGGGCCGGCTGGGGTCCAACTGCACAGAAGAATACCTCTGAGGAGGTGCAGCTGATCTTAGAGACGTTAGAGATGTGAGGAGAGAGGGAGAGTGTGGAGTCGAAGATGACACTGAGGTTTTTTGCCTTGCAGGTGGGAGCAGGAAGAGGGCCAAGAGAGGCCGGCAAGAGAGCTACAGGGAAGGAGTAACTGGGTGTGCCGATGAGGAGAATCTCAGTCTTATAGGCATTAAGGCAGAGGTCATTGGCGGCACACCACTCCTGGATAGCAGGCAGACAGTCAGAGATGGGGGAAGGAGAAGAGGTGGTGGAAGGGAGCCTGAAAATGAGCTCACTGTGATCCACATAGCACTGAAAGTTGGGGCAGAGAGCGGCAATGCGGTGGGCAAGAAGTGCCAGGTATTGGTTGAACAGCAAGGGAGAGAGGTTAGACCCCTGGGGAACACCATAGGTAGTGGTAGAGATAGAGATAGAGGAGAGGAAGGACCCAAGGTGGACCTGGGAGGGTCGATCGGAGAGGAAAGAAGTCAGCCAAGCCAGGGCCTGATCAGTGATACCCAGATTATCACAGAGACGGTTAAGCAGGAATGCATGGTTGACTACGTCAAAGGCAGAAGATAGATCAAGTAAGAGGAGGACACGGGGTGTTGGAATCGAGGTTGGAGAGTAGATCTTCATGGATGTTCAGGCAGGAGAGCAGTTTCCGTGCTTCTGGCAGCTCTGAAACCAGACTGATGGTCATGGAGTCAACCAACAGTTTCAGTGTAAAGATTAAGCTGGGAGATGGCCAGCTTTTCCAGGAGGTTGCCCAGGAATGGAGTGATGGAGATTGGACGATAGTTAGCCGGGCAGGACGGGTCGGCAGAGGGTTTCTTAAGAAGAGGGTGCAGAAGGGAGTCTCTCAGGGGGGAAGGGAAGACTCCTGTGGCAAAGGGGTGGTTGCTGAAGAAAGCCAGAGCAGGAATCAGGGTATCAATGTGGTCCTTGATGGTTTTGGAGGAACAGGGGTGAACCTGTTTTGATGAGACTTTCATAGATCGGACTTGTCTAGAAACCTTTTCTGGGGAGAACACGGTAAAGGCAGAGAAGGAGGGAGGAGAGGTGGCCGAAGAGGGGTCAGAAGAAGAGCAGGGAGTAGAGGGAGGAGGGGGAGAGGAAGAGAGAGAGGACAGGATGTCCTGAGCTTTAGAGATGAAATGAGAAGCCATGGCCATGCAGAGGGCTGGGAGGGGACAGGAGAGGTAGAGATTGCTGCAGGATTGGCCAGCTCCTTGCAGATTTGAAAGAGTTCGGCCGAGTTGTTAGATGCCGCAGAGACGCAGGCTTGGATGTGGGCTCTCTTCTTGGTGCGAATAGAGAGCCGGTATTGCCTTTGGAGCAGGTGGCAGGCCAGTTTGTCAGAGGATATACCGGAAGCACACAATTTCCTCTCAGCCACCCTGCACTTGCGTTTAAGGGTGATGAGGTCTGAGTCGTACCAGGAGTTGCACTTGGCTTTGGGCTTCAATCAGATCCTCATGACAGGGGCAAGAGCATCAAGAGTATCAGATATTGCAGAGTGGAGCAAGGAGAGGGCTGTTTCAGGGTGTGAGTCAGCCAAGGGGGGGAGGTGTGAGTGAGAAAGTGGGATCAAAAGCCTCAACTGCCACACGCTTCATGGGTTGGATAACCAAGAAGGTAGGTGGCAGTGCTGGAGTTTGCTTAGTCTGAGGGGTAGAGAGGGTGAGTTGGGAGGAAAGGAGAAAGTGATCACTCCAGGAGAGAGGAGTGGTGAGAGGGATAGAAAGGGGAAGGTCTCAAGAGATCAGAACATCCAGAGTGTGCCCTGCAGAGTGAGTCGGGCCAGAGGGGAGAATAGAGAGTGAGACAGAGAGTCCAGAGGAAGTACAGGAAGCATCCAGTTGGATGTTAAAGTCTCCAAGAAGGAGGAGTTGAGTGGTCGAGACCAGGAGAGAAGAGGAGAGGTCCGCCCACACAGAGAGGAAGGAGGAGATCTGACTAGGTGGCCGATAGATGGTAGCCACAGTAAGGGAATGGCCAAGAGAGAGAGAGCAGGCAGATGAGGCATTTGAAACAGGAGTAGGCCTGCGTAGGAATGACAGAAGCAGGAATCCACTCCGGGAAGATCAGAGCTAGACCCCCCCCCCACCGGAACAGTTGGATTTGGACAAGGAGCGGATCTTGTAGCCACCAGGGAGGAGAGTGTCAAAGCTTGTGACAGAGCTGGCCGTGCACCTGACTGCTCTACGCACTGTTCACCCTCTGAACTCGGGACCAGGCTCCTGCATGTCCAGTTGCCCTTGCACTGCCTCCGGGCTCCCCAGCACTTAAGGGTCTGCATTTGCAACCCTAAAGCCCTTTCTCTCTGCACTTATGAGCCACCTGCTGACTGCACTTGTGATTTAACTGTACTTACCCTTCTCCTCTTCCCTGGCGCTCCTCCCCTTCCCGCTTCCCCACCCTTGCACGATCTGAATGACACAAGGCCTAGTAAGATTGTTATTTTGTTCTCCCTTTGTTTCCCCCTGCTTGTCTTATCGTACCTAGAAACACTTGTGTACAGGTGCGTTATAAATGCCCCATCATATCATATCATATCATAACATATCATATCATATCATATCAATGCACCTACAGAACTTATAGCCATGAGCTTGCATAATATAAAATAAGCAGGCCCAAATTGGCCAAAATGTAAGCTCTTAATCAATGAAACAATATATTTTTTACGAGGGTCTGCATGCCAGGTTCAGAAAAAGAACAATTGCATATTAGATTCCTGGGATATTCCATCACGTTTACAGCAGCTTTAAGAATCCACACGCAAACCCCAACAATGGACGGACAGAGTGTTAGGGCGAATTCTCAAGAATGTGCTAATTTCCCTTACCTTTTGAGATCCCCAACAACTTTGCAGGATTTCTAGGATTTGATTTTTTACCTGGGAAGAGTGTAAGACTTTTTTACCACTCTTCCATGTATTTTGATGTGTGTTTTACTTTTGTGTTCTTTGGTTATGGAGTTTTAAAACAACTCCAGAGGCATCCTCTTTTTCTGTGTGTCACACAGCACATTCAGTGCAGTGGCACAGGGATGTCTTTCAGACTTCTCAAGGTTTAAATACCTTCTCTGGGACTGACTACTGTCTCCCAGAGCATGTAAAGTTAAATTGACTTTACTAGTCTCTTTAAAATGTACAGACCCAGCACACACTATCTTCCTATAGAGTGCTGGAGGGGTTGCCTAGCATCCCCTGAGTCAAAACACTCATGTAACAGTCAAAAGTTACCCTTTCCTACTTGAAATGGCTGGTGGCACTGGTTTAGATCAAACTACCATAATTTTTCCCGACTGCGAACAACGGTAGCTAAAAAATCGGGTCAGCCATGTTTTTCAATTTGGCGGCCAAGACCTATCTGTAAAAACAGACTCCGGTCAACTTTTTTCGTCATTTCTTTTTGGAAAGGTCCTTCTCGTGTTTGTCTCTGCATGGCAATCCAGGTTTGGTCCCTTTGTTCATTGGCCTTTGGCAGGCTTCAGGGCTGAAGCCCTCCTCTGGCGCCTGAGTGTCTGGGGTGGACAGGATGTGAGGGAGGTGCCTGAAACTCCCTGTGCTTAGTCTCCTAGGAGACCTGATTGCACACTGGCATGATTGGCCGGCTGGAATGAATGGGGGAAAACTGTTTAAAAGCAGTTCTCTGGGACTTGGAAAGCAGAGTCGACCACTGGAGCGAAAGAACCGAAGACGAGCTGAAGGAAGACGACTGCTGCAACTCCTGGATGACCGGTGAAGCCCTGCTGCAGATCCGAATTGCCTGAAACCCCATTGGCAGAGAATCCCTTCAAGGTTAACTTCTTCCCTCGAGTTTGGTGGGAACAACCAACTTGTAAGCCGCCTGGACACTGACGGGGAGAAGAAAGGAGAGACAGTTCTAGTTATTACAGGAGCAGGCATGACTCCCAAAGAAGAAATTCAAGACAAAAGATTAGATACCTGGATGACTCACCACGCCGAAGACGTGACTCACACTCATCCTCCTCCAGTGGGTACCGCAAAAGAGGATACGTCCATGCCATTGGCAACAGCGTAGCAGCAGAATATAGTCCTACATTACTACTTCAACTAAGTGGACAAAATGAAGAATTTCTGATAGACACAGGTGCAACCGTGAATGTAATTAACGATGACACCTACATGTCTCTCGCTACAAGAAAAACTCTAAAAGAAACGGACATGCTTATCTACCCCTACAGATCAAATAAACCCCTCGATTGTCGAGGAATGTTCACAGCGACATTCCAAAAATAAAGACAAGAGTCAAAGAGTCAAAATGTATGTCATGAAAGGAGAAGTACCAGGGGGAAGCATACTGAGTTTCAAGTCAGCCATTCAAATGGGTCTCATTCAAATCATATACCAAATCATGTCCGCATACACAGCCAGCCTGAAGGACATGATGCAGAAAATGTTTCCAGCTCTCTTCAAAGGCCTGGGAAAACAATAGACAAACAGATCAAGATACACATAAACCCGCACATTCCTCCGACGGCTCAACACTACAGGGGCATTCCCCTCAACATTCAGAGACACGACGAAGATTACATTTAAACCCATCCTTCTGTAAGACATCATTGAACCGGCCTCAGGTCAACCACCGTCTGTATCTCTGATCGTACCCATGCCTAAAAAGGAGAATAAGGACAGTATTTGCATCTGTGTCGACATGAGGGACCTAAATGTAGCCATAGAAGGGGAACGTCACCTCGGCCCCAGGATGACTGATATGATGCACCTACTCCATGGGGCTAAAGTGTTCTCAAAATTAGACTTAAAATAAGGGCTATCACCAGCTTGAATTGCATCCATCGTCAAGGTACATCACCACATTTTCAACACACTTGGGGTTATTCCGATACAAAAGGCTCAGTTTCGGCATGTCATCAGCGGGCGAAATCTTCCAAAATGAGATTCACCGCATGATCAAGCACATTCCAAATTGCCTAAATTATAGTGATGACATTTTAATCTTTGGCACCACCCAAGAAATACATGATGACACCCTGAGAAGAGTGTGCATGGCCCTCGAAAATGCTCACCTCACACTCAACCCAGACAAGTGCGAAATCAGCAAATCCACGCTGAAATTCTTTGGACACATATTTTTGAGCGACGGCCTACAACCCAACCCTGAAAAGGTGCAAGCTCTTGTGGAGACCCCTACGTGTCAGCAATACGCTCATTCCTGGGAATGGCAAGTTATTGCACACGCTATATCCAAGACTGTGGGCCACATTCCGAGTATGGTGGTAGTCATGGCGCTATTTGCACCATGACTACCTCCCATACCGGTACCGACTCCGACTTGGTTCAATGGGGACTTACCGGTGTAGTCCGACCTTTGCGGGACCGGTAAATCTCCATTGAAAAAGCCATTCCCCATTCCCATTTGAGCCCCCATAGGGCTCAATGGGAAAGGGGAAGGAGCTAATAACAGTACCGCAAATTGTGGTACCGCTATTAGCTCGGAAGTCCCTTAACGGGTCCCGTCCATAACGCCTGGTTAGATCAGGTGTTAAACAGACCTTCCAGGATTTTGCGGCATGAAATGGCAAATTTTGCGGCATGAAATGGCAAATTTTGCGGCACAAACCTTTATTTATTGCGCCATTTTTGCGGGACATTTTGTATTAACTGGAGGGTGTAAGATTGCCATATTGCAGGAAATAGGCATAGTGCAGGGCTACAAGAGAGCCATTTTTATGTATCTTTTGTATTAATTTAATAGGAAGAGTCCCAGATGTCTCTGGCTTGGCAGAACAGTGTTTGATTTGGCTACATTTCTGGTTTAATGTTCATGCCTATTTAATAGTATTAACTAAATTGATTATTATTAATTGTAATGCTGAAAATATTCCCCATCTATGTTCCCCAATCCCCCAAACACCCACACATCTCTCTCACCAACACACATCTCACCAACTCTCCATCACAACTTGCATTCCTTAACCTCTCACTCTGTCATACAAATACTCACGTGCTATGTCACACTGTCAAGTCACAATTTACACTGCCCAGCCCCTGCCACACTCCAAATCATACTCCCAACTCACACCTTACACTCTACAATTCCTCCCGCAATATACAGTCCTTCATTCTTTTGTGCTGCTTCTGAATCTTGCATCCTTTCACCCATTCTATCGCACTCTTCGCTCATCCTTTTTCCCAATCTGCAGCTCACTGCCTCTTTCTGGCCAACCGCTTTCTCTCTGCTTTCTGGCTCACTGACCACACGCTCCCTCTACTTTCTGTACCTCTGCTCGCTCTCAGATTTCTGGCCCACCGCATCACTGCTTCCTCTGCTCTCTTGTGCAGCGCTTCCTCCTCTGACCCACTGCTCTCCCTCTGCTTTCTTGCCTATCACTTCACATCTCACCCATCACTCTCCCTCTCTCTCATAGTGTAACCATTTTTATTTTTATTTTTTGGAATGGTACATTTTGACCCAGTTCCTCAAATAATGGGGCATTTTTAAAAAAGAACGGAGGATATGCTATTTTTAGACAACCCATTTTTGGAAATGAGGTCGTCACCTTATTCTCCCGCGCATTTCCACAGGCTTGAGCTGTAGCGCAAATTGTGCGCTGGCTAGCTGCCTTGAATGGTGATCTGGGTTGCTTGACCGAAGTGTAATTATTTGCAGCGGAATTGACTGTAGTCAATTTTGCTGCAAATTGATTTGCACTTCTGCCAAACAAGCCAAAATGTACCTTTCACCACCACCCCGCCCCCTCCCCTACTTAACTGCTTGGTTGCTGCCGCTTCCCCTGCAAACCTGCGGTGCCAGATCCATCCGTCTAACGCGGGTTGGATCCGACTCTGCAGGGTCCCTTTTTCTTTATTTTCTTTTTTTCTGCCCCCCCCCTTCAATTTTGAAGAAAAAGAGGAAAACACTTCTGCAACCACCCTAGACCAAAAATACTGAACATGGGGAGCGGGTGACACCCCCGGAACACATGTTCAGTATTTATAAAAATCGATCGAATAGTACTGGACGAAATAGGTCAAATTGGAACATTCGATACATTTTTGTCATCAAAATGGGCAGTACTTTGGATAGAATCGCTCTCCCGACATGTTCTGCAAGCTCCCAGCGCCTTTCACAGGGACAGGCCCTCCAGGTGCCCGCCACTGTAAAATGCGACCCAAAAAATTCATTTTTATCCTGTTTGAGGGACAGAAATGCAAGCAACACAGCAGCGGTTCATACCTTAAAAGAAATGCATGACAGGGTCAGGAAAGACCCTGTCATGCAGTGGCAGCCCCACATCCCGTGCGCGTAGGGTTGCCTACAATTTATACACATTTGAAAGTGCATCTTGCTTGGAAATGAGGGATGCGCTTTTAAATTGACAGAAACGCCATTTTATTTGATCAAGGAGGTGAAAAGGGCCATCTGAATGGGCACGCATATAAAATGTGCCCATTCATGTGTCCCTTGTGGTTTGGGCTGCACTTTTTTGGGGCGCAAGTGATGAGATGCGTTAGCGCATTTCATTTCTTGTGTAAAAAAAAAAAAAGTTGAGAACCTGCCACCCTGAGTATAATTTTTCTTAAAACAGTAATTTTTGCAAATTACTTAAAAAAAAAAAAAGTAAAAAAAATGTTTTTTTAAAAAAGATGCTGTTTTTGCACTAAACGGCAATTTTTGCGGCATTTTGCGGGATCGCAAAATCACTATAAGCTGGAGGGTCTGGTTAAAGGAGGGACCCGCTAATGGACCTCGTAGTAGGGCGGTAAGGGATTACTGGCACCGGTCTCCTTAACAGTGCCCGGAATCCCTTACTGCCCTGCTCGGAATTAGGCCTTTTGTGTCAGTAAGCACGCCCCTCTGACTACTCACAGGGAAACACCAAGTATTCCAGTAGTCAAGTGCATGTTAAAAAGCCTTTCAGGAAATCAAAAGGCGCATTGCAGCAGCATGGCCTACTATGATACTGATCTTAACACCAAGCTGACAGTAGACGATAGCCCAGTGGGGCTGGGGGCAATACTAGCACAATCCAAACCTGGCGCGTCACCAGACTCTCCGAGAAACATCGTGGCATATGCAAGCAGAAGCCTGTCTGCAACAGAGAGCGCATATTCTGAAACCTGAAAAGGAAAGCCTGGCAGTCGTATGGGCATGGGAACACTACCACCTGTTTCACTTGGGACGCCCATTCACCGTAATCACTGACCACCAGGCCCTCACCACCATCTACGGCAAACCAATGGCCAGGATGCCGCCACGCATTGCCAGGTGGGGCCTAAGGCTACAAGAGTACTCATTCAAAATCATTCACCATCCGGGAAAGGACAATACCCCGGCGGACTTTCTATCCAGACACCCACTTGCAAGATGAGCGGTAGTCAGCCAAGCCCATTCAATACTTAAACTACTTGGTAAGCGGCGCGCTCCCCAAATCCATCACAACAGCTCAACTACTAGTAGCTATACAAAAGGACCACCTACTTCAAATAATACAAGAGTGCCTGAGGTCTAACCAGTGGCAACAACAGACGGAAAGATGGTCAAACTTTATCACCAAGTGAAGAGCAACACTTCCGCACCTTCAAACTCATCAGACATACACTGTCAACATCGTCGGAAGGCCTCTTACAAAAAGTGAACAGAATCTTCATACCGTTTCGTCTTCAGGAAGTGCTAGCCATTGCGCACGCCGGATATAGGGGCATAGTGTCGACCAAGCGGCAACTCAGAACCAAAGTGTGGTTTCCCTTAATGGACAAAGAGTAGAACAACTCCTAGGAAAGTGCCACGCATGTCAAGCAGTGGCCCCATGCACATTCCCAGAGCCCCTCAGAACCTCTCTAATGCCCCTGCAAGTATGGGACGAAGCAGCCATTGACATGTTTGGACCATTGGCGAATGGTAAATATGTGCTGGTAATTGTCGACGAGATGTCGCGTTTCTTTGAAGTGCACCTCATCTACTCCACCAGTGCCCAGGCAGCCATACCGGCTCTGGACAAGACTTTTGCAGACTATGGCATCCCTTCGGTCGTAAAGTCAGACATCGGACCACCGTTCAGTGGACATGACTTCCCCATGTTTGCAGAACACTTGGGTTTCCAGCATCGCAAGATCACGCTACTGTGACCACAAGCAAATGGAATGGCAGAGAGATTCATGAGTAATTTAAAACGCACCCCCCAGGTGTGTTCCATCACCAACGGTTCAGTCATTCAGGCCATTTGCACACTGCTACGTGAATATAGGAACACACCCCATAGCTAAATAGGAGAATGCCTGTCTGCCCTGATGTTCGGACGAGTAATAAGGACGACGCTGCCACACAGCCCCCATGCTGTTCTGCCCACCACCTACATCGACACTGCAAGAGCAAAAGACAAAGACAGCAAAACAAAGATGAAAGAATATGCAGACCTCAGAAGACAAGCACGACCAAGCTCCATTCAGATAGGAGACCAAGTCCTGGTGCGACAGAGTCAAAGTGCCAAAGACATCCCAGCGTTCAAACCAGAACCAATGACCGTAACTCACATACACAGATCAATGATAACGGCTGCAAGCCCTAAAGGCACCATTACACAAAACCCATCTTTCTTCCGGACTTTCGGGGTGACAGCAAGCAAGCAAGCACCACATTGACCACCAGAGAAGACTCATCGGACATAATACACTCGGAATACCAAGAAGAGGACAGAGATGCAGACGACAGTGACAGCGATAACGCACACATGAGTGCTCTTCCACAGGCACGCAGTCCATCAAGGAGGACAATACTCAGGCCATCAAGATGGGTTGAAGAGATGAACTAACCTAGCTGCATGCTAAGTGAGGGGGAGATGTAACACCCCAATTCCATTGCCATTTCTAAATGCTAGGGGCTGAGTCTCCTTTCTATTGTTTCAGTTGTGGGCTGCGACCCACGTGGTTCAAGGGGCGGGGCTACCGCCAAGTTGCCAGTTTGCGCTTTTATTGAATAAAGAATCAGACGCACCGCTGAAGTCTCCGCCTCTTATTGAAGTGATCTGATTTATTGCATGATGTCATTATAGAACTTCATGTATTACATACATGCGCCCCATACCCAGTGTGCGTCTAACACTCACCAGCACCAGTCTGCACACATTAACAACTAGTAAAATAGCATAAGTCTTATGCTATTTTGGGACAAGGCAATTTGTAATTACGCAGTATGAAGATAGATTTGGGCACAAACACATATGTTTCTCTATCTCCTTCGTGTTGCTGTTCTCCAGTCACTCACAGGATATCCCCAGTGGTCGAAGTGTCAAGAAAAGGTAGTGGAACTAGCTGAAAGAATATGCATTGAAAGGACCACCATTAATGTGCATGGTCCCCACAGTATGCAGCTTCATACAGCCCCCGAAGGTGAGACTGCGTAAACGTGCATGCTGTGGGGGACAATGGGCCTCATTACGAGTCCAGCAGTAACCGTGCCTGAAATTCCGGCAGGTTACCGCCGGACTCGTATTACCATTCCGCCTCCGTAATTCCTGGAATTACCGGGGCATTACGACCCCGGTGACCCGGGAATTCCATAGGCGTAATTTGGTAAATCCCCATTCCCATCGAGTCCCATAGTCCCATAGGACTCAATGGGAATGGGGAAGTGGAAACACCAGCACCATCTCGTGATGGTGCCAGTGTTTCCACGTCCACCTGCAGGCGGGTGGTGTTAAACCCGCCAGGTCAGACCTGGCGGGAATGACACCTCCGCATTCAGGACTCGAGATCACCCGGTATGGAAACAACGGTGGCGGCGGATTTACCGCCACCGTTATTTCCATACCGGGTGACTCGTAATGAGGCCCAATGACATTTAAATGAATAGTAAATGTAATCACCCACCAGCCACACACCAACAGCAAGAAAATATATTTGTTTCTCGTGCTGGGGAATCAAACCTGAGCTCTGCCGATGGCCAGCCAGTGTCACATCACTCTGTGCTATTCAGTAAGTGCTGGATTTTATTTTGTTTCATTCAATAGACTGCTTATTTATCGTATTTATTGGGTATTTATAATGACCCTATACACAATGTGTTTCGAGGCGCAAAAAGACAAGGGGGTGGGGGAAACAGGGAGGACAAAACAAAAATGATCCTACTAGCCCTTGAGACATTCAGATCGTGCCAGTGCAGTAAGGAGAAGTATGGGATGAGGAGAGTAGGCAAAGTGCCAGTTAGGGTGGCAGGGCCCATGAGAAGCGAGTGCCAGGGGAGGCCAAGTTGACAGAGCCAGGAGAAATCAGAGAGTGGACTGGAAGGAAGGTCCATGAGTCAAGTGCGGGGCTGGAAGGGCTACACTGGTGCAGGCCCAGCCCGGCTAGTGCGGGGGGAGTCAGGGGCCCAGAAGGGCAAGTGCAGGTTTCAGGGACGTGGGGGTCAGGGGAGACCAAGTGGATGGGTAGACGGGATCAGGGGGGCCTGGTGCCAGTCAAGAAACAGACATGGACATTAGCAGAGTAGAGTGAAGGAAGAAGAGAAAAGGAAGGTTAAGCTTCCGGAACTTAAGGAGATCTGGCTCAATCCTGAAAGGGGCAGGGAGACCATTCCAGAGGGAGGCACCTGCAGAGGAGAGAGATCTACCACCCACTCACTGCTTGGAAAAGCATCTGTTCTGCTGAGAGTTAGAGCTAGAATATCAAAGGCATGCCTCTCAACCCACATGCTATTGACGGGTGCCACCTGCCCGGAAAGCATCTCTCTCACCCGCCAAGCTCCACAGCCTTCCATTTACATGAATGGGCTTTCACCCGCCAAAAGCAAAATTGGGTGTTTTCACCCGCCGTGGGGTGACAAACATTGAGAGCTATGCCAAAGGGTTCTAGCAGGGAGGTATGTAGGGAGAGAGAGTTGGATGTAGAGGGGTTCTGGCCCCAGAAAGCCTTGTGGATGATGCAGAGGGTCTTGAACTTGATCCTCGCAACAACCAGGAGCCAGTGGACAGATTTTAGGATTGGAGAGATGCAGTCCCTGTGCTTGAGGCCAAGGATAAGTATTGCAGTCCTATTCTGGATTAGTTGTAGGGGGCACAGGGAGGAGTTAGGCAGATTAAGTAAGGGTCTCTTGCAGTAGTGCAGCCTGGAGAGGACTGGAGACAGTGGCCCTCATTAAAACTTTGCCGGTCCCGAAAAAAAAAGTGGCGGTAAGCTTACCGTTGTTTCCGGCCCCAGCAAAGTACAAGTCTGCGGCTGTGTGCAGTCCCGCCCGCCAGGTCTGCCATGGCGGGCGGAATGGCACCCGGCTGCAGACTTTCACAGAAACACCAGCACCATTATTACATGGTGCCGGTGTTTCCATTGTTCCCATTCCCATTGCGGTGACAAACAATTACCGCTGCCTGAATTACCGAACCGCCAGGGCTGTAATGCCCCGGTGTTTCTGGCAAATCAGGTGGCGGTAATTCACTATGGGTCCGGCGACTACCTGTTGATTTTATCGGCACGGTTACCGCCGGACCACTAATGAGGGCCATTGAGTTTCTGGGGGAGGTGAGGAAAGGGAGAATGCCTCTGAGGAGGCGCAGCTGAATGTGGGCCTTCTTGACAAGGTCTTTGATGTGAGGAGAGAAAGAAGTCGAAGATGACACCAAGGTTTTTTACTTCACAGGTGGGGAAGGGGCCCATGAAGGGCGGCCAGAGTGTGGGAGGGAAAGAGGGAGCTGGGATCCCAATGAGAAGGATCTCTGTCTTACTGACATTAACGCAGAGATCGTTAGTGATTGGTATCACTAGAGATTCTGCCGAAACCACTGTATACAACCATTGAATACAATGACATTATGCTTATTTCACCTCCTTTGTTTCCCCGCATTGGCTCCTGCCCCAGGTTGGTTATTTCAGAAACTGATTTGAAACTGGGTATGTACACCCCTACTGTTAATTTTCTTTACATTACTAATTGTTTCAAAAATGAACGGATTTACGCAAATGTTGATTCAATGTCAACAACTAACCGCCTATTTGGGTGTGTGTAACCCGATTATGTGATTCTTTGTGTTCTTCACATTTTTTCTTTGATTTCAATTAGTCACTTTTATGATTATAATTTATGGATTTTATTTATGAACCTGTTATTTCATAATTGAACATTTATGATTACTCACAACAGCCTTGAGGACGACCTTATGGTCGAAACACGTGTCAGCTGTGACCGCAATAAATCACCATTCACATTATTGGATTTTCCGCTTATTCAAGGACACTTGAGCTCTCATTCTATTACTAAGGAACTGTCCATTTGAAAACCGAGTCCTCTGCGCAGTGTAGCTGCACAACCCCTACTTTTACGCTATTAACTGTTGGAGGAACCCAGGGGGACCTCCTGTGCAGGTCTGTTGCATGGGACTGCCTATATATTTTGGAGAAACTGAGCGCACCTCAACCTGTCATTCCCCGTTTTCTGTGTTTTGCTCATTAGCCATGCACCATGTCTGAATGGCAGACAGGCAGTCAGGAATAAGAGAGGAAGAGGAGGAGGCAGAGGAGCTAGAAGGAGAATGGAGTGTCATCCGCCTAACACTGGAAGTGAGGAGAGAAGGCAGAGATCAAATGGGCTAGAGGGGCAAGGTAGATGTTGAAGAGCCAAGGTGAGAGAATAGACCCCTGAGGGACTCTGCAGGTGGAGAGTGAGATGGTGGAGAGGAAAGGGCCCAGTTGAACCTGGGAAGGTCGGTCAGAGAGGAAGAGGTCAACTAGTCCAGAGCCAGCTCCATGATGCCAAGGGTATCACAGAGCCGATTTGTTAGGGTGGCATGATTGACCAAATCAAAGGCAGAGGAATGGTCAAGAAGGATGGGAACAGAAGGAGAGTTGGAATCGGGATTAGAGAGCAGGTCTTCACCGGTGTTCAGGAGAGCAGTTTCTGTGCCTCTGGCAGCTCTGAAGCCAAACTGGTGGTCGTGGAGACAACCAACAGATTCAGTGTGGTGGATCAGCTGGGAGATGGCCAGCTTCTCCAAGAGTTTGCCCAGGAAGGGGGTAATGGAGATAGGGTGGTAGTTTGCCAGACAGGCAGGGTCAGCAGAAGGCTTTTTGAGGAGAGGATGCACAAGGGCGGAGTGCTTGAGGGGAAGGACCCAGTGGCAAAGGAGTGATTGCAGAAATCAGCCAAGGCTGGAGCAGGGGAGGCAACGTTGTCCTTAATAGTTCTGGAGGAGCAGGGGGTTACCTGTTTGGATGAGACTTTCATAGAGTGGACTTGTCTAGAAACCTTATCAGGTGTTAGGGGAGAAAAAGAGGAGATGAGGAGGGGAAAGGAGAGGGGGGCCAAGCGAGGCCTGAGAGTGAGCGAGTGAGGGAGAAGGGTGAGTAGAGGAGAGTGAAGACAAGATGTCCTGAGTTTTAGACATGAAGTTAGAGGGCAGGGAAGTGCAGAGTGCCAGGGAGGGCAGAGGAGAAGTGGCGACTGCAGTTGGGTTGGGGAGTTCTTTGCAGAGTTTGAAAAGTTCAGCCGCGTTGTTAGTGGCCGCATAGATGCAGGCTTGGATATAGGCCCTCTTCTTCGAGCAGATGGAGAGTCTGTATTGCCTTTGGAGCAGGTGGCAGGCCAGTTTGTCAGAGGATGTCCTCGAAACCTGCTACTTCCACTCAGCCACTCTGCACTTGCGTTTCAGAGCGGCCAGGTCGGTGTCATACCAGGTGTTGCACTTGGAGGCAGGCTTCATGCGAATCCTCATGATGGGGGCAAGCATGTCCAGAGTGTTGGTGGTGGAGGTTGGTAAGGGCTGTGTCAGAATGCACCATAAAGCCTTTATCAGCACCTACCAAGTAGCACAGTGCAATGTGACACTGGTTTGTCACAAGCAGGGCTTGAGTTCTAATCCCAGCAGTGCAGTGGGAAATATAAAAATGTAAAAAAAATAAAAAGTGGATTTCATTGCTGTTGTGGTGGTGGGAGTGGAGGGAGCCCTGGCAGGACCCTAACTTGTTTGAAGTATTGGGAGACTGCTGGTGCTACCCCTGGCTTGCCCCAGGCCATTTAAAGCCCTGGGCTATCACACATCTGCTATCAACAACCATTGGGCTTCAGTTCAACCTTCACCACACCTCAGCCTCCCTCGCCCCAACCCGGCCAGAAATGTTGGGTTATGTTAACTTGACCTGGCTGACCTACAGAGCCGTGGTAGACCAAGACAGGACACAGACAATATAAACGGTGCCTGTGGCTGTAGCCGAGCCATTGCCGAGCCATTACTAATGTAAAGCATTACATTGGGCCTCATTACGATGTTGCGGAAAGGCAACAACGGCGCCGGTAGTGCTACCGGCGCCGTTGTTACCTCGTCGCAACATTCCGAGTATGCTCGCGGGTTCCGCTCTGGAACACCTGGTCAGACCAGGTAAGCAGAGCGGCACCCGCGAGCAGTACCGGATGTCAGCACCGGCCCCGTTATTAACGGGGCCGTTGTTGCCATCCTCCCCATTTCCATTGAGCCCTATGGAGGCTCAAATGGGAATGGGGACGTACTGGGTCCGGGTCCCGCGAAAGAGAATTACTGGGCCCTCCAAGTTCGGAATGGCCTGGTAAGTCCCCTTTTGCGGGATCCGGACCCAGACCCGAGTTTGGAGGTAGCCATGCCCTTATTGAGGGCATGGCTACCTCCAAAGTCGTAATGAGGACCATTGTTAGCACCTGTATTTGTATCAGTGGCGGAGGCAGCTTTTGGTGCTGAGGGGTGTAATATTCTCTGTGGACCACCTTACCCTCTGGAGCCTGCTGCGCTCCCTCATTCACACACATCGGAGCAGAGACTGGAGGCGGGGTACAACACGTCTTTATTCTTCCATATACAAACAGGAACTGCCTAGATAACGGTCCTTTGCCCCTCCTCTTCCTGCTGCCCCATGTCCCTCCCCATGTGACATGAGTGAGTGAAGGCATCACACCCTCTAATACTTAACATGAAGTCCTACTTCACTTAATTTCTTGAATGAGCCAGTGAGGCTTTTTCTGAGTTCTTTGGGGCCGTTGGTCTGTCTGTTCTGAATGTCTTGGTGACTCCCTAAGTGGCATTTCAGTGCCGGAATCTTCTTTGTCTCCTTCATAGGGTGCATCCCATTCGCTGGAAAGGCCTGGCGAGCTAGGAGTTGCAACTGGCACTACCCCGGGCTTATTTCTGAGGTGTGACGAGTTTTGTGTTGTTGTCTTCCTGTCACCCTCAGCAGCGATGAGAGATCCTTTCACTTTGACAACGGTGAGGGGTTCTTCATTGAAAGTGGCCTTGCTCTTGCGGCCTTGGTGTTGTTTCACAATGACCACGTCTCCCAGCTCCAGATCGTTTTCTTTGGCTCGCCTCTTTCCGTCGCTGTTCTCTTCATGTCCGCTTTTTTCTGAGCGTCGTGCTCTCGCATCTCTTGGTTGCCCTTGTATGTGTCCTCTTGTGGCATGATGTGGGGAAGTCGGGTTTGCATGCTTCTCCCAAACATCACTTCTGATGGTGTTTTTCCTGTGGTACTGTGTGGGGTGTTCCTGTAGTCTCTCATCAGTTGACACAATAACTTTTCCACAGGCTCCCCGGTGAGTCGAGCAATTTGAGTGGTGCGTTTGATATTGCACATGAATCGTTCTATGGTGCCATTTGCCTGGGGCCATAAAGGTGTTATTTTACAATGATGAAACTCCATGTACTATGAGAACGTTTTGAAGTCCTGCCCTGTGAATGGGGGCCCGTTGTCTGTTTTTACGACTTTGGGAATGTCATAGGTGGCAAACATTCTGTCCAGAACTGGAATGGCGTGGTATGCCGAGGTGGATGGCACGATCTGCATGTCAGGGAATCACGAGTATTCGTCAACCACTACTAGGATGTGTTCGCCTCCTTCAAGTGGCCCAAAGTAGTCTACCGCGATTTCCTCCCACGCTCCTTCAGGTAGCGCAGTCATGCACAGGGGCTCCGGTCTGGTGTGCGGGCTTATGATTGCACAAGTGGGGCAGTTTTTGAGCAGTTCCTCCACTTGAGTGTCGAGGTGAGGGAACCACAGTTTCTGTCTCATCATCCTTTTTGTGGAGACTATACCTCAGTGTTCCTCGTGTGCTAGCTCAAGAACCTTCTGTCTTAGGCTGCGAGGGATTACAAGCTTGTTGCCCTTTAGTAGTAGTCATTCGTCTGATTTGGCAAGTTCTTCTTTTACGGCCAGCAGGCATGCGATGTCCTGTTTTGTGTCCTCCCCCACTTCTTCTTTTAGGTGCCTTGCTTGCTTCCAGTGACCTGTTTCCAGGCACCTCAAGATGATCTGCAGTCCTTAATCTGCCTTTGATTCACAAGCTATTTGGTCTGCGTCGAGGCCCTGTGGTGTGCTTCCTTGAAATATGTATCGGATGTATTGGTCCGCTATGGACGGGTTAGCCGCACTCTCCTTGTTCGGATGCCTGGATAACAAGTCTGTGGGATTTTGCTCCTTTCCAGGCCTGTGAACTATGTTGAATTGATATTCTTGCAGACGTAGAGCCCATCTTGCTATTCTTGGTGGCATTTTGGCCTGTGGGTTGCAGTAGATGAACAGTAATGCCTGGTGGCCTGTGATGACTGTAAAAGGTTTCACCGGGATAGGAACAAATGAAAATGCTTGCAAGCCCACACCACTGCAAGGCCTTCATTCTCCGCTTGTGAGTATGCTTGCTCTGTCTTTGATAAACTCCTGCTTGCGTATGATACGATATGTTTGGAATGTCCGTCTTTCTCGTCTAGTTGGGTCAGGACGGGACCGACGCCTACTGGACTTGCATCCACAATTAGTTCTGTATGTTTCCTGGGGTCGAATTGTGCCATGTTTTTGGCATCGGCTATGCAATTTTTTATGATTTGGAACGCTTCTTGGCACTTCTCTGGTCACCTGACCTCTGAGTTGATCTTGGTGAGAGCCCCGAGGGGTTCACTGACAGATGTGAAGTCTTTAATATATTGCGTACAATAGCTTGCTAGTCCTAGAAAAGACCTGAGATTGGATGTAGAGCTGGGCGGTTCTGTTTCGGTAAGTGCACTGGCTTTTTCAGGGTCAGGTGTCACTCCCTGTGCAGAGAAGATGTGGACGAAAAACTGAAGTGTTCTCTTTCGGAATTCGCGCTTGTTTTTGTTCAGGGTGAGTTGCGCTTCCTCAAGGGACATGCATACTTGCATTAGTGTGTCGTCATGTTGTTCTTGTGTTTGGCCAAATACCAAAAGGTTGTCACTGTAGTTGAGACAATTTGGCACGTGATTGATCACAATGTGGATGTCTGATTGAAAATGTTCTGCCGCCGATGAGACTCTGAAACTAAGCCTGGGGCCATAAAGGTGTTATTTTACAATGATGAAACTCCATGTACTATGAGAATGTTTTGAAGTCCTGCCCTGTGAATGGGGGCCCGTTGTCTGTTTTTACGATTTTGGGAATGTCATAGGTGGCAAACATTCTGTCCAGAACTGGAATGGCGTGGTATGCCGAGGTGGATGGCACGATCTGCATGTCAGGGAATCACGAGTATTCGTCAACCACTACTAGGATGTGTTCGCCTCCTTCAAGTGGCCCAAAATAGTCTACCGCGATTTCCTCCCACGCTCCTTCAGGTAGCGCAGTCATGCACAGGGGCTCCGGTCTGGTGTGCGGGCTTATGATTGCACAAGTGGGGCAGTTTTTGAGCAGTTCCTCCACTTGAGTGTCGAGGTGAGGGAACCACAGTTTCTGTCTCATCATCCTTTTTGTGGAGACTATACCTCAGTGTTCCTCGTGTGCTAGCTCAAGAACCTTCTGTCTTAGGCTGCGAGGGATTACAAGCTTGTTGCCCTTTAGTAGTAGTCATTCGTCTGATTTGGCAAGTTCTTCTTTTACGGCCAGCAGGCATGCGATGTCCTGTTTTGTGTCCTCCCCCACTTCTTCTTTTAGGTGCCTTGCTTGCTTCCAGTGACCTGTTTCCAGGCACCTCAAGATGATCTGCAGTCCTTAATCTGCCTTTGATTCACAAGCTATTTGGTCTGCGTCGAGGCCCTGTGGTGTGCTTCCTTGAAATATGTATCGGATGTATTGGTCCGCTATGGACGGGTTAGCCGCACTCTCCTTGTTCGGATGCCTGGATAACAAGTCTGTGGGATTTTGCTCCTTTCCAGGCCTGTGAACTATGTTGAATTGATATTCTTGCAGTCGTAGAGCCCATCTTGCTATTCTTGGTGGCATTTTGGCCTGTGGGTTGCAGTAGATGAACAGTAATGCCTGGTGGCCTGTGATGACTGTAAAAGGTTTCACCGGGATAGGAACAAATGAAAATGCTTGCAAGCCCACACCACTGCAAGGCCTTCATTCTCCGCTTGCGAGTATGCTTGCTCTGTCTTTGATAAACTCCTGCTTGCGTATGATACGATATGTTTGGAATGTCCGTCTTTCTCGTCTAGTTGGGTCAGGACGGGACCGACGCCTACTGGACTTGCATCCACAATTAGTTCTGTATGTTTCCTGGGGTCGAATTGTGCCATGTTTTTGGCATCGGCTATGCAATTTTTTATGATTTGGAACGCTTCTTGGCACTTCTCTGGTCACCTGACCTCTGAGTTGATCTTGGTGAGAGCCCCGAGGGGTTCACTGACAGATGTGAAGTCTTTAATATATTGCGTACAATAGCTTGCTAGTCCTAGAAAAGACCTGAGATTGGATGTAGAGCTGGGCGGTTCTGTTTCGGTAAGCGCACTGGCTTTTTCAGGGTCAGGTGTCACTCCCTGTGCAGAGAAGATGTGGATGAAAAACTGAAGTGTTCTCTTTCGGAATTCGCGCTTGTTTTTGTTCAGGGTGAGTTGCGCTTCCTCAAGGGACATGCATACTTGCATTAGTGTGTCGTCATGTTGTTCTTGTGTTTGGCCAAATACCAAAAGGTTGTCACTGTAGTTGAGACAATTTGGCACGTGATTGATCACAATGTGGATGTCTGATTGAAAATGTTCTGCCGCCGATGAGACTCTGAAACTAAGCCGTTTGTATCGATATAAGCCTATGTGGGTTGCAAACGTTGTGATGTATCTGGACCGTTGGCTGAGCTCTAATTGATGGTACCCTTCATTGAGGTCCGGTTTTGAGAAGATTGTAGCTCCGTTTAAGAGGTGCACCATGTCAGTGATGCGTGGGGCTTGGTGACGTTCTGTCATGATGGCCTCATTCAGCCGTCGCGTGTCCATGCACATGCGGATGTCGGATGAGTCTCTTTTGGGTACGGGTACTATGGGGGACACCCACGGTGTAGGGCCATCCGCTGGTTCAATGATGTCGGCTTCCAATAATTTGATTCATTTGTTCTCCACCTGTTTTTGTATATTAATGGGGATCCCTCTGTAATGTTGAGCTACAGGAGTGATGTTGGAGTCAATGGGGGTCATTACAAGGTTGGCGGTAGGGGTTTAGCGGGGCCGGTAGAGCAGCTGGCCCCATTAAACCCCTACTGCCACATTACGAGGTCTGCTTGCGGGACCCGGTAAGGGCGCCTGGGTTTACCCTTAGCGGGTCCCACGAGCAGGCCAGGGTGCTAACAACGGGCCCGTTATTAACAGGCCCGTTGTTAGCACCCTCCCCATTCTCATTGAGCCCTATGGGGGCTCGAATGGGAATGGGGAGGTACCGGGTCCGGGTTCCTTAAATGAGGAATTACCGGGTCCTCCAAGGTTGGAATGGCCCGGTCATTCCACATTTAAGGAACCCGGACCCGGTCCGGTACCCAGTAAGGGGGTGGCCATGCCGCTAATAGCGGCATGGCTACCTCCAACCTTGTAATGATCCCCAATGTGTAGTTCTGTTTGACGTCCTCTCAGTTTTCCTAGTCCTTTAAACAGTGCTGGAAATACTTGTTCAATATTGACGGAGGGATCCAGATATTTGTGTATCCTGAGCCTATAAAGGACGTGAATAAGGCCCATTTCAATAGCCGCCTGGTAGCTTAAGATGCATACGCTAGCAGTGGCAGCTTCTAGGACATGCATTGGTTTGTCCTTGGAGTGATCTTTGTAGCTGAATGATGCTGTGAAGAAACCGTTGCAAGCTAGGGGCATTTTTGCCCTGTACTGGAATATGAGTGCTCTTGCAGGCTGCAGCCATGGGGCATGTGGTATGCTGTTGTATACCTCCTCGCTGATTACGTGAACAGTGGCTCCCGTGTCCACCAAAAAGTCAGCTGCAGTCTTGTTGACCTGGATGACTAAGATCGGGCTGTGCTCTTTCGCCATTGGGTTGCCTAGTGCGTACAAGTAACCCTTCTTTCGTTGTTCTTCCCTGGACCCTTCACTTCTTCCGGTGTTGTCTTCTGAGGATACACTTGATGCACTATCAGACTGTGATGTTCTACTAGATATCTAACATATGTTCAGGGTCTCCTCCTGTGCCTGGATGCTGGGTTTTTGCTATCTCTCCATTCGCACAAGGTTCTTTCCTTCCATCTTTCGGGCTGGTCCTCTCGGTATCTGCGACGGACAGAATCCTGTGGATGGCTTGCCATGCAGGGAGGACTTTGTTGTCTTTGATCTCTGTCCAGTGTTGGTTGTCCACTTCTCCCAGCGCCATGCATCTTACTGCGGAATATGAGACAGACTGCCTTGTAGTGGTTTTCTCCCCCACACGAGGAGCACTGTTGGCCTATGGCAGGGCACTGTCCTTCATGTGGATACTCGTGACCACATCTGTAGCAAAAGGGGTCGCTGTTGCCTTTCGAGGTCTCTTCAAGCTTGTTCAGATTTTCCTGTTTCCCATGAGTGATTTTGATGTCTTCAAGTCCTTCAACTTGTGACGCCAGTGCTCCGTCTGAGCGGGCCAGGCGCAGGATCTCTTCCAGGTTTCGTGGCTTTTGTAGTAGTCTTTTCCTGAAATCGGCACTCTCGCATCTGACTATGATTTGTGAACGTAGTGCTTCTTCGTTGGAGTATTTATTGAAGTCGCAATGTTTCATCTTTAGTCTTAACCTCATTACGAAAGCATCCATGCTTTTGCCTTTGGTTTGCTTGGTGGTGTGAAAAACATGCCTCTCGTAGTCCACGTTTGTGTGGGGTGTGAAGTAGTCGGTGAGGGTTGTCTTCAGGTTTAAATACGTGTCTGTGTCACCTTCAGGGAGTTTGTCCACAATGTCTCTTACATTTGTTCCTACTGCATGAGTCAGTAGACTGTGTTTCTTGTCATCATCGATTGGGCCAACAGCTTTTAGGCATACCTCGAAGTCTCTCAACCATCGCTTCCACTGTGGTCCCAGAGTGCTGGTGTCCCTGAGGTCAAAGTTGGTGGGTAGTTAGGTCAGCAGGCTGTCAGACATTCTTGCCAGGAGCATGCATGCCAACTCTCCCTATTTAGACGGGAGACTCATGGGTGTGACTTTGAGCGGGAGAATCCTCTCTGACCGCCCGGATGCTGGTTGGCCTGGCACAGGGAGCGTTTGCGCTCTTTCGTACCCGTCAGTGTTGGGTTGTGGAGCAGAGCAGGAGAACTGTGTCTCCACCGCCCGCAGCGTGCTTTTTGCTCTTGTAGCGGGGCCCACAACACGCGCTGACTTTCTGAGTGTGTGCGTGTGTTTCAGCCCCTCATTAGCGTTCGCGCTGGGGTTGGCGGGCCACAAGTTGCCATTAGCGGGAGGATTTTCTTGCGGCCGCCCAGAGTGTCGGGTGCACCGGGGAGTCTTCATGCTCCACCCGCTGCTGGTGGATGTCTTTTGTGGGCGGGAGATGCACTCTCTTACCGCTTTGATGTCGCGTTGCAGCGGGGAGCCTCTGTGCTCCCACCCGCTGTTGCAGCGTGTAGCTGCTGGTGGGAGACAGCTCTCAGACCCCCCGGAGGTTCCTTCTCGTGGCCTAAATGACGGGGAGCCTTCGAGCTGACACCCGCTCAATTTACCCACATGCCGTAGGGATAACTTTCTACTGCTCAAGTAGCGACCGTAGCTGTGGACAACCGTGCGGCCTACATGGCGTCTCCTCACGCTGCCTTGAGCATGGTTGTGCTAATTAGGTTCCGCGTGCTAAGTTCAGGTAACACGCCTCGTCGCTAGTGTAATATTCTCTGTGGACCGCCTTACTCTCTGGAGTCTGCTATGCTCTCTCATTCACCCACATAGGAGCGGAGACTGGAGGTGGGGTACAACATGTCTTTATTTTTCCATATACAAACGAACTGCCTAGATAACGGTCCTTTGCCCCTCCTCTTCCTGCTGCCCCATGTCTCTCCCCACGTGACATGAGTGAATGTAGACATCACAGGGGGCAGGTAATAAGGTGCTAGCGGGAGGAGAGGGGGCGCCCCGGGCACCAGTGCAGTGCCGGGGCGGTGACCCCCTTGCCCTCTCTTCTCCTCCTCTGGCTGTGCCACTGATTTGTATGCATACATTTTTTAGGCAATTGAAATTGTGATGGGGTGGGGTGTTAGTACTTGCATATCAGGGGAGTGATTGGAAGGGTGGGTGGGTGGAGGAGGCCGCTCATTCTCGCAGCAGTCCTTAAGAGCGTGGTTCGAGAAGTGAAGGGGGAGTTAACTGCAGTAACATTGAAGCTGTACTACAATGTTCTCGTTAGAATGTGTAAATTAGGTAGATGCTCGCACACAGCAAGGTTGTCCCTCCTCCACAGTTTCTGCAGTTAACCCCTGTCGCAACATTTCAAGGGTTAGTCCCGCCCCTAAAACACTTGTGAATAGGCGCGTTATAAATGCCATATCATATTTATTTATTTATTTATTTGCATTCTTAAAGCGCACATCAGCCCAAGTGCATCGTGGCGCTGAACCCATCTGCAACACTGAGGTTTATTGTCCTGCAAAGAGAATATTACACCAAGCACACACGCGCCATGCGTTACTCATCACTTTATTATTTTAAAACAACAAAAGAGAAGTGCAGTTTTTGTCTCTGGCAGAAAGAATGTGGAAAAAATAAATAGGAGCAGGAAACGGGGCATACCCCCAGGACTGCAGCTCCTAGGACGGAGGCCTAGGAGCAGGAAACGGGGCATAACCCCAGGACTGCAGCTCCTAGGACGGAGGCCTAGGAGCAGGAAACGGGGCATGACCCCAGGACTGCAGCTCCTAGGACGGAGGCCTAGGAGCAGGAAACGGGGCATAACCCCAGGACTGCAGCTTCTAGGACGGAGGCCTAGTGTTACGTGTCTCCCCTGTTGGGAGGCATGGTATCGCCCAAGTGTGTTGATGTGGTCACGTGGGGAACCACGTGACCAAGCTAATAAAGTGATCGAGCCGCTTCCGGCTCGTCAGTCACAAGTGAACCTGACTCCGCGTGTGTGTGTTGTGCTGGTGCCAGGATGGTGCCTCGCCACGTGTGTTGGGCCCAAGGACGGGCCCCAGCTTGAGGACGGTGCCCCTGCCGGGCAACGCCGTCCGGACGGTGCCCCTGCCGGGCAACGCCGTCCCTGTGGGTCCCCCAACCATGTGAGGTGGGTTGGCGAGGCGACCCCGGCCTGGGTGCCCCCAGAGCCGGGGTTGTGGTAAGCCGGTTGCCACCTGGCCATGAGCGGAGATCCGGTGATCCGGATCGGGTGGGGTGACCCCCACACTTTGTGTCCGCGGCGTGAACGCCGCCCCTGTTGGATCCCGTCGGGTGCCCCCGACATGAGTATGGGGCTGCCTGGTGACCCGGAATAGCCCCCAACAATGGCGACGAGGGCTGGAGCCCGTGTGCGCAGAGCGGCGTCGGCCGCTGGTGAGGAGATAGCTCTGCGGGTGGCCCAGGGCCTGCGTTTGTAGATGTGGGGCGCCTGGTGCCCGCATGGGAGCCGGAGGTGTGGAGGGCCCGCCTCCAACAGGGCCCGCGAGAAGGAGAAGCTGCGGGTTTTCCCCCGTGGGGAGGAGGATGTGCGGCGGTGGCCGCGGGGGCTACCCCCTCTCCCATCCGGGGGAGGACTGTCCCAGGCGGAGGAGAGAGTATCCGCGGCGTCGGCCGCAGGAGGGGAGCCACTGCCCCTCCCCCGCCCGCACGCTGCGGGAACAAAGAGCGACCAACCTCGCCGAATGAAAAACTACGATGCGGGCCCAACTCCACTGGGCCCGCAATGGCAACAAGGAGCCGCTCCCCCACCCGTGTGGAGGAGAAGTGAACTGCGGCGTCTCGGCCGTGCTGTGAGGGTGGTGCTGCGGCGTGGGTGCATGAAGAAAGAAAGGCGGCATTGGCCTCGGACGCTGCGGGGTCCCCGCCTCGGGAGAAGAGATGCGCTGCCCCGGCCCGTGACACCTTGAACGGGCGCTGCCCCTCCCCGTTGCGAGGAGGATGTTCGGCGTGGCAGCCCGCAACGGGAGGAGGGGTGCGTCTTCCCCCGAGGAGGTGCAGGCAGCAGCGACAAGGTGAGCTGCCTCTTCCCCAGCATGCCCGCAGGCACCACCGGCCGCCCACCACACCATGGCTGCCCCTATAGGACCCGCGAGGGGCAGAATAAACGAGGCGGGCCCAATTACAACTGGGCCCGCATGGACAAAAGAAAAAGAACTGGTTTGCAGTGTTTTCCCCGCCGCACCATGGGAGAAGTTCGGGCCGCCAAGCAGCTGAGGCCCCCTTCCCCATCCACGGGAGGACAGCAGGTGCCCAGCCCATGTTATCTGGTACCTGCTCCTTCTACTATCAGGAGGGAGAGGCACCAGCATCAAGAACAGGGGGGAAGTGTGAGGAGTGGCCTATTCCCCGTCACCAGTGCCCTGCCGTGGGTTGCCTCCAAAGACTGTGGACTCTGCCGATGTGGCCCCTGGGCCTCCCCAGGTGCGGCTTTGCCGGCCCCTGTTGCCTCCCCAGGTGCGGCTTTGCCGGCCCTTCTTGTGACTCTGGTGAGCGTGAGTGAGGACACAGACGGTTTCCAGGCACGAAAGTGCGGAAGATGGAGGTCGTTGCCCATGTCCTCAATACACACTCCGGGCCTGCAGAGGTGGGCCGGGGCAAAATGGCCCAGAGGGCGGACAATATTATGTGATATACATCTGCACATATAAAATGCTTTCTGTTGTGCCAGTAGCTTTCAGTGGTGCCTTTTAGTGACGTGAGAGCCACTCACCGAGGTTAATAAAGGGTGTGTAAAGCAGTAGAGTGACTCAAGTAGTAGTAGTGGTGGTTATGTGGGGACTTTGGGGTTTTGTTTTATTGTTATGAAAAAGGAGGAGTGTTACGTGTCTCCCCTGTTGGGAGGCATGGTATCGCCCAAGTGTGTTGATGTGGTCACGTGGGGAACCACGTGACCAAGCTAATAAAGTGAACGAGCCGCTTCCGGCTCGTCAGTCACGAGTGAACCTGACTCCGCGTGTCTGTGTTGTGCTGGTCCCAGGATGGTGCCTCGCCACGTGTGTTGGGCCCAAGGACGGGCCCCAGCTTGAGGACGGTGCCCCTGCCGGGCAACGGCATCCGGACGGTGCCCCTGCCGGGCAACGCCGTCCCTGTGGATCCCCCAACCATGTGAGGTGGGTTGGCGAGGCGACCCCGGCCTGGGTGCCCCCAGAGCCGGGGTTGTGGTAAGCCGGTTGCCACCCGGCCATGTGCGGAGATCCGGTGATCGGGATCGGGTGGGGTGACCCCCACCCTTTGTGTCCGCGGCGTGAACGCCGCCCCTGTTGGATCCCATTGGGTGCCCCTGACATGAGTATGGGGCTGCCCGGTGACCCGGAGCAGCCCCCAACACCTAGGAGCAGGAAACGGGGCATAACCCCAGGACTGCAGCTCCTAGGACGGAGGCCTAGGAGCAGGAAACGGGGCATAACCACAGGACTGCAGCTCCTAGGACGGAGGCCCAGGAGCAGGAAACGGGGCATAACCCCAGGACTGCAGCTCCTAGGACGGAGGCCTAGGAGCAGGAAACGGGGCATAACCCCAGGACTGCAGCTCCTAGGACGGAGGCCCAGGAGCAGGAAACGGGGCATAACCCCAGGACTGCAGCTCCGAGGACGTAGGCCCAGGAGCAGGAAACGGGGCATAACCCCGGGGCATAACCCCAGGACTGCAGCTCCGAGGACGGAGGCCCAGGAGCAGGAAACGGGGCATGACCCCAGGACTGCAGCTCCTAGGACGGAGGCCTAGGAGCAGGAAACGGGGCATAACCCCAGGACTGCAGCTTCTAGGACGGAGGCCTCGTGTTACGTGTCTCCCCTGTTGGGAGGCATGGTATCGCCCAAGTGTGTTGATGTGGTCACGTGGGGAACCACGTGACCAAGCTAATAAAGTGATCGAGCCGCTTCCAGCTCGTCAGTCACAAGTGAACCTGACTCCGCGTGTGTGTGTTGTGCTGGTGCCAGGATGGTGCCTCGCCACGTGTGTTGGGCCCAAGGACGGGCCCCAGCTTGAGGACGGTGCCCCTGCCGGGCAACGCCGTCCGGACGGTGCCCCTGCCGGGCAACGCCGTCCCTGTGGGTCCCCCAACCATGTGAGGTGGGTTGGCGAGGCGACCCCGGCCTGGGTGCCCCCAGAGCCGGGGTTGTGGTAAGCCGGTTGCCACCCGGCCATGTGCGGAGATCCGGTGATCCGGATCGGGTGGGGTGACCCCCACACTTTGTGTCCGCGGCGTGAACGCCGCCCCTGTTGGATCCCGTCGGGTGCCCCCGACATGAGTATGGGGCTGCCTGGTGACCCGGAATAGCCCCCAACAATGGCGACGAGGGCTGGAGCCCGCGTGCGCAGAGCGGCGTCGGCCGCTGGTGAGGAGATAGCTCTGCGGGTGGCCCAGGGCCTGCGTTTGTAGATGTGGGGCGCCTGGTGCCCGCATGGGAGCCGGAGGTGTGGAGGGCCCGCCTCCAACAGGGCCCGCGAGAAGGAGAAGCTGCGGGTTTTCCCCCGTGGGGAGGAGGATGTGCGGCGGTGGCTACCCCCTCTCCCATCCGGGGGAGGACTGTCCCAGGCGGAGGAGAGAGTATCCGCGGCGTCGGCCGCAGGAGGGGAGCCACTGCCCCTCCCCCGCCCGCACGCTGCGGGAACAAAGAGCGACCAACCTCGCCGAATGAAAAACTACGATGCGGGCCCAACTCCACTGGGCCCGCAATGGCAACAAGGAGCCGCTCCCCCACCCGTGTGGAGGAGAAGTGAACTGCGGCGTCTCGGCCGTGCTGTGAGGGTGGTGCTGCGGCGTGGGTGCATGAAGAAAGAAAGGCGGCATTGGCCTCGGACGCTGCGGGGTCCCCGCCTCGGGAGAAGAGATGCGCTGCCCCGGCCTGTGACACCTTGAACGGGCGCTGCCCCTCCCCGTTGCGAGGAGGATGTTCGGCGTGGCAGCCCGCAACGGGAGGAGGGGTGCGTCTTCCCCCGAGGAGGTGCAGGCAGCAGCGACAAGGTGAGCTGCCTCTTCCCCAGCATGCCCGCAGGCACCACCGGCCGCCCACCACACCATGGCTGCCCCTATAGGACCCGCGAGGGGCAGAATAAACGAGGCGGGCCCAATTACAACTGGGCCCGCATGGACAAAAGAAAAAGAACTGGTTTGCAGTGTTTTCCCCGCCGCACCATGGGAGAAGTTCGGGCCGCCAAGCAGCTGAGGCCCCCTTCCCCATCCACGGGAGGACAGCAGGTGCCCAGCCCATGTTATCTGGTACCTGCTCCTTCTACTATCAGGAGGGAGAGGCACCAGCATCAAGAACAGGGGGGAAGTGTGAGGAGTGGCCTATTCCCCGTCACCAGTGCCCTGCCGTGGGTTGCCTCCAAAGACTGTGGACTCTGCCGATGTGGCCCCTGGGCCTCCCCAGGTGCGGCTTTGCCGGCCCTTCTTGTGACTCTGGTGAGCGTGAGTGAGGACACAGACGGTTTCCAGGCACGAAAGTGCGGAAGATGGAGGTCGTTGCCCATGTCCTCAATACACACTCCGGGCCTGCAGAGGTGGGCCGGGGAAAAATGGCCCAGAGGGCGGACAATATTATGTGATATACATCTGCACATATAAAATGCTTTCTGTTGTGCCAGTAGCTTTCAGTGGTGCCTTTTAGTGACGTGAGAGCCACTCACGGAGGTTAATAAAGGGTGTGTAAAGCAGTAGAGTGACTCAAGTAGTAGTAGTGGTGGTTATGTGGGGACTTTGGGGTTTTGTTTTATTGTTATGAAAAAGGAGGAGTGTTACGTGTCTCCCCTGTTGGGAGGCATGGTATCGCCCAAGTGTGTTGATGTGGTCACGTGGGGAACCACGTGACCAAGCTAATAAAGTGAACGAGCCGCTTCCGGCTCGTCAGTCACGAGTGAACCTGACTCCGCGTGTCTGTGTTGTGCTGGTCCCAGGATGGTGCCTCGCCACGTGTGTTGGGCCCAAGGACGGGCCCCAGCTTGAGGACGGTGCCCCTGCCGGGCAAAGGCGTCCGGACGGTGCCCCTGCCGGGCAACGCCGTCCCTGTGGGTCCCCCAACCATGTGAGGTGGGTTGGCGAGGCGACCCCGGCCTGGGTGCCCCCAGAGCCGGGGTTGTGGTAAGCCGGTTGCCACCCGGCCATGTGCGGAGATCCGGTGATCGGGATCGGGTGGGGTGACCCCCACCCTTTGTGTCCGCGGCGTGAACGCCGCCCCTGTTGGATCCCATTGGGTGCCCCTGACATGAGTATGGGGCTGCCCGGTGACCCGGAGCAGCCCCCAACACCTAGGAGCAGGAAACGGGGCATAACCCCAGGACTGCAGCTCCTAGGACGGAGGCCTAGGAGCAGGAAACGGGGCATAACCCCAGGACTGCAGCTCCTAGGACGGAGGCCCAGGAGCAGGAAACGGGGCATAACCCCAGGACTGCAGCTCCTAGGACGGAGGCCTAGGAGCAGGAAACGGGGCATAACCCCAGGACTGCAGCTCCGAGGACGGAGGCCTAGGAGCAGGAAACGGGGCATAACCCCGGGGCATAACCCCAGGACTGCAGCTCCTAGGACGGAGGCCCAGGAGCAGGAAACGGGGCATAACCCCAGGACTGCAGCTCCGAGGACGGAGGCCCAGGAGCAGGAAACGGGGCATAACCCCAGGACTGCAGCTCCTAGGACGGAGGCCCAGGAGCAGGAAACGGGGCATAACCCCAGGACTGCAGCTCCGAGGACGGAGGCCCAGGAGCAGGAAACGGGGCATAACCCCAGGACTGCAGCTCCTAGGACAGAGGCCTAGGAGCAGGAAACGGGGCATAACCCCAGGACTGCAGCTCCGAGGACGGAGGCCTAGGAGCAGGAAACGGGGCATAACCCCGGGGCATAACCCCAGGACTGCAGCTCCTAGGACGGAGGCCCAGGAGCAGGAAACGGGGCATAACCCCAGGACTGCAGCTCCGAGGACGGAGGCCCAGGAGCAGGAAACGGGGCATAACCCCAGGACTGCAGCTCCTAGGACGGAGGCCCAGGAGCAGGAAACGGGGCATAACCCCAGGACTGCAGCTCCGAGGACGGAGGCCCAGGAGCAGGAAACGGGGCATAACCCCAGGACTGCAGCTCCTAGGACGGAGGCCCAGGAGCAGGAAACGGGGCATAACCCCAGGACTGCAGCTCCGAGGACAGAGGCCTAGGAGCAGGAAACGGGGCATAACCCCGGGGCATAACCCCAGGACTGCAGCTCCGAGGACGTAGGCCCAGGAGCAGGAAACGGGGCATAACCCCGGGGCACCGAGCCCCGGGTGGCCGCAGCCATGGAAATGGGGAATACCCCCGGCCGCCCTGGTGGTGGCGTCCTGCAATGGGGAGCAACCTCCGCCGCACGCCCATTGGCTGGAGCCCGTCACGTGAGCTATGACGCCCAATCGCGGGCGCCCCCTGGAATGGGGAATAACCGCCAGCCCCCCCCCCGCCGGCCAGGCCCCGGGCCCCCCCTTCCTCCGGCCCTCATCATGGGGGGGGCAAAGGGAGGGGGGTCATTCCTTGCCGCCAGGTCTTTCTTTTCCAGTTCATAGTTGTTGGGGCCACGCTCGCAATCTCGCCCCCCCCTGGGTGGGTGGGGGGGGGCTGCTCGCGAGTCCTTCTTCGCTGTCACTGCCCCTGCTCTTCTCCCTTCTCTCAGTCCTGGGAGTTTGGGATCTGATGTGACCTCAGGATCCTTCTCTCTGCAGTGGATCCCAGGGCCCCCCTTCTAGCAGAGCCTGCATGGGTGCACCCCCTGTGCACTGGTGCATTCTAGAGTGAGCATCCCACACCCTGCAGCCAGGGATGGATGGATGGATGGAGCTCCCCAGCCAGGTGTGAGCTAGGTGAGGCATCTCCTGGGGGATGGGGGGGCGGCCCAGCTGCAGACAGTGCCCAAGGCGGAAGTGCTCTGACCCCTGACCCTCTGCACTTCCCTAGCCCAGCCCTGTCAATCCAGTGGCCCTGATGCTGTGCAGTGTGTTTCCCTGATGCTGTGCAGCATGTTTCCCTGATGCTGTGCAGCATGTTTCCCTGATGCTGTGCAGTGTGTTTCCCTGATGCTGTGCAGCGTGTTTCCCTGATGCTGTGCAGCGTTTCCCTGATGCTGTGCAGTGTGTTTCCCTGATGCTGTGCAGCGTGTTTCCCTGATGCTGTGCAGCGTGTTTCCCTGATGCTTTGCAGCGTGTTTCCCTGATGCTGTGCAGTGTGTTTCCCTGATGCTGTGCAGTGTGTTTTCCTGATGCTGTGCAGTGTGTTTTCCTGATGCTGTGCAGTGTGTTGTTTCCCTGATGCTGTGCAGTGTGTTTCCCTGATGCTGTGCAGTGTGTTTTCCTGATGCTGTGCAGTGTGTTGTTTCCCTGATGCTTTGCAGCGTGTTTCCCTGATGCTGTGCAGTGTGTTTCCCTGATGCTGTGCAGTGTGTTTTCCTGATGCTGTGCAGTGTGTTGTTTCCCTGATGCTTTGCAGCGTGTTTCCCTGATGCTGTGCAGTGTGTTTCCCTGATGCTGTGCAGTGTGTTTTCCTGATGCTGTGCAGTGTGTTGTTTCCCTGATGCTGTGCAGTGTGTTTCCCTGATGCTGTGCAGTGTGTTTTCCTGATGCTGTGCAGTGTGTTGTTTCCCTGATGCTGTGCAGCGTGTTTCCCTGATGCTGTGCAGCGTGTTTCCCTGATGCTGTGCAGCATGTTTCCCTGATGCTGTGCAGCGTGTTTCCCTGATGCTGTGCAGCGTGTTTCCCTGATGCTGTGCAGTGTGTTTCCCTGATGCTGTGCAGCGTGTTGTTTCCCTGATGCTGTGCAGCGTGTTTCCCTGATGCTGTGCAGCGTGTTTCCCTGATGCTGTGCAGCATGTTTCCCTGATGCTGTGCAGCGTGTTTCCCTGATGCTGTGCAGCGTGTTTCCTTGATGCTGTGCAGCGTGTTTCCCTGATGCTGGTGCAGCATGTTTCCCTGATGCTGTGCATTGTGTTGTTTCCCTGATGCTGTGCAGTGTGTTTCCCTGATGCTGTGCAATGTGTTTCCCTGATGCTGTGCAGTGTGTTGTTTCCCTGATGCTGATGCATAGAGCTCAATAGGAATGGGGAGGATGCTAACAACGTTGTTAGCATCCTGGGCCCTCATTACAACACCGGTGCTAAACCATGGCGCTATTAGCACCATGGTTGGTGCCGGTGTTGTAACGAGTCCGCCATGGTGGAATGGGGAAATACCGCCCCATTCCAAGGTTGGCGGGGTGGTATTTCCCCATTTCACCATGGCCCTTCCCCATTCCCATTTTCGGCCCATAGGGCTCAATGTGACTGGGGAAGGCGCTAAGTACGGTACCACAAATTGCGGTATCATAATTAGCACCAAGGTCCCTTTGCGACACCCTACTTTAAAGGCTGGTAAAACCAGCCGTTAAGGTCGGGTCACGCAAAGGGACCTCGTAATCAGGCGTTAAGGGTTTAACGGCACCGACACCTTTTACGGCGCCGTTAAACCCTTAAAGCCAGGGTCGTAATGACCCCCCTGGTCTGCTAGCGGGACCCACTAATGACTCATGGTTTTACCGGGTGTCCTTAGCGGGTCCAGCAAGCAGACCTCGTAATGAGGCGGTAGGGGGTTAACGACACCGGCAGCTATACCAGCGCCGTTAACCCCCTACCGCCTGGGTCCTAATGAGGCCCATTATCTTGCATATATTTGCTGTTCTCTGATAGGCTTTTATATCTTTAGCTGCACCTTGGTCACCGCCACTTGCTCCTGTGACTTGCAAATGCAAATTCCTCTTTGCCATTTTTATAGAGCACTGGGAACCCAGTAGTCCACATCCATGGTTTATACAGATTGGCACTGATGCAATCACGTGTCACTGTAATACATACAACTGGTACCCGAGGAGTACGGGGACAGACCTGATACTTGGACCTGAAGTCCTCAGGTGGAGGGGAACTAGCTGAACCAGTTGTTTTCATATTTTGGAGCTATATAATAATAGGACATGAGGATTATAATGGTTTGTGTTTTACCCTTTGGTGTACAGGTGCATTTGTATACTTTTCAGTTTCCTTTTCTGATTTGTTATGGTGAATATCTCTTGTTTTATTGATTCTGTTCACATATGTTTTGTATTTCAGCCAATTTAGTCAGCGACAACAAAGTGTTTTGATATGACCTCATGTCACGTAGACCAAGCAGAAACATGTGTGCAGTTCATGAAGCCACAGGGGTTTTGTGGAAATGCTCTCCACCTGTATCTTTATTCAGAAAGCACGAGGTTCCCAGTCTCCCATGTAATATGCGTGTTAGTACCTTTCTGTACAGGTTATGAGATGAGCCTGTATCTATTTAGAAAGCACAAGGTTCCGAGTCTCCCATTTAATATGCTTGTTAGTACCTTTCTATACAGGTTATGAGATGAGCCTGTATCTATTCAGAAAGCACAAGGTTCCCAGTCTCCCATGTAATATGCTTGTTAGTACCTTTCTGTACTGGTCATGAGATGAACCTGTATCTATTCAGAAAGCACAAGGTCCCCAGTCTCCCATGTAATATGCTTGTTAGTATCTTTCTATACTGGTCATGAGATGAACCTGCATCTATTCAGAAAGCACAAGGTTCCCAGTCTCCCATGTAGTATGCTTGTTAGTACCTTTCTGTACTGGTCATGAGATGAACCTGTATCTATTCAGAAAGCACAAGGTTCCCAGTCTCCCATGTAATATGCGTGTTAGTACCTTTCTGTACAGGTTATGAGATGAGCCTGTATCTATTTAGAAAGCACAAGGTTCCGAGTCTCCCATTTAATATGCTTGTTAGTACCTTTCTATACAGGTTATGAGATGAGCCTGTATCTATTCAGAAAGCACAAGGTTCCCAGTCTCCCATGTAATATGCTTGTTGGTAACTTTCTATACTGGCCATGAGATGAACCTGTATCTTTTCAGAAAGAACAAGGTCCCCAGTCTCCCATCTTATATGCTTGTTAGTACCTTTCTATACTGGTCATGGGATGAACCTGTATCTATTTGGAAAGCACAAGGTTCCCAGTCTCCCATGTAATAGGCTTGTTAGTACCTTTCTATACTGGTCATGAGATGAACCTGTGTCTATTCAGAAAGCACTAGGTTCCCAGTCTCCCATGTAATATGCTTGTTAGTACCTTTCTATACTGGTCATGAGATGAACCCGTGTCTATTCAGAAAGCACAAGGTTCCCCGTCTCCCATGTAATATGCTTGTTGGTAACTTTCTATACTGGCCATGAGATGAACCTGTATCTTTTCAGAAAGAACAAGGTTCCCAGTCTCCCATGCAATATGCTTGTTAGTACCTTTCTATACTGGCCATGAGATGAACCTGTATCTATTCAGAAAGCACAAGGTTCCCAGTCTCCCATGTAATATGTTTGTTAGTTTGTTGTTTGCCCATATTCCTCCAGCAGGGAGGGCAGGATTTGCAATAGACTGGAAGTTGAACATACGTGGGTCTAGATTCTAAAATGTCCTGTTTTATTTTCCTCTTTCCCTCTGATTAGGGTGTTCCAATTTTGCAAAACTTGAGAAAAGACTGATGCAAGGCTTTGAGCTATGAACTAATGAGAAGTCATCCAACAGGAAAACAGGACGCCCCACGGAGTGAATACTGAAGAGGGTCCTCACTCAGCTGTGACGAGATCGCAATACCAATGGATCAAGTGAAGACCGACGCAGTAGAGGAAGGTTCTGCAAGGGAGTTTGGCAGTGCGGTGGAGAAAGGTTCTGCCAGGGAGTTTGAGGACTTCATGGATGGTAAGAGCATTGAAGCAGAAAGGCAACCATCGATGGGTCATTGCCAGGACTCGGTGAACCAGCTGGAGGTTAAAGAAGAGGAACATTATAACCCAGATCGGCAGCTCCCCATTGGTGTGTTCATGGTTGAAGAATTGGACAATCCTTCTGTTAGGGAGTGCCTGGATTCCAGGAGCTGGGCAAACATTGATACTGAGGAGCCTTTGGGTAAGGCACCTCAAGGCTCTCCAGTCCTGATGAAGACGGAAGAGTGGGAGGGTCCATCTGCGCAGCTTTGCCCGGTCCCCATTCACCCTGTGAAAGTGGAAGCAGTGGACGGGCTGTCTGCCAGAGATTCTCAAGAGCCTGGATCTCAGGTGAAGATTGAAGGAGGGGAGAAAACGTCTGGAGCAAAACCTCAGCACTTACAGAAATGGGATCAGTTGGAAGATACACGCCCATTTTCCACAGGTGAGAAGTGAAGACTCATAACTTGAGTATTAGTCTATCTCTGCATAAAGCGTGATAAGATAAGGTTTTGGGTTGGGTGAATGACACGAGTCTGTATGCTGTACCCCCTTGTTTTTTGCTTTTGTCTTTTGTAGTCTATTGTTTGCTTTATGACTGTACCCACGCTACGTGGTGGCCATTGGCTGCATGGCTACATCGAGACCAACCTCCACCTGTTGGCTGGTTAATTTTAGGATAAAGATAGTGCTTTTCTATGTAGACCTCTGCACATTTGTCTATACGTTAACTGTACCCTCCTATTTGGCAATAATTCGCTATTGCACACTGTTTAGTGAGTAACAAGTAATTTAGTTTTAATTCAGTTGTTTACAGTTGTTTCACATTACTTTCACATCAACAAGACATTTATGGACTTTTTTGGTACTGCTCGATGCAAGATATTGGCTTTTAAATCGTTTATTAGTAAGCTTCTTCACATCTTCTTGAAGAAACACGATTGATGCTCTCATGGTTTGGAGCCTAGAGTCAGTACAGATTTGCGTTTGATTGGGGAGTTGAGGTCCCTGACATTCAGAGTCAACAGTTTAAGCCTGGGAGTATCACACCCCAACATCTGGAGCAATAACAGCTTCTGCGCCCCCTCCATCTGACACTAACTCTACCCCCAAGACAATGCACCAGCCGTTGGAAAAGGGGAACGGAAAACACTAGGGAATTGGGGAAAGCTAATAGGAGAAAAAACAAATCCCAAAAGTAACAGAATTTAAGAGCTAGCTTTGGGAGGATCTGTCCTGAGTAACCCCTCCATTTTATCACCAACATTACGGGGAGCAATCTTGAATGGCCCGAACCCGTCCCCCAAGCAAAAGCTAGCCTGCGTATAATGTCAATAGTCCTCCCTACCCCATAGATCCATTCTGGAGCAACCATCAATTTTGTTTAACAGGAGTAACCTGAAATCCAAAGATCAGAGTTTGAACGGGGTTCAGGTGGGTGCCCCTGTTGGGGGCTCCAGTTCTCGTTTCCACTGACCCTCTTGTGTTGATGTTCCCTTCTTGGGCCTTCTCCCACATCCATCGTTGGCTCCGGGCCTGTTGATCTCTCCCCATCAGTTTCTCAGCTTCGGCCTCTGAGGTTATGCTGTGTTGCTGATTCTCGAATGCTATTATGAGCTTGCAAAGGTGCCCAATCTGACGTTGTATTCTCTGAGATGTGATGTAACCACATTCAGCCTCTGTCTCTTAGCCAGTGTCATCTGAGAGAGGTCCTGGAATAAATGGATATTTGCCTCGTGGAAGGTTTTTGGACCAAGTGTCAACAACATTATTTCTTCTTTCACTTGAAAAAAGTGTACCCTCATCAGAACATCTGGGATGAGGCATCTGTTCTTTCGGAACGTGTTATATACCCGATGGGTGCTGTCCAGGACCAGCTCGGCATCTTGCGGTAACTTCAGGATCTGGCGAAAGAGAGACTGAACATATGACTCTAAACTCGGTCTTAGGTTTGTGTCGGTATACCCCTTAGACGCACATTGTTTCTGCACGACCGTTTCACTGCTTCTGCCTCTTTAGTAATCGGGGTTTCCATCTGTTTCTCCAGGGCATCAATCCACCTTGCCGTCATGGCTTGATAACATAACGTGCTTTCCACCTCATCTAAATGCCTCTCCACAGCCGAAAATATGCCCTCAAGCTCTGCGATTGATTTGGCCAGGCTGTCTGTGCTACCTATAGCGTCCTCTTTGAGCTCTTTCAGGAGAAGCCTTGTCTTATTTCGTGGCTAGGTCCTCACCGTCTTCTGATGGCGGTCTGTGTGCACCATCGTCTCAGCTCCCTGCGGGTGTTTCAGAGCCATTTCCTGCACCTGTCAGAGCACCTTGATGTCGCTACTCTTAAATTTCTTTGTGGTCTTGTACATGTCCCCAGTCATGGCCAGAGCAGCACCCCAGAACAAATCCAAGTAAGGCAAGGGTCGTGATCCGAGATGAGGTTGGAAGGACTTTAGTAGGTGGGTCAACCTATTATGAGGAAAAGGGTGACCTCCTCCCAGTAACCCATGCTGAGACAGGCCAGCTCGTCTGACGGTGCTCACTCACAAATCTCACCGGCCTGAGAAGAATTATTGGGTCCAGGTGGGTGGTTTCCCCCCTTGCGGGGTGTCAACCAAGGTAGTGTCAGGGTTGCAGACCTGGGGCCTTTGCTGTAGACTATCAGGAATGGCTGTAGATCCGGTGGTGAAGCAGGGCTGTGTGGCCCTCAGATTTCACACCTCAAAATTCAGTCGGTGTGGGTGAGGTCCTCCTCACTAGTCCACAGGTGTGTATACACTGGGTCCCCATGTATGAGAGGCCTCGGGAATTCCGGCTTGCTGTCCGGAGGTGCGCTGCTGAAACAGGAACTTCAAGACTGCTCCAATGGCCCCCAGGGCTTTCCTCAAAGTCTCAGCGCACGGACGGGCGATCTCTGCGCCCCTTATCCCACATCAGAGACCACCTCCAGGCACCGGCCCACAGCCTCTCAACACCGCCCAGGAGCCGGGAAGAATTGTATCTGCTCTCAGTTCATGTACACCATCTTGAGCTTCACCTCCCTAAGTTCAGCACTGGCTGCCCTGGCTAGCACACCTTGCTCAACATCTCCTCCAACTCTTGACATTCTATGCCCCCCAAACTACCCCTATAGCCACGAGCCTCTTCCACCAAAGGACTTCACAACCTCAGTCCTCTCCTCAGCTCCACCCAAGATCCCACCCTACACCACCTATTTACTCCTCCCAACCCTTTCCTCCCACCCCCAACCGTGTCCTCCTGGGTCTCTTCACCTCCCTGCTAAAACCCCTTTTCCCCGCCAGCAGCCCACATGCCCCCTCATAGCCCACCCCCAAGAAACACCAACGTGCCGCCAACCACTTCCCCATCTCCCACCTACAGCACCACAAATGATCACCACTCTGATCTCCCTTAGGCCATCCTCCCTCCCTGTCACCCTTATACGCCACCCCCACACCACCCTTCCCTGCCATCCCTTATCAGACCCCACACCAGAAGCCACACTAGCTTTCCTGCATCCTCACTAATGCCAGATCCGTCTCAATAAACCTTATTTCCAATGAATATCCTGATATTCTATTTATCACTGAAACATGGTTCACTGATGACTACGGACCCATCTCAAAGTGCCATTTTGCGACTTTTATTCAACATAGCTAGGTCTCTTATCGGCTATCCCCTCAACTCACCGGCTGTGATGAACCACTTGGCTTTGCTTCTACCTGCAGGCAAGGATGGTACCACAGTAGCAGGCGTCTTCCCTGGTCCTGTTTATCAGCGTGTGCATGCTCTGTGTACCGTTGACATCTGTTGCAACATACTTGAGCTATTGTACGTGGTCTTATGACTCCTTCTGCAGAGGTTTCACGGGCTGCGCTCAGAAAGGGCAAGGTCGCTTCCCTCCTTGTTACCCTCTCGATTTGTGCCGTCTTTCTCCTCCTCCTGAATTGGCGTATCGCAATAGCTGTCTCGTTGTGCTGTCCGCCTTGCTTGTACTGTGCTCCACTTTTATCCCTGTGGGGAAGGTAAAGGGCCGCCAAGTGTGTTTGATTTGGGCCAATTGCCTGACTCTGCCTGACCCTTGCATTTGGACATGTCAGGTAAACGGCTCTGGTGTTAGTCCGTTGTCTTGCGTGATGCATTAAAGTGTTTGTGTGGAAAGGGGGGGCAATGTTTCCGAATGTCCTACGTGGTAGGATGGGGAAAAGATGTTGGAAGAAGGGGGATACCGCGTCTCTCCGTTGGTGTCCCACTTCCACACCCGAGGACCCCCCATCCAGGTGATTCTCCCTCACTGGTCCACCCCCAGGAAAAGGATCCAATAGTGATGGCCGTGTCCTGGCTACCTGGAGGACAGGCCCTGTGGACCAGTAAGCGTGACACCTTCAGGTTTCTCACATCATACAAAATAGGCCCCGCTGATTAGGAGGACTATCCATCCTCCACAAGCAACACCTCTCAGTCATATCTGCTGAGAATCTACCCCGTAACACAGAATGCAAATCACTACTAGTCAAGATCTGCCTCCTCCCTCCCTCACCCACAGCATCCTATGCTTATATAGGCCTCCCAGCGATTACAGGAACTTCTCCCTCAGCGACTCTCTCCCTCACCCACAGCTTCCTACTCGTATATAGGTCTCCCAGCGATTACAGGAACTCCGCCGACTCCCTCCCTCACCCACAGTTTCCAACTGGTAAATAGGCCTCCCAGCGATTACAGGAACTCTGCCGACTACCTCCCTCACCCACAGCTTCCTACTCGTAAATAGGCCTCCCATCGATTACCGTAACTTCTCCCTCGTGACTCTCTCCCTCACCCGGAGCTTCCTACTCGTATATAGGCCTCCCAGCGATTACAGGAACTTCTCCCTCAGCGACTCTCTCCCTCACCCGCAGCTTCTTACTCGTATATAGGCCTCCAAGCGATTACAGGAACTTTGCCTACCCCCCTCCATCACCCACAGCTTCCTACTCGTATATAGGCCTCCCAGCGATTACAGGGACTCCGCCTCCTCCCTCCCTCACCCACAGCTTCCTACTCGTATATAGGCCTCCCAGCGATTACAGGAACTCTGCCTCCTACCTCACCCACAGCTTCCTACTCGTATATAGGCCTCCCAGTGATTAAAGGAACTCCGCCTCCTCCCTCCCTCACCCACAGCTTCCTACTCGTATATAGGCGTCCCAGCGATTATAGGAACTTCTCCTTCTCCCTCCCTCACCCACCGCTTCCTACTCGTATATAGGCCTCCCAGCGATTACAGGAACTTCGCCTCCTCCTCCCTCACCCGACGCTTCCTACTCGTATATAGGCCTCTCATCGATTACAGGAACTTCGCCTCCTCCCTCACCCACAGCTTCCTACTCGTATATAGGACTCCCAGCTATTACAGGAACTTTGCCTCCTCCCTCCCTCACCCGACCCTTCCTACTTGTGTATAGGCCTCCCAGCGATTACAAGAACTCGCCTCCTCCCTCCCTCACCCGATGCTTCCTACTCGTATATAGGCCTCCCAGCGAGTACAGGAACTTCGCCTCCTCCCTCCCTCACCCACAGCTTCCTACTCGTATATAGGCCTCCCATCGATTACAGGAACTTCGCCTCCTCCCTCACCCAGAGCTTCCTACTCATAAATAGGCCTCCCACTGATTACAGGAACTTTGCCGACTGCCTCAGCCACCCTAATCCTTTTTCCATCCCTCACTATATTAGGAGATTTCAACATTTGGTTTGACATCCCCACCAACCCGATGACCCATTCACTAACTGACAACTTGGAAACTCTCAACTTTACTCAGCTGCTCTCCCTCCCAACTCACACAGCAGGGCACATCAGACCAACTAACCATTCTCCCACCCGCTCACTAATCTGGATGGATTACTACGCTATATTCTTCTCCCTCGTACACCCTTCTCCCATCCCCCTCCCTGCTAATTCCTCCTCTGTCCCCATCCCTGTGGTACCCTTCGGAGTAAAGTCATCATACACCCTGTTCTGGCTTATTCCCTACTAAACTCCCTTCCAGTCCTCCCACTACCCGTCCAACCTTTTCGATCCTTGGCTCACCAGCACCCTAATCCCCCTGACACTGACCACAGGCACCTCTCAGAGATCAGGCCCCATTCTGAAGTGGTACACGCCCTCCCTCAAATCCCTTAAAACCATCAAGCATTGCCTGGAGCGAACTTGGAGGACAAACTGCACCTCTCAAAACAAAATTGCTTTTGCAAGATTATATAAGGCCTACCTGACCGAAATAAGAAAAGCCCAAAAAAACATCCATGGAAACCGTATTTCTAACTCCAAAAACCCGAGCAGGGATTACACAAAATCATCACTGAATTCTAGACCCCAAGCTACTTGACCGTCACTCACCGCACCCAAGCTTTCTGCGACACACTATCTGACTACGTTCGCAACATCGGTGTAATGGGAGGAGCACTACCTGGAGTGGGAAATTCGGTGTGTTCCGTCTTTATCCTCTCTTCTTTTTATGTCTTTTCTTATTCTTTTATCGCTTCTGGCACATGTGGGTATAGCTCCCAGGCCTATGGAGACTCAAAAGCAAAACATACACAAGAAAGCCTGTTGTGACTTTCACAACATAGCCATTGAAAGACACTGGCCCTCATTCCGAGGTTGGTGCCATGACTAGCACCAATACCGGTACCGCCACCGACTTGGTGGAATGAGGATTTACCGGTCCAGTCCGATCTTGGCGGGACCGGTAAGTCCCCATTTGAAAAGCCATTCCCATTTGAGCCCCCATAGAGCTCAATGGGAAGGGGGAAGGCGTCAATAACGGTACCGTAAATTGCGGTACGGTTATTGACCGCGGTATCCCTTTGCGGGTCCTGTCCTTAACGCCTGGCAAAACCAGGCGTTAAGGAAGGGACCCGCTAAGGGTACTCGGAATAGGGCGCAAAGGGATTACCAGCACCGGTGTCATTACCGGTGCCCGGGATCCCTTTGCGCCCAGGTTGTAATGACCCCCATTGCCTTATCCTCTCCAAACTAGCTTTGTTCCCCCCCACCTGTCTTGCTCCTGCCATAACCCTCCCTGGCCCACTTGCCCAGTCTTCCTCAAACTCCTAGTACTAATCCGGCCTTCAGACTTCCCTGGAGATCCCTGTCCCGCTACACTTCTTAAAAACATCCTTACTACAACATGTGCTGGCAATGATGCTCGGGCCATTATTGACAACTCTCTCATCTGGTGTCTTCCCGTAAGTCTTCAAAATCTCATATGTCAAACCCCTTCTAAAAAACAACCTCTCTCGACCCCCTATTTCCTTCAAACTCCAGACCCATCTTCAACACCCGCTTCATGGCTGAACTCTTTGACCTCACGGCTTACAAGCAACTCACAGAAGCCAACATGCTCCTTGACCCAGCCCAATCTGGCGTCCGACCCTTACCAAATCTGCTCTTGTGTTCATCTGGGACAGTAAAAGGACCTGCAGCATCGGATCGACGCGCGGCACTCATCCTGCTCGATCTAGCTTCCGCTTCTGACACCATTGACCACGGAATACTCATGGACAGGCTTCACACACAAGGCATCAGAGACTCCGTTCTAAAAATGGATCTCACATTCCTTTCTAATCGATCACAAATCATACTCCCTCCACCATTCACCTCCGCCCTTTGCCTGACCCGATATGGGTCCCTCTGGGAGCCTCCCTGTCACCCCTCCTCTTCAATCTCTTTCTCAGCCCTCTGCTGGCATCCATCCGCTTTCACAACCTCTCATGCTATAACTGTGCAGAGGACACCCAGATCATTTTCAAGATCCCCAAAACACCAACATTCTCCCGACTCGACCTCTCCTCCTGCCTCTCTGCAATCGACCAATGGATGACGGCCAACCACCTTCTCCTCAACCCAGGCAAAACTGAAATACTACTATGCAGCAATACCGCCCTCATCCCCCAACCAATACCCTGGCCACATGCCCTAGGAACCCCACCGGCAGTTTGCACCTCTGTAAAAAATCTGGGATGCACTATGTACTCTGAGCTATCCCTCTCCCAATACCTCAACTCTGTGTCCAGAACATGCAACTTCTGCTTATGCATCCTAAGGCATCACTCACCTCACCCTCCACCACACTGGACCAGAATTCCTCCGGGACAAGATCACTCGCTACCATCTGACCAGATCTCGTCTATCAGGCTCACCACTCCTTCTCGTAATCCCCTCCACAACTCCGCCAGAATGATGGATTCCCCTTCTCTATCCAAGCCCCCTCCATCTGGAACTCCCTTCCACTACACATCTGCCGCAGCAAACGCTACCTCTCCTTCAAAAAGGACCTAAAAAGTGTCTATTTCTAGTGGCATCCTGAAACGTGTAGTGGAAAGGAGTCCCTCCCCCATCACGACATTAACACTCTTCCAGCCACAGCCGCGTTCCTATCCAAAATCGTCACCGTGCAAGGTGTAGCATAACCCGTATTGGCTAGGCCACCTCCATTAACCTAACACAGACAGTGCAAAACTTGTCAGGGGCATGACTTGACACCCCAGGCCGTCTCGATATCACAGCGGCCCGCCTTGCAAACTGGCAACCAGAGACCACTATCCACACAACTAATTCATCCGCTGACTGCGGACAAGCTAGGCTGTTGCTAATGTTGATAATACGTTAATTGCTAGGGTATGAAATGTGTCACACTCAGTTGCATCGTTGGGGGTAGGAAATGTATTGCACTTAGATTGACTGTTGGCGCTTTCCTGTTTTCCTGTCCTTTTTCCCTACTTAAGGAGTCCTCCAGCCTTTTTTCTTTGCAGTCGGTGAGCAGGTGCAAGTGGATCTAGGTCACATTGTCTAAGCCCCACCCACCTTCTTGGCCATGCTTCTTCCTTTCGGGTCTTAACTCTTAGATCAAGGGCGTATCTCACCTGGACATCCAAAGTAAAGAAAAAGGACAATTCCTGTTTGGACCTGTTCGGACCGGCAGGACCCAGGGTTTTCCCGCTCTGTCCCCACAGGCAATACACACCATCACCAGGCAACGGCAGCGACATGGCCCCTCCTCTAAGGCATGGACTCCGCAATGCAGCAACCTCACATCAGCCTCATGCCCATTAACACCCCCTCACAATCCACAACACGGAGGTTGATGCGCGCCAATGTCCGCTCAGCTATCACCCATGCAGCAGGCCTCGCCGACCTCATCACTCCACAGGACCTTGCTGCCATCTTCATCACAGAGACCTGGCTGACACCTCCTCCACCCATATCCTAGACGTCCTTTTCCCCGACGGCTATAGCATCCAACAGAGAGACCGTACGAACAAGACCAACATAGGCCTAGCAGTCATACACAAGACCTTGTGGCCCTGCACCAGACCTGACATCAACGACATTGGCTCCTTCGAAGTCCTCTACTGCCACTTCCCTATCTCCCTGACGGACACAGTTACCTTCATCACTTCTTCAGACCACCCAAACCCAACACTGCCTTTATCAGAGACTTCACCGACCTGGCCACTACCATGTCCCTAACTCACGCAAACAACATCTTCCTAGGGGACTTCAACCTCCCAGACAACAAGGCCACCAAACCGATGAAGGAAGCTCTCCTCAGCCTTCTCAACACCCTCAGCCTCACACAGCACACGAAAGACCCAACTCATGAGAAAGGTAACATCCTTGACCTAATCCCCCACCTGTGAGGCTAAGAACCTCGGGGTCATCTTTGATTCCACACTTTCCTTCTCCGCCCACATCTCTGAAGTCTCTAAAAAGTCAAACTTCCTTCTGCACCGCCTCAGAGGTACTCTGCCTTTTCTCTCTTTCCCCCAGAAATTCACTGTCTCCCAAGCTCTGGTACTCTCTGGGTTGGACTATTGTAACAGCCTCTTTCTAAGCCTACCTGCCTCTACTCTCTGCCCTCTGCAACTAATCCAGAAAAGGACTTTAAGACTTGTCCTTGGCCTCAAGCCCAGGGATCGTATCTCTCCAGCTCTGAAATCTCTCCATTGGCTCCCAGTGGATGCGAGGATTAAACTCAAAACCATCTGCATTGTCCACAAGGCTTTCTGGGGCCTGGGTCCAAAATACCTTCAGTTATCCGTCCACAAATACCTCCCTTCTCGAGCTCTTTGCTCCTCTACCTCTAACTCCCTTAGGGTCAGTCGTTAATTCAAAGAAACGAGCTGGGGGTAGATCTCTGTCTTCGGCTCTGGGGCCTCCCTCTGGAGCAGCCTCCCTGCCACTCTAAAACTTGAGGAGAACCATCTCCGGTTCTGGAAGCACCTCAAGACCTTCCTCTTTGCTTCTGCCTTTGCCCCCCTCTCTCCTGCTGATCTGTTCTCTCTTGGCACTGTGTAACTGGCCACCCTCTGTCCTACAGGCCCAGGTTCCTGCTCACCCTGCCTTCCACACTGCCTCTGGGCAACCCTTTGCACTGGGGTCTGAATCTGTACCCATAAAGCCCCCTTTTTCTTTTTTTCTTTTTTTTTCTTCCTGCACTTATCAGACCTACCCTGTCTGCTTTAAACTCAGCACTTGCCACTTGCTGGCTGCACTACCACTTTTGTATTTTTTATTATTTATTTATTATTATTTATTCTGTTCTCCTTTTGCTCCGCACTTTCCACCTCTCCCCATCCTTGCATTTTTCCTCTCCCTCCCCATGCACTTGTGCGTTCCTAATGTCACTGTGCCTAGTAAGATCGTTGTTTTTGTTCTCCCTTGTTCCCCTCCCTTGCCTTGTCGCACTCTGAAACACTTTTGTATGAGCGCAATAGAAATAAAATATCAACCCAATTCAATTCAATCATCTCCGAACTGTCTTCCCTCCAGTTTTTGGCTTGTGGTATTGCTTGTTTTGTGAAACATTACAAAAAATGTGTGATTAGAAGAGTCGTGGAAATGTAGCAGGGCATTACTTTTCTCAATATTCACAGAAGCCAGCACCTTACAGGTCCAAACATGTCCAATAGATATCTTTTTTTCAGTCATTTTTCAAATTGTTCTGCAAAATATGGGAATTTTACCTACATAGTGAGTTCCTGTCCTGCACAAATGACCCCTTCCTAAACTTAGACTCTTGTCTACTTTTCAGAAATGTATGCCTTTCTGTCTTCCCATTCAGCTTTCCTACCCTCCTCTTCCATTCCGTCCACGCATGTCCTATTGGAAAAAAGGGAAACATCGCCTACCTCTCCCAAAACTGATGGTAATTGTTATGATGTACTTTGAAATTAGTGTAAGGAGTGTGATGTAGGCAACACTCGATATAGACGGTTATTTTATGAGGGTTCCAAGCACAGCAGTTTGTGGAGAAGGTCAAGGAGAAGCCGTGCTAGGAGTCAGTTGCTATTCATCTTAAAATAAACCTAATATTAACCTCATATTGAGTCTGTGGTTTATATCATAACATTGGCGTCGAAGATTTTAAAAGGTCAGACCCCTGGCACAGCAACAGAGCTCCACATAGCAGGGACCAGCTGCTCCGCTTTGACCTTGGCGTTAATGGGCGTTGATGCGGCCAGCGAGGGAAGGGTGTAGCTGAGGTGAGCAGCTGAAGAGCCAACAGCCAGTCGCTCTTTCAAGCGTCAATGTGGCAAGCTGTGAGAAACCGGGCACCCGCTGCGGTCAATTAGGAAGCAGAGGGAGGAGTGCCATCCGCCCTCTAAGAAGCCACTCCGCACTCCCAGGCGTTGATGTGGCCAACAGAGAAAGGTAGCACAGAGGAACCTACCCACCCACTAAGTAAGTGCTGCTCACCTGACCCCAAAGGCTGCCTGCTCCGGTGAAACGCTGTAATTAAAGTTTCCCCCGTGAGGGGCTCCCAAAGCCGATACGTGCCCCACACACGTTTCAGCATATGAGTGCAATGGGAGGCACTCAGAAGGGAGAAAGCGAATAGACAGTAAGAAATAAGGAGGTTAACAGTCTTGCATATGTGCGGGTACCACACAAACACAGAAAAATGGCAATGCCAGGAGTAACTAGCCCGCCTGTCTTGAAGGCATCCCGCTCCCTGCAAAAGTGAAATAGGCACAGCGGAAGAAAGGCTTCATACATTATATTAAGGCTGCGTGTGGGAACTCTTATTCAAATGACAGAAAACGTTCACTGTTAATGCATTTCCTGGGCTATTAGGGCCAGTGCCTATATGACACGTTACCCCCTCTAGCAAAGGAAGGTGGTGGCAATAGTGCTAATGAACTGAATAATGCAATTTAATCCCAAAACAAGTACCATCTTGGAGAGGTATGATTTTGATGTCCGGATACAAAAGCAGGAATGGACATCGCCTTTAGTGGTCGTAAAAAAATCATCAGGTGATTTGCGATTGTGCGTAGATCTGCGTGAGTTGAATACGTGTGTGTTGATTGATCGACATCCGTTACTGAATATGGGGAAATGTTGGCAATGGTTGGCCAAGGGCAAGTGTTTTCTAAATTGGACATGGCATCAGTTTACCATCAGGTTGAACTTGAGGAAGGATGCAGAAAGTTAACAGCGTTTGTAACGTATGAAGGACTGTTTCAGTTTAGAAGGATGCCCTTTGGGCTTGTGTCGGCATCTTCGGTTTCCCAGCAAATAATGGACAGACTTTTTCAAGGGATGAGAGGTGTGTTTTGTTTCCAAGATGACATGCTGGTGTGTGGTGAATCGGAAAGTTAACATGGCGGGGTAAGATTCTGGAATCTAGAGGAGTAAAATTGAGGTAGGAGAAGTGTACATTTAAGGTGAACAAAGTTGAGTATCTTGGACATGAGGTGTCGGCGCTTGGAGTGAAACCCAAGAGTAGTATGGTGAATGCTATAAAGAAGTGGAAAGACCAAAATCAAAAGGAGAATTATGCACATTTTTAGATATGATAGAATTTTACCAGAAATGTGTAAAGAGGTGGGCGCTGCTGAGCAGCAAGCAAGATGGCAGCTTGAATTTGAGCCCCGGTCGTACTGAAATCCTGTAATAAAATAAATCCTGTTGCATTCCGTTGTTTCAAAAATCACGTTGCCCGAGGCGTGTCTGCTGGATCAAGGCACCCACGACCTGAAATCCGTGCTGTTTTGTCCTGCAGGGACCAGTCTAGGACTGGTGGTGGGACACAGCGGAGTGGGGAAGAGCAGCGGCCGGTTGGCGCTTCCAAGTGCAACGGCCTGCTGACTCGTGCGGACCGTCTACAAGGACACCTTGCTGGAATATCACACGGTGAGCTGGGCGTGGGGCGGGAACCCAAATTCACATAAATACCTTCATTTATCAGATCACCCCGCTGATGCGCCCCACTGCATAAAGCTGGCTGCGTGTGTCAAAGCACACGTGCGCAACCCCTTCATAGCACCCGGCACCAGTAGCGGGCCCCCTGTCCCACTGGTGCTACAATAACATCCATATCCTCGTGGATGAATTTACTGAACCTGGCGACCCCATCTGGTGCACGGCCCGAGTCCGTGGCACACCAGTAACAATGCCTGATGAGATGCCATGCACCAGGCCCCATGACAATAGCAGGCTGGCCTGTGTGGCTCCTCCTGACACCAAGCGTGCCCTTGTGGTTCATAACAAGAGCCCCAGGGATTTCATAATGCAGACCATAAACTCTCATCAGAAAACCCAATACAACACAGGCTTGTCCTGAACTATACATCATGTGATCAGATCACATGCCAGTTCTGCAAATGATATAACAGGCTCACTCTTCTTGACAAATAAATACAATTAGCAAAACTCTCCCCAGAGGCCTGGTGCCTCGCACAAAGCACCACTATCCACAGCAGTTTGGCAAACTTAACAACTGAAGGAACAAAATGCTGTGACCGACCGCATTGAATCCAACCAGTACAAAACACATTCCTCCTCTTGATTGCAGGCCAGGACAGGGCAGTGGCCCCCGGGCTGGATCTCCTCCAGCCGGGCTCACCGTCTCAGTCATTATTTACGGATCAAGCAACCACCTCACTCGCAAACTCCTGAATATAATATCCACCTACACAGGACATCTCTGGAACTCTGTTACCTTGCATGCCCAACTTGTGGTCTTCGGGACACCGCCGGGATCTACAATGAGAGTGGAAATATGACAAAAGGGGCTGGTGGGAATAAGAAAGGTCTCCAGCTAAGACCCCTGGCCCTATGAATTCTGTGACCAGCGAGAAACACGTCTCGACATCTGTAGATGCCCGCGAGGATCACTTGCTGGCAGTGATGCAGAGCGGCTTCATGGCCGTGAACACAAAACTGGACGATATAGTCTCCACCATGGGCTCATTGAAATCCAAATTGGAGAAACAAAGTGGCCGTATCAACGATGTAGAGACCAGACTCGGGGGACAGAGGACAAAGCCAACAGACACAACCACAACATAATAAATCTACAACTGAAAATGAGCAAGGTCGGCAACAAATGGCGATGATCATGATTCAAGCTCAACGTAAAATAAAATGTGCATAATCGTAATACCTGGGCGGCATGCAAGTGTCCCATGGAAACATTTGTGGAAACCAGTTGAAAACATTGTCTGACCCTACAAAAAAAATGTCCACGCACTACCTGGTGGAGCGAGCTCACCATGCATTGGCACCTACCCCTAAAACGGTAGCTCCCACATGCACCATTATTGCAAGATTACTTAATTACAGGGACAGAGACCGCCTTTTTACGGATGTCCAGAGTGCAAGGCACGCTTCTCTATGAAGCTCAAGATATCCACATCTATCCAAATTTTGCAGCGAATGTACAGGCATTGCGGAAATCATACGATCCAGTAAAGAAACTGCTCCGGATTAGACATATTCTGTATGCCCTTATGTTTCCGGCCAAGTTCAGGATCCAACATGGAGATAGTGCACATTTCTTTGAAAACCCATCCAAGGCCACTGCATACGTGTTGGCGTCTATCCCTATCCCACAGCAGGACCGCAGTAGGAACTGCAGTCCTCCACCACGCAATAACGAGATGTATGCCAAAGTTGGTGACTGAATCATATGGACATTGGACTGAACCTGATCACCAAGAGAATATAAATTGGCATGCAACGTACATATAATTTGAGATCGGTCACTCTCCCAGTGATCTGCTGAAAAGTTGCAACAACTATTCGCAATGCTCCCCAGGAGGTCTCCATAGTTCTGTTTAGGTTACATCATCAGATAGGGGTGATTAGGAGGGAGTGTGGGGGGATATCCGTCAAGTTTGGGTCAGAGACGGAATCAGTTATCAAAAATTTGAGATATTGAATGGAAATGTAGATGTACTCTGTTATCTTGGAAAAGTGCAGACATGTTGCCTGACAGATATGAAAATAGAATCCTTTGCAGCATATATATGTGAAGCTTGTATATTTTGTGAGACTGCCCGGGTACAATGGGTGATCAAATCTCCTTTCTAACGTGGAATGTCCGTGGACTAAATAACCCCAAATAGTGATGCTAGAGCAGACTCATGCCCAAGTGAAACTCAATAAGGGGTTTGTATCTAACTAGGGGTCTCAACGTGGGTACACTGATTACTCAACTCAAGCGAGGGGGGGGGGTGGGTGATGACCCTGATACAGCGTTCACTGTGCTTTCAGGAGGTTAGGCAAAGTTCTCCGGGGTCGATGTACAACTAGTCAACACGTACGTACTAGTCTGCACAGAGGGCCTGCCTCCCCGATTATCTGGGGGGGGTGAATTCAATACCATCCTGGATTGTGCACTGAACCGAATGAGAAATACCCAATGAGATTTAACTAATACTGGTCGCATGGTTAGACAAATTATGCTACAAAAACGGAGCTGGTGGATGTATGGAGAGTGCGTAATTCCAGTGTGCGTGAGTATACTTACTACTCGTCAGTTCATGATGCGCAGTCCAGAATTGATTATTGGTTGATCCCCGCAGGAAGCATGACACTATTCCACAATAGTGCAATACACCCAAGAAGCATTTCAGATCACTCACTGGTATCATTATTAATCCAATGGCACGACCCTGGCACTTCTCGTCCATCGTGGAGAATGCCATCTTCATGCTTGCTTGATCCGAACATTCTGGAGCAATTACAGGATAAGATTGAAGGTTTCTTCCAGAGGAATAAGGGGTCTGTATTGTGTTATTCCACTGTCAGGGGAGAAGTGATCTCAATGACTGCCGGTAGCCTGAAGGAAATAAGAAAAGAGTTGAGAGCAGTATAAACTGACTTGAGACAACTTGAAAACGAATATGGCATCATATGCGACAGGCCATTGCTGGGACTCCTCCATGAGAACGTATCAAAATTTAGAGACCTGGCTGATAGAGCGATCCACCTCATGAGCCAGGCGACCCAGTCATGGCAATACGGGGAGGCAGGCAGACCGGGACGCTTCCTAGCGGGAGCAATCCAAGGAGAAAGAGGGACACAATACATTACTGGGATTAAGGGGCAGTCAGGCAGCATACTAAGTACACACGAAGAGATCAATGGTGAATTCTACCGATACTATGAGACCTTTTACACCAATGCAGACAAATGCACCAACACAGAACTATCCCATTATTTGAACGGAATTCCTCTGCCTAGGGAGGGTGGTCAGTGATTAGAGCACATTTTCTTCCCAACAAGAAATATTTAAGGTAGAGGATGTCCCACTTAATAGCAGTGTTCGAAATTGAGACAAGCTGGGAGCTATTTAGCTCCTGCTTCTAGCATAGTAGAGCCTGGTTAGCTTGAAACAGCTACCAGAAGCTACTTTTGGCTCCTAGGGCCAACTTGTGCCTTCTAAACATGTAAATGTGACATTAACCTTGAGTGTTTGAGAATGTTAATAAACAAGAATTAGAACACATCGAATATACATTTAAACAAAATAGTTAATACGAAATGGACAAAATGTTAAAGGAGCATCTCTGGCTCCCCTGCGATAGCTCCAGCCTACATGGTGATGCCCGACACCCAGGAGCTGGTTTCAGCTCCTGCCTACAGGGTGATGCCCGACACCCAGGAGCTGGTTTCAGCTCCTGCCTACACCGTGATACCCGACTCCCAGGAGCTGGTTGCAGCTCCTGCCTACATGGTGATGCCCGACACCCAGGGACTGGTTTCAGCTCCTACCCAAATGGTGATGCCTGACATCCAGGAGCTGGTTTTAGCTCCTGCTCATCAAATCTTAATTTCGAACCCTGTTATAGCTAATGCTTCTAATTCCAATACTGAGTAATAATTTTTCTCTTGGGGAAACAACTTGCGGCTAGCAAATAATACGGGATGTTCTAGGTCATCATGAATTTGGGATAACGCAGCTCCTAGTCCAGTCAAAGAGGCGTCGGTTTGTAATATGAATTCCTTTGAGACATCGGCCACCTTCAGAATGGGACTTTGGCAGAGAAGATGTTTCAAACTATTGTAACAAATATCGTCTTTGTCTGTCCAATGAATTTATTAAGGTGTGTCGTTTCTTAATTTGTCAATCAGTCAAAATGTTATTTCTGAATAATTAGGGATAAACATCATGCAGTAATACCCAATCAGCTCTAAGAATGCTCTAAGGTCATAGGTCACGTTTGGTCTTAGGTGCAGGTGCATTTAAGATGTCTTTTGTTGTTGTGGTTCTACATTTCCATTCCCTACAAACAACCCCAAGTATTTCACAGCTGACTGGGCAAGTTTACATTTTCTAATGTTAGCCGTTAGCCCGGCTTTTCTTAAGGTTCTCATAATCGTATAGAGGTGAAACAAATGGTCTTCTCATGTTTTACTGTAGTTGATAATATCATCTATGTATGCCCCACAAAAGTCAGAATAGGGTTGTAGGAGGCCATCCATTAATCTTTGAAAAGTCGCTGGAGCACCGTGCAAACCAAATGGCAGTACCCTAAATTTAAAGGGACCAATAGGTGTTCAATAGGCTGTTTTCTCTTTGTCTGGACCGCGTAGAAGTACTTGCCAATATCCATTGGTTAAGTCTAGTGTTGACAGGTATACTGCATTCCACAATTTATCAATCAGGTCATATATTCTTGGCATTGGGTAGGCATCAAATGCAGATATGTTAACTTGCCTGAAGTCTATGCAGAATCTCCATGCTTGGTCAGGTTTAGTTACCTACACAATTTGGGATGACCACAGACTTGAAGAGGGTTTGATAACATTGGCTTGTAACATGTTTTTAACCTCAGTAATGACAATTTTCTTCCTAGGCTCTGGGAGCCTGTAGGGTTTTAAATGTATCACCTTCCCTGGTGCAGTTTGTATATAATGATACGCTCCCTGTACCCTCCCTAGTTTCTCATGAACAGATCTGGAGATGTGGCAACGAGATCGGTCAGATTTTCCTGTTTATCCTTGGGGAGATTTTGTGGTATAAATTCTACTTCATCTAGGTTTTTTTGGACCTAGGCAAGCGAGAATAGGGGAGCGAGAGGATTGTGAATCTTCCCTCCACTCCTTCAGAAGGTTAACGTGATTGAGGTGCGTCTTCTGGCATTGGTTCGGTTTGGCTACTATATAATTGCAAGCTCTGATTTACTCTAATATTTCATATGGACCATGTCACTTTGAAATTAATTTGTTCTCAGAAGTGGGTTGAAAGACTAAGGGGGTCATTACGAGCCTGGTGGTAGGGGGTTAACGAGGCCGGTAGAGCTGCCGGCCCCATTAACCCACTACCGCCTCATTACGAGGTCTCCTCGCGGGACCCGTTAAGGACGCCTGCGGCTGTCTGCGTCGGGCCATGGAGAATCATATAAAATTCTGTCTCGAACGCCTACTCCCTTCAAATGCAGCTGATTGCAGTTTTATTTGCCCTAACATCACCAGCACAACCAGCGCTGGAGTCTGGATTCTCTGGCTGCTTCCATCGCATGCTGGTAACACTTACATATATAATCATTTTGATTCCGCTGACAGTCTATGTGGACAATTTGCGCTTTACCTCTTCCCAGAATTACTCTAATCTCATTTACTCCCCCCCCCCCCCGTAGTGCAAACTTGCTTCAAATTGACCTAGGGTTATGGAACGCCCGATCTATTTGCAACAAAACCATCTTCAGTCTTGGATCTTTTCCTGAGACTTAATTTGCACTTTCTTTGTCTCACTTAAACATGGATTCCTCCATTTAATACCACTGCAACTGCCTCCCTAACCACTGCTGACACTTCATTTTGTCACATTCCATGACCTTCTGGCCGTGGAGGAGGAACAGGAATTTTGTATCGCTCCCAACTATGCAACTGTCGTAACTTCAGCAACTATACTTCCTGCATTTTCTTCATTTGAATACTCACTCACTACTTTCTCAAAACCCTATCCCATTTAATTCCTACTTATCTATTGTCCTGTTGGTAACACCATCTCATCTTGTGATGATATTGATAATCTCCTCTTTACTATCCTTCCTTCCACTGTCCCTCTTGACTCTTAGGCAACTTTAATCTTCATCTCACCACGTCCATTTCTTCCTATCCTGGACCCCTATCTTATTTCTCCTATTACCACTCCCTCATCACATGTCTCTGGTTCTCATCTCGGCTTAATCCTTGTTTCTCCGTCATTGTCTATTTTAGGTGTGTCATCTCTTCCTGTCTATCTTTCTGATCACATCTTCTTCTTACTTCAGTTGTTCCTATATCTCCAGTATCTACCTTCCCTCGTGTACTCTCTCTACGAGATCTGCGTAATTTCAATACTTCTTTATTTGTCTCCATCTGTTCTGCTGCTCTACCATCTCATTCTACTTTCTCAGCTCTACCTGCTGATGATGCAGCTTCAACCCTTTTTATCTCACTTTCCTCATCTCTTGAAACTTTATATCCTGCTTCGCCTTTCACTCTATCTCATAAACTTTCCCAACCATCGCTTACCAGTCATCTCCAGTCAATGCGGCGTGCTCTGCGTCCACTGGAAAGGCAATGGCTTCGTCACAGACATGATAAGGACTTCCAATCCTAATATTCATACCACATCTTATGTGATAACCATCTCTTAGCTGCTAAGCGCTCTTATTTCTCTGATCTTCATGTTCAGTCAACTCACCCGTGATGTCTTTTTCAAACTTTCTCTCGCCTTCATTCTCCTACTGTGGACCCTTCACTTAACTGGTCTTTATCTGCCTCCGATATTGCTTCTTACTTCTCTTCTAAGGTGACCTCTCTTTGCCGAGCGATTGGCTCACCTCAATCCTCCTCTCATAGTTCATTCTTTCCACCTATCCTTCCTCCAGCTGCCTCCATATCACACTTTTCTCTTGTTAAAGACACAGCTCTTTCCCTTCTGATGGCTCGTGCCCTTCCCACTGCTGCACCCACAGATCCTATTCCACCGGCTCTTATCTCTAAGGTCTACCCTTCCCATCTTGAGGAAACCTTCCGCTGATGCCTCCTCTCTTGCCTCTAACTTTTGGCCCATTTCTCATCTTCCTTAACTATCTAAATTGATTGAACGCATTGTCTATCTTCAAGTCTCTTTTTTTGTTTCTAATAATTCTATTCTTCCTTGTTTCCAATCAGGCTTTCGACCTATGCGCTCTACTGAAATGGCCCTTCTCTCAGTCCTTAACTCATTACTCACAAATCAGTATTCTAAACATTCCTCTATTCTTGTCCTACTGGATCTTTCTTCTGCTTTTGATACTGTCGATCACCAGCTTCTTCTAGCCTCCCTATCATCTTATGGTTTTTCAGATTCTGTCCTCTCTTTGTTTAAATTTTATCTATCCCATCGAACATTCTGTTTCCTGGGGTGGAACGACTTCTAATTCCTACCCTCTTGCTCATGGTGTTCCACAAGGGTCGGTTCTAGGACCTTTCCTTTTTTCTCTCTACACTTCTCCCCTTGAAAACATCATTTCCTCTTTTGGCCTTTGTCGCCAGTTTTATGCTGATGATTCTCAGCTCTTCCTGTCTTTCTCCTCCTTCGCTTCTGACATTCACACCCAGCTTTCCGTATGTTTAATGGCCATCATATCATGGATGGCTACTCATTGGGCCTCATTACTAGTTTGCCGGTCCGGAAACAACGGTGCCGGTATCGTTGTGTCCGGACCGGCAAACTACGAATTCTGCGAGCGGGTGCCTTTCCGCCCACCAGATCTGACCTGGTTTGCGGAACGGCACCCGCTCGGAGACCTTGACGGATGCGCTGGCACTGTTGCACACAGTGCCTGTGCATCCGTCGCACACAGTGCCTGTGCATCCGTCGCACACAGTGCCTGTGCATCCGTCGCACACAGTGCCTGTGCATCCGTCGCACACAGTGCCTGTGCATCCGTCCTCCCCATTCCCAATGAGTCCAATGACTCCGGCCGTGCCGGTATTTACCGGCATGGCTACCGCCAGGGTCATAATGAAGCCCATTATCTAACTCGCTATACTGCAAAAACTGAATTCCTCTTTTCTCCCTCTACTACTATCCCTTCTCCTATTCCTCCTCCTTCTATTTCATTTCCTCACCCTCACCTCTTCTTTGCATCCACTGCTCGTAACTTGGGGCTCTATTTGGATTCCGACCTATCTTTTAAACATCAGTATAATTTATTTAACATCCGAAAAGTTTGCTCTTGTCTAACTTTCAACTCAACTAAACTACTCATATCCCCGCTCATATTTTCACGCCTCTTTTTATTACTCCTCCACGTTTTTTGGTCTTCCGGTATCTCCACTCCTTCCTCTAAAATCCATCTTTAATGCTGCAATTAGGGTACTCTTTTGCTTGGCCCCACGTGAATCTATTTGTCCTGCTCTCCACACTTTAGGTTGGCTTTCCTTTCACACACAACTTAAGTTCACTTTTCTTTCCCTAATTTTCAAATCTCTCTGTGGCCTAACTCCCGACTTTCTTACCTCATTAGTCTCGTTCTACACTCCCTCTCGTTCGCTCCGCTCTAATACTCAGTTTCGATTGACAGTTCCTTCTCCCTGTACACAATCAAGTTTTCGTACATTTGCACATCTTGCTCCTTTGCACTGGAATCTTCTTCCTCTTTCTATCCGCTCTATCACTTCCTATCCCCTTTTTTGTAAAGCATTGAATCTACATCTGTCCCAACAAGACTGATTTTGTGGATCTTATGACAAATCTTACATGCTTGATTGTACTGTTTGATAAATTTGCTATGTAAAAGCGCTTTGGATTAAGGCGCTATATATATATATATATACTCCATAAATACAAATACACCTGCACAGTTCAACAGCTCCTTTAAGCTCGGTTGTGGCCTCATTACGACCCTGGCGGAATGGATTAACGGGTGCCGCAAAAGGATGCGGACCCGTTAAACCCGTTCCGCCACATTACGAGGTCCCCTCACGGGACACGGTAAGCACGCCTGGTAAAACCAGGCGTGTTTACCGGGTCCCGCAAGGGGAAGAGGGAGCAAACAACGGGCCAACTCGTAATCGGCCCATTGTTTGCTCCCTCTTCCATTCTCATTCAGCCCTATGGGGGCTGAAATGGGAATGGGGAAGGTCCGGGTCCGGGTCCTTGGAGGGAGGAATTACTGGGCCCTCCGAACTTAGAATGGCCCGGTAATTCCTCATTCTGGGAACCCGGACCAAGAGGCGATTTCGGCGCCCTCCTAAATGCAGACGGGCTAGTCACCTGTAAGACCTCCCTGGGTTATGCTCAAGCCCTCATCATTGGGCCTCAGCCCTCCTAAATTCAGACGGGCTAGTCACCTGTAAGACCTCCCTGGGTTATGCTCAAGCCCTCACCATTGGCCCTCAGCCCTCCTAAATGCAGACGGGTTAGTCACCTGGAAGACCTCCCTGGGTTATGCTCAAGCCCTCATCATTGGCCATGAGCCCTCCTAAATGCAGACTGGCTAGTCACCTGTAAGACCTCCCTGGGTTATGTTCAAGCCCTCAACATTGGCCCTCAGCCCTCCTAAATGCAGACGGGTTAGTCACCTGTAAGACCTCCCTGGGTTATGCTCAAGCCCTCATCATTGGCCCTCGGCCCTCCTAAATGCAGACGGGCTAGTCACCTGTAAGACGTCCCTGGGTAATGCTCAAGCCCTCATCATCGGCCCTCAGCCCTCCCAAATGCAGACAGGCTAGTCACCTGTAAGACCTCCCTGGGTTATGCTCAAGCCCTCATCATTGGCCCTCCGCCCTCCTAAATGCAGACGGGCTAGTCACCTGTAAGACCTACCTGGGTTATGCTCAAGCCATTATCCTTGGCCCTCAGCCCTGTTAAATGCAGACAAGCTAGTCACCTGTCAGACCTCCCTTGTTATGCTCAAGCCCTCATGATTGGCCCTCAGCACTCATAAATGCAGATGTGCTAGTCACCTGTAAGACCTCCTTTTGGTTATGCTCAAGCCCTCATCATTGGCCCTCAGCCCTCCTAAATGCAGATGGGCTAGTCACTTGTAAGACCTCTCAGGGTTATGCTCAAGCCCTCAGCATTGGCCCTCAGTCCTCCTAAATGCAGACGGTTAGTCATGCTCAAGCCCTCATCATTTGCCCTCAGCCCTCCTAAATGCAGACGGGCTAGTCACCTGTAAGACCTCCCTGGGTAATGCTCAAGCCCTCATCATTGGCCGTCATCCCTCCTAAATGCAGATGGGCTAATCACCTGTAAGACCTCCCTGGGTTATGCTCAAGCCCTCATCATTGGCCCTCAGCCCTCCTAAATGCAGATGGGCTAGTCACCTGTAAGACCTCTCAGGGTTATGCTCAAGCCCTCAGCATTGGCCCTCAGTCCTCCTAAATGCAGACGGTTAGTCATGCTCAAGCCCTCATCCTTTGCCCTCAGCCCTCCTAAATGCAGACGGGCTAGTCACCTGTAAGACCTCCCTGGGTAATGCTCAAGCCCTCATCATTGACCCTCAGCCCTCCTAAATGCAGACGGGCTAGACACCTGTAAGACCTCCCTCGTTTATGCTCAAGCCCTCATCATTGGGCCTCAGCCCTCCTAAATGCAGACGCGCTAGTCACCTTTAAGACCCCCCTGGGTTATGCTCAAGCCCTCATCATTGGCCGTCATCCCTCCTAAATGCAGATGGGCTAATCACCTGTAAGACCTCCCTGGGTTATGCTCAAGCCCTCATCATTGGGCCACAGCCCTCCTGAATGCAGACGGGCTAGTCACCTTTAAGACCCCCCTGGGTTATGCTCAAGCCCTCATCATTGGCCGTCATCCCTCCTAAATGCAGATGGCCTAATCACCTGTAAGACCTCCCTGGGTTATGCTCAAGCCCTCATCATTGGGTCACAGCCCTCCTAAATGCAGATGGGCTAGTCACCTGTAAGACCTCTCTGGGTTATAGTCAAGCCCTCACCATTGGCCCTCAGCCCTCCTAAATGCAGACAGCTAGTCACCTGTAAGACCTCCTTGGGTTATGGTCAAGCCCTCATCATTGGCCCACAGCCCTCCTAAATGCAGACGGGCTAGTCACCTTTAAGACCTTCCTGGGTTATGCTCAAACCCTCACCTTTTACCCTCAGCCCTCCTAAATGCAGACAGGCTTGTCACCTGTAAGACCTCCCTGGGTTATGCTCAAGCCCTCATCATTGGCCCTCGGCCCTCCTAAATGCAGACGGGCTAGTCACCTGGAAGACCTCCCTGGGTTATTCTCAAGCCCTCATCATTGGCCATGAGCCCTCCTAAATGCAGACGGGCTAGTCACCTGTAAGACCTCCCTGGGTAATGCTCAAGCCCTCATCATCGGCCCTCAGCCCTCCCAAATGCAGACGGGCTAGTCACCTGTAAAACCTCCCTGGGTTATGCTCAAGCCCTCATCATTGGCCCTCAGCCCTCCTAAATGCAGACGGGTTAGTCACCTGTAAGACCTCCCTGGGTTATGCTCAAGCCCTCATTATTTACCCTCAGCCCTCCTAAATGCAGACGGGCTAGTCACCTGTAAGACCTCCCTGGGTTATGCTCAAGCCCTCATCATTGGCCCTCCGCCCTCCTAAATGCAGACGGGCTAGTCACCTGTAAGACCTCCCTGGGTTATGCTCAAGCCCTCATCATTGGGCCTCAGCCCTCCTAAATTCAGACGGGCTAGTCACCTGTAAAACCTCCCTGGGTTATGCTCAAGCCCTCATCATTGGCCCTCAGCCCTTCTAAATGCAGACGGGTTAGTCACCTGGAAGACCTCCCTGGGTTATGCTCAAGCCCTCATCATTGGCCATGAGCCCTCCTAAATGCAGACGGGCTAGTCACCTGTAAGACCTCCCTGGGTTATGTTCAAGCCCTCAACATTGGCCCTCAGCCCTCCTAAATGCAGACGGGTTAGTCACCTGTAAGACCTCCCTGGGTTATGCTCAAGCCCTCATCATTGGCCCTCGGCCCTCCTAAATGCAGACGGGCAAGTCACCTGGAAGACCTCCCTGGGTTATGCTCAAGCCCTCATCATTGGCCATGAGCCCTCCTAAATGCAGACGGGCTAGTCACCTGTAAGACGTCCCTGGGTAATGCTCAAGCCCTCATCATCGGCCCTCAGCCCTCCTAAATGCAGACAGGCTAGTCACCTGTAAGACCTCCCTGGGTTATGCTCAAGCCCTCATCATTGGCCCTCATCCCTCCTAAATGCAGACGGGCTAGTCACCTGTAAGACCTACCTGGGTTATGCTCAAACCCTCACCTTTTACCCTCAGCCCTCCTAAATGCAGATGGGCTAGTCACCTGTAAGACCTCACTGGGTTATGCTCAAGCCCTCATCATTGGCCCTCAGCCCTCCTCAATGCAGACCGGCTAGTCACCTGCAAGACCTCCCTGGGTTATGTTCAAGCCCTCATCATTGGGCCTCAGCTCTCCTAAAAGCAGACGGGCTAGTCACCTGGAAGACCTCCCTGGGTTATGCTCAAACCCTCATCATTGGCCCTCAGCCCTCCTAAATGCAGACGGGTTAGTCACCTGTAAGACCTCCCTGGGTTATGCTCAAGCCCTCGTCATTGGCCATGAGCCCTCCTATATGCAGACGGGCTAGTCACCTGTAAGACCTCCCTGGGTTATGTTCAAGCCCTCATCATTGGCCCTCAGCCCTCCTAAATGCAGACGGGCTAGTCACCTGTAAGACCTCCCTGGGTTATGCTCAAGCCCTCATCATTTGACCTCAGCCCTCCTAAATGCAGACGGGTTAGTCACCTGTAAGACCTCCCTGGGCTATGCTCAAGCCCTCATCATTGGCCCTCGGCCCTCCTAAATGCAGACGGGCTAGTCACCTGGAAGACCTCCCTGGGTTATGCTCAAGCCCTCATCATTGGCCATGAGCCCTCCTAAATGCAGACGGGCTAGTCACCTGTAAGACCTCCCTTGGTAATGCTCAAGCCCTCATCATCGGCCCTCAGCCCTCCCAAATGCAGACGGGCTAGTCACCTGTAAGACCTCCCTGGGTTATGCTCAAGCCCTCATCATTGGCCCTCAGCCCTCCTAAATGCAGACGGGTTAGTCACCTGTAAGACCTCCCTGGGTTATGCTCAAGCCCTCATCATTTACCCTCAGCCCTCCTAAATGCAGACGGGCTAGTTACCTGTAAGACCTCCCTGGGTTATGCTCAAGCCCTCATCATTGGCCCTCCGCCCTCCTAAATGCAGACGGGCTAGTCACCTGTAAGACCTACCTGGGTTATGCTCAAGCCATTATCCTTGGCCCTCAGCCCTGTTAAATGCAGACAAGCTAGTCACCTGTCAGACCTCCCTTGTTATGCTCAAGCCCTCATGATTGGCCCTCAGCACTCATAAATGCAGATGTGCTAGTCACCTGTAAGACCTCCTTTGGTTATGCTCAAGCCCTCATCATTGGCCCTCAGCCCTCCTAAATGCAGATGGGCTAGTCACCTGTAAGACCATTGAGGGTTATGCTCAAGCCCTCAGAATTGGCCCTCAGCCGTCCTAAATGCAGATGGGTTAGTCACCTGTAAGACCTCCCTGGGTTATGCTGAAGCCCTCATCATTGGCCCCCAGTCCTCCTAAATGCAGACGGTTAGTCATGCTCAAGCCCTCATCATTTGCCTCAGCCCTCCTAAATGCAGACGGGCTAGTCACCTGGAAGACCTCCCTGGGTTATGCTCAAGCCCTCATCATTGGCCCTCCGCCCTCCTAAATGCAGACGGGCTAGTCACCTGTAAGACCTCCCTGGGTTATGCTCAAGCCCTCATCATTGGGCCTCAGCCCTCCTAAATTCAGACGGGCTAGTCACCTGTAAGACCTCCCTGGGTTATGCTCAAGCCCTCATCATTGGCCCTCAGCCCTCCTAAATGCAGACGGGTTAGTCACCTGGAAGACCTCCCTGGGTTATGCTCAAGCCCTCATCATTGGCCATGAGCCCTCCTAAATGCAGACGGGCTAGTCACCTGTAAGACCTCCCTGGGTTATGTTCAAGCCCTCAACATTGGCCCTCAGCCCTCCTAAATGCAGACGGGTTAGTCACCTGTAAGACCTCCCTGGGTTATGCTCAAGCCCTCATCATTGGCCCTCGGCCCTCCTAAATGCAGACGGGCAAGTCACCTGGAAGACCTCCCTGGGTTATGCTCAAGCCCTCATCATTGGCCATGAGCCCTCCTAAATGCAGACGGGCTAGTCACCTGTAAGACGTCCCTGGGTAATGCTCAAGCCCTCATCATCGGCCCTCAGCCCTCCCAAATGCAGACGGGCTAGTCACCTGTAAGACCTCCCTGGGTTATGCTCAAGCCCTCATCATTTACCCTCAGCCCTCCTAAATGCAGACGGGCTAGTCACCTGTAAGACCTCCCTGGGTTATGCTCAAGCCCTCATCATTGGCACTCCGCCCTCCTAAATGCAGACGGGCTAGTCACCTGTAAGACCTACCTGGGTTATGCTCAAGCCATTATCCTTGGCCCTCAGCCCTGTTAAATGCAGACAAGCTAGTCACCTGTCAGACCTCCCTTGTTATGCTCAAGCCCTCATGATTGGCCCTCAGCACTCATAAATGCAGATGTGCTAGTCACCTGTAAGACCTCCTTTGGTTATGCTCAAGCCCTCATCATTGGCCCTCAGCCCTCCTAAATGCAGATGGGCTAGTCACCTGTAAGACCTCTCAGGGTTATGCTCAAGCCCTCAGCATTGGCCCTCAGTCCTCCTAAATGCAGACGGTTAGTCATGCTCAAGCCCTCATCATTTGCCCTCAGCCCTCCTAAATGCAGACGGGCTAGTCACCTGTAAGACCTCCCTGGGTAATGCTCAAGCCCTCATCATTGACCCTCAGCCCTCCTAAATGCAGACGGGCTAGTCACCTGTAAGACCTCCCTCGTTTATGCTCAAGCCCTCATCATTGGGCCTCAGCCCTCCTAAATGCAGACGCGCTAGTCACCTTTAAGACCCCCCTGGGTTATGCTCAAGCCCTCATCATTGGCCGTCATCCCTCCTAAATGCAGATGGGCTAATCACCTGTAAGACCTCCCTGGGTTATGCTCAAGCCCTCATCATTGGGCCACAGCCCTCCTGAATGCAGACGGGCTAGTCACCTTTAAGACCCCCCTGGGTTATGCTCAAGCCCTCATCATTGGCCGTCATCCCTCCTAAATGCAGATGGGCTAATCACCTGTAAGACCTCCCTGGGTTATGCTCAAGCCCTCATCATTGGGCCACAGCCCTCCTAAATGCAGATGGGCTAGTCACCTGTAAGACCTCTCTGGGTTATAGTCAAGCCCTCACCATTGGCCCTCAGCCCTCCTAAATGCAGACGGCTAGTCACCTGTAAGACCTCCTTGGGTTATGGTCAAGCCCTTATCATTGGCCCACAGCCCTCCTAAATGCAGATGGGCTAGTCACCTGTAAGACCTCTCTGGGTTATGCTCAAACCCTCACCTTTTACCCTCAGCCCTCCTAAATGCAGACGGGCTTGTCACCTGTAAGACCTCCCAGGGTTATGCTCAAGCCCCTATCATTGGGCATCAGCCCTCCTAAATGCAGAGGGGCTAGTCACCTGTAAGACCTCACTGGGTTATGCTCGAACCCTCACCTTTTACCCTCAGCCCTCCTAAATGCAGACGGGCTAGTCACCTGTAAGGCCTCCCTGGGTTATGCTCAAGCCCTCATCATTGGCCCACAGCCCTCCTAAATGCAGATGGGCTAGTCACCTTTAAGACCTCCCGAGGTTATGCTCAAACCCTCACCTTTTACACTCAGCCCTCCTAAATGCAGACGGGCTTCTCACCTGTAAGACCTCCCAGGGTTATGCTCAAGCCCCCATCATTGGCCCTCAGCCCTCCTAAATGCAGACGGCTAGTCACCTGTAAAACCTCCCTGAGTTATGCTCAAGCCCTCATCATTGGCCCTCAGCCCTCCTAAATGCAGACGGCTAGTCACCTGTAAGACCTCCTTGGGTTATGGTCAAGCCCTCATCATTGGCCCACAGCCCTCCTAAATGCAGATGGGCTAGTCACCTTTAAGACCTCCCGGGGTTATGCTCAAACCCTCACCTTTTACCCTCAGCTCTCCTAAATGCAGACGGGCTTCTCACCTGTAAGACCTCCCAGGGTTATGCTCAAGCCCCCATCATTGGGCATCAGCCCTCCCAAATGCAGAGGGGCTAGTCACCTGTAAGACCTCACTGGGTTATGCTCAAACCCTCACCTTTTACCCTCAGCCCTCCTAAATTCAGATGGGCTAGTCACCTGTAAGACCTCCCTGGGCTATGCTCAAGCCCTCATCATTGGCCCTCAGCCGTCCTAAATGCAGACGGGCTAGTCACCTATAAGACCTCACAGGGATATTCATCGCGCTCCAGCAGGGGTGTGCCATCCAAATGCAAGTGTGTTCTACTTCCTCCATCCCAGTGATGGTAACAATACTTCTGCATGACTTAGTTCACAATGTCACAGCCATTAGTGCCGGCAGCGTTCACGGTAATGTACTCAACCGAGGAACATTCATTCTAGCACTCATAGGCCGAGAGTTGCGCAACAGACTGGGGCCTCTGAACATGTCTGACTTTCCATGGTAACAATATTTATTCCCTTTGCTACAAAGTTGCTTTCTCTTGCAGGGGAGAATTTCTTAAAGGGTCAGTAGCTATGAATTCCCGTATTAAAGGACCAGCCAAGACCCTCTTTTCTACACCTGGGAATGGCACTCGAAGGCCCAGCTCTTTCTACTGTCCTGACTTGGCGGTTGCCTGGTTTAAAGGGGAAAGTATCTTCTCCAAGCATAGGAATTTCCCTAGTGATGCAAGCCTCCTGGAGTCATTTGGCTGGTCAAGGCGCAGCAACAATAAGGTGAACCAAAACCCTTGAGCTCCCAGTTGGGAACCAGGCAGGATTAAGTCTGTTGCTATTCCCTACTCCGTGACATGGTTTATGGGGGTCATTCAGAGTTGGCTGTACAATCGGCAGTATTTGACATGGTTTTACCATCTACCCAATTCAGGCTTTGGTCAAATACAGTGGGAATAACTCTGGTAGTATGTTGTATGTAAGTTTCTGTGCGTTTCCACCTTCCCAATGGCATTTTTATTTGAGGGAAAGGGAAACTCGACGTGTCAACCTTTTGAACATTTCAATAAAAAATGTACAGTCCCTTAAAATACTTGCTCCCCCTTCTTCACTGCCCTTTATAAAATATTGCCAGTCTCAGAAGAAGGGTTAAAGTTCCTATTTTCCACTGTGTTTTGTCTTGTAACTGATTGTGCCAGAATTCCTCATAGATTTCCCCCTCCCCCCTTGCTCTTCTCCCCTTCCCTCTCGCCAAAGCTTGCGTGTTCTCGCTGTCACTGGGTCTACCAAGATTGTTGTTTTTGTTCTCGCTTGTTCCCCTCCCTTGCCTCGTCGCGCTCTGAAACACATGTGTATGAGCGCAATACAAATAAAATATCAATATCAAATATCAATAGATTTAATGCGTGTACACTCCATGACAGTGACACACACTAGTGTCGGGCTGCTCCCTGTTTCTGTTTTTTACTAATAGAAAAAGAAAGTTATGTCTGCTCTTACATTTATTCTAACAGGTAACGGATACAAGCAGAGGTACAAGAGGAGACATACAGAAGATGGCATGCCAGCTCTCCAAGTGAAGGCGCTGACAAGGATGGGCAAAGACAAGCTTCTCCAGCACTCCTTGAAGAGAGAGAGGTGGACAATGGGAAAGTCAGTATGAAACAGACCAGCACAATCCTTTGGTGTAAATAAATGCTCCAATGACCAATAGAGCATAGAGCGGGGGCACACACATACATGTGGCCAAAGCTTTATAAGTATACCCAAAATAAACATCTGTCTGAGTGAACACGCAGAGCAGAAGAATAGGCAGAAAGTTTGAGTCTAATGTTGTACCCTTGCTCGCTGGCGCTGCGTCTAAAAATGCCAATTCTTACTACTAAATACAAAAAGAGTGTGGGATAGTGTTCACAAGAAAGAAAGAAGTGTTCCCAAATGATAGTCTCCCTTCCCAGGGCGGCAGTTCAAGAGGAGGAGAAAAGCAGCGAGAACCAAAGGAGTGACAAGGAGAGAAGCGACCTTGCCATTATCAACCCATCCACAAATCCTCTGTGAAAGGAATCATAAGACCGCGAACAATAGCCTGCGTGTGTTGCAGCAGATGTCAACGGTACATGGAACCCTCCTACACTGATAATTAGAGCAGGGAGAAACGCTTGCTACCGTGGTATCGTCCTTGACTCCAGAGACAAGAAAAGCCAAGTGGTTCATCACAGCCGGTGAGTCGAAGGGAGGACTAATAAGAAACCAAACTATGTTGAACGAAAGGTACAAATGGCAAATTAAGGGGAAACCCAGCTGCAGAGGAGTCCGGCACCACATGAGTGCTCACTCGATAGACCATGGTTGATTCCCCTATTGTTAGAACTACAGATACCAGAAGGCCCTCCGAGAGCTGCAAGGAAAAGGTAAAAGTGCTCATACAGGGGTCTAGCAAAAACCCCAGTACAGTCGAAAGACTTTGACCGGCACGTAACTGGAAAGCTAAGGGAGACGAATCTTGCATAATGAATAAGGGGAAGGAACTGTGTGTTTGGCAAGAGTGAACCCGACAGAGGGATGTTGACAGAACGGGGCAAAGCATGTTGCCCCAGTAAACATTGTGTTGACAAGAGTGAACCCGACGGAGGGATGTCCACTGTGGATTTTTTAAAGAGACATTAAGACTTGTGAATAAAAGCCGTAGTGAACTCGACAGAGGGAGGCTGCTATTCGAGAAAGATCTGAGCCCGGAAGAGGGGGATCCAGGGGTGAAAAGCCATCGCCCAACGACAAGTGAATACCACAGGCAACATCTTTTGAATACTACATTTGAGAAGGGTCTGAACCCAGAAGAGGGGGATACAGGGGTGAAAAGCTATCGCCCAACGACAAGTGAATACCACAGGCAAAATCTTTTGTATACTACATTCGAGAAGGGTCTGAACCCGGAAGAGGGGGATCCAAGGTGAAAAGCCATCACTCAATGACTCGTGAATGGAGCAGGTGAAATCTTGTGAATAAAGGCCATAGTGAAGCCGGCAGAGGGAGGCTGACATTCGAGAGCGGGACCCAGAGGTGAAACCCATCAACCAACATTACAAAATAGATGAGATTTTGTGAATAAAAGAAATAGTGAACCCGACAGAGGCTGCTATTCGAGTAGGATCAGAGCCCGGAAGAGGGGGATTCAGGGGTGAAAAGCCATCCCCCACTGTACATACAGAAAGGAACTTTTCATTTTGTTATTTTGAACCCATCAGATCGTCGGAGGTAAGGTACTTTTTTGTAGAAAAGAGACATAACCACTGAAGATCCTGATACCTGACAACAGAACTGTAGTCTTGAGCTGGGAATGCTCGAGAGTGTGCTGTGCTCAGGAGTCTTGCCTTGTCCCATGCTCAATACGTGGGGAAGGAAGCCCCTTGCTATATCATCCTGAAGTATCATTTGTGAACACGTCTTTCCTTCTTGTGAACACTATCCCACAGTCCATTTGTATTTAGTTGTAAGGATTGGCAATAGTGTTGTTTTAGTAAATAGACATCAAGGGTTTAAGGACTTCAGGGTTAGTGCGCTCCGCCCCAAACTATGATCATGAAGCCAGCTGCGTTGCGGTCATGGAGTGATATAGCCTCAACCACCCAAATCAAAGGGTTTAACGCAATATGGGGTGCCGCAAGTTGCGCTCAGCCTACTGAACTTAAATGCAGCTTTGTAAAGCGCCTATTGTAAATCAATCACTATTCTTTTACAGTTAATCAAAATCCTTTAATTTAACTGACAGCAGGCATGTGTTTCGAGCATACAGTCGTTCTCAAGGCTGCGTAATGAGTTTCATGACCATGATAGTTTAGAAAAATAACAGTGAAAAGTATCCACAAAAAAATTTAAATAAAATATAAAAGTTCCCAAGGACACATTTTTTGTTAAAACACAACATCGCCCATGACAGTATTAAAGCAATTCATAATCCACGATTGAAATCAGTGTAGTGAACATTATCAGAGAAAACAAAAGAAAGAGAAAATTAGGGTATTCACCAAAACCACAAAATAACTGCAATCTAAAGTACAAGCAAATTAACATTATTTAACCATATTAAGATACATAATCAAAAGAAATCATAAAGAGACACATACCATTAAGGGCCATTGTTGGGGCACAGATGAGCGTTACATAGAATTAAAGTAAACAGACATTGGGCCTCATTACGAGTCTGGCGGTAACCGAGGCGGTAAAACCACCTGGTTACCACCGGACTCATATTACCATTCCGCCTCTGTGATGCCCGGAATTACCGGGGCATTACAACCCCGGTGACCCGGGAATTCCGGAGGCGGAATGGTGGTAATCCCCATTCCCATTGAGTCCCTTAGGACTCAATGGGAATGGGGATCATGGAAACACCGGCACCATCTCGTGATGGTGCCAGTGTTTCCTCGTCTGCCTGCCGGCGGGCAGTGTTAAACCTGCCAGGTCAGACCTGGTGGGTTTGACGCCTCCACCTGCAGGAGTTGTGATCACCCGGCATGGAAACAACAGTGGCGGCGTGTTTACCGCTACCGTTGTTTCCATACCGGGTCGGTTGTAATGAGGCCCATTGTAATGAGCCTGGGCCCTGAATCCTTCATACTTTATCAAATATACTTCAATCAGTATGAATCTAAATAAACGGATAGTGGAAACCTGTATCCCAAACACTGGGTGATAATACACATGCTTCAAATGACACGTCTCGTGACTTGATAAGAACATGTGCTCCGCACTGGTAATAAAGTGTAATTGTGTGTAGGATTCCCATGTGCACGCCTCACTTTATTTCAGTTGTAGCTGTCTATTCCCCAGTGGGGGGTCTGCTAAAAAAAGAAATCGATCCCATCACTATTGGGTTAATCAAGCCCATAAGAAGAAATGTATTTGGGGTGTCGGCCAACATGTCTTCAATTTTTTTAGGGAAATTGGGCACATGAGCCGGAAAAAAAAGTAAATGTGCTAGTAGATTAGGTGAAAGACCGGGATGCTAATGACAGTAGCCCCCATGTCCAAGGGCCAACAGGCCCTACCTTAGGCTCAGACTGGCAGGATGTTGCTTGCCTAGTGAACCCCCATACACAGGGGTTATCACGCTATTGTTTATCCCCCCTCTGTAAGTCAAGTTTGTGATTAACCTTTTTTTTGTTTAGTAGGTCTAGAAGAATGGCTCCAGGAGAATTCCGTAAACGGAAAGCCAAGTTTACAGACGATGAACTGAACATCATCGTGGACGGCATCATAGAGAATTATGCAAGACTCTTCGGGGTCAGCGCTTGTCGCACTCCCTTGTCGATAAAAAGCGGAATATGGAGGGACATTCTGAAGAAGCTGAATGCCGTATCACCTGTTGTCAGATCCATTCGTGAAATCAAGAAGCGATGGCACGATCTGCGACGCAGGGTTCGTGAACGATACCTTGAACACTCCAAAGCTACTGGACCACCAAAACCACTTATCCTCTCAAAAGTTCAGGAAAAAGTATACAGCACAATGGATATGGCCAGCTTGGAAGGTGGTCCTGGGGCGGACACGTGTTTATCAAGTGAGTATTTAAGTTTCTTTTTCACAAATGACATGTATTCAGACTTCTGACACTGAACGTCTTTAGCAATAAATGCAGTTCAAGAGAGTTTATTTGTGTAAAATGTTGGCTGCATGTTTCACCAAGCTTGCGGAACATATTTGAAATTGGAAAAAGATTTTTTTTAAATGTACCACCAAATTGTTTTTTATGGTTTGGATTGCTGTTTTTATTTGGGTCACTACAACAGTTGCATAACAGTAGCTGCAAAAGTTTTCCATTTAATTTAAGAGTAAAATGTGTACCACCTTCATTGCACCAGACTGTTGAAAATCATTGATTTACCATAATTCAATGTGAAAATGTTTTTCTTTCTGCAATAGAATCACAAGGCATTGTCGATGTGCGAGAAAAGACTCTTCCTCCAGAAACTCAACCGTTGCAACAAACTGAAGATGAATTTTACTATGAGGAAGAGTTTGATAAGCAACAGAACCCAAATGTAGACCTCTTCTGCCCTGATGATGCTCAAATATTAAACTTTCAGCATCTGCCAGAAAATGAAGCCATCTCCGAAACCTCTGACACAGCCCAGACACTCGCAGAGGAGAATGTGGCAGCTCCAAACTCCACAAGTGAAATGTTACATGTTCAAAAAGAAGTGTTGCTTCAGACTTCTCAACAAAGTAGACAACTGAAACGTCTAAATGTCAAAGTGCAAAGATTAAATACAAATATGTGCAACTCGTCTGAAAAACTCCATGGTCTCATGAAGGGCGGGGCGAGGTCTATTAGTGCTTTAAGTCGATATCACGGTGCAGTGGTCAAACTTCTGAGAACTAATCAAGAAGAAAACAGAAAATTATTTGAGAGCACCGTGAACTGTGTGAAGTCTTTGGCAGAGTCTATTAACAATCACAACCTTACACTCGGCTTACTCTTGAACAACGTTGTCAATTCTTCCACAAAAAGCCAGAGCCAAGAATGTGAATGCCGCAAGGACATCCAACGCGGCGGTGGTGCTGCACCCACCACAGACGCACAGGCAGCCTCATCAACTAATTCTGTGCCTTTCACACGTCGACGCACAAGGAGAATAGGTTGTGCAAAAAAGCGGACTTTTTTGGTGGAAAATAACTTGCAAACTAACTCGAATAGTGACGTTTAACCCTGTTGTGTTATACATTGAGAAAAATGGCATAAATGGTTGAAAAGTCAATTTGTCAGTGACAACTACATTAGTGTTGTAGTATGTATTACACCGGCCATTTTTTGAAAGAGAAATTAGAAAAGATAGTGAGACTGTGGATTTGAAGAAAGAAAATGTTAAAAAAGCAATGTTTCAATAAGTCAAAAGGGTGTACAACCCTGTAACTGCAAATGGACACGGAGAACATAAATGAAATGGTAGTGGTCAAAGAATCGGTATACTTTTTTAAAGGTGTAGTTAAATAAATGAACTGTATGTATTTTCTAAAGAGAAAACACACATTTGAAAAATAAGTCATCAAAGGAAGTGCCTTTCAATATACATTAAAAGTATAATCATAAAGCAAAGGCCTGCCCTAAATCTGTATAACTTTGGATACCAATACTATCAAAACTTGAACTGTGAAAATAGAAGCCGAAAAGAGTTCTGGCCAGGTGAGTTACACAGCACAAAGTCTCGAGAAAGCACTCCAAAAGAAAGCACTCCAAAAGAAAGCACTCCAGAAAGCACTCCTCGTGCCCTAAAGTAAATCCAGAGAAAATAAGCTGACTGATAGACTGGATTATTACGCTTCTAAAATATTCTTTGCAGTTGGAAACAGGCGCGATTAAATGTTGAAGACGATGCCCGCCAGAGCATGCACTTGAATGGGTCTTCCAGAGATAATCCGTGTCACTGCCATGTAGAGCAGTGTCTTAGTTGTGACTGCTCTGTATGCAATGCAGGCTGACTTGAAAATGTTGCCTATTTCAAGAGGCAGCCAGTGCATCTCCTTGAGGATGGGAGTGATGCGATCGAATTGTCCTGTGATGACGTGTGCTGCACGGCTTGCAGAGCGGGCAAGGTTGCATCTGGAAGTCCTGCGAGTAGGGCATTGCCACTGTGCAGGTGGGTAAGACCAGGGCTTAAACAACTGCCCTGAAACTCAGGGTAGGGATGAAAGACTTGACTTTGAGGAGTAGCGCAAGCTGGTACCAAACTGCGTGGCTCTTCTTGGCCATGTGTGTTTTGAATAAGAGGACACAGTCTACGATAAAGCCGAGAGATTTTGCAGTGGGTGGGACTCAAGCATGAATTTGTTGAGCTTCATGTCGGTCAGCCACTGCATTTGAGCATGCTCTGTGGGGCTTCCTCAGGGAATTACTTCAGTTTTCCATGTAATGTAGATACTACCCAACCCCATCTAAGCTACCATCCTATTCATGTTACATGCAGGGTTTTCCATCCTCATCTACGTGAGTTAGCCCTCAAATAGAAGAAGCAGTAGGCAGCAACAGAAGCTTATGTCATGGAAGACGTTGCACAGCACATTTACTCTGCATACATATGGGTCGTGGGGGAGCATACCATAACCTGAGCCCATGATGACATTGCAATCTTCTTTAAGAAGGCCAAATATCCAATCAATACTGTTTCTTGAACATCAGTGAACTGAATTCCAACCATTCTCAGGCGGTGCTTATAGATTCAGCACAGGTGGAAAGAGCTAAGGTTTCAGAATAAATGCTGTCTCTTGACGGTTTGAAATGTGATAAATGTGACTCCACAGGTGCATTTGATAAGTTATATTGCAAGTAAGAAAGAGTTTGAAGAAAAAGATTGTAAAGTCCTTACATGGGGGCTTAAATGGAATCACAAGTAAACTTCAAACATAACCTAGAAATGGATTTTAATACTAGAAACTATGAGATAAAAGTTAAATAGCTAAGATCAGGATGTACACTCTTCAGGGTTCTCAAAAGTATTTGAATATTGAGAACAGAAATAGAAAGTCGATTATTGCCCCACTAAACTAATATTATATTCACACTGAAGGTAATGTATATTGATAATTGAAGGCGAAGTGGTCTGAATTGGAGGTGGAATCACAGTCTTTCTACTCTGTTTTTTGGCTAGAGGAGGAACTCAATTGCAGTACATGCATCTAACACTACAAATACATTTAAAAAACGAAAACGTTTTTCTACAAAAATGGCCACCACATTAGCGTGGCTGTGGTAAACCCTTTGCTGAGCTTGCTGCCTCCCTGATTGAGCAGCTTGTGGTCCTTTTAACCAATCAGCAGCCACCGGCAGGCGTTAGCCAGCCCCACACCATTGAGGCCCCCACAGTAAGGCCCTGTCTGCTCCTGTCGGGGCCCCACTCTTCTTACATCTATAGCCTAAGATGCTCCCTCATGTTGGTTACTCCTTCCACGCACCTATGGACTGTGACATCCCCCCTCTTGCCACCACTTGAGTATTGACTATCGCTTGTTGGCTTCTTCGCCTCTACTTGAATTGCTCCTTTTGCCTCTCCAGACACTCACATTTCAGATGTCCCTTGTACTATAGTGAAACTTCACTCTGTTTTCCACTCCCTGAGTTACATTTCCTCTGACTCCATCTCTGCATTGTTTAGGTTTGCGTTCATCCTGCATTGTATGTGTCTGTTAGTGTAGAAATCACATGTATATGTGCGTTCATCCTGCATTGTATGTGTCTGTTAGTGTAAAAATCACATGTATATGTGCGTTCGGCCTGCATTGTATGTGTCTGTTAGTGTAAAGATCACATGTATATGTGCGTTCGGCCTGCATTGTATGTGTCTGTTAGTGTAAAATCACATGTATATGTGCGTTCAGCCTGCATTGTATGTGTCTGTTAGTGTAAAAATCACATGTATATGTGCGTTCAGCCTGCATTGTATGTGTCTGTTAGTGTAGAAATCTAATGTATATGTGCGTTCATCCTGCATTGTATGTGTCTGTTAGTGTAAAAATCACATATATATGTGCGTTCGGCCTGCATTGTATGTCTGTTAGTATAAAAATCACATGTATATGTGCGTTCGGCCTGCATTGTATGTGTCTGTTAGTGTAAAAATCACATGTATATGTGCGTTCATCCTGCATTGTATGTGTCTGTTAGTATAAAAATCACATGTATATGTGCATTCAGCCTGCATTGTATGTGTCTGTTAGTGTAAAGATCACATGTATATGTGCATTCAGCCTGCATTGTATGTGTCTGTAAGTGTAAAGATCACATGTATATGTGCGTTCAGCCTGCATTGTATGTGTCTGTTAGTGTAAAAAACACATGTATATGTGCCCTCATCCTGCATTGTTTTCTTTGTACTATTAATACCCACTTGGCCAACTGTGTATCTGGTTCAGAACTGTGTATTGCAGCATTCACACCTCCCACTCCCCCTCTCGCTTTCTCTCTGCCTCTCACTTCCTCCTGTCGCTCCAAGATGGCACTCTCCTTCTCCCCAATCTAGTCCAACTGCTACAGTATCACCTATCCTCCCCCGCTCACACAATCTGGACAGAAAAAGCATAAAAATGACATCCTTGCTGCAAACCCTGGCCTCCCAATTGCAGACACCTATGTCACTGCATCCTCAAGAGAACTCTTCACTGGTATCCTCTTCTCTGTCCCATCTCCTGACCTATGGACCTCTCACCTCAGTGCCACCCACCCACCTTACTCTTCCACGTCCATCAATGGCGGCACCAAGTGGGAAATCCTCTTGGCTGTTTTCTTCTCATCTCGCTGCTGCATCAATGCCTACCTCACGGGCACAGTCCTGGTCCAAGGCCCTCAGGCCAACCTCCTTTTCTTTGACCGGATCCTGCCATCTCTCATCAATTTCCTTCCTTCCCCTGCATCTCCCCCTTCTACCTTCTCTACTCCACCACTCCCAACGAAAGCCACACGCCCCTATAGCCCGCCCCAAAAAACCTTCAAAGGCAGTGATCGTTTCCACCTGGCAACCCTCAACTCACGCTCAGCCATCAAACACTCTGCTGACATCTGCCTTCCCCTTGAAGACACTGACCTTGACGTATTTGCTCTCACTGAAACTTGGTTTCAGTGAGAGCAAGGCTGGGCCTCCCGCTGATTACACAGACCGGACTGCTCTGATTCTAGAAGCAGAGAGAGACACATGATACTCAGCATAAGGTGTAATGAAAAAGTGGGCATGTACATAAAGTCGTGTCTGGATAAAGCCCTAATGGTGTTTACAGGTATGTATGAAGTGGGGCAGGGTGACATCGCGCTGCACACATGGGAAGACTGCTTTGTATCCCTGGTCCAGGGGAATCGAGGGGGGCCCATCCAAGTACTCCTGGGTTGAAAAATATGGCACCTTGAGGTTGGAGGTAGGAACCCACATTGTAGTATCTGGGGGTACAAGCAATGGAATGTGCTGTAAGAGTTGCATGTACCGGTGAAGTCATGAGAGAAAAGTGATGGGGCTCAGTGGGCGCTGGGGCTCTACAAAGGCTGGGGCTCAGTGGGCGCTGTCACACTCAAACTTGGAAGTTATAAGAGGGCCATCCTAAATGGGGAGCTCAATAAATGGAATGTGCTGCGAGGGATGCATGTGTGTTATGAAGTTAAGCGAGGTGGTGCAGACCCACTCAGCCAAACGGGCCCGTTGGCTGGGCTTCATTGAGACCCAGTGATATAGATTGAAGTTTGAACATCCATCGGGCCTCTTTGAAATTCAGGTCATTGCTGACGTTGGTATTGTCTTCCACTCTATCCAGTACCCACCATTTGAGTTCATCTTGACTTTGCTGGGACTCAATGAAGTGGGGTGCCAAGGGAGCGGTAAGTACCCTGCACCGAATCCTGGAACGGTGTTCCCCAATCTATTGACCGGTCTCTTGGTCTGACCTACATACCTAAGCCTGCACGGGCATTCAATGACAAATGACATTCGTGGTTTTACAATTCAAAAAATGTTTGATAGTCCAGTCTTTCTCAGCCACTTTGAAGGTTTGGATTTTGCTTGCGAACCTGCAGACAGTGCAGGTACCGCAGGAGTGGAGTCCTGATATTTCTCTGAGGTTCCAAAGCGTGGGTCTTATTGTTTTCTTTGGCAGTCTGGCATGTGTGAGGAATTCGCTGAAATCCTTGGGGTGCTTGAGTGCCATCCTGGGAAGAGGTTCATCAGGTAAGGACACTTGGACCAGTGGCCAAAACTGTTTGATTATTCGCTTGATCTTATTTGTTTCTGGGCTAAAAGTGGTGACGCATGTGATATTGTCCTGTCCGGGACTTCTGATCCTGGGTTGAAGAAGTGTATCCTGGGGAGTACTGTAAGGTAGGCCCTAATTACAGGGGTACCCCTTAATTATATGGGTACTCCTAATCACACTCATACAAGATTAAAGTTCACTCCTCTAGGGAATTAAGGCCACAAGCCTATCTTGCAAGGCTACCAAATGTATTCTTTGCAGAGATGAGGATAGGAGCTGCCTGAACCGTCTCTGTCCCTCAACCGTCTCATTCTCCTGCAGAGTGGAGCTAGGCAGGAGCTCTATATTCTTAACTTGATGTAATGGCATCTCTGGATATGGCATGGCTCCATCCAAAACGGTCCTTCTTCCCTACAAGGGGTGCTGTAGTCTTCCTTCCTTCATGGTCGGATTTCCGTTTAGGACATACTACTTAACATACTGCTAGCCTATGCAAGAATACACTATAGGTCCTGTTTTTCATACTTTTGCTACATTATGAAAATGCATATATAAAAACATTTTCCCGTCTTGCTCTCCCTATTTCATTCATTCTCCTCATATTTGTATCTGGTCCAGTTATTCCCCTTAAACCTTGTTTTCCATAATTCTGCATTGTGTGCATCAAGCCTTAGCCTGCATGGGCTTTTTGACAGACAGCCGACAGCTGGTGAGCTACTTCGTGTGCTCTGCCAGAGCTACTCAGTGACGCAACACTGCATGAGCTCTGCAATCTATTTTCAGCGCAGGCCACATTCCTTTTGCCAGAGAGGCTGCTTCTGTAGTGCGTTGAGATTTTAAAACTAAATAGAATTTAACATTTACAAATGTATTCAGCAAATAGTTATTTACACCTTATATTTAAATAATAATTGCCTTCTTGTTAGTGCCCCTCCTCCCCTATGGTCTCTTTGCAATGCCTAGAAACAGTTAAAAGAAGTCTTGCCTAATTCTAAAGTGCTTGGGAATGAAGGAAGGCGCTAGCTCCTTCCCAACAGTACATAATGCTCTCTTGTGATTGTTCCTCACAAGCTTCCTGGGATAGCCTCGGGCTAGTAATCTTGACTCCAATTGTTGGGCATGTTGCCGATATTGTTGCACCTCTGAACAATTTCTTCTAAGCCTAAGGAATTATCAAAAGGGTAAGTTATCCTTCAGGTTCTTCGGATGACTGCTTCTGTAGTGAAGTAATGTATTCCGATCAGTGTCCTTTTTGAATAGAGTGCTGGTTAATTTGGCATCTTGTACCTTGATGGTAAAGTCTAGGAAATTGATTGCTGCAGGACTGCTAGAGATGGTGAATTGTATTGCTGTGGACCTGGTGTTCAACCAAGCATAGAAATCAAGATGTTCCTGGGCAGATCCTTTCCAAATGAAGATGATGTCATCTATGTACCTCCGCCATGTTTTGATGTTGTTGTAGAACGTGTTGGTCATATTCAGAACATGTGCCCTTTCAAATTCTGCAATGTAAATGATGGCAAGGCTGGGAGCAAACACGGCCCCCATTGTTGTGCCGCTGGTCTGGAAATAAAAGGTCACATCAAATGTGAAATAGTTCTTGGTTAAGGCTAGCTCCAGGAGCTCAATATTAAAGTTAACCAGGACCCTCCTTTGGAACATGTGATGGGTGGGGTAGTGCCTGGCACATTCGAGGGCCTGTCCTTGAGGAATATTGGTATAAAGGGCCTTGATGTCCAAACTGACAAGAATCTCCTCAGTGTTGTTGAATGGTATATCTTCAAAGGTGGTAATGGTTGACATTGTCAGGCCGATTCATGGAATAAATGTGCGCCGAAAATTCCGGCGCAGAGGGGCCTATACGTGCGCTGCGCCGAAAAATAGCGAAAAGCGCAGGGAAACCAGCGCACGTCGATTCATGGAAGTCCGTGCGTAAGAAAAGCATAGGACGTGCGCTGAAAAAGTGCGCGGCGCACGCCGCCGCACAGGTCAACCAACGGCGTGCGCCACGGCCACTGCGCTATCACTCCGAGCGCAGCGCACAGCTCTAAAGTAGGCGGAACACAGGGCGGGACACTCGGAATGGGGAATAAAATGGGGCACAACACTCGGAATGGGGAAGAATGTGGGCGACACGGGGAAGTACAGGAGGCAAGTGCGTGGAACGCCCACACGCTCTCCGGCAACACGTATTCATGGATTCGAACAGGGCAAAACAGCGCTCGATCAAACCAGCGCACAGGCCCAAAAACGTACGCCACAAGTAAGCAGGCGGTAGCGTCCCGACGCACTCAACGAAAGTGCGCCAAAACCTGCGCCAACAAATACCACCCACATACAGCAATGGGCCATACCGTGACCCCAAAGGACTAATGATGTGCAAAGGTGTACGCCATTTACACGGACACCCACTGTTCAAAAATTCGCGCGTGTGTGTACAACGGGTTGCGCGAGAAGTCACTCGCGCGATTGCCCTGGGTACGTGTATCCCGGGGTGCGGGGAAGTCCCACACGCGATTGCCCTGGCCACGTCGATACCAGGGGTGCGTGTGAAGTTCCACACGCGAAAAGCCAGGGTACGTCATTTACAGGGGTGCGCGGGAAGTTTCACACGCGAAAAGCTAGGCTACGGGAATTCCAGGGGTGTGCGTGAAATCCTACACGCGAAAAACTAGGGTACGTCATTTACAGGGGTGCGCGGGAAGTCCCAAACGCGATTACAGCAGGGTACGTGTATTTCAGGGGTGCGCGGGAAGTTCCACACGCGAATAGCCTGGCCGCGTGTATTTCAGGGGTGCGCGGGAAGTTCCACACGCGAATAGGCTGGGCGCGTGTATTTCAGGGGTGCGCGGGAAGTTCTACACGCGAATAGCCTGTGCGCGTGTATTTCAGGGGTGCGCGGGAAGTTCCACACGCGAATAGCCTGGGCGCGTGTATTTCAGGGGTGCGCGGGAATTTCCACACGCGAATAGGCTGGGCGCGTGTATTTCAGGGGTGCGCGGGAAGTTCTACACGCGAATAGCCTGGGCGCGTGTATTTCAGGGGTGCGCGGGAAGTTCCACACGCGAATAGCCTGGGCGCGTGTATTTCAGGGGTGCGCGGGAATTTCCACACGCGAATAGGCTGGGCGCGTGTATTTCAGGGGTGCGCGGGAATTTCCACACGCGAATAGGCTGGGCGCGTGTATTTCAGGGGTGCGCGGGAAGTTCCACACGCGAATAGCCTGGGCGCGTGTATTTCAGGGGTGCGCGGGAAGTTCCACACGCGAATAGCCTGGGCGCGTGTATTTCAGGGGTGCGCGGGAATTTCCACACGCGAATAGGCTGGGCGCGTGTATTTCAGGGGTGCGCGGGAAGTTCCACACGCGAATAGCCTGGGCACGTGTATTTCAGGGGTGCGCGGAATTTCCACACGCGAATAGGCTGGGCGCGTGTATTTCAGGGGTGCGCAGGAAGTTCCACACGCGAATAGCCTGGGCGCGTGTATTTCAGGGGTGCGCGGGAAGTTCCACACGCGAATAGCCTGGGCGCGTGTATTTCAGGGGTGCGCGGGAATTTCCACACGCGAATATGCTGGGCGCGTGTATTTCAGGGGTGCGCGGGAATTATCACACGCGATTTGGCTTGGTACGTGTATTACAGGGGTGCGTGCGAAGTTACACACGCGATTAGGCTGGGTGGGTCCTGTCACCCTCGACGGCCCCTGCAGGCAGCCCACAAAACAGGGGACTACCCTGCACACCTGCTCATGTCTCCCACCACCCCCACCCCCCCAGTCACCAGGGGTACCCTCCACCAGGCCCCCACTCATGTCTCCCACCACCCCCACCCCCCCAGTCACCAGGGGCACCCTCCACCAGGCCCCCAACCATGTCTCCCACCACCCCCACCCCCCCAGTCACCAGGGGCACCCTCCACCAGGCCCCCAACCATGTCTCCCACCACCCCCACCCCCCACCATCCAGGGGCACCCTCCACCAGGCCCCCACTCATGTCTCCCACCACCCCCACCCCCCACCATCCAGGGGCACCCTCCACCAGGCCCCCACTCATGTCACCCACCACCCCCACCCCCCCAGTCACCAGGGGCACCCTCCACCAGGCCCCCACTCATGTCACCCACCACCCCCACCCCCCCAGTCACCAGGGGCACCCTCCACCAGGCCCCCACTCATGTCTCCCACCACCCCCACCCCCCAGCAGTGCAGGGGCAGCCTCCACCAGGCCCACACTCATGTCTCCCACCACCCCCACCCCCCACCATCCAGGGGCACCCTCCACCAGGCCCCCACTCATGTCACCCACCACCCCCACCCCCCCAGTCACCAGGGGCACCCTCCACCAGGCCCCCACTCATGTCACCCACCACCCCCACGCCCCCAGTCACCAGGGGCACCCTCCACCAGGCCCCCGCTCATGTCACCCACCACCCCCACCCCCCCAGTCACCAGGGGCACCCTCCACCAGGCCCCCACTCATGTCTCCCACCACCCCCACCCCCCAGCAGTGCAGGGGCAGCCTCCACCAGGCCCACACTCATGTCTCCCACCACCCCCACCCCCCCAGTCACCAGGGGCACCCTCCACCAGGCCCCCACTCATGTCACCCACCACCCCCACCCCCCCAGTCACCAGGGGCACCCTCCACCAGGCCCCCACTCATGTCACCCACCACCCCCACCCCCCCAGTCACCAGGGGCACCCTCCACCAGGCCCCCACTCATGTCACCCACCACCCCCACCCCCCCAGTCACCAGGGGCACCCTCCACCAGGCCCCCACTCATGTCTCCCACCACCCCCACCCCCCAGCAGTGCAGGGGCACCCTCCACCAGGCCCCCACTCATGTCTCCCACCACCCCCACCCCCCCAGTCACCAGGGGCACCCTCCACCAGGCCCCCACTCATGTCTCCCACCACCCCCACCCCCCAGCAGTGCAGGGGCACCCTCCACCAGGCCCCCACTCATGTCTCCCACCACCCCCACCCCCCAGCACTGTGGGGAACCTGCCAGCAGGTCCCCACACATGTCCCCCTGGCCCCAGGTCCTGACGATACACAATCATGGCAGTAATGGCCAGCATACCCAGCACAAACACCCAGGCAAGGATTGCATCCACCCACATAGTGAATGCAATCACATGACACAACCCCAATGCCAAGTATGCAAAAGAACACATGTCCGTCACACACACATACACAATGGGTGCAAGTGAATGTCAAAACCCATATCATGACATGTAAGAAACCAAAGAGAAAATAACACAAGTGTAAGATAATATAAAAATGTATTAAAAACACAAATCAAGTAAACCAATAAAACATACAACTATGTGGCAAAGTAAATAAAAGGTCCATGTCCGAGAACAAAAATGATAAACCAAAAAACAAAGGATTAAAAAATCAATAGAATTTGTCCAAAGCAAAACCATGTAGTAGGAAATCAAAGAAAAACCATTACGTCATGGTGTAAACAATAAAAAAATAAAAAAATGTATCTCCCAAAATATATCAATATATACAGGAATGTTCCAGGGTCCATGAGCCCAACAGCACAAATGAAACCTAATACTAACTAATAAAATAAATATGTACAAAAAAGTGGCCATTGTCCGAGCGGTCCAAAATAATAAAAATAAATAAAGGAAACCTAGCACTAACTAACTACAAAACTATATACAAAGGCAGCGGGCTAGTCCTGCGGCTCACTTGGTGATGCTGGCCAGGGCATCCTCGAACTCCATGTCAATGTCCTGGAGGCGGGACTCTGTCCTGGCCCCGAGGTCTCGCAGGGACAACCCCATGTGCTCACCAAAATCCCTGCGAGCCTCCTCGAGGCACTCAGCCCGCCTCAATGCCCGATGCATGGAGATCTCCGCCCTGGCCATGGCGAGCCGCTCCTCTTCCGCCCGCTGCCGCTCCGCACCTATCCGCTGGCCAAACTCCTCCCACACGGAACACACCGCCATGCCAGGGTTGCCCTGCCCTCCGGCCGATGCCTGCCCCTCTGATCTTGATGGCCCTGAGCCATGATGCCTCCCACGTCGAGCCCGCTGCTGCCTCCGACGCCACTGCCTCTGCCAGCACGACGGCATCCAGGCTGATGGTAACCACCGACGCCGTCGTGCACGTGCCCTGCCCGATGATGCCGGCACATCTTCCATCTGCTGGGGTCCACTTGCTGTGTCGTCCACCCCTGCTGGACCTCCGACTCCCAACTGTGGCAGGGATGGGATCCCCACCGAGCTGGCTGCATTGGTCGGGGCAGGTCCACAGGGGGCCATGGTGGCATCTGGGCCGGAAGACGGCAAGGAGAACGACCGGTGGATAGCCTGCACAGAGGAGGAGAGGGCCGTCAGATTGGCCAACACATGCAGGAACCCCCCGAACATGGCCGATCCCAATTGGGCCACGTCGGCACGGTGCACTTCGTGATGACGTGCGTGCTCCTCCCGGGAAGCACGCACGTCATCACGAATCACAGCCGTGCGCATCGCGACCCCAATCAGGACCTTCTCCACGCGGCCAGGGGTTACCACGTCCGCAGGTGGAGGGGAGTCAGGTGACATGGACATCCCCTCTACCTGCGGACGGGCCTGGGACGGGGCATCCCTGCTGGTGCATGGTGGTGCACTCACAGGGTCAGGGACAGTGACATGCACAGGCCCCTCCACGGTGACCTGTGCTGCCTCCTGCCCCTGGCCCTGGACTGCACCACTTGCACCAGCAGGGATGCTCCCACCAGGCCCCATGTGTGCACCAGTGTCGGCCTCCTCCTCCTCTGTGCAAACCACCAACCTGGATGGCTCCTCACCGTCTCCCGCCGTAGCAGGCCCCTGTGGGGGCTCACCCACCCCTTCCGCTGCAGCCGTGGGGGCATCCCCGCCGCCTTGCTCCACAGCGCCGTCTCCGCCCTCTTCTTCACTAGCCGCTGCGTAGAGGGAGACAAAGGACACAAGCATCAGGCTACTGTACAATGGTCCCCTAGACAGGAAGCAATAGCAGATGAGCACCACTGTCAAAGTACACTTCCATCATGTCCCTCCACAACACATGGGTCAGTCCAGGCAAAACACACACAGTAACAGGCATGGTGCATGCCATGGACATTTCCATGCATGTCCAATGGACTCTAGAAACATTCAATGATATGTAACTCACATGCATCATGGCTCATGCATATCACATGCACACACTTCACCTCAGTCACATCCATCTGGCCCCAAACACACCGAACACAGGCGAAACAAGGGTAAGTTGGGTGCGTCACTGAATCTGTGCATTGTCACACACATGTGTCATGCATCCATGGCATGCACAAGTCACAGACACGCAGGTCAGGCACACAGACATGGCTACCATATATGTACCTGGCATCAGCACCCATCCTTCACCCCCATCCATGTCCAGGTACAGAGACTGGCATGCTCTCATGTCCAAAATCTGCATAGGGCTCCCCATGCCGCATTTCAACACATGCAACAACCATGTGGGTCACACATCACTGGTCGCACATGCATTACCATGATGTCCCTGCACACATACATGCATACATGGCCCATGGCACACATACAGGCAAGTATCATAGAACCAGCACACCGCAACATGCCCTGTCTCACACAGTAATGCTTGGACACATACCGCTCAACTCCAGACGGGCCTCCCTCTCAAGGACCTGGGCGTGGAGCGCTGGGCGTACGCGTTCCAGGACCCTCTTCTGGATGGAACTCATGCGGCCCCGGCCCCCCTCCACGAGGGGCCGGGCCTTCACAAGGGTCCTGGACCTCAAGTCCTCCCAGCGCTTCTTGATCTTCTGGACGTTGCGGGTTGCCACCCCCTCCGCGTTGATGGCAACCACACAGTCGGCCCAGATCCTCTCCCGTCCTTCCTTGCTGGCGCGGGACGATCCAAAGAGGGCATCATACTGCCCCAGGACATGCTCCACCAGGACACCAACTTCGGTGGCAGTGAAGCTGGTGCCCCTCTGGCCTGGGGTTGCCACTGGTGCCAGATGTGGAAGTGCCCGACATGGCAACCCCAGAGGCAGGTGTGGGTGGGCAACTGGGTCCTGGGGCTGGGCTGTGGAGCGATGTAATCCCAGTTGGGAGTCTTCAGTTCCAGCAGGGGTGGACACAGCAACTGGACCCCTGCAGATGGCTGATGTGCAGGCACCAAATGGCAGGGCACGGTGGCAGCAGGCAGGCAGGCAGGCAGGCAGCAGCAGATAGCACGTGGGAGGCTGCTCGGGGCACTGGGGGGCAGTAACTCGGCCTTCTGGGCAGGAGCGTGGTGTTCCGTGTGTTTTCGGGTGGCCAGCTTGATACGGAGTGATTTGGCACGTGAAAATCCTGCACGTCAGCGTGAAATCCGAGGAAAGGCCCTTAGCGCGTAAGCGCGTCAGCACGCATAAGCGATTCTATTGGACCAGAGTCCCTCAGCGCGTAAGCGCGTCTGACGTGACCCGCACGGGCGTTCCCCACTCAGCACGTGATGACGGAACACACGTGGAAATACTGCACGTCAGAGTGTCATCGCGTGATTGGCCTATGTACGTGTATTTCATTGCGTGTAATTGGACAAAAGTGCGCGTACACGCGATTGGCCTATGTACGTGTATTTAATGGGTGCGCGGCCACTTACACACGCAAGTACGTCAGCGAACCTGTATCCCGTGGTGCGTGTGAATTTCCACACGCTATTGGACTGGGAACTGGATTCCAGGGGTGCGCGGGTCACACGCTGTATCCCGTGGTGCGTGTGAATTTCCACACGCTATTGGACTGGGAACTGGATTCCAGGGGTGCGCGGGTCACACGCTCGCCTAGAACACGCGCAAAGCATAACATTGCGGACTTTAACAATAACAAGCTCAGACGCCAGGATGAACATACCGTTCCTAGCAGCAGTGGCAGTGGGCTACCAAAGGAGGAGGAGGAGGATAGTCAGGGCCAGAATATTCACACCCAGAACCAGCCTTTTCGGGATGCCTGATGACCAGGTGTATGGGAGGTACAGGTTTCCACCACACATCATACTGGACCTGGTGACTGAGTGGGAGGATGACCTCACATCACCCACCCTGTGCTCCCAAGCACTCAGCCCCCTGGAGAAGGTCCTCAATGTACTGCACTTCTTAGCCACTGGATCATTTCAGCGGACAAGTGCCATAGTGGGTGGGGTGTCACAGGCCACCCAGTCACGCTGCCTACACCAGGTCTTGAACATCATGACTGCACGCCCATCAGTCCGCAGGCACATATACCTGCCCAGAACACCTGCAGAAAGGCATGCTGCCGCCCTGGATTTTTACGGAGTGGCACGATTCCCCAAAGTGCTAGGTGCCATCGACTGCACCCATGTGGCTCTACGTCCCCCCAGGGCATCAGAGCACATCTATAGGAACCGCAAGCACTGGCATTCCATCAACGTGCAGGTAGTATGTAATGCCAAGGGAATCATCACCTCAGTATATGCCAACTATCCCGGGTCCACCCACGACAGCTTCATTTACCGAATGTCCACCCTATGCCGGGACATAGATGCTGGGCGGCATGGCGATACATGGCTGCTTGGTGAGTATGTATGCCACTGCACATGCATGCATGTTGGATACTGAGCAAGGTCACAACCCCACCAATGATACCAATCACCACCTCCACAGGGGACAGTGCCTACCCTCTCAGCCCCCACATGATGACGCCAATTCGGAACCCCACCACGCCACCCCAGGTAAGATATAACACAGCCCACATTACAACCAGGGGCATAGTGGAGCGCACATTCGGAGTGCTAAAGTCACGCTTTCGCTCCCTTGACCGTTCTGGCGGGCAGCTGTTATACGCTCCCCCAGTAGTGTGCAGGATCATAGTGGCAGCATGTGTCCTGCACAACGTTGCAACACGCCGGGGCCTGGCCGTGGACATGGTGGTGGCCCCACATCCCCAACCACATGCACAGCCGCTGCGCATGGGAGGGGAAAGGGCACGGGGGGAGGCAGCCCCTGGTGGCGGGGGGGGGTGGGGGTGGTGGGAGACATGGGTGGGGGCCTGGTGGAGAGTGCCCCTGGTGGCGGGGGGGTGGGGGTGGTGGGAGACATGAGTGGGGGCCTGGTGGAGGGTGCCCCTGGATGGTGGGCGCTGGGGGTGGTGGGAGGCATGGGTGGGGGCCTGGTGGAGGCTGCCCCTGGTGGCGGGGGGGAGGTGGGGGTGGTGGGAGACATGGGTGGGGGCCTGGTGGAGAGTGCCCCTGGTGGCGGGGGGGTGGGGGTGGTGGGAGGCATGGGTGGGGGCCTGGTGGAGGCTGCCCCTGCACTGCTGGGGGTTGGGGGTGGTGGGAGGCATGGGTGGGGGCCTGGTGGAGGCTGCCCCTGGTGGCGGGAGGGTGGGGGTGGTGGGAGACATGGGCGGGGGCCTGGTGGAGAGTGCCCCTGGTGGCGGGGGGGTGGGGGTGGTGGGAGACATGGGTGGGGGCCTGGTGGAGGCTGCCCCTGCACTGCTGGGGGTTGGGGGTGGTGGGAGGCATGGGTGGGGGCCTGGTGGAGGCTGCCCCTGCACTGCTGGGGGTTGGGGGTGGTGGGAGGCATGGGTGGGGGCCTGGTGGAGGCTGCCCCTGGTGGCGGGAGGGTGGGGGTGGTGGGAGACATGGGTGGGGGCCTGGTGGAGAGTGCCCCTGGTGGCGGGGGGGTGGGGGTGGTGGGAGACATGGGTGGGGGCCTGGTGGAGGCTGCCCCTGCACTGCTGGGGGTTGGGGGTGGTGGGAGGCATGGGTGGGGGCCTGGTGGAGGCTGCCCCTGGTGGCGGGAGGGTGGGGGTGGTGGGAGACATGGGCGGGGGCCTGGTGGAGGCTGCCCCTGGTGGCGGGGGGGTGGGGGTGGTGGGAGACATGGGTGGGGGCCTGGTGGAGGCTGCCCCTGCACTGCTGGGGGTTGGGGGTGGTGGGAGGCATGGGTGGGGGCCTGGTGGAGGCTGCCCCTGCACTGCTGGGGGTTGGGGGTTGTGGGAGGCATGGGTGGGGGCCTGGTGGAGGCTGCCCCTGGTGGCGGGGGGGTGGGGGTGGTGGGAGACATGGGTGGGGGCCTGGTGGAGGCTGCCCCTGGTGGCGGGGGGGTGGGGGTGGTTGTAGACATGGGTGGGGGCGTGGTGGAGGCTGCCCCTGCACTGCTGGGGGTTGGGGGTGGTGGGAGGCATGGGTGGGGGCCTGGTGGAGGCTGCCCCTGCACTGCTGGGGGTTGGGGGTGGTGGGAGACATGGGTGGGGGCCTGGTGGAGGCTGCCCCTGGTGGCGGGGGGGTGGGGGTGGTGGGAGACATGGGTGGGGGCCTGGTGGAGGCTGCCCGTGCACTGCTGGGGGTTGGGGGTGGTGGGAGACATGGGTGGGGGCCTGGTGGAGGCTGCCCCTGGTGGCGGAGGGGTGGGGGTGGTTGTAGACATGGGTGGGGGCGTGGTGGAGGCTGCCCCTGCACTGCTGGGGGTTGGGGGTGGTGGGAGGCATGGGTGGGGGCCTGGTGGAGGCTGCCCCTGCACTGCTGGGGGTTGGGGGTGGTGGGAGGCATGGGTGGGGGCCTGGTGGAGGCTGCCCCTGCACTGCTGGGGGGTGGGGGTGCAGGGGGACATGAGCAGGTGTGCAGGGTAGTCCCCTGTTTTGTAGGCTGCCTGCAGGGGCCGTGGAGGGTGTACAGGGAACACCTGTGAGGAACCACCCAGCCTAATCGCGTGTGACTTCCCACGCACCCCTGTAATACACGTACCCAGCCAAATCGCGTGTGATGATTCCCACGCACCCCTGTAATACACGTACCCAGCCAAATCGCGTGTGATAATTCCTGCGCACCCCTGTAATACACGTACCCTGGCTAATCGCGTGTTAAACTTCCCGCATACCCCTGTAATACACGTACCCTGGCCAATCGCGTGTTAAACTTCCCGCGTACCCCTGTAATACACGTACCCTGGCTAATCACGTGTTAAACTTCCCGCGTACCCCTGTAATACACGTACCCTGGCTAATCGCATGTTAAACTTCCCGCATACCCCTGTAATACACGTACCCTGGCTAATCGCGTGTTGAACTTCCCGCGTACCCCTGTAATACACGTACCCTGGCTAATCGCATGTTAAACTTCCCGCATACCCCTGTAATACACGTACCCTGGCTAATCACGTGTTAAACTTCCCGCGTACCCCTGTAATACACGTACCCTGGCTAATCGCATGTTAAACTTCCCGCATACCCCTGTAATACACGTACCCTGGCTAATCGCGTGTTGAACTTCCCGCGTACCCCTGTAATACACGTACCCTGGCTAATCGCATGTTAAACTTCCCGCATACCCCTGTAATACACGTACCCTGGCTAATCGCGTGTATAACTTCACGCGTACCCCTGTAATACACGTACCCTGGCTAATCGCATGTTAAACTTCTCGCATACCCCTGTAATACACGTACCCTGGCTAATCGCGTGTATAACTTCACGCGTACCCCTGATATGCACGTTACCCGCTTTGCGTTCCTTGTTTGGCAGCCCTGTAAACTGGTCCAGGGTTAGCGCAGCCCTTTGCGATGATTTAGCGATTTTGATGGCTTTTCCTTGCGCGAGGGCGTTCTTGGGGGCGTTACTGGCGCTGCTGCAGGGTCGCTGCGATACTCTGCGCCACGGCTGGTTTGGGAGCCTAAAATCCATGAATACGCTGTGCGCCGGATTCTGTTTTGGCGCACGCGGCTGGCGCAGACTATCGCACGCGCACGCTGTGCGCCAGCCGCGTGCGCTACTTGTGCGCTGAATTCTATGAATTACCCTGTGTGTCTCTGAGATAAGTGGGTATAAGTTGACTCAAAGGCTTGAGGAAAAAGTCAATGAATTTGCAGATGGGTTTGAGGATCGAGCCACATCCAGACACTATGGGCCTCTCCCAGGTGGATTGGAAGCGTCCTTGTGCATCTTCAGGAGCGCATAGAATGCTGGAATTCTACCTTCTGAGCTGTTTAAGAAGGTCTCTTCTTTATAGGTGATCCAATCGTGTTCAAGGGCATACCTAATGATTTCTTGGATTAGTTGTTTGCTTTCATTGGAATGGTCTTTCCTCAATTTTCTTTAATTGGTTTCGTCATCCAAAAAGGTTGTCACCGTCTTTTTGTATTGTCCGATGTTTTAGATGACAATTCCAACTCCTTTGTCCGCTATTTTGAGAATTATATCTTTGTTTTCAGTAAGTTGTTTCAAGGCTTGTCGCTCGTTATTAGATTATGGGCCCCATCACGACTTTGGCTGTAACCCTTAAATCCGGTGGTAGCGCTGTTACTGCCGGATTTAAGGGTCTGCCAAATCAGGGCTTCGGCGGATTTCTCCTCAGCTCTGAGCTGGGGGTAAATCTGCTGAAAATTCACGCTCATACCGCCGGCGTGAAATCCGCCGGCGGTATGAGCGTGAAATTTCCCCATTGAGCCCAATGTGGAATGGGCATTCCCGAATGGACTCAATGGGGATTTCCAAATCCGCCGAACCCGTGATCCGGTGCAAATAGCGCCGGTGGGTTTGGCGGTAGGGCAGATAGCACCAGCACTATTAGCGCCGGCGTTACTGCCCAACTCGTGATGAGGCCCTATGTCTGAGCGGTTGGTGAGACTGTTGTAATATAGAAATCTCATGCTTCACACACTTTTCAAACGTGATTAAAGCCGGGTTGGTCTCATTAGGACAGTATAGGGACCTGTCCCTGAGGCCTGTGTCTTCAAATGGCTCAGTATAGTCTTTAAAATGTGTTTTCAGGCATATGGTCCGAAAAAAGCTCTTGAGCTCGTTGTCGAGGTTGCACCAGTTTGTGGGGTTAGTTGGCACGTAGGAAAGTCCTTTAGAGAGCACTGATAGTTCTTATTTGGAAAGGTTTATCCCAGAGAGGTTGAATATGGGAAGCTCATTGGGATTTATTGCATCGGTTGATTGCGTCTGCTGCCTCTCCGTTGCCGTCAGTTCGGGTACCCGAACATTGGCATTGGTGGGGATCCCAGAAAGTGCCTCTGGGGTCCCCTCTCCCTAAAAAAGCAGCGGAAGGTGTGGTCTTTGGTGAGGGTTGTTACCATAGCTGTTGTCAGGTCTTCAGGTCCAGAGTCAGAGCTCGATGTGCGGGGGAAGGTAGAAAGCTCTGTGGTTATTGTGACTTATAATTCCCTAACTATCCCAAATCCCATCTCACCTGTTATTGTTGTGTGCTTTTCAGCATCAGATTGTCAATGTTGTCGTTAGTATTAGGGGATTCACTTTTGCCTCCTACATCTGCCAGTCTGTGGGGTAAAGAATCGTAGATGTCACTAGTTGCGATAATCTGTGCAATCTCAAGTCATCTTTATATATAATAGGAAACTGTTTCCATTGTGATGATCTCTTTGGTTAAGCTTTACATATGATAGAAAAATATGTATTGGATTGCGGGTGCTCTAACCCTCCGTTTCTGTTTCAAGGTAGCGAGAGCAGATAGTTGTGCATAGCCTTTGATCACTTACTTGTGGGGGATGTTTTGAAACCCCAGGTGCATTCTGCTCCAAAGGTGTACTGTCTACTTCATTAGCATATATCAATGCCTGTACTGGGTATCAATAGTCCAACTCCTCAATGCACTGAGGTTGATTGTAATGTTCATATTGTTTGCTAGTATTGAAAGTTACTGCTTCTCTGGTTCACGGGTCATTATATCAGGTCAAAATACCTCATATTATTAATGATGAGAATATGTAATCATTTAGCGTCTTGTCCTTATTCTGTCTCATCTCTTCAGTTATCAGTGTGGCAGGTTATTGCCAATGGTTGTGAGTAAGAAATAATACATCATTGGTATGTTATGATATTTGTGCCAGTGAGTTCCTCGTGTGAATGCCATGCAATGGGGATTCGTCTCATAGCAGGTGCTAATGTCTCTATTTTCAACTAACATGCACATTGCACCACCCCTAGGTCCTGTTGCAGATAGTTGATATGCTTTAATTATTTTTAAATATGTCACACTTAGCTCCAAAGATAGGGATAGAAAGCAGGGTCATGATGGTACTCATTTCAGACGCATTCCAAATGTTGCGACCGGTGCTGGTAATCCCTTACCGCCCTACTACGAGTTCCTTTTGCGGGTCCTCCCTTAACGCCTGGTTTTTCCAGGCGATAAGGACAGAACCCGCAAAGGGACTTTAGAGCTAATAACGGTACCGCAATTTGCGGTACCGTTATTAGCGCCTTCCCCATTCCCATTGCGCCCTATGGGGGCTCAAATGGGAATGGGGAAGGGCCCTGGTGAATGGGGAATTACCGGTCCTGCCAACCTTGGAATGGACCGGTAATTGCTCCATTCACCAGGGCGGAGTCGGTAAGGTTTTGGAGGCAGCCATGGTGCTAATAGCGCCATGGTTACCGCCAACCTCGTAATGAGGCCCCTTGAGTCTAAACTCACTTCATCTACTAACAATCAACAGAATTCATTGTATCAACATGTTACGAGAAAACATGCATTGCGTGTTCTGCACTTAAGCATTTATGCACTGGTCACAGTCTACATATAAGTCTTGCTTCTCTTTGCCCAAGTTAATGTTCCTTGTCACCTCCTCTTATGTTCGTCACAACTTTAATGCTCACTTCTTTCTTTTTTTACCCTCATTCTGGTGATCTATATGTTATTGCGATGCCAGTGGGAATTCGGTGTCCTGGCAGGTAACCATGTTGGGGTGCCCTGGTATCCTTGTCCTTAATTCCCTTATTGTACTTCATTCATATACACGTATGATTGTGTGGGTTTTGCGGTTGATATATATTTTGGATTTCCATGCCCATCGCATTCTTTACATCCAATGTTGTAGCGTTGATCAGACCATATCCCTGCATGGGGCATATCCCCACATTTAAGAGATCTCTAAGAACATATCTCTTTAATTCCAACGACTAAGCTCCTTGCTTCTTCCTGTCTGCTCTTGCTTTTCTAGACTTCCTGCTTCTCCTCTTACATGTAGCGCAGTGAGGCCCACGGCTGGGTTGCGCCCTATAAAAGATATTGAACATGAACATTAACATGTGACGAATCCCTTTCCTCCGGTTTTCAGCCATGCAGACCCGATGATCTTTCTCATGTATGATGGGCACAGAGTGGTTCTAACGGTTGGTGCACTTGTGGTCGGTTTAGCACTAATTGATTGTTTAAGTTCTGTGTCCATTATGAAAATGTGCCAATGGTTCTTCATAATTATAAAAAGGGTATAGCTGCTTTTGCTATAGCGTGTAATACACTTTACTTGTTCTTGCCTATCCATGTCTAATTTGTTTCTTAGAGTTAGTAAGTATTTTCTATTCTTCTTGTAGGATGTTATTCTTGCTCTCTCAAGCTCAGTCTCCGTATACCCTCGTTCTCAAATCCTGTTAGTTCTTAAATTGCACGCCTCTTCATAATGTATTGTCTGACTAGAATGTCTCCTGGCCCTTATATATTCCCCTGTGGGAGTGTTCCTTATCGTACTAGTCCGGTGACAGGTTGCAGCATGCAGTGTTCAGTTTCCTTCAGTGCTTTTACGCTGTGTCCTGGTTTCCAATGTCTGATCTTGTACAGAGATGCACAAACCTAAGAAATTAATTTCTGTTTTACTGCAACTTAGTTCTATGCCAAGTTCATTGTTGTTGATGAAAACCTCATATTCTAGTAAATCTGATTCTGTACCTTCCCGACTCATAATGATATCGTCTATGTGCCAGTGCCAGGCTCTGAGTTTGGTATCAAATAGTTATTTGATAGTGCATGCCATTTATCAAAATGGCCCATAGACGGGTTAACTAAAGCCTTTGCAGACCCCATAGGACCACAGAGTTTATCAGGTACAACAGCATGTCATTGCTGTGTGTACAATAATGACTATGTATGAATGGCCTTGAAAAGGGTCCTAAGGTCAAAACACGTGTTCGCTGGAGGCTTGCTAAAGGCGGGATTTCTCTGTGGGAGTGGGCGGAGCCTACAGCAAACCCTCACGAGAATTCAGGACGAACATACCCGCTCTAAGCACATAAGGGGTTAATGCAACCGAGGTTATAACAAGTAATGTACAATTATCTAGTATTCAATTAGACTGACTAAGAATGTTGTAGGACACTGGTATCTCACAAAATTAACTTGAGTTTTGTCTTTGAGTAATTCAAGTAATAACCGGATGTGTGGAGAGGATGTTGACATGATACCACAATACCTTAAGGCCTTGGTGCTCAACAAAGGCAACTTTATTTTCACTGTTAGAACACAGACTCCTGGTTCAGTTGAAATGTTAACTATGACAATTGTTCTGTGCTCCTGCTCTAAAACCAGCCAGCTTCCCCGAAATATAACCTGAGAAGTGTAGATACTATCAGAGATTATTTGAGACATTTGGGCAAATTGTTGAAATTAATTCTAAAGCAGGTACATCAAGTTCCAGTTTGGCTTATCCTCAATAGTACAGATGCCAGTGCTTCTGTTCTATTGAAAGTCTGCCTTTAGAACAGCTTCCCGAGCGTCCAACAGCTCTGGCAAAGAGGTTTGTGGGCGTGATGGCCCTTTCCCTTCCCCACAGGGATAAAAGGTGGAGCACGAGAGCACACACTACTACACAAGAAGCACAGCAAGGTGCATCACAGAAGAGCAACACACTACCACCAGGGGGCACTGGAGAGTCAGACACTAGACTAGACACAGGCAGCACAGCAAGGTGCATCACAGAAGAGCAACGCACTACCGCCAGGTAGCACTGGAGAGTCAGACACTAGACTAGACCCAGGAAGCACGGCAAGGTGCATCACAGAAGAGCAACACACTACCGCCAGCGGGCACTGGAGAGTTAGACACTAGACTAGACACAGGAAGCACTGCAAGGTGCATCACAGAAGAGCAACACACTACCGCCAGCGGGCACTGGAGAGTTAGAAACTAGACTAGACACAGGAAGCACGGCAAGGTGCATCACAGAAGAGCAACACACTACCGTCAGCAGGCACTGGAGAGTCAGAGACTAGACACAGGAAGCACAGCAGGGTGCATCACAGACGAGCAACACACTACCGCCAGGGTGCACTGCAGAGTCAGACACTAGACTAGACACCGGAAGCATGGCAAGGTTCATCACAGAAGAGCAACACACTACCGCCAGGGGGCACTGGAGAGTCAGACACTAGACTAGACACATGCAGCACAGCAAGGTGCATCACAGAAGAGCAACGCACTACCGCCAGGGAGCACTGGAGAGTCAGACACTAGACTAGACCCAGGAAGCACGGCAAGGTGCATCAAAGAAGAGCAACACACTACTGCCAGCGGGCACTGGAGAGTTAGACACTAGACTAGACACAGGAAGCACTGCAAGGTGCATCACAGAAGAGCAACACACTACCGCCAGGGAGCACTGGAGAGTCAGGCACTAGACTAGACCCAGGAAGCACGGCAAGGTGCATCACAGAATAGCAACACACTACCGCCAGCGGGCACTGGAGAGTTAGACACTAGACTAGACACAGGAAGCACTGCAAGGTGCATCACAGAAGAGCAACACACTACCGCCAGCGGGCACTGGAGAGTTAGAAACTAGACTAGACACAGGAAGCACGGCAAGGTGCATCACAGAAGAGCAACACACTACCGCCAGCAGGCACTGGAGAGTCAGAGACTAGACACAGGAAGCACAGCAGGGTGCATCACAGACGAGCAACACACTACCGCCAGGGGCCACTGGAGAGTCAGACACTAGACTAGACAAAAGAAGCACCGCAAGATGCATCACAGAAGAGCAACCCACTACCACCAGGGAGCACTGGAGAGTCAGACACTAGACTAGACAAAAGCAGCACCGCAAGATGCATCACAGAAGAGCAACACACTACCGCCAGGGTGCACTGGAGAGTCAGACACTAGACTAGACACCGGAAGCATGGCAAGGTTCATCACAGAAGAGCAACACACTACCGCCAGGGGGCACTGGAGAGTCAGGCACTAGACTAGACACATGCAGCACAGCAAGGTGCATCACAGAAGAGCAACGCACTACCGCCAGGGAGCACTGGAGAGTCAGACACTAGACTAGACACCGGAAGCATGGCAAGGTTCATCACAGAAGAGCAACACACTACCGCCAGGGTGCACTGGAGAGTCAGACACTAGACTAGACACCGGAAGCATGGCAAGGTTCATCACAGAAGAGCAACACACTACCGCCAGCAGGCACTGGAGAGTTAGACACTAGACTATACACAGGAAGCACAGCAGGGTGCATTACAGAAGAGCAACACACTGTCGCCAAAGGGGCACTGGAGAGTTAGACACTAGACTAGACACAGGAAGCACGGCAAGGTGCATCACAGAAGAGCAACACGCTACCGCCAGGGGGCACTGGAGAGTCCAACACTAGACTAGACACAGGAAGCATAGCAAGGTGCATCACAGAAGAGCAACACACTATCGCCAGGGTGCACTGGAGGTCAGACACTAGACTAGACACAGGAAGCACTGCAAGGTGCATCACAGAAGAGCAACACACTACCGCCAGCGGGCACTGGAGAGTTAGAAACTAGACTAGACACAGGAAGCACGGCAAGGTGCATCACAGAAGAGCAACACACTACCGCCAGCAGGCACTGGAGAGTCAGAGACTAGACACAGGAAGCACAGCAGGGTGCATCACAGACGAGCAACACACTACCGCCAGGGTGCACTGGAGAGTCAGACACTAGACTAGACACCGGAAGCATGGCAAGGTTCATCACAGAAGAGCAACATACTACCGCCAGGGGGCACTGGAGAGTCAGGCACTAGACTAGACACTTGCAGCACAGCAAGGTGCATCACAGAAGAGCAACGCACTACCGCCAGGGAGCACTGGAGAGTCAGACACTAGACTAGACCCAGGAAGCACGGCAAGGTGCTTCACAGAAGAGCAACACACTACCGCCAGCGGGCACTGGAGAGTTAGACACTAGACTAGACACAGGAAGCACTGCAAGGTGCATCACAGAAGAGCAACACACTACCGCCAGCGGGCACTGGAGAGTTAGAAACTAGACTAGACACAGGAAGCACGGCAAGGTGCATCACAGAAGAGCAACACACTACCGCCAGCAGGCACTGGAGAGTCAGAGACTAGACACAGGAAGCACAGCAGGGTGCATCACAGACGAGCAACACACTACCGCCAGGGTGCACTGGAGAGTCAGACACTAGACTAGACACCGGAAGCATGGCAAGGTTCATCACAGAAGAGCAACACACTACCGCCAGTGGGCACTGGAGAGTCAGGCACTAGACTAGACACAGGCAGCACAGCAAGGTGCCTCACAGAAGAGCAACACACTACCGCCAGGGGGCACTGGAGAGTCAGAAACTAGACTAGACACAGGAAGCATGGCAAGGTGCATCACAGAAGAGCAACACACTACCGCCAGGGAGCACCGGAGAGTCAGACACTAGACTAGACACAGGAAGCACGGAAAGGTGCATCACAGAAGAGCAACACACTACCGCCAGGGGGCACTGGAGAGTCAGACACTAGACTAGACACAGGAGGCACAGCAGGGTGCATCACAGAAGAGCAACACACTACCGCCAAGGGGGAATGAAGAGTCAGATACTAGACTAGACGCAAGAAGCACAGCAAGGTGCATCACAGAAGAGCAACACACTACCGCCAGGGTGCACTGGAGAGTCAGACAGTAGACTAGACACGACACAATAAGCACAGCAAGGTGCATCACAGAAGATCAACACACTACCCCCAGGGTGCACTGGAGAGTCAGACACTAGACTAGACACAGGAAGCACAGCAAGGTGCATCACAGAAGAGCAACACACTATCGCCAAGGGGCACTGGTGAGTCCGACACTAGACTAGACACAGGAAGCACAGCAAGGTGCATCACAGAAGAGTAACACACTACCGCCAGGGGTCACTGAAGAGTCAGACACTAGACTAGACACAGGAAGCACAGCAAGGTGAATCGCTGAAGAGCAACATGCTATCACCAGGGGGCACTGAAGAGTCAGACGCTAGACTAGACACAGGATGCACAGCAATGTGCATCACAGAAGAGCAACGCACTACCGCCAGGTGGCACTGGAGAGTCAGACACTAGACTAGACACAGGAAGCACAGCAGGGTGCATCACAGAAGAGCAACACACTGTCGCCAAAGGGGCACTGGAGAGTCAGACACTAGACTAGACACAGGAAGCACGGCAAGGTGCATCACAGAAGAGCAACACACTACCGCCAGGGAGCACTGGAGATTCAGACACTAGACTCGACACAGGAAGCACAGCAACGTGCATCACAGAAGAGGAACACACTACGGCCAGGGGGCACTGGAGAGTCAGACACTAGACTAGACACAAGAAGCACAGCAAGGTGCATCACAGAAGAGCAACACACAGGGGGCACTGGAGAGTCAGACACTAGACTAGACACCGGAAGCACAGCAAGGTGCTTCACAGGAGAGCAACACACTACCGCCAGGGGGCACTGGAGAGTCAGACACTAGACTAGACACAGGAAGCACAGTAAGGTGCATCACAGAAGAGCAACACACTACCGCCAGGGGGCACTGGAGAGTCAGACACTAGACTAGACACAGCGGGCACTGGAGAGTTAGACACTAGACTAGACACAGGAAGCACGGCAAGGTGCATTACAGAAGGAAGAGCAACACACTACTGCCAGCGGGCACTGGAGAGTTAGACACTAGACTAGACACAGGAAGCACAGCAGGTGCATAACAGAAGAGCAACACACTACCACCAGGGGGCACTGGAGAGTCAGACACTAGACTAGACACAGGAAGCACAGCAAGGTGCATCACAGAAGAGCAACACACTACCGCCAGGGGGCACTGGAGAGTCAGACACTAGACTAGACACAGGAAGCACGGCAAGGTGCATCACAGAAGAGCAACACACTACCGCCAGCGGGCACTGGAGAGTCAGACACTAGACTAGACACAGGAAGCACGGCAAGGTGCATCACAGAAGAGCAACACACTACCGCCAGCAGGCACTGGAGAGTCAGAGACTAGACACAGGAAGCACAGCAGGGTGCATCACAGACGAGCAACACACTACCGCCAGGGTGCACTGGAGAGTCAGACACTAGACTAGACACCGGAAGCATGGCAAGGTTCATCACAGAAGAGCAACACACTACCGCCAGGGGGCACTGGAGAGTCAGGCACTAGACTAGACACATGCAGCACAGCAAGGTGCATCACAGAAGAGCAACGCACTACCGCCAGGGAGCACTGGAGAGTCAGACACTAGACTAGACACCGGAAGCATGGCAAGGTTCATCACAGAAGAGCAACACACTACCGCCAGGGTGCACTGGAGAGTCAGACACTAGACTAGACACCGGAAGCATGGCAAGGTTCATCACAGAAGAGCAACACACTACCGCCAGCGGGCACTGGAGAGTTAGACACTAGACTATACACAGGAAGCACAGCAGGGTGCATTACAGAAGAGCAACACACTGTCGCCAAAGGGGCACTGGAGAGTTAGACACTAGACTAGACACAGGAAGCACGGCAAGGTGCATCACAGAAGAGCAACACGCTACCGCCAGGGGGCACTGGAGAGTCCAACACTAGATTAGACACAGGAAGCACAGCAAGGTGCATCACAGAAGAGCAACACACTATCGCCAGGGTGCACTGGAGGTCAGACACTAGACTAGACACAGGAAGCACTGCAAGGTGCATCACAGAAGAGCAACACACTACCGCCAGCGGGCACTGGAGAGTTAGAAACTAGACTAGACCCAGGAAGCACGGCAAGGTGCATCACAGAAGAGCAACACACTACCGCCAGCAGGCACTGGAGAGTCAAAGACTAGACACAGGAAGCACAGCAGGGTGCATCACAGACGAGCAACACACTACCGCCAGGGTGCACTGGAGAGTCAGACACTAGACTAGACACCGGAAGCATGGCAAGGTTCATCACAGAAGAGCAACACACTACCGCCAGGGGGCACTGGAGAGTCAGGCACTAGACTAGACACTTGCAGCACAGCAAGGTGCATCACAGAAGAGCAACGCACTACCGCCAGGGAGCACTGGAGAGTCAGACACTAGACTAGACCCAGGAAGCACGGCAAGGTGCTTCACAGAAGAGCAACACACTACCGCCAGCGGGCACTGGAGAGTTAGACACTAGACTAGACACAGGAAGCACTGCAAGGTGCATCACAGAAGAGCAACACACTACCGCCAGCGGGCACTGGAGAGTTAGAAACTAGACTAGACACAGGAAGCACGGCAAGGTGCATCACAGAAGAGCAACACACTACCGCCAGCAGGCACTGGAGAGTCAGAGACTAGACACAGGAAGCACAGCAGGGTGCATCACAGACGAGCAACACACTACCGCCAGGGTGCACTGGAGAGTCAGACACTAGACTAGACACCGGAAGCATGGCAAGGTTCATCACAGAAGAGCAACACACTACCGCCAGTGGGCACTGGAGAGTCAGGCACTAGACTAGACACAGGCAGCACAGCAAGGTGCATCACAGAAGAGCAACACACTACCGCCAGGGGGCACTGGAGAGTCAGAAACTAGACTAGACACAGGAAGCATGGCAAGGTGCATCACAGAAGAGCAACACACTACCGCCAGGGAGCACCGGAGAGTCAGACACTAGACTAGACACAGGAAGCACGGAAAGGTGCATCACAGAAGAGCAACACACTACCGCCAGGGGGCACTGGAGAGTCAGACACTAGACTAGACACAGGAGGCACAGCAGGGTGCATCACAGAAGAGCAACACACTACCGCCAAGGGGGAATGAAGAGTCAGATACTAGACTAGACGCAAGAAGCACAGCAAGGTGCATCACAGAAGAGCAACACACTACCGCCAGGGTGCACTGGAGAGTCAGACACTAGACTAGACACAACACAAGAAGCACAGCAAGGTGCATCACAGGAGAGCAACACACTACCGCCAGGGTGCACTGGAGAGTCAGACACTAGACTAGACACAGGAAGCACAGCAAGGTGCATCACAGAAGAGCAACACACTATCGCCAAGGGGCACTGGTGAGTCAGACACTAGACTAGACACAGGAAGCACAGCAAGGTGCATCACAGAAGAGTAACACACTACCGCCAGGGGTCACTGAAGAGTCAGACACTAGACTAGACACAGGAAGCACAGCAAGGTGAATCGCTGAAGAGCAACATGCTATCACCAGGGGGCACTGAAGAGTCAGACACTAGACTAGACACAGGATGCACAGCAATGTGCATCACAGAAGAGCAACGCACTACCGCCAGGTGACACTGGAGAGTCAGACACTAGACTAGACACAGGAAGCACAGCAGGGTGCATCACAGAAGAGCAACACACTGTCGCCAAAGGGGCACTGGAGAGTCAGACACTAGACTAGACACAGGAAGCACGGCAAGGTGCATCACAGAAGAGCAACACACTACCGCCAGGGAGCACTGGAGATTCAGACACTAGACTCGACACAGGAAGCACAGCAACGTGCATCACAGAAGAGGAACACACTACGGCCAGGGGGCACTGGAGAGTCAGACACTAGACTAGACACAAGAAGCACAGCAAGGTGCATCACAGAAGAGCAACACACAGGGGGCACTGGAGAGTCAGACACTAGACTAGACACAGCGGGCACTGGAGAGTTAGACACTAGACTAGACACAGGAAGCACGGCAAGGTGCATTACAGAAGGAAGAGCAACACACTACTGCCAGCGGGCACTGGAGAGTTAGACACTAGACTAGACACAGGAAGCACAGCAGGTGCATAACAGAAGAGCAACACACTACCACCAGGGGGCACTGGAGAGTCAGACACTAGACTAGACACAGGAAGCACGGCAAGGTGCATTACAGAAGGAAGAGCAACACACTACTGCCAGCGGGCACTGGAGAGTTAGACACTAGACTAGACACAGGAAGCACAGCAGGTGCATAACAGAAGAGCAACACACTACCACCAGGGGGCACTGGAGAGTCAGACACTAGACTAGACACAGGAAGCACAGCAAGGTGCATCACAGAAGAGCAACACACTACCGCCAGGGGGCACTGGAGAGTCAGACACTAGACTAGACACAGGAAGCACGGCAAGGTGCATCACAGAAGAGCAACACACTACCGCCAGCGGGCACTGGAGAGTCAGACACTAGACTAGACACAGGAAGCACGGCAAGGTGCATCACAGAAGAGCAACACACTACCGCCAGCAGGCACTGGAGAGTCAGAGACTAGACACAGGAAGCACAGCAGGGTGCATCACAGACGAGCAACACACTACCGCCAGGGTGCACTGGAGAGTCAGACACTAGACTAGACACCGGAAGCATGGCAAGGTTCATCACAGAAGAGCAACACACTACCGCCAGGGGGCACTGGAGAGTCAGGCACTAGACTAGACACATGCAGCACAGCAAGGTGCATCACAGAAGAGCAACGCACTACCGCCAGGGAGCACTGGAGAGTCAGACACTAGACTAGACACCGGAAGCATGGCAAGGTTCATCACAGAAGAGCAACACACTACCGCCAGGGTGCACTGGAGAGTCAGACACTAGACTAGACACCGGAAGCATGGCAAGGTTCATCACAGAAGAGCAACACACTACCGCCAGCGGGCACTGGAGAGTTAGACACTAGACTATACACAGGAAGCACAGCAGGGTGCATTACAGAAGAGCAACACACTGTCGCCAAAGGGGCACTGGAGAGTTAGACACTAGACTAGACACAGGAAGCACGGCAAGGTGCATCACAGAAGAGCAACACGCTACCGCCAGGGGGCACTGGAGAGTCCAACACTAGATTAGACACAGGAAGCACAGCAAGGTGCATCACAGAAGAGCAACACACTATCGCCAGGGTGCACTGGAGGTCAGACACTAGACTAGACACAGGAAGCACTGCAAGGTGCATCACAGAAGAGCAACACACTACCGCCAGCGGGCACTGGAGAGTTAGAAACTAGACTAGACACAGGAAGCACGGCAAGGTGCATCACAGAAGAGCAACACACTACCGCCAGCAGGCACTGGAGAGTCAAAGACTAGACACAGGAAGCACAGCAGGGTGCATCACAGACGAGCAACACACTACCGCCAGGGTGCACTGGAGAGTCAGACACTAGACTAGACACCGGAAGCATGGCAAGGTTCATCACAGAAGAGCAACACACTACCGCCAGGGGGCACTGGAGAGTCAGGCACTAGACTAGACACTTGCAGCACAGCAAGGTGCATCACAGAAGAGCAACGCACTACCGCCAGGGAGCACTGGAGAGTCAGACACTAGACTAGACCCAGGATGCACGGCAAGGTGCTTCACAGAAGAGCAACACACTACCGCCAGCGGGCACTGGAGAGTTAGACACTAGACTAGACACAGGAAGCACTGCAAGGTGCATCACAGAAGAGCAACACACTACCGCCAGCGGGCACTGGAGAGTTAGAAACTAGACTAGACACAGGAAGCACGGCAAGGTGCATCACAGAAGAGCAACACACTACCGCCAGCAGGCACTGGAGAGTCAGAGACTAGACACAGGAAGCACAGCAGGGTGCATCACAGACGAGCAACACACTACCGCCAGGGTGCACTGGAGAGTCAGACACTAGACTAGACACCGGAAGCATGGCAAGGTTCATCACAGAAGAGCAACACACTACCGCCAGTGGGCACTGGAGAGTCAGGCACTAGACTAGACACAGGCAGCACAGCAAGGTGCATCACAGAAGAGCAACACACTACCGCCAGGGGGCACTGGAGAGTCAGAAACTAGACTAGACACAGGAAGCATGGCAAGGTGCATCACAGAAGAGCAACACACTACCGCCAGGGAGCACCGGAGAGTCAGACACTAGACTAGACACAGGAAGCACGGAAAGGTGCATCACAGAAGAGCAACACACTACCGCCAGGGGGCACTGGAGAGTCAGACACTAGACTAGACACAGGAGGCACAGCAGGGTGCATCACAGAAGAGCAACACACTACCGCCAAGGGGGAATGAAGAGTCAGATACTAGACTAGACACAAGAAGCACAGCAAGGTGCATCACAGAAGAGCAACACACTACGCCAGGGTGCACTGGAGAGTCAAACACTAGACTAGACACAACACAAGAAGCACAGCAAGGTGCATCACAGGAGAGCAACACACTACCGCCAGGGTGCACTGGAGAGTCAGACACTAGACTAGACACAGGAAGCACAGCAAGGTGCATCACAGAAGAGCAACACACTATCGCCAAGGGGCACTGGTGAGTCAGACACTAGACTAGACACAGGAAGCACAGCAAGGTGCATCACAGAAGAGTAACACACTACCGCCAGGGGTCACTGAAGAGTCAGACACTAGACTAGACACAGGAAGCACAGCAAGGTGAATCGCTGAAGAGCAACATGCTATCACCAGGGGGCACTGAAGAGTCAGACACTAGACTAGACACAGGATGCACAGCAATGTGCATCACAGAAGAGCAACGCACTACCGCCAGGTGACACTGGAGAGTCAGACACTAGACTAGACACAGGAAGCACAGCAGGGTGCATCACAGAAGAGCAACACACTGTCGCCAAAGGGGCACTGGAGAGTCAGACACTAGACTAGACACAGGAAGCACGGCAAGGTGCATCACAGAAGAGCAACACACTACCGCCAGGGAGCACTGGAGATTCAGACACTAGACTCGACACAGGAAGCACAGCAACGTGCATCACAGAAGAGGAACACACTACGGCCAGGGGGCACTGGAGAGTCAGACACTAGACTAGACACAAGAAGCACAGCAAGGTGCATCACAGAAGAGCAACACACAGGGGGCACTGGAGAGTCAGACACTAGACTAGACACCGGAAGCACAGCAAGGTGCTTCACAGGAGAGCAACACACTACCGCCAGGGGGCACTGGAGAGTCAGACACTAGACTAGACACAGGAAGCACAGTAAGGTGCATCACAGAAGAGCAACACACTACCGCCAGGGGGCACTGGAGAGTCAGACACTAGACTAGACACAGGAAGCACGGCAAGGTGCATCACAGAAGAGCAACACACTACCGCCAGGGAGCACCTGAGAGTCAGACACTAGACTAGACACAGGAAGCACGGCAAGGTGCATCACAGAAGAGCAACACACTACCGCCAGGGAGCACCGGAGAGTCAGACACTAGACTAGACACAGGAAGCACGGCAAGGTGCATCACAGAAGAGCAACACACTACCGCCAGGGGGCACTGGAGAGTCCAACACTAGACTAGACACAGGAAGCACAGCAAGGTGCATTACAGAAGGAAGAGCAACACACTACTGCCAGCGGGCACTGGAGAGTTAGACACTAGACTAGACACAGGAATCACAGCAGGTGCATAACAGAAGAGCAACACACTACCACCAGGGGGAACTGGAGAGTCAGACACTAGACTAGACACAGGAAGCACAGCAGGGTGCATCACAGAAGAGCAACACACTACCGCCAGGAGCCACTGCAGAGTCAGACACTAGACTAGACAAAGGCAGTACAGCAAGATGCATCGCAGAAGAGCAACACACTACCACCAGGGAGCACTGGAGAGTCAGACACTAGACTAGACACAGGAAGCACGGCAAGGTACATCACAGAAGAGCAATACACAGGGGGCACTGGAGAGTCAGACACTAGATTAGACACAGGAAGCACAGCAAGGTGCATCACAGGAGAGCAACACGCTACCGCCAGGGGGCACTGGAGAGTCATACACTAGACTAGACACAGGAAGTACAGCAGGGTGCATCACAGAAGAGTAACACACTACCGCCAGGGGTCACTGAAGAGTCAGACACTAGACTAGACACAGGAAGCACTGCAAGGTGCATCACAGAAGAGCAACACACTACCGCCAGCGGGCACTGGAGAGTTAGAAACTAGACTAGACACAGGAAGCACGGCAAGGTGCATCACAGAAGAGCAACACACTACCGCCAGCAGGCACTGGAGAGTCAGAGACTAGACACAGGAAGCACAGCAGGGTGCATCACAGACGAGCAACACACTACCGCCAGGGTGCACTGGAGAGTCAGACACTAGACTAGACACCGGAAGCATGGCAAGGTTCATCACAGAAGAGCAACACACTACCGCCAGGGGGCACTGGAGAGTCAGGCACTAGACTAGACACATGCAGCACAGCAAGGTGCATCACAGAAGAGCAACGCACTACCGCCAGGGAGCACTGGAGAGTCAGACACTAGACTAGACACCGGAAGCATGGCAAGGTTCATCACAGAAGAGCAACACACTACCGCCAGGGTGCACTGGAGAGTCAGACACTAGACTAGACACCGGAAGCATGGCAAGGTTCATCACAGAAGAGCAACACACTACCGCCAGCAGGCACTGGAGAGTTAGACACTAGACTATACACAGGAAGCACAGCAGGGTGCATTACAGAAGAGCAACACACTGTCGCCAAAGGGGCACTGGAGAGTTAGACACTAGACTAGACACAGGAAGCACGGCAAGGTGCATCACAGAAGAGCAACACGCTACCGCCAGGGGGCACTGGAGAGTCCAACACTAGACTAGACACAGGAAGCACAGCAAGGTGCATCACAGAAGAGCAACACACTATCGCCAGGGTGCACTGGAGGTCAGACACTAGACTAGACACAGGAAGCACTGCAAGGTGCATCACAGAAGAGCAACACACTACCGCCAGCGGGCACTGGAGAGTTAGAAACTAGACTAGACACAGGAAGCACGGCAAGGTGCATCACAGAAGAGCAACACACTACCGCCAGCAGGCACTGGAGAGTCAGAGACTAGACACAGGAAGCACAGCAGGGTGCATCACAGACGAGCAACACACTACCGCCAGGGTGCACTGGAGAGTCAGACACTAGACTAGACACCGGAAGCATGGCAAGGTTCATCACAGAAGAGCAACACACTACCGCCAGGGGGCACTGGAGAGTCAGGCACTAGACTAGACACTTGCAGCACAGCAAGGTGCATCACAGAAGAGCAACGCACTACCGCCAGGGAGCACTGGCGAGTCAGACACTAGACTAGACCCAGGAAGCACGGCAAGGTGCTTCACAGAAGAGCAACACACTACCGCCAGCGGGCACTGGAGAGTTAGACACTAGACTAGACACAGGAAGCACTGCAAGGTGCATCACAGAAGAGCAACACACTACCGCCAGCGGGCACTGGAGAGTTAGAAACTAGACTAGACACAGGAAGCACGGCAAGGTGCATCACAGAAGAGCAACACACTACCGCCAGCAGGCACTGGAGAGTCAGAGACTAGACACAGGAAGCACAGCAGGGTGCATCACAGACGAGCAACACACTACCGCCAGGGTGCACTGGAGAGTCAGACACTAGACTAGACACCGGAAGCATGGCAAGGTTCATCACAGAAGAGCAACACACTACCGCCAGTGGGCACTGGAGAGTCAGGCACTAGACTAGACACAGGCAGCACAGCAAGGTGCATCACAGAAGAGCAACACACTACCGCCAGGGGGCACTGGAGAGTCAGAAACTAGACTAGACACAGGAAGCATGGCAAGGTGCATCACAGAAGAGCAACACACTACCGCCAGGGAGCACCGGAGAGTCAGACACTAGACTAGACACAGGAAGCACGGAAAGGTGCATCACAGAAGAGCAACACACTACCGCCAGGGGGCACTGGAGAGTCAGACACTAGACTAGACACAGGAGGCACAGCAGGGTGCATCACAGAAGAGCAACACACTACCGCCAAGGGGGAATGAAGAGTCAGATACTAGACTAGACGCAAGAAGCACAGCAAGGTGCATCACAGAAGAGCAACACACTACCGCCAGGGTGCACTGGAGAGTCAGACACTAGACTAGACACGACACAAGAAGCACAGCAAGGTTCATCACAGAAGAGCAATACACTACCGCCAGGGTGCACTGGAGAGTCAGACACTAGACTAGACACAGGAAGCACAGCAAGGTGCATCACAGAAGAGCAACACACTATCGCCAAGGGGCACTGGTGAGTCCGACACTAGACTAGACACAGGAAGCACAGCAAGGTGCATCACAGAAGAGTAACACACTACCGCCAGGGGTCACTGAAGAGTCAGACACTAGACTAGACACAGGAAGCACAGCAAGGTGAATCGCTGAAGAGCAACATGCTATCACCAGGGGGCACTGAAGAGTCAGACGCTAGACTAGACACAGGATGCACAGCAATGTGCATCACAGAAGAGCAACGCACTACCGCCAGGTGGCACTGGAGAGTCAGACACTAGACTAGACACAGGAAGCACAGCAGGGTGCATCACAGAAGAGCAACACACTGTCGCCAAAGGGGCACTGGAGAGTCAGACACTAGACTAGACACAGGAAGCACGGCAAGGTGCATCACAGAAGAGCAACACACTACCGCCAGGGAGCACTGGAGATTCAGACACTAGACTCGACACAGGAAGCACAGCAACGTGCATCACAGAAGAGGAACACACTACGGCCAGGGGGCACTGGAGAGTCAGACACTAGACTAGACACAAGAAGCACAGCAAGGTGCATCACAGAAGAGCAACACACAGGGGGCACTGGAGAGTCAGACACTAGACTAGACACCGGAAGCACAGCAAGGTGCTTCACAGGAGAGCAACACACTACCGCCAGGGGGCACTGGAGAGTCAGACACTAGACTAGACACAGGAAGCACAGTAAGGTGCATCACAGAAGAGCAACACACTACCGCCAGGGGGCACTGGAGAGTCAGACACTAGACTAGACACAGCGGGCACTGGAGAGTTAGACACTAGACTAGACACAGGAAGCACGGCAAGGTGCATTACAGAAGGAAGAGCAACACACTACTGCCAGCGGGCACTGGAGAGTTAGACACTAGACTAGACACAGGAAGCACAGCAGGTGCATAACAGAAGAGCAACACACTACCACCAGGGGGCACTGGAGAGTCAGACACTAGACTAGACACAGGAAGCACAGCAAGGTGCATCACAGAAGAGCAACACACTACCGCCAGGGGGCACTGGAGAGTCAGACACTAGACTAGACACAGGAAGCACGGCAAGGTGCATCACAGAAGAGCAACACACTACCGCCAGCGGGCACTGGAGAGTCAGACACTAGACTAGACACAGGAAGCACGGCAAGGTGCATCACAGAAGAGCAACACACTACCGCCAGCAGGCACTGGAGAGTCAGAGACTAGACACAGGAAGCACAGCAGGGTGCATCACAGACGAGCAACACACTACCGCCAGGGTGCACTGGAGAGTCAGACACTAGACTAGACACCGGAAGCATGGCAAGGTTCATCACAGAAGAGCAACACACTACCGCCAGGGGGCACTGGAGAGTCAGGCACTAGACTAGACACATGCAGCACAGCAAGGTGCATCACAGAAGAGCAACGCACTACCGCCAGGGAGCACTGGAGAGTCAGACACTAGACTAGACACCGGAAGCATGGCAAGGTTCATCACAGAAGAGCAACACACTACCGCCAGGGTGCACTGGAGAGTCAGACACTAGACTAGACACCGGAAGCATGGCAAGGTTCATCACAGAAGAGCAGCACACTACCGCCAGCGGGCACTGGAGAGTTAGACACTAGACTATACACAGGAAGCACAGCAGGGTGCATTACAGAAGAGCAACACACTGTCGCCAAAGGGGCACTGGAGAGTTCGACACTAGACTAGACACAGGAAGCACGGCAAGGTGCATCACAGAAGAGCAACACGCTACCGCCAGGGGGCACTGGAGAGTCCAACACTAGATTAGACACAGGAAGCACAGCAAGGTGCATCACAGAAGAGCAACACACTATCGCCAGGGTGCACTGGAGGTCAGACACTAGACTAGACACAGGAAGCACTGCAAGGTGCATCACAGAAGAGCAACACACTACCGCCAGCGGGCACTGGAGAGTTAGAAACTAGACTAGACACAGGAAGCACGGCAAGGTGCATCACAGAAGAGCAACACACTACCGCCAGCAGGCACTGGAGAGTCAAAGACTAGACACAGGAAGCACAGCAGGGTGCATCACAGACGAGCAACACACTACCGCCAGGGTGCACTGGAGAGTCAGACACTAGACTAGACACCGGAAGCATGGCAAGGTTCATCACAGAAGAGCAACACACTACCGCCATGGGGCACTGGAGAGTCAGGCACTAGACTAGACACTTGCAGCACAGCAAGGTGCATCACAGAAGAGCAACGCACTACCGCCAGGGAGCACTGGAGAGTCAGACACTAGACTAGACCCAGGAAGCACGGCAAGGTGCTTCACAGAAGAGCAACACACTACCGCCAGCGGGCACTGGAGAGTTAGACACTAGACTAGACACAGGAAGCACTGCAAGGTGCATCACAGAAGAGCAACACACTACCGCCAGCGGGCACTGGAGAGTTAGAAACTAGACTAGACACAGGAAGCACGGCAAGGTGCATCACAGAAGAGCAACACACTACCGCCAGCAGGCACTGGAGAGTCAGAGACTAGACACAGGAAGCACAGCAGGGTGCATCACAGACGAGCAACACACTACCGCCAGGGTGCACTGGAGAGTCAGACACTAGACTAGACACCGGAAGCATGGCAAGGTTCATCACAGAAGAGCAACACACTACCGCCAGTGGGCACTGGAGAGTCAGGCACTAGACTAGACACAGGCAGCACAGCAAGGTGCATCACAGAAGAGCAACACACTACCGCCAGGGGGCACTGGAGAGTCAGAAACTAGACTAGACACAGGAAGCATGGCAAGGTGCATCACAGAAGAGCAACACACTACCGCCAGGGAGCACCGGAGAGTCAGACACTAGACTAGACACAGGAAGCACGGAAAGGTGCATCACAGAAGAGCAACACACTACCGCCAGGGGGCACTGGAGAGTCAGACACTAGACTAGACACAGGAGGCACAGCAGGGTGCATCACAGAAGAGCAACACACTACCGCCAAGGGGGAATGAAGAGTCAGATACTAGACTAGACGCAAGAAGCACAGCAAGGTGCATCACAGAAGAGCAACACACTACCGCCAGGGTGCACTGGAGAGTCAGTCACTAGACTAGACACAACACAAGAAGCACAGCAAGGTGCATCACAGGAGAGCAACACACTACCGCCAGGGTGCACTGGAGAGTCAGACACTAGACTAGACACAGGAAGCACAGCAAGGTGCATCACAGAAGAGCAACACACTATCGCCAAGGGGCACTGGTGAGTCAGACACTAGACTAGACACAGGAAGCACAGCAAGGTGCATCACAGAAGAGTAACACACTACCGCCAGGGGTCACTGAAGATTCAGACACTAGACTAGACACAGGAAGCACAGCAAGGTGAATCGCTGAAGAGCAACATGCTATCACCAGGGGGCACTGAAGAGTCAGACACTAGACTAGACACAGGATGCACAGCAATGTGCATCACAGAAGAGCAACGCACTACCGCCAGGTGACACTGGAGTGTCAGACACTAGACTAGACACAGGAAGCACAGCAGGGTGCATCACAGAAGAGCAACACACTGTCGCCAAAGGGGCACTGGAGAGTCAGACACTAGACTAGACACAGGAAGCACGGCAAGGTGCATCACAGAAGAGCAACACACTACCGCCAGGGAGCACTGGAGATTCAGACACTAGACTCGACACAGGAAGCACAGCAACGTGCATCACAGAAGAGGAACACACTACGGCCAGGGGGCACTGGAGAGTCAGACACTAGACTAGACACAAGAAGCACAGCAAGGTGCATCACAGAAGAGCAACACACAGGGGGCACTGGAGAGTCAGACACTAGACTAGACACCGGAAGCACAGCAAGGTGCTTCACAGGAGAGCAACACACTACCGCCAGGGGGCACTGGAGAGTCAGACACTAGACTAGACACAGGAAGCACAGTAAGGTGCATCACAGAAGAGCAACACACTACCGCCAGGGGGCACTGGAGAGTCAGACACTAGACTAGACACAGCGGGCACTTGAGAGTTAGACACTAGACTAGACACAGGAAGCACGGCAAGGTGCATTACAGAAGGAAGAGCAACACACTACTGCCAGCGGGCACTGGAGAGTTAGACACTAGACTAGACACAGGAAGCACAGCAGGTGCATAACAGAAGAGCAACACACTACCACCAGGGGGCACTGGAGAGTCAGACACTAGACTAGACACAGGAAGCACAGCAAGGTGCATCACAGAAGAGCAACACACTACCGCCAGGGGGCACTGGAGAGTCAGACACTAGACTAGACACAGGAAGCAGGGCAAGGTGCATCACAGAAGAGCAACACACTACCGCCAGGGAGCACCTGAGAGTCAGACACTAGACTAGACACAGGAAGCACGGCAAGGTGCATCACAGAAGAGCAACACACTACCGCCAGGGAGCACCGGAGAGTCAGACACTAGACTAGACACAGGAAGCACGGCAAGGTGCATCACAGAAGAGCAACACACTACCGCCAGGGGGCACTGGAGAGTCCAACACTAGACTAGACACAGGAAGCACAGCAAGGTGCATTACAGAAGGAAGAGCAACACACTACTGCCAGCGGGCACTGGAGAGTTAGACACTAGACTAGACACAGGAATCACAGCAGGTGCATAACAGAAGAGCAACACACTACCACCAGGGGGAACTGGAGAGTCAGACACTAGACTAGACACAGGAAGCACAGCAGGGTGCATCACAGAAGAGCAACACACTACCGCCAGGAGCCACTGCAGAGTCAGACACTAGACTAGACAAAGGCAGTACAGCAAGATGCATCGCAGAAGAGCAACACACTACCACCAGGGAGCACTGGAGAGTCAGACACTAGACTAGACACAGGAAGCACGGCAAGGTACATCACAGAAGAGCAACACACAGGGGGCACTGGAGAGTCAGACACTAGATTAGACACAGGAAGCACAGCAAGGTGCATCACAGGAGAGCAACACGCTACCGCCAGGGGGCACTGGAGAGTCATACACTAGACTAGACACAGGAAGTACAGCAGGGTGCATCACAGAAGAGTAACACACTACCGCCAGGGGTCACTGAAGAGTCAGACACTAGACTAGACACAGGAAGCACAGCAAGGTGAATCGCTTAAGAGCAACATGCTATCACCAGGGGGCACTGAAGAGTCAGACTCTAGACTAGACACAGGATGCACAGCAAGGTGCATCACAGAAGAGCAACGCACTACCGCCAGGTGGCACTGGAGAGTCAGACACTAGACTAGACACAGGAAGCACAGCAGGGTGCATCACAGAAGAGCAACACACTGTCGCCAAAGGGGCACTGGAGAGTCAGACACTAGACTAGACACAGGAAGCACAGCAGGGTGCATCACAGAAGAGCAACACACTGTCGCCAAAGGGGCATTGGAGAGTCAGACACTAGACTAGACACAGGAAGCACGGCAAGGTGCATCTCAGAAGAGCAACACACTACCGCCAGGGAGCACTGGAGATTCAGACACTAGACTAGACACAGGAAGCACAGCAAGGTGCATCACAGAAGAGGAACACACTACGGCCAGGAGGCACTGGAGAGTCAGACACTAGACTAGACACAGGAAGCACAGCAAGGTGCATCACAGAAGAGGAACACACTCCGCCAGGGGGCACTGGAGAGTCAGACACTAGACTAGACACAGGAAGTACAGTAAGGTGCATCACAGAAGAGCAACACACTACCGCCAGGGGGCACTGGAGAGTCAGACACTAGACTAGACACAGCAAGCACAGCAGGTGCATCTCAGAAGAGCAACACACTACCACCAGGGGGCACTGGAGAGTCAGACACTAGATTAGACACAGGAAGCACAGCAGGGTGCATCACAGAAGAGCAACACACTACCGCCAGGGGCCACTGGAGAGTCAGACACTAGACTAGACAAAAGCAGCACAGCAAGATGCATCACAGAGGAGCAACACACTACCACCAGGGAGCACTGGAGAGTCGGACACTAGACTAGACACAGGAAGCACGGCAAGGTGCATCACAGAAGAGCAACACACAGGGGGCACTGGAGAGTCAGACACTAGACTAGACACAGGAAGCACAGCAAGGTGCATCACAGGAGAGCAAAACACTACCTCCAGGGGCACTGGAGAGTCAGGCACTAGACTAGAGACAGGAAGCACAGCAAGGTGCATCACATAAGAGTAACACACTACCGCCAGGGGGCACTGGAGAGTCAGACACTAGACTAGACACAGGAAGCAAAGCAAGGTGCATCACAGAAGAGCAACACACTACTGCCAGCGGGCACTGGAGAGTTTTACTCTAGACTAGACACAGGAAGCACGGCAAGGTGCATCACAGAAGAGCAACACACTACCGCCAGCGGGCACTGGAGAGTTAGACACTAGACTAGACACAGGAAGCACAGCAGGGTGCATCACAGAAGAGCAACACACTACCGCCAGGGTGCACTGGAGAGTCGGACACTAGACTAGACACCGGAAGCATGGCAAGGTTCATCACAGAAGAGCAACACACTACCGCCAGCGGGCACTGGAGAGTTAGACACTAGACTATACACAGGAAGCACGGCAAGGTGCATTACAGAAGGAAGAGCAACACACTACTGCCAGCGGGCACTGGAGAGTTAGACACTAGACTAGACACAGGAAGCACGGCAAGGTGCATCACAGAAGAGCAACACGCTACCACCAGGGGGCACTGGAGAGTCAGACACTAGACTAGATACCGGAAGCACGGCAAGGTGCATCACAGAAGAGCAACACACTACCGCCAGGGGGCACTGGAGAGTCAGACACTAGACTAGACACAGGAAGCACAGCAAGGTGCATCACAGAAGAGGAACACACTCCGCCAGGGGGCACTGGAGAGTCAGACACTAGACTAGACACAGCAAGCACAGCAGGTGCATCACAGAAGAGCAACACACTACCACCAGGGGGCACTGGAGAGTCAGACACTAGATTAGACACAGGAAGCACAGCAGGGTGCATCACAGAAGAGCAACACACTACCGCCAGGGGCCACTGGAGAGTCTTACACTAGACTAGACAAAAGCAGCACAGCAAGATGCATCACAGAGGAGCAACACACTACCACCAGGGAGCACTGGAGAGTCGGACACTAGACTAGACACAGGAAGCACGGCAAGGTGCATCACAGAAGAGCAACACAAAGGGGGCACTGGAGAGTCAGACACTAGACTAGACACAGGAAGCACGGCAAGGTGCATCACAGAAGAGCAACACAAAGGGGGCACTGGAGAGTCAGACACTAGACTAGACACAGGAAGTACAGTAAGGTGCATCACAGGGGGCACTGGAGAGTCAGACACTAGACTAGACACAGCAAGCACAGCAGGTGCATCACAGAAGAGCAACACACTACCACCAGGGGGCACTGGAGAGTCAGACACTAGATTAGACACAGGAAGCACAGCAGGGTGCATCACAGAAGAGCAACACACTACCGCCAGGGGCCACTGGAGAGTCTTACACTAGACTAGACAAAAGCAGCACAGCAAGATGCATCACAGAGGAGCAACACACTACCACCAGGGAGCACTGGAGAGTCGGACACTAGACTAGACACAGGAAGCACGGCAAGGTGCATCACAGAAGAGCAACACAAAGGGGGCACTGGAGAGTCAGACACTAGACTAGACACAGGAAGCACAGCAAGGTGCATCACAGGAGAGCAAAACACTACCTCCAGGGGCACTGGAGAGTCAGGCACTAGACTAGAGACAGGAAGCACAGCAAGGTGCATCACATAAGAGTAACACACTACCGCCAGGGGGCACTGGAGAGTCAGACACTAGACTAGACACAGGAAGCAAAGCAAGGTGCATCACAGAAGAGCAACACACTACTGCCAGCGGGCACTGGAGAGTTTTACTCTAGACTAGACACAGGAAGCACGGCAAGGTACATCACAGAAGAGCAACACACTACCGCCAGCGGGCACTGGAGAGTTAGACACTAGACTAGACACAGGAAGCACAGCAAGGTGCCTCACAGAAGAGCAACACACTACCGCCAGCGGGCACTGGAGAGTTAGACACTAGACACAGGAAGCACGGCAAGGTGCATCACAGAAGAGCAACACACTACCGCCAGTAGGAACTGGAGAGTCAGAGACTACACACAGGAAGCAGAGCAGGGTGCATCACAGAAGAGCAACACACTACCGCCAGGGTGCACTGGAGAGTCAGACACTAGACTAGACACCGGAAGCATGGCAAGGTTCATCACAGAAGAGCAACACACTACCGCCAGCGGACACTGGAGAGTTAGACACTAGACTAGACACAGGAAGCACGGCAAGGTGCATTACAGAAGGAAGAACAACACACTACTGCCAGTGGGCACTGGAGAGTTAAACACTAGACTAGACACAGGAAGCACGGCAAGGTGCATCACAGAAGAGCAACACGCTACCACCAGGGGGCACTGGAGAGTCAGACACTAGACTAGATACCGGAAGCACGGCAAGGTGCATCACAGAAGAGCAACACACTACCGCCAGGGGGCACTGGAGAGTCAGACACTAGACTAGACACAGGAAGTACAGCAGGGTGCATCACAGAAGAGCAACACACTACCCCCAGGGAGCACTGGAGAGTCAGACACTAGACTAGACACAGGAAGCGCACACAGCAAGGCGCATCACAGAAGAGCAACATATGAACAGGCTATCGCCAGAGGATACTGGAGTGTCAGACACTAGACTAGACACTGGAAGCACAGCAAGGTGCATCACAGAAGAGCAACACGCTACCACCAGGGGGCACTGGAGAGTCAGACACTAGACTAGACACAGGAAGCACAGCAAGGTGCATCACATAAGAGCAACACACTACCACCAGGGGGCACTGGAGAGTCAGACACTAGACTAGACACAGGAAGCACGGCAAGGTGCATCACAGAAGAGCAACACACTACCGCCAGGGAGCACCGGAGAGTCAGACACTAGACTAGACACAGGAAGCACAGCAACGTGCATCACAGAAGAGCAACACACTACCGCCAGGGAGCACTGGATAGTCAGACACTAGACTAGACACAGGAAGCACGGCAAGATGCATCACAGGAGAGCAACACACTACAACCAGGGGGCACTGGAGAGTCAGACACCAGACTAGACACAGGAGGCACAGCAGGGTGCATCACAGAATAGCAACACACTACCGCCAGGGCGCACTGGAGAGTCAGACACAAGACTAGAAACAGGAAGCATGGCAAGGTTCATCACAGAAGAGCAACACACTACCGCCAGCGGGCACTGGAGAGTTAGACACTAGACTAGACACAGGAAGCACGGCAAGGTGCATTACAGAAGGAAGAGCAACACACTACTGCCAGCGGGCACTGGAGAGTTAGACACTAGACTAGACACCGGAAGCACGGCAAGGTGCATCACAGAAGAGCAACACACTACCGCCAGTAGGAACTGGAGAGTCAGAGACTACACACAGGAAGCAGAGCAGGGTGCATCACAGAAGAGCAACACACTACCTCCAGGGTGCACTGGAGAGTCAGACACTAGACTAGACACCGGAAGCATGGCAAGGTTCATCACAGAAGAGCAACACACTACTGCCAGCGGGCACTGGAGAGTTAGACACTAGACTAGACACAGGAAGCACGGCAAGGTGCATTACAGAAGGAAGAGCAACACACTACTGCCAGCGGGCACTGGAGAGTTAGACACTAGACTAGACACAGGAAGCACAGCAAGGTGCATCACAGAAGAGCAACACACTACCACCAGGGGGCACTGGAGAGTCAGACACTAGACTAGACAAAGGAAGCACAGCAGGGTTCATCACAGAAGAGCAACACACTACCGCCAGGAGCCACTGGAGAGTCAGACACTAGACTAGACAAAGGCAGCACAGTAAGATGCATCGCAGAAGAGCAACACACTACCACCAGGGAGCACTGGAGAGTCAGACACTAGACTAGACACAGGAAGCACGGCAAGGTGCATCACAGAAGAGCAACACACAGGGGGCACTGGAGAGTCAGACACTAGATTAGACACAGGAAGCACAGCAAGGTGCATCACAGGAGAGCAACACGCTACCGGCAGGGGGCACTGGAGAGTCAGACACTAGACTAGACACCGGAAGCACGGCAAGGTGCATCACAGAAGAGCAACACACTACCGCCAGGGGGCACTGGAGAGTCGGACACTAGACTAGACACAGGAAGCACACACAGCAAGGTGCATCACAGAAGAGCAACATATGAAAACGCTATCGCCAGAGGATACTGGAGAGTCAGACACTAGACTAGACACTGGAAGCACGGCAAGGTGCATCACAGAAGAGCAACACACTACCGCCAGGGAGCACTGGAGATTCAGACACTAGACTAGACACAGGAAGCACAGCAAGGTGCATCACAGAAGAGGAACACACTACGGCCAGGGGGCACTGGAGAGTCAGACACTAGACTAGACACAAGAAGCACAGCAAGGTGCATCACAGAAGAGCAACACACAGGGGGCACTGGAGAGTCAGACACTAGACTAGACACCGGAAGCACAGCAAGGTGCTTCACAGGAGAGCAACACACTACCGCCAGGGGGCACTGGAGAGTCAGACACTAGACTAGACACAGGAAGCACAGTAAGGTGCATCACAGAAGAGCAACACACTACCGCCAGGGGGCACTGGAGAGTCAGACACTAGACTAGACACAGCGGGCACTGGAGAGTTGGACACTAGACTAGACACAGGAAGCATGGCAAGGTGCATTACAGAAGGAAGAGCAACACACTACTGCCAGCGGGCACTGGAGAGTTAGACACTAGACTAGACACATGAAGCACAGCAGGTGCATAACAGAAGAGCAACACACTACCACCAGGGGGCACTGGAGAGTCAGACACTAGACTAGACACAGGAAGCACAGCAGGGTGCATCACAGAAGAGCAACACACTACCGCCAGGAGCCACTGCAGAGTCAGACACTAGACTAGACAAAGGCAGCACAGCAAGATGCATCGCAGAAGAGCAACACACTACCACCAGGGAGCACTGGAGAGTCAGACACTAGACTAGACACAGGAAGCACGGCAAGGTGCATCACAGAAGAGCAACACACAGGGGGCACTGGAGAGTGAGAGAATAGATTAGACACAGGAAGCACAGCAAGGTGCATCACAGGAGAGCAACACGCTACCGCCAGGGTGCACTGGAGAGTCAGACACTAGACTAGAAGCACGGCAAGGTGCATCAAAGAAGAGCAACACACTACCGCCAGCAGGCACTGGAGAGTCAGAGACTAGACACAGGAAGCACAGCAGGGTGCATCACAGACGAGCAACACACTACCGCCAGGGTGCACTGGAGAGTCAGACACTAGACTAGACACCGGAAGCATGGCAAGGTTCATCACAGAAGAGCAACACACTACCGCCAGTGGGCACTGGAGAGTCAGGCACTGGACTAGACACAGGCAGCACAGCAAGGTGCATCACAGAAGAGCAACACACTACCGCCAGGGAGCACCAGAGAGTCAGACACTAGACTAGACACAGGAAGCACGGAAAGGTGCATCACAGAAGAGCAACACACTACCGCCAGGGGGCACTGGAGAGTCAGACACTAGACTAGACACAGGAGGCACAGCAAGGTGCATCACAGAAGAGCAACACACTACCGCCAGGGTGCACTGGAGAGTCAGACACTAGACTAGACACGACACAAGAAGCACAGCAAGGTGCATCACAGAAGAGCAACACACTACCGCCAGGGTGCACTGGAGAGTCAGACACTAGACTAGACACAGGAAGCACAGCAAGGTGCATCACAGAAGAGCAACACACTATCGCCAAGGGGCACTGGTGAGTCAGACACTAGACTAGACACAGGAAGCACAGCAAGGTGCATCACAGAAGAGTAACACACTACCGCCAGGGGTCACTGAAGAGTCAGACACTAGACTAGACACAGGAAGCACAGCAAGGTGAATCGCTGAAGAGCAACATGCTATCACCAGGGGGCACTGAAGAGTCAGACACTAGACTAGACACAGGATGCACAGCAATGTGCATCACAGAAGAGCAACGCACTACCGCCAGGTGGCACTGGAGAGTCAGACACTAGACTAGACACAGGAAGCACAGCAGGGTGCATCACAGAAGAGCAACACACTGTCGCCAAAGGGGCACTGGAGAGTCAGACACTAGACTAGACACAGGAAGCACGGCAAGGTGCATCACAGAAGAGCAACACACTACCGCCAGGGAGCACTGGAGATTCAGACACTAGACTCGACACAGGAAGCACAGCAACGTGCATCACAGAAGAGGAACACACTACGGCCAGGGGGCACTGGAGAGTCAGACACTAGACTAGACACAAGAAGCACAGCAAGGTGCATCACAGAAGAGCAACACACAGGGGGCACTGGAGAGTCAGACACTAGACTAGACACCGGAAGCACAGCAAGGTGCTTCACAGGAGAGCAACACACTACCGCCAGGGGGCACTGGAGAGTCAGACACTAGACTAGACACAGGAAGCACAGTAAGGTGCATCACAGAAGAGCAACACACTACCGCCAGGGGGCACTGGAGAGTCAGACACTAGACTAGACACAGCGGGCACTGGAGAGTTAGACACTAGACTAGACACAGGAAGCACGGCAAGGTGCATTACAGAAGGAAGAGCAACACACTACTGCCAGCGGGCACTGGAGAGTTAGACACTAGACTAGACACAGGAAGCACAGCAGGTGCATAACAGAAGAGCAACACACTACCACCAGGGGGCACTGGAGAGTCAGACACTAGACTAGACACAGGAAGCACGGCAAGGTGCATCACAGAAGAGCAACACACTACCGCCAGGGAGCACCGGAGAGTCAGACACTAGACTAGACACAGGAAGCACGGCAAGGTGCATCACAGAAGAGCAACACACTACCGCCAGGGGGCACTGGAGAGTCCAACACTAGACTAGACACAGGAAGCACAGCAAGGTGCATTACAGAAGGAAGAGCAACACACTACTGCCAGCGGGCACTGGAGAGTTAGACACTAGACACAGGAATCACAGCAGGTGCATAACAGAAGAGCAACACACTACCACCAGGGGGCACTGGAGAGTCAGACACTAGACTAGACACAGGAAGCACAGCAGGGTGCATCACAGAAGAGCAACACACTACCGCCAGGGAGCACTGGAGAGTCAGACACTAGACTAGACACAGGAAGCACGGCAAGGTGCATCACAGAAGAGCAACACACAGGGGGCACTGGAGAGTCAGACACTAGATTAGACACAGGAAGCACAGCAAGGTGCATCACAGGAGAGCAACACGCTACCGCCAGGGGGCACTGGAGAGTCATACACTAGACTAGACACAGGAAGTACAGCAGGGTGCATCACAGAAGAGTAACACACTACCGCCAGGGGTCACTGAAGAGTCAGACACTAGACTAGACACAGGAAGCACAGCAAGGTGAATCGCTGAAGAGCAACATGCTATCACCAGGGGGCACTGAAGAGTCAGACTCTAGACTAGACACAGGATGCACAGCAAGGTGTATCACAGAAGAGCAACGCACTACCGCCAGGTGGCACTGGAGAGTCAGACACTAGACTAGACACAGGAAGCACAGCAGGGTGCATCACAGAAGAGCAACACACTGTCGCCAAAGGGGCACTGGAGAGTCAGACACTAGACTAGACACAGGAAGCACAGCAGGGTGCATCACAGAAGAGAAACACACTGTCGCCAAAGGGGCATTGGAGAGTCAGACACTAGACTAGACACAGGAAGCACGGCAAGGTGCATCTCAGAAGAGCAACACACAGGGGGCACTGGAGAGTCAGACACTAGACTAGACACAGGAAGCACAGCAAGGTGCATCACAGAAGAGGAACACACTACGGCCAGGAGGCACTGGAGAGTCAGACACTAGACTAGACACAGGAAGCACAGCAAGGTGCATCACAGAAGAGGAACACACTCCGCCAGGGGGCACTGGAGAGTCAGACACTAGACTAGACACAGGAAGTACAGTAAGGTGCATCACAGAAGAGCAACACACTACCGCCAGGGGGCACTGGAGAATCAGACACTAGACTAGACACAGCAAGCACAGTAGGTGCATCTCAGAAGAGCAACACACTACCACCAGGGGGCACTGGAGAGTCAGACACTAGATTAGACACAGGAAGCACAGCAGGGTGCATCACAGAAGAGCAACACACTACCGCCAGGGGCCACTGGAGAGTCAGACACTAGACTAGACAAAAGCAGCACAGCAAGATGCATCACAGAGGAGCAACACACTACCACCAGGGAGCACTGGAGAGTCGGACACTAGACTAGACACAGGAAGCACGGCAAGGTGCATCACAGAAGAGCAACACACGGGGGGCACTGGAGAGTCAGACACTAGACTAGACACAGGAAGCACAGCAAGGTGCATCACAGGAGAGCAAAACACTACCTCCAGGGGCACTGGAGAGTCAGGCACTAGACTAGAGACAGGAAGCACAGCAAGGTGCATCACATAAGAGTAACACACTACCGCCAGGGGGCACTGGAGAGTCAGACACTAGACTAGACACAGGAAGCAAAGCAAGGTGCATCACAGAAGAGCAACACACTACTGCCAGCGGGCACTGGAGAGTTTTACTCTAGACTAGACACAGGAAGCACGGCAAGGTGCATCACAGAAGAGCAACACACTACCGCCAGCGGGCACTGGAGAGTTAGACACTAGACTAGACACAGGAAGCTCAGCAAGGTGCCTCACAGAAGAGCAACACACTACCGCCAGTAGGAACTGGAGAGTCAGAGACTACACACAGGAAGCAGAGCAGGGTGCATCACAGAAGAGCAACACACTACCGCCAGGGTGCACTGGAGAGTCAGACACTAGACTAGACACCGGAAGCATGGCAAGTTTCATCACAGAAGAGCAACACACTACCGCCAGCGGGCACTGGAGAGTTAGACACTAGACTAGACACAGGAAGCACGGCAAGGTGCATTACAGAAGGAAGAGCAACACACTACTGCCAGCGGGCACTGGAGAGTTAGACACTAGACTAGACACAGGAAGCACGGCAAGGTGCATCACAGAAGAGCAACACGCTACCACCAGGGGGCACTGGAGAGTCAGACACTAGACTAGATACCGGAAGCACGGCAAGGTGCATCACAGAAGAGCAACACACTACCGCCAGGGGGCACTGGAGAGTCAGACACTAGACTAGACACAGGAAGCACAGCAAGGTGCATCACAGAAGAGGAACACACTCCGCCAGGGGGCACTGGAGAGTCAGACACTAGACTAGACACAGGAAGTACAGTAAGGTGCATCACAGAAGAGCAACACACTACCGCCAGGGGGCACTGGAGAGTCAGACACTAGACTAGACACAGCAAGCACAGCAGGTGCATCTCAGAAGAGCAACACACTACCACCAGGGGGCACTGGAGAGTCAGACACTAGATTAGACACAGGAAGCACAGCAGGGTGCATCACAGAAGAGCAACACACTACCGCCAGGGGCCACTGGAGAGTCAGACACTAGACTAGACAAAAGCAGCACAGCAAGATGCATCACAGAGGAGCAACACACTACCACCAGGGAGCACTGGAGAGTCGGACACTAGACTAGACACAGGAAGCACGGCAAGGTGCATCACAGAAGAGCAACACACGGGGGGCACTGGAGAGTCAGACACTAGACTAGACACAGGAAGCACAGCAAGGTGCATCACAGGAGAGCAACGCACTACCGCCAGGTGGCACTGGAGAGTCAGACACTAGACTAGACACAGGAAGCACAGCAGGGTGCATCACAGAAGAGCAACACACTGTCGCCAAAGGGGCACTGGAGAGTCAGACACTAGACTAGACACAGGAAGCACAGCAGGGTGCATCACAGAAGAGCAACACACTGTCGCCAAAGGGGCATTGGAGAGTCAGACACTAGACTAGACACAGGAAGCACGGCAAGGTGCATCTCAGAAGAGCAACACACTACCGCCAGGGAGCACTGGAGATTCAGACACTAGACTAGACACAGGAAGCACAGCAAGGTGCATCACAGAAGAGGAACACACTACGGCCAGGAGGCACTGGAGAGTCAGACACTAGACTAGACACAGGAAGCACAGCAAGGTGCATCACAGAAGAGGAACACACTCCGCCAGGGGGCACTGGAGAGTCAGACACTAGACTAGACACAGGAAGTACAGTAAGGTGCATCACAGAAGAGCAACACACTCCCGCCAGGGGGCACTGGAGAGTCAGACACTAGACTAGACACAGCAAGCACAGCAGGTGCATCTCAGAAGAGCAACACACTACCACCAGGGGGCACTGGAGAGTCAGACACTAGATTAGACACAGGAAGCACAGCAGGGTGCATCACAGAAGAGCAACACACTACCGCCAGGGGCCACTGGAGAGTCAGACACTAGACTAGACAAAAGCAGCACAGCAAGATGCATCACAGAGGAGCAACACACTACCACCAGGGAGCACTGGAGAGTCGGACACTAGACTAGACACAGGAAGCACGGCAAGGTGCATCACAGAAGAGCAACACACGGGGGGCACTGGAGAGTCAGACACTAGACTAGACACAGGAAGCACAGCAAGGTGCATCACAGGAGAGCAAAACACTACCTCCAGGGGCACTGGAGAGTCAGGCACTAGACTAGAGACAGGAAGCACAGCAAGGTGCATCACATAAGAGTAACACACTACCGCCAGGGGGCACTGGAGAGTCAGACACTAGACTAGACACAGGAAGCAAAGCAAGGTGCATCACAGAAGAGCAACACACTACTGCCAGCGGGCACTGGAGAGTTTTACTCTAGACTAGACACAGGAAGCACGGCAAGGTGCATCACAGAAGAGCAACACACTACCGCCAGCGGGCACTGGAGAGTTAGACACTAGACTAGACACAGGAAGCTCAGCAAGGTGCCTCACAGAAGAGCAACACACTACCGCCAGTAGGAACTGGAGAGTCAGAGACTACACACAGGAAGCAGAGCAGGGTGCATCACAGAAGAGCAACACACTACCGCCAGGGTGCACTGGAGAGTCAGACACTAGACTAGACACCGGAAGCATGGCAAGGTTCATCACAGAAGAGCAACACACTACCGCCAGCGGGCACTGGAGAGTCAGACACTAGACTAGATACCGGAAGCACGGCAAGGTGCATCACAGAAGAGCAACACACTACCGCCAGGGGGCACTGGAGAGTCAGACACTAGACTAGACACAGGAAGCACAGCAAGGTGCATCACAGAAGAGGAACACACTCCGCCAGGGGGCACTGGAGAGTCAGACACTAGACTAGACACAGGAAGTACAGTAAGGTGCATCACAGAAGAGCAACACACTACCGCCAGGGGGCACTGGAGAGTCAGACACTAGACTAGACACAGCAAGCACAGCAGGTGCATCACAGAAGAGCAACACACTACCACCAGGGGGCACTGGAGAGTCAGACACTAGATTAGACACAGGAAGCACAGCAGGGTGCATCACAGAAGAGCAACACACTACCGCCAGGGGCCACTGGAGAGTCAGACACTAGACTAGACAAAAGCAGCACAGCAAGATGCATCACAGAGGAGCAACACACTACCACCAGGGAGCACTGGAGAGTCGGACACTAGACTAGACACAGGAAGCACGGCAAGGTGCATCACAGAAGAGCAACACACAGGGGGCACTGGAGAGTCAGACACTAGACTAGACACAGGAAGCACAGCAAGGTGCATCACAGGAGAGCAAAACACTACCTCCAGGGGCACTGGAGAGTCAGGCACTAGACTAGAGACAGGAAGCACAGCAAGGTGCATCACATAAGAGTAACACACTACCGCCAGGGGGCACTGGAGAGTCAGACACTAGACTAGACACAGGAAGCAAAGCAAGGTGCATCACAGAAGAGCAACACACTACTGCCAGCGGGCACTGGAGAGTTTTACTCTAGACTAGACACAGGAAGCACGGCAAGGTGCATCACAGAAGAGCAACACACTACCGCCAGCGGGCACTGGAGAGTTAGACACTAGACTAGACACAGGAAGCACAGCAAGGTGCCTCACAGAAGAGCAACACACTACCGCCAGCGGGCACTGGAGAGTTAGACACTAGACTAGACACAGGAAGCACGGCAAGGTGCATCACAGAAGAGCAACACACTACCGCCAGTAGGAACTGGAGAGTCAGAGACTACACACAGGAAGCAGAGCAGGGTGCATCACAGAAGAGCAACACACTACCGCCAGGGTGCACTGGAGAGTCAGACACTAGACTAGACACCGGAAGCATGGCAAGGTTCATCACAGAAGAGCAACACACTACCGCCAGCGGGCACTGGAGAGTTAGACACTAGACTAGACACAGGAAGCACGGCAAGGTGCATTACAGAAGGAAGAGCAACACACTACTGCCAGCGGGCACTGGAGAGTTAGACACTAGACTAGACACAGGAAGCGCACACAGCAAGGCGCATCACAGAAGAGCAACATATGAACAGGCTATCGCCAGAGGATACTGGAGAGTCAGACACTAGACTAGACACTGGAAGCACAGCAAGGTGCATCACAGAAGAGCAACACGCTACCACCAGGGGGCACTGGAGAGTCAGACACTAGACTAGACACAGGAAGCACAGCAAGGTGCATCACATAAGAGCAACACACTACCACCAGGGGGCACTGGAGAGTCAGACACTAGACTAGACACAGGAAGCACGGCAAGGTGCATCACAGAAGAGCAACACACTACCGCCAGGGAGCACCGGAGAGTCAGACACTAGACTAGACACAGGAAGCACAGCAACGTGCATCACAGAAGAGCAACACACTACCGCCAGGGAGCACTGGATAGTCAGACACTAGACTAGACACAGGAAGCACGGCAAGATGCATCACAGGAGAGCAACACACTACAACCAGGGGGCACTGGAGAGTCAGACACCAGACTAGACACAGGAGGCACAGCAGGGTGCATCACAGAATAGCAACACACTACCGCCAGGGCGCACTGGAGAGTCAGACACAAGACTAGAAACAGGAAGCATGGCAAGGTTCATCACAGAAGAGCAACACACTACCGCCAGCGGGCACTGGAGAGTTAGACACTAGACTAGACACAGGAAGCACGGCAAGGTGCATTACAGAAGGAAGAGCAACACACTACTGCCAGCGGGCATTGGAGAGTTAGACACTAGACTAGACACCGGAAGCACGGCAAGGTGCATCACAGAAGAGCAACACACTACCGCCAGTAGGAACTGGAGAGTCAGAGACTACACACAGGAAGCAGAGCAGGGTGCATCACAGAAGAGCAACACACTACCGCCAGGGTGCACTGGAGAGTCATACACTAGACTAGACACCGGAAGCATGGCAAGGTTCATCACAGAAGAACAACACACTACTGCCATCGGGCACTGGAGAGTTAGACACTAGACTAGACACAGGAAGCACGGCAAGGTGCATTACAGAAGGAAGAGCAACACACTACTGCCAGCGGGCACTGGAGAGTTAGACACTAGACTAGACACAGGAAGCACAGCAAGGTGCATCACAGAAGAGCAACACACTACCACCAGGGGGCACTGGAGAGTCAGACACTAGACTAGACACAGGAAGCACAGCAGGGTTCATCACAGAAGAGCAACACACTACCGCCAGGAGCCACTGGAGAGTCAGACACTAGACTAGACAAAGGCAGCACAGTAAGATGCATCGCAGAAGAGCAACACACTACCACCAGGGAGCACTGGAGAGTCAGACACTAGACTAGACACAGGAAGCACGGCAAGGTGCATCACAGAAGAGCAACACACAGGGGGCACTGGAGAGTCAGACACTAGATTAGACACAGGAAGCACAGAAAGGTGCATCACAGGAGAGCAACACGCTACCGGCAGGGGGCACTGGAGAGTCAGTCACTAGACTAGACACCGGAAGCACGGCAAGGTGCATCACAGAAGAGCAACACACTACCGCCAGGGGGCACTGGAGAGTCAGACACTAGACTAGACACAGGAAGTACAGCAGGGTGCATCACAGAAGAGCAACACACTATCGCCAGGGAGCACTGGAGAGTCAGACACTAGACTAGACACAGGAAGCACACACAGCAAGGTGCATCACAGAAGAGCAACATATGAAAACGCTATCGCCAGAGGATACTGGAGAGTCAGACACTAGACTAGACACTGGAAGCACGGCAAGGTGCATCACAGAAGAGCAACACACTACCGCCAGGGAGCACTGGAGATTCAGACACTAGACTAGACACAGGAAGCACAGCAAGGTGCATCACAGAAGAAGAACACACTACGGCCAGGGGGCACTGGAGAGTCAGACACTAGACTAGACACAAGAAGCACAGCAAGGTGCATCACAGAAGAGCAACACGCAGGGGGCACTGGAGAGTCAGACACTAGACTAGACACCGGAAGCACAGCAAGGTGCTTCACAGGAGAGCAACACACTACCGCCAGGGGGCACTGGAGAGTCAGACACTAGACTAGACACGGAAGCACGGCAAGGTGCATTACAGAAGGAAGAGCAACACACTACTGCCAGCGGGCACTGGAGAGTTATACACTAGACTAGACACATGAAGCACAGCAGGTGCATAACAGAAGAGCAACACACTACCACCAGGGGGCACTGGAGAGTCAGACACTAGACTAGACACAGGAAGCACAGCAGGGTGCATCACAGAAGAGCAACACACTACCGCCAGGAGCCACTGCAGAGTCAGACACTAGACTAGACAAAGGCAGCCCATAAAGATGCATCGCAGAGGAGCAACACACTACCACCAGGGAGCACTGGAGAGTCAGACACTAGACTAGACACAGGAAGCACGGCAAGGTGCATCACAGAAGAGCAACACACAGGGGGCACTGGAGAGTCAGACACTAGATTAGACACAGGAAGCACAGCAAGGTGCATCACAGGAGAGCAACACGCTACCGCCAGGGGGCACTGGAGAGTCAGACACTAGACTAGACACCGGAAGCACGGCAAGGTGCATCACAGAAGAGCAACACACTACCGCCAGGGGGCACTGGAGAGTCATACACTAGACTAGACACAGGAAGTACAGCAGGGTGCATCACAGAAGAGCAACACACTACCACCAGGGAGCACTGGAGAGTCAGACACTAGACTAGACACAGGAAGCACACACAGCAAGGTGCATCACAGAAGAGCAACATATGAAAACGCTATCGCCAGAGGATACTGGAGAGTCAGACACTAGACTAGACACTGGAAGCACAGCAAGGTGCATCACAGAAGAGCAACACACTACCGCCAGGGGGCACTGGAGAGTCAGACACTAGACTAGACACAGTAAGCACAGCAAGGTGCATCAAAGAAGAGCAACACACTACCGCCAGGGGGCACTGCTGAGTCAGACACTAGACTAGACACAGGAAGCACGGCAAGGTGCATCACAGAAGAGCAACACACTACCGCCAGGGAGCACCTGAGAGTCAGACACTAGACTAGACACAGGAAGCACGGCAAGGTGCATCACAGAAGAGCAACACACTACCGCCAGGGAGCACCGGAGAGTCAGACACTAGACTAGACACAGGAAGCACGGCAAGGTGCATCACAGAAGAGCAACACACTACCGCCAGGGGGCACTGGAGAGTCCAACACTAGACTAGACACAGGAAGCACAGCAAGGTGCATCACAGAAGAGCAACACACTACCGCCAGGGAGCACTGGATAGTCAGACACTAGACTAGACACAGGAAGCACGGCAAGATGCATCACAGAAGAGCAACACACTACCACCAGGGGGCACTGGAGAGTCAGACACTAGACTAGACACAGGAGGCAAAGCAGGGTGCATCACAGAAGAGCAACACACTACCGCCAGGGCGCACTGGAGAGTCAGACACAAGACTAGAAACAGGAAGAACAGCATGGTGAATCACAGAAGAGCAACCCACTACCGCCAGGGGGCACTGAAGAGTCAGATACTAGATAGACGCAAGAAGCACAGCAAGGTGCATCACAGAAGAGCAACACACTACCGCCAGGGTGCACTGGAGAGTCGGACACTAGACTAGACACGACACAAGAAGCACAGCAAGGTGCATCACAGAAGAGCAACACACTACCGCCAGGGTGCACTGGAGAGTCAGACACTAGACTAGACACAGGAAGCACAGCAAGGTACATCACAGAAGAGCAACACACTATCGCCAAGGGGCACTGGAGAGTCAGACACTAGACTAGACACAGGAAGCACAGCAAGGTGAATCGCTGAAGAGCAACATGCTATCACCAGGGGGCACTAAAGAGTCAGACACTAGACTAGACATAGGAAGCACAGCAAGGTGCATCACAGAAGAGCAACGCACTACCGCCAGGGGGCACTGGAGAGTCAGACACTAGACTAGACACAGGAAGCACAGCAGGGTGCATCACAGAAGAGCAACACACTGTCGCCAAAGGGGCATTGGAGAGTCACACACTAGACTAGACACAGGAAGCACGGCAAGGTGCATCACAGAAGAGCAACACACTACCGCCAGGGAGCACTGGAGATTCAGACACTAGACTAGACACAGGAAGCACAGCAAGGTGCATCACAGAAGAGGAACACACTACGGCCAGGGGGCACTGGAGAGTCAGACACTAGACTAGACACAGGAAGCACAGCAAGGTGCATCACAGAAGAGGAACACACTCCGCCAGGGGGCACTGGAGAGTCAGACACTAGACTAGACACAGGAAGCACAGTAAGGTGCATCACAGAAGAGCAACACACTACCGCCAGGGGGCACTGGAGAGTCAGACACTAGACTAGACACAGCAAGCACAGCCGGTGCATCACAGAAGAGCAACACACTACCACCAGGGGGCACTGGAGAGTCAGACACTAGATTAGACACAGGAAGCACAGCAGGGTGCATCACAGAAGAGCAACACACTACCGCCAGGGGCCACTGGAGAGTCAGACACTAGACTAGACAAAAGCAGCACAGCAAGATGCATCACAGAGGAGCAACACACTACCACCAGGGAGCACTGGAGAGTCAGACACTAGACTAAACACAGGAAGCATGGCAAGGTGCATCACAGAAGAGCAACACACAGGGGGCACTGGAGAGTCAGACACTAGACTAGACACAGGAAGCTCAGCAAGGTGCATCACATAAGAGTAACACACTACCGCCAGGGGGCACTGGAGAGTCAGACACTAGACTAGACACAGGAAGCACAGCAAGGTGCGTCACATAAGAGTAACACACTACCGCCAGGGGGCACTGGAGAGTCAGACACTAGACTAGACACAGGAAGCACGGCAAGGTGCATCACAGAAGAGCAACACACTACCGCCAGCGGGCACTGGAGAGTTAGACACTAGACTAGACACAGGAAGCACGGCAAGGTGCCTCACAGAAGAGCAACACACTACCGCCAGGAGCCACTGCAGAGTCATACACTAGACTAGACAAAGGCAGCACAGCAAGATGCATCGCAGAAGAGCAACACACTACCACCAGGGAGCACTGGAGAGTCAGACACTAGACTAGACACAGGAAGCAACGCAAGGTGCATCACAGAAGAGCAACACACAGGGGGCACTGGAGAGTCAGACACTAGATTAGACACAGGAAGCACAGCAAGGTGCATCACAGGGGAGAAACACACTACCGCCAGGAGCCACTGCAGAGTCATACACTAGACTAGACAAAGGCAGCACAGCAAGATGCATCGCAGAAGAGCAACACACTACCACCAGGGAGCACTGGAGAGTCAGACACTAGACTAGACACAGGAAGCACGGCAAGGTGCATCACAGAAGAGCAACACACAGGGGGCACTGGAGAGTCAGACACTAGATTAGACACAGGAAGCACAGCAAGGTGCATCACAGGAGAGCAACACGCTACCGCCAGGGGGCACTGGAGAGTCAGACACTAGACTAGACACGGAAGCACGGCAAGGTGCATCACAGAAGAGCAACACACTACCGCCAGGGGGCACTGGAGAGTCATACACTAGACTAGACACATGAAGCACAGCAGGTGCATAACAGAAGAGCAACACACTACCACCAGCGGGCACTGGAGAGTCAGACACTAGACTAGACACAGGAAGCACAGCAGGGTGCATCACAGAAGAGCAACACACTACCGCCAGGAGCCACTGCAGAGTCAGACACTAGACTAGACAAAGGCAGCACAGCAAGATGCATCGCATAAGAGCAACACACTACCACCAGGGAGCACTGGAGAGTCAGACACTAGACTAGACACAGGAAGCACGGCAAGGTCCATCACAGAAGAGCAACACACAGGGGGCACTGGAGAGTCAGACACTAGATTAGACACAGGAAGCACAGCAAGGTGCATCACAGGAGAGCAACACGCTACCGCCAGGGGGCACTGGAGAGTCAGACACTAGACTAGACACCGGAAGCACGGCAAGGTGCATCACAGAAGAGCAACACACTACCGCCAGGGGGCACTGGAGAGTCATACACTAGACTAGACACAGGAAGTACAGCAGGGTGCATCACAGAAGAGCAACACACTACCACCAGGGAGCACTGGAGAGTCAGACACTAGACTAGACACAGGAAGCACACACAGCAAGGTGCATCACAGAAGAGCAACATATGAAAACGCTATCGCCAGAGGATACTGGAGAGTCAGACACTAGACTAGACACTGGAAGCACAGCAAGGTGCATCACAGAAGAGCAACACACTACCGCAAGGGGGCACTGGAGAGTCAGACACTAGACTAGACACAGTAAGCACAGCAAGGTGCATCACAGAAGAGCAACACACTACCGCCAGGGGGCACTGCTGAGTCAGACACTAGACTAGACACAGGAAGCACGGCAAGGTGCATCACAGAAGAGCAACACACTACCGCCAGGGAGCACCTGAGAGTCAGACACTAGACTAGACACAGGAAGCACGGCAAGGTGCATCACAGAAGAGCAACACACTACCGCCAGGGAGCACCGGAGAGTCAGACACTAGACTAGACACAGGAAGCACGGCAAGGTGCATCACAGAAGAGCAACACACTACCGCCAGGGGGCACTGGAGAGTCCAACACTAGACTAGACACAGGAAGCACAGCAAGGTGCATCACAGAAGAGCAACACACTACCGCCAGGGAGCACTGGATAGTCAGACACTAGACTAGACACAGGAAGCACGGCAAGATGCATCACAGAAGAGCAACACACTACCACCAGGGGGCACTGGAGAGTCAGACACTAGACTACACACAGGAGGCAAAGCAGGGTGCATCACAGAAGAGCAACACACTACCGCCAGGGCGCACTGGAGAGTCAGACACAAGACTAGAAACAGGAAGAACAGCATGGTGAATCACAGAAGAGCAACCCACTACTGCCAGGGGGCACTGAAGAGTCAGATACTAGATAGACGCAAAAAGCACAGCAAGGTGCATCACAGAAGAGCAACACACTACCGCCAGGGTGCACTGGAGAGTCGGACACTAGACTAGACACGACACAAGAAGCACAGCAAGGTGCATCACAGAAGAGCAACACACTACCGCCAGGGTGCACTGGAGAGTCAGACACTAGACTAGACACAGGAAGCACAGCAAGGTACATCACAGAAGAGCAACACACTATCGCCAAGGGGCACTGGAGAGTCAGACACTAGACTAGACACAGGAAGCACAGCAAGGTGCATCACAGAAGAGTAACACACTACCGCCAGAGGTCACTGGAGAGTCAGACACTAGACTAGACACAGGAAGCACAGCAAGGTGAATCGCTGAAGAGCAACATGCTATCACCAGGGGGCACTAAAGAGTCAGACACTAGACTAGACATAGGAAGCACAGCAAGGTGCATCACAGTAGAGCAACGCACTACCGCCAGGGGGCACTGGAGAGTCAGACACTAGACTAGACACAGGAAGCACAGCAGGGTGCATCACAGAAGAGCAACACACTGTCGCCAAAGGGGCATTGGAGAGTCAGACACTAGACTAGACACAGGAAGCACGGCAAGGTGCATCACAGAAGAGCAACACACTACCGCCAGGGAGCACTGGAGATTCAGACACTAGACTAGACACAGGAAGCACAGCAAGGTGCATCACAGAAGAGGAACACACTACGGCCAGGGGGCACTGGAGAGTCAGACACTAGACTAGACACAGGAAGCACAGCAAGGTGCATCACAGAAGAGGAACACACTCCGCCAGGGGGCACTGGAGAGTCAGACACTAGACTAGACACAGGAAGCACAGTAAGGTGCATCACAGAAGAGCAACACACTACCGCCAGGGGGCACTGGAGAGTCAGACACTAGACTAGACACAGCAAGCACAGCAGGTGCATCACAGAAGAGCAACACACTACCACCAGGGGGCACTGGAGAGTCAGACACTAGATTAGACACAGGAAGCACAGCAGGGTGCATCACAGAAGAGCAACACACTACCGCCAGGGGCCACTGGAGAGTCAGACACTAGACTAGACAAAAGCAGCACAGCAAGATGCATCACAGAGGAGCAACACACTACCACCAGGGAGCACTGGAGAGTCAGACACTAGACTAGACACAGGAAGCACGGCAAGGTGCATCACAGAAGAGCAACACACAGGGGGCACTGGAGAGTCAGACACTAGACTAGACACAGGAAGCACAGCAAGGTGCATCACATAAGAGTAACACACTACCGCCAGGGGGCACTGGAGAGTCAGACACTAGACTAGACACAGGAAGCACGGCAAGGTGCATCACAGAAGAGCAACACACTACCGCCAGCGGGCACTGGAGAGTTAGACACTAGACTAGACACAGGAAGCACGGCAAAGTGCCTCACAGAAGAGCAACACACTACCGCCAGCGGGCACTGGAGAGTTAGACACTAGACTAGACACAGGAAGCATGGCAAGGTGCATCACAGAAGAGCAACACACTACCGCCAGTAGGAACTGGAGAGTCAGAGACTACACACAGGAAGCAGAGCAGGGTGCATCACAGAAGAGCAACACACTACCGCCAGGGTGCACTGGAGAGTCAGACACTAGACTAGACACCGGAAGCATGGCAAGGTTCATCACAGAAGAGCAACACACTACCTCCAGCGGGCACTGGAGAGTTAGACACTAGACTAGACACAGGAAGCACGGCAAGGTGCATTACAGAAGGAAGAGCAACACACTGCTGTAGCGGGCACTGGAGAGTTAGACACTAGACTAGACACAGGAAGCACGGCAAGGTGCATCACAGAAGAGCAACACGCTACCACCAGGGGGCACTGGAGAGTCAGACACTAGACTAGACACCGGAAGCACGGCAAGGTGCATCACAGAAGAGCAACACACTACCGCCAGGGGGCACTGGAGAGTCAGACACTAGACTAGACACAGGAAGTACAGCAGGGTGCATCACAGAAGAGCAACACACTACCCCCAGGGAGCACTGGAGAGTCAGACACTAGACTAGACACAGGAAGCACACACAGCAAGGCGCATCACAGAAGAGCAACATATGAAAAGGCTATCGCCAGAGGATACTGGAGAGTCAGACACTAGACTAGACACAGGAAGCACAGCAAGGTGCATCACAGAAGAGCAACACGCTACCACCAGGGGGCACTGGAGAGTCGGACACTAGACTAGACACAGGAAGCACAGCAAGGTGCATCACATAAGAGCAACACACTACCACCAGGGGGCACTGGAGAGTCAGACACTAGACTAGAAACAGGAAGCACGGCAAGGTGCATCACAGAAGAGCAACACACTACCGCCAGGGAGCACCGGAGAGTCAGACACTTGACTAGACACAGGAAGCACGGCAAGGTGCATCACAGAAGAGCAACACACTACCGCCAGGGAGCACCGGAGAGTCAGCACTAGACTAGACACAGGAAGCAGGGCAAGGTGCATCACAGAAGAGCAACACACTACCGCCAGGGGGCACTGGAGAGTCAAACACTAGACTAGACACAGGAAGCACAGCAAGGTGCATCACAGAAGAGCAACACACTACCGCCAGGGAGCACTGGATAGTCAGACACTAGACTAGACACAGGAAGCACGGCAAGATGCATCACAGGAGAGCAACACACTACAACCAGGGGGCACTGGAGAGTCAGACACCAGACTAGACACAGGAGGCACAGCAGGGTGCATCACAGAAGAGCAACACACTACCGCCAGGGCGCACTGGAGAGTCAGACACAAGACTAGAAACAGGAAGCATGGCAAGGTTCATCACAGAAGTGCAACACACTACCGCCAGCGGGCACTGGAGAGTTAGACACTAGACTAGACACAGGAAGCACGGCAAGGTGCATTACAGAAGGAAGAGCAACACACTACTGCCAGCGGGCACTGGAGAGTTAGACACTAGACTAGACACAGGAAACACAGCAAGGTGCATCACAGAAGAGCAACACGCTACCGCCAGGGGGCACTGGAGAGTCAGACACTAGACTAGACACCGGAAGCACGGCAAGGTGCATCACAGAAGAGCAACACACTACCGCCAGTAGGAACTGGAGAGTCAGAGACTACACACAGGAAGCAGAGCAGGGTGCATCACAGAAGAGCAACACACTACGGCCAGGGTGCACTGGAGAGTCAAACACTAGACTAGACACCGGAAGCATGGCAAGGTTCATCACAGAAGAGCAACACACTACTGCCAGCGGGCACTGGAGAGTTAGACACTAGACTAGACACAGGATGCACGGCAAGGTGCATTACAGAAGGAAGAGCAACACACTACTGCCAGCGGGCACTGGAGAGTTAGACACTAGACTAGACACAGGAAGCACGGCAAGGTGCATCACAGAAGAGCAACACACTACCACCAGGGGGCACTGGAGAGTCAGACACTAGACTAGACACAGGAAGCACAGCAGGGTGCATCACAGAAGAGCAACACACTACCGCCAGGAGCCACTGGAGAGTCAGACACTAGACTAGACAAAGGCAGCACAGTAAGATGCATCGCAGAAGAGCAACACACTACCACCAGGGAGCACTGCAGAGTCAGACACTAGACTAGACACAGGAAGCACGGCAAGGTGCATCACAGAAGAGCAACACACAGGGGGCACTGGAGAGTCAGACACTAGATTAGACACAGGAAGCACAGCAAGGTGCATCACAGGAGAGCAACACGCTACCGCCAGGGGGCACTGGAGAGTCAAACACTGGACTAGACACCGGAAGCATGGCAAGGTGCATCACAGAAGAGCAACACACTACCGCCAGGGGGCACTGGAGAGTCAGACACTAGACTAGACACAGGAAGTACAGCAGGGTGCATCACAGAAGAGCAACACACTATCGCCAGAGGATACCGGAGAGTCAGACACTAGACTAGACACTGGAAGCACAGCAAGGTGCATCACAGAAAAGCAACACGCTACCACCAGGGGGCACTGGAGAGTCAGACACTAGACTAGACACAGGAAGCACGGCAAGGTGCATCTCAGAAGAGCAACACACTACCGCCAGAGAGCACCTGAGAGTCAGACACTAGACTAGACACAGGAAGCACGGCAAGGTGCATCACAGAAGAGCAACACACTACCGCCAGGGAGCACCGGAGAGTCAGACACTAGACTAGACACAGGAAGCACGGCAAGGTGCATCACAGAAGAGCAACACACTACCGCCAGGGGGCACTGGAGAGTCCAACACTAGGCTAGACACAGGAAGCACAGCAAGGTGCATCACAGAAGAGCAACACACTACCGCCAGGGAGCACTGGATAGTCAGACACTAGTCTAGACACAGGAAGCACGGCAAGATGCATCACAGAAGAGCAACACACTACCACCAGGGGGCACTGGAGAGTCAGACACTAGACTAGACACCGGAAGCACGGCAAGGTGCATCACAGAAGAGCAACACACTACCGCCAGTAGGAACTGGAGAGTCAGAGACTACACACAGGAAGCAGAGCAGGGTGCATCACAGAAGAGCAACACACTACCGCCAGGGTGCACTGGAGAGTCAGACACTAGACTAGACACCGGAAGCATGGCAAGGTTCATCACAGAAGAGCAACACACTACCGCCAGCGGGCACTGGAGAGTTAGACACGAGACTAGACACAGGAAGCACGGCAAGGTGCATTACAGAAGGAAGAGCAACACACTACTGCCAGCGGGCACTGGAGAGTTAGACACTAGACTAGACACAGGAAGCACGGCAAGGTGCATCACAGAAGAGCAACACGCTACCGCCAGGGCGCACCGGAGAGTCAGACACTAGACTAGACACAGGAAGCATGGCAAGGTGCATCACAGAAGAGCAACACACTACCGCCAGGGGGCACTGGGGAGTCCAACACTAGACTAGACACAGGAAGCACAGCAAGGTGCATCACAGAAGAGCAACACACTACCGCCAGGGAGCACTGGATAGTCAGACACTAGACTAGACACAGGAAGCACGGCAAGATGCATCACAGAAGAGCAACACACTACCACCAGGGGGCACTGGAGAGTCAGACACTAGACTAGACACCGGAAGCACGGCAAGGTGCATCACAGAAGAGCAACACACTACCGCCAGTAGGAACTGGAGAGTCAGAGACTACACACAGGAAGCAGTGCAGGGTGCATCACAGAAGAGCAACACACTACCGCCAGGGTGCACTGGAGAGTCAGACACTAGACTAGACACCGGAAGCATGGCAAGGTTCATCACAGAACAGCAACACACTACCGCCAGCGGGCACTGGAGAGCTAGACACTAGACTAGACGCACGAAGCACGGTAAGGTGCATTACAGAAGGAAGAGCAACACACTACTGCCAGCGGGCACTGGAGAGTTAGACACTAGACTAGACACAGGAAGCACGGCAAGGTGCATCACAGAAGAGCAACACGCTACCGCCAGCGGGCACTGGAGAGTCAGACACTAGACTAGACACCGGAAGCATGGCAAGGTTCATCACAGAAGAGCAACACACTACCGCCAGCGGGCACTGGAGAGCTAGACACTAGACTAGACACACGAAGCACGGTAAGGTGCATTTCAGAAAGAAGATGCAACACACTACTGCCAGCGGGCACTGGAGAGTTAGACACTAGAGTATACACAGGAAGCACAGCGAGGTGCATCACAGAAGAGGAACACACTACGGCCAGGGGGCACTGGAGAGTCAGACACTAGACTAGACACAGGAAGCACAGCAAGGTGCATCACAGAAGAGGAACACACTCCGCCAGGGGGCACTGGAGAGTCAGACACTAGACTAGACACAGGAAGCACAGTAAGGTGCATCACAGAAGAGCAACACACTACCGCCAGGGGGCACTGGAGAGTCAGACACTAGACTAGACACAGCAAGCACAGCCGGTGCATCACAGAAGAGCAACACACTACCACCAGGGGGCACTGGAGAGTCAGACACTAGATTAGACACAGGAAGCACAGCAGGGTGCATCACAGAAGAGCAACACACTACCGCCAGGGGCCACTGGAGAGTCAGACACTAGACTAGACAAAAGCAGCACAGCAAGATGCATCACAGAGGAGCAACACACTACCACCAGGGACCACTGGAGAGTCAGACACTAGACTAAACACAGGAAGCATGGCAAGGTGCATCACAGAAGAGCAACACACAGGGGGCACTATAGAGTCAGACACTAGACTAGACACAGGAAGCTCAGCAAGGTGCATCACATAAGAGTAACACACTACCGCCAGGGGGCACTGGAGAGTCAGACACTAGACTAGACACAGGAAGCACAGCAAGGTGCATCACATAAGAGTAACACACTACCGCCAGGGGGCACTGGAGAGTCAGACACTAGACTAGACACAGGAAGCACGGCAAGGTGCATCACAGAAGAGCAACACACTACCGCCAGCGGGCACTGGAGAGTTAGACACTAGACTAGACACAGGAAGCACGGCAAGGTGCCTCACAGAAGAGCAACACACTACCGCCAGGAGCCACTGCAGAGTCATACACTAGACTAGACAAAGGCAGCACAGCAAGATGCATCGCAGAAGAGCAACACACTACCACCAGGGAGCACTGGAGAGTCAGACACTAGACTAGACACAGGAAGCACGGCAAGGTGCATCACAGAAGAGCAACACACAGGGGGCACTGGAGAGTCAGACACTAGATTAGACACAGGAAGCACAGCAAGGTGCATCACAGGAGAGCAACACACTACCGCCAGGAGCCACTGCAGAGTCATACACTAGACTAGACAAAGGCAGCACAGCAAGATGCATCGCAGAAGAGCAACACACTACCACCAGGGAGCACTGGAGAGTCAGACACTAGACTAGACACAGGAAGCACGGCAAGGTGCATCACAGAAGAGCAACACACAGGGGGCACTGGAGAGTCAGACACTAGATTAGACACAGGAAGCACAGCAAGGTGCATCACAGGAGAGCAACACGCTACCGCCAGGGGGCACTGGAGAGTCAGACACTAGACTAGACACGGAAGCACGGCAAGGTGCATCACAGAAGAGCAACACACTACCGCCAGGGGGCACTGGAGAGTCATACACTAGACTAGACACATGAAGCACAGCAGGTGCATAACAGAAGAGCAACACACTACCACCAGCGGGCACTGGAGAGTCAGACACTAGACTAGACACAGGAAGCACAGCAGGGTGCATCACAGAAGAGCAACACACTACCGCCAGGAGCCACTGCAGAGTCAGACACTAGACTAGACAAAGGCAGCACAGCAAGATGCATCGCATAAGAGCAACACACTACCACCAGGGAGCACTGGAGAGTCAGACACTAGACTAGACACAGGAAGCACGGCAAGGTCCATCACAGAAGAGCAACACACAGGGGGCACTGGAGAGTCAGACACTAGATTAGACACAGGAAGCACAGCAAGGTGCATCACAGGAGAGCAACACGCTACCGCCAGGGGGCACTGGAGAGTCAGACACTAGACTAGACACCGGAAGCACGGCAAGGTGCATCACAGAAGAGCAACACACTACCGCCAGGGGGCACTGGAGAGTCATACACTAGACTAGAGACAGGAAGTACAGCAGGGTGCATCACAGAAGAGCAACACACTACCACCAGGGAGCACTGGAGAGTCAGACACTAGACTAGACACAGGAAGCACACACAGCAAGGTGCATCACAGAAGAGCAACATATGAAAACGCTATCGCCAGAGGATACTGGAGAGTCAGACACTAGACTAGACACTGGAAGCACAGCAAGGTGCATCACAGAAGAGCAACACACTACCGCAAGGGGGCACTGGAGAGTCAGACACTAGACTAGACACAGTAAGCACAGCAAGGTGCATCACAGAAGAGCAACACACTACCGCCAGGGGGCACTGCTGAGTCAGACACTAGACTAGACACAGGAAGCACGGCAAGGTGCATCACAGAAGAGCAACACACTACCGCCAGGGAGCACCTGAGAGTCAGACACTAGACTAGACACAGGAAGCACGGCAAGGTGCATCACAGAAGAGCAACACACTACCGCCAGGGAGCACCGGAGAGTCAGACACTAGACTAGACACAGGAAGCACGGCAAGGTGCATCACAGAAGAGCAACACACTACCGCCAGGGGGCACTGGAGAGTCCAACACTAGACTAGACACAGGAAGCACAGCAAGGTGCATCACAGAAGAGCAACACACTACCGCCAGGGAGCACTGGATAGTCAGACACTAGACTAGACACAGGAAGCACGGCAAGATGCATCACAGAAGAGCAACACACTACCACCAGGGGGCACTGGAGAGTCAGACACTAGACTAGACACAGGAGGCAAAGCAGGGTGCATCACAGAAGAGCAACACACTACCGCCAGGGCGCACTGGAGAGTCAGACACAAGACTAGAAACAGGAAGAACAGCATGGTGAATCACAGAAGAGCAACCCACTACTGCCAGGGGGCACTGAAGAGTCAGATACTAGATAGACGCAAGAAGCACAGCAAGGTGCATCACAGAAGAGCAACACACTACCGCCAGGGTGCACTGGAGAGTCGGACACTAGACTAGACACGACACAAGAAGCACAGCAAGGTGCATCACAGAAGAGCAACACACTACCGCCAGGGTGCACTGGAGAGTCAGACACTAGACTAGACACAGGAAGCACAGCAAGGTACATCACAGAAGAGCAACACACTATCGCCAAGGGGCACTGGAGAGTCAGACACTAGACTAGACACAGGAAGCACAGCAAGGTGCATCACAGAAGAGTAACACACTACCGCCAGAGGTCACTGGAGAGTCAGACACTAGACTAGACACAGGAAGCACAGCAAGGTGAATCGCTGAAGAGCAACATGCTATCACCAGGGGGCACTAAAGAGTCAGACACTAGACTAGACATAGGAAGCACAGCAAGGTGCATCACAGTAGAGCAACGCACTACCGCCAGGGGGCACTGGAGAGTCAGACACTAGACTAGACACAGGAAGCACAGCAGGGTGCATCACAGAAGAGCAACACACTGTCGCCAAAGGGGCATTGGAGAGTCAGACACTAGACTAGACACAGGAAGCACGGCAAGGTGCATCACAGAAGAGCAACACACTACCGCCAGGGAGCACTGGAGATTCAGACACTAGACTAGACACAGGAAGCACAGCAAGGTGCATCACAGAAGAGGAACACACTACGGCCAGGGGGCACTGGAGAGTCAGACACTAGACTAGACACAGGAAGCACAGCAAGGTGCATCACAGAAGAGGAACACACTCCGCCAGGGGGCACTGGAGAGTCAGACACTAGACTAGACACAGGAAGCACGGCAAGGTGCCTCACAGAAGAGCAACACACTACCGCCAGCGGGCACTGGAGAGTTAGACACTAGACTAGACACAGGAAGCACGGCAAGGTGCATCACAGAAGAGCAACACACTACCGCCAGTAGGAACTGGAGAGTCAGAGACTACACACAGGAAGCAGAGCAGGGTGCATCACAGAAGAGCAACACACTACCGCCAGGGTGCACTGGAGAGTCAGACACTAGACTAGACACCGGAAGCATGGCAAGGTTCATCACAGAAGAGCAACACACTACCTCCAGCGGGCACTGGAGAGTTAGACACTAGACTAGACACAGGAAGCACGGCAAGGTGCATTACAGAAGGAAGAGCAACACACTGCTGTAGCGGGCACTGGAGAGTTAGACACTAGACTAGACACAGGAAGCACGGCAAGGTGCATCACAGAAGAGCAACACGCTACCACCAGGGGGCACTGGAGAGTCAGACACTAGACTAGACACCGGAAGCACAGCAAGGTGCATCACAGAAGAGCAACACACTACCGCCAGGGGGCACTGGAGAGTCAGACACTAGACTAGACACAGGAAGTACAGCAGGGTGCATCACAGAAGAGCAACACACTACCCCCAGGGAGCACTGGAGAGTCAGACACTAGACTAGACACAGGAAGCACACACAGCAAGGCGCATCACAGAAGAGCAACATATGAACAGGCTATCGCCAGAGGATACTGGAGAGTCAGACACTAGACTAGACACAGGAAGCACAGCAAGGTGCATCACAGAAGAGCAACACGCTACCACCAGGGGGCACTGGAGAGTCGGACACTAGACTAGACACAGGAAGCACAGCAAGGTGCATCACATAAGAGCAACACACTACCACCAGGGGGCACTGGAGAGTCAGACACTAGACTAGAAACAGGAAGCACGGCAAGGTGCATCACAGAAGAGCAACACACTACCGCCAGGGAGCACCGGAGAGTCAGACACTAGACTAGACACAGGAAGCACGGCAAGGTGCATCACAGAAGAGCAACACACTACCGCCAGGGAGCACCGGAGAGTCAGCACTAGACTAGACACAGGAAGCAGGGCAAGGTGCATCACAGAAGAGCAACACACTACCGCCAGGGGGCACTGGAGAGTCAAACACTAGACTAGACACAGGAAGCACAGCAAGGTGCATCACAGAAGAGCAACACACTACCGCCAGGGAGCACTGGATAGTCAGACACTAGACTAGACACAGGAAGCACGGCAAGATGCATCACAGGAGAGCAACACACTACAACCAGGGGGCACTGGAGAGTCAGACACCAGACTAGACACAGGAGGCACAGCAGGGTGCATCACAGAAGAGCAACACACTACCGCCAGGGCGCACTGGAGAGTCAGACACAAGACTAGAAACAGGAAGCATGGCAAGGTTCATCACAGAAGTGCAACACACTACCGCCAGCGGGCACTGGAGAGTTAGACACTAGACTAGACACAGGAAGCACGGCAAGGTGCATTACAGAAGGAAGAGCAACACACTACTGCCAGCGGGCACTGGAGAGTTAGACACTAGACTAGACACAGGAAACACAGCAAGGTGCATCACAGAAGAGCAACACGCTACCGCCAGGGGGCACTGGAGAGTCAGACACTAGACTAGACACCGGAAGCACGGCAAGGTGCATCACAGAAGAGCAACACACTACCGCCAGTAGGAACTGGAGAGTCAGAGACTACACACAGGAAGCAGAGCAGGGTGCATCACAGAAGAGCAACACACTACCGCCAGGGTGCACTGGAGAGTCAAACACTAGACTAGACAACGGAAGCATGGCAAGGTTCATCACAGAAGAGCAACACACTACTGCCAGCGGGCACTGGAGAGTTAGACACTAGACTAGACACAGGATGCACGGCAAGGTGCATTACAGAAGGAAGAGCAACACACTACTGCCAGCGGGCACTGGAGAGTTAGACACCAGACTAGACCCAGGAAGCACGGCAAGGTGCATCACAGAAGAGCAACACACTACCACCAGGGGGCACTGGAGAGTCAGACACTAGACTAGACACAGGAAGCACAGCAGGGTGCATCACAGAAGAGCAACACACTACTGCCAGGAGCCACTGGAGAGTCAGACACTAGACTAGACAAAGGCAGCACAGTAAGATGCATCGCAGAAGAGCAACACACTACCACCAGGGAGCACTGCAGAGTCAGACACTAGACTAGACACAGGAAGCACGGCAAGGTGCATCACAGAAGAGCAACACACAGGGGGCACTGGAGAGTCAGACACTAGATTAGACACAGGAAGCACAGCAAGGTGCATCACAGGAGAGCAACACGCTACCACCAGGGGGCACTGGAGAGTCAGACACTAGACTAGACACAGGAAGCACAGCAAGGTACATCACAGAAGAGCAACACACTATCGCCAAGGGGCACTGGAGAGTCAGACACTAGACTAGACACAGGAAGCACAGCAAGGTGCATCACAGAAGAGTAACACACTACCGCCAGAGGTCACTGGAGAGTCAGACACTAGACTAGACACAGGAAGCACAGCAAGGTGAATCGCTGAAGAGCAACATGCTATCACCAGGGGGCACTAAAGAGTCAGACACTAGACTAGACATAGGAAGCACAGCAAGGTGCATCACAGTAGAGCAACGCACTACCGCCAGGGGGCACTGGAGAGTCAGACACTAGACTAGACACAGGAAGCACAGCAGGGTGCATCACAGAAGAGCAACACACTGTCGCCAAAGGGGCATTGGAGAGTCAGACACTAGACTAGACACAGGAAGCACGGCAAGGTGCATCACAGAAGAGCAACACACTACCGCCAGGGAGCACTGGAGATTCAGACACTAGACTAGACACAGGAAGCACAGCAAGGTGCATCACAGAAGAGGAACACACTACGGCCAGGGGGCACTGGAGAGTCAGACACTAGACTAGACACAGGAAGCACAGCAAGGTGCATCACAGAAGAGGAACACACTCCGCCAGGGGGCACTGGAGAGTCAGACACTAGACTAGACACAGGAAGCACAGTAAGGTGCATCACAGAAGAGCAACAAACTACCGCCAGGGGGCACTGGAGAGTCAGACACTAGACTAGACACAGCAAGCACAGCAGGTGCATCACAGAAGAGCAACACACTACCACCAGGGGGCACTGGAGAGTCAGACACTAGATTAGACACAGGAAGCACAGCATGGTGCATCACAGAAGAGCAACACACTACCGCCAGGGGCCACTGGAGAGTCAGACACTAGACTAGACAAAAGCAGCACAGCAAGATGCATCACAGAGGAGCAACACACTACCACCAGGGAGCACTGGAGAGTCAGACACTAGACTAGACACAGGAAGCACGGCAAGGTGCATCACAGAAGAGCAACACACAGGGGGCACTGGAGAGTCAGACACTAGACTAGACACAGGAAGCACAGCAAGGTGCATCACATAAGAGTAACACACTACCGCCAGGGGGCACTGGAGAGTCAGACACTAGACTAGACACAGGAAGCATGGCAAGGTGCATCACAGAAGAGCAACACACTACCGCCAGCGGGCACTGGAGAATTAGACACTAGACTAGACACAGGAAGCACGGCAAGGTGCCTCACAGAAGAGCAACACACTACCGCCAGCGGGCACTGGAGAGTTAGACACTAGACTAGACACAGGAAGCACGGCAAGGTGCATCACAGAAGAGCAACACACTACCACCAGTAGGAACTGGAGAGTCAGAGACTACACACAGGAAGCAGAGCAGGGTGCATCACAGAAGAGCAACACACTACCGCCAGGGTGCACTGGAGAGTCAGACACTAGACTAGACACCGGAAGCATGGCAAGGTTCATCACAGAAGAGCAACACACTACCTCCAGCGGGCACTGGAGAGTTAGACACTAGACTAGACACAGGAAGCACTGCAAGGTGCATTACAGAAGGAAGAGCAACACACTGCTGTAGCGGGCACTGGAGAGTTAGACACTAGACTAGACACAGGAAGCACGGCAAGGTGCATCACAGAAGAGCAACACGCTACCACCAGGGGGCACTGGAGAGTCAGACACTAGACTAGACACCGGAAGCAAAGCAAGGTGCATCACAGAAGAGCAACACACTACCGCCAGGGGGCACTGGAGAGTCAGACACTAGACTAGACACAGGAAGTACAGCAGGGTGCATCACAGAAGAGCAACACACTACCCCCAGGGAGCACTGGAGAGTCAGACACTAGACTAGACACAGGAAGCACACACAGCAAGGCGCATCACAGAAGAGCAACATATGAACAGGCTATCGCCAGAGGATACTGGAGAGTCAGACACTAGACTAGACACAGGAAGCACAGCAAGGTGCATCACAGAAGAGCAACACGCTACCACCAGGGGGCACTGGAGAGTCGGACACTAGACTAGACACAGGAAGCACAGCAAGGTGCATCACATAAGAGCAACACACTACCACCAGGGGGCACTGGAGAGTCAGACACTAGACTAGAAACAGGAAGCACGGCAAGGTGCATCACAGAAGAGCAACACACTACCGCCAGGGAGCACCGGAGAGTCAGACACTAGACTAGACACAGGAAGCACGGCAAGGTGCATCACAGAAGAGCAACACACTACCGCCAGGGAGCACCGGAGAGTCAGCACTAGACTAGACACAGGAAGCAGGGCAAGGTGCATCACAGAAGAGCAACACACTACCGCCAGGGGGCACTGGAGAGTCAAACACTAGACTAGACACAGGAAGCACAGCAAGGTGCATCACAGAAGAGCAACACACTACCGCCAGGGAGCACTGGATAGTCAGACACTAGACTAGACACAGGAAGCACGGCAAGATGCATCACAGGAGAGCAACACACTACAACCAGGGGGCACTGGAGAGTCAGACACCAGACTAGACACAGGAGGCACAGCAGGGTGCATCACAGAAGAGCAACACACTACCGCCAGGGCGCACTGGAGAGTCAGACACAAGACTAGAAACAGGAAGCATGGCAAGGTTCATCACAGAAGTGCAACACACTACCGCCAGCGGGCACTGGAGAGTTAGACACTAGACTAGACACAGGAAGCACGGCAAGGTGCATTACAGAAGGAAGAGCAACACACTACTGCCAGCGGGCACTGGAGAGTTAGACACTAGACTAGACACAGGAAACACAGCAAGGTGCATCACAGAAGAGCAACACGCTACCGCCAGGGGGCACTGGAGAGTCAGACACTAGACTAGACACCGGAAGCACGGCAAGGTGCATCACAGAAGAGCAACACACTACCGCCAGTAGGAACTGGAGAGTCAGAGACTACACACAGGAAGCAGAGCAGGGTGCATCACAGAAGAGCAACACACTACCGCCAGGGTGCACTGGAGAGTCAAACACTAGACTAGACACCGGAAGCATGGCAAGGTTCATCACAGAAGAGCAACACACTACTGCCAGCGGGCACTGGAGAGTTAGACACTAGACTAGACACAGGATGCACGGCAAGGTGCATTACAGAAGGAAGAGCAACACACTACTGCCAGCGGGCACTGGAGAGTTAGACACCAGACTAGACACAGGAAGCACGGCAAGGTGCATCACAGAAGAGCAACACACTACCACCAGGGGGCACTGGAGAGTCAGACACTAGACTAGACACAGGAAGCACAGCAGGGTGCATCACAGAAGAGCAACACACTACCGCCAGGAGCCACTGGAGAGTCAGACACTAGACTAGACAAAGGCAGCACAGTAAGATGCATCGCAGAAGAGCAACACACTACCACCAGGGAGCACTGCAGAGTCAGACACTAGACTAGACACAGGAAGCACGGCAAGGTGCATCACAGAAGAGCAACACACAGGGGGCACTGGAGAGTCAGACACTAGATTAGACACAGGAAGCACAGCAAGGTGCATCACAGGAGAGCAACACGCTACCACCAGGGGGCACTGGAGAGTCAAACACTGGACTAGACACCGGAAACACGGCAAGGTGCATCACAGAAGAGCAACACACTACCGCCAGGGGGCACTGGAGAGTCAGACACTAGACTAGACACAGGAAGTACAGCAGGGTGCATCACAGAAGAGCAACACACTATCGCCAGGGAGCACTGGAGAGTCAGACACTAGACTAGACACAGGAAGCACACACAGCAAGGTGCATCACAGAAGAGCAACATATGAAAACGCTATCGCCAGAGGATACCGGAGAGTCAGACACTAGACTAGACACTGGAAGCACAGCAAGGTGCATCACAGAAAAGCAACACGCTACCACCAGGGGGCACTGGAGAGTCAGACACTAGACTAGACACAGGAAGCACGGCAAGGTGCATCTCAGAAGAGCAACACACTACCGCCAGAGGGCACTGGAGAGTCAGACACTAGACTAGACACAGGAAGCACAGCAAGGTGCATCACAGAAGAGCAACACACTACCGCCAGAGAGCACCTGAGAGTCAGACACTAGACTAGACACAGGAAGCACGGCAAGGTGCATCACAGAAGAGCAACACACTACCGCCAGGGAGCACCGGAGAGTCAGACACTAGACTAGACACAGGAAGCACGGCAAGGTGCATCACAGAAGAGCAACACACTACCGCCAGGGGGCACTGGAGAGTCCAACACTAGACTAGACACAGGAAGCACAGCAAGGTGCATCACAGAAGAGCAACACACTACCGCCAGGGAGCACTGGATAGTCAGACTCTAGTCTAGACACAGGAAGCACGGCAAGATGCATCACAGAAGAGCAACACACTACCACCAGGGGGCACTGGAGAGTCAGACACGAGACTAGACACCGGAAGCACGGCAAGGTGCATCACAGAAGAGCAACACACTACTGCCAGTAGGAACTGGAGAGTCAGAGACTACACACAGGAAGCAGAGCAGGGTGCATCACAGAAGAGCAACACACTACCGCCAGGGTGCACTGGAGAGTCAGACACTAGACTAGACACCGGAAGCATGGCAAGGTTCATCACAGAAGAGCAACACACTACCGCCAGCGGGCACTGGAGAGTTAGACACTAGACTAGACACAGGAAGCACAGCAAGGTGCATTACAGAAGGAAGAGCAACACACTACTGCCAGCTGGCACTGGAGAGTTAGACACTAGACTAGACACAGGAAGCACGGCAAGGTGCATCACAGAAGAGCAACACGCTACCGCCAGGGCGCACCGGAGAGTCAGACACTAGACTAGACACAGGAAGCATGGCAAGGTGCATCACAGAAGAGCAACACACTACCGCCAGGGGGCACTGGGGAGTCCAACACTAGACTAGACACAGGAAGCACAGCAAGGTGCATCACAGAAGAGCAACACACTACCGCCAGGGAGCACTGGATAGTCAGACACTAGACTAGACACAGGAAGCACGGCAAGATGCATCACAGAAGAGCAACACACTACCACCAGGGGGCACTGGAGAGTCAGACACTAGACTAGACACCGGAAGCACGGCAAGGTGCATCACAGAAGAGCAACACACTACCGCCAGTAGGAACTGGAGAGTCAGAGACTACACACAGGAAGCAGTGCAGGGTGCATCACAGAAGAGCAACACACTACCGCCAGGGTGCACTGGAGAGTCAGACACTAGACTAGACACCGGAAGCATGGCAAGGTTCATCACAGAAGAGCAACACACTACCGCCAGCGGGCACTGGAGAGCTAGACACTAGACTAGACACACGAAGCACGGTAAGGTGCATTACAGAAGGAAGAGCAACACACTACTGCCAGCGGGCACTGGAGAGTTAGACACTAGACTAGACACAGGAAGCACGGCAAGGTGCATCACAGAAGAGCAACACGCTACCGCCAGGGGGCACTGGAGAGTCAGACACTAGACTAGACACCGGAAGCACAGCAGGGTGCATCACAGAAGAGCAACACACTATCGCCAGGTGCCACTGGAGAGTCAGACACTAGACTAGACAAAGGCAGCACAGCAAGATGCATCGCAGAAGAGCAACACACTACCACCAGGGTGCACTGGAGAGTCATACACTAGACTAGACACCGGAAGCATGGCAAGGTTCATCACAGAAGAGCAACACACAGGGGGCACTGGAGAGTCAGACACTAGATTAGACACAGGAAGCACAGCAAGGTGCATCACAGGAGAGCAACACGCTACCGCCAGGGGGCACTGGAGAGTCAGACACTAGACTAGACACCGGAAGCACGGCAAGGTGCATCACAGAAGAGCAACACACTACCGCCAGGGGGCACTGGAGAGTCAGACACTAGACTAGACACAGGAAGTACAGCAGGATGCATCACAGAAGAGCAAAACACTACCACCAGGGAGCACTGGAGAGTCAGACACTAGACTAGACACAGGAAGCACGGCAAGGTGCATCACAGAAGAGCAACAAACTACCACCAGGGGGAACTGGAGAGTCAGACACTAGACTAGACACAGGAAGCAATGCAAGGTGCATCATAGAAGAGCAACACACTACCGCCAGGGAGCACCTGAGAGTCAGACACTAGACTAGACACAGGAAGCAAGGCAAGGTGCATCACAGAAGAGCAACACACTACCGCCAGGGGGCACTGGAGAGTCAAACACTAGACTAGATACAGGAAGCACAGCAAGGTGCATCACAGAAGAGCAACACACTACCGCCAGGGGGCACTGGAGAGTCAGACACCAGACTAGACACAGGAGGCACAGCAGGGTGCATCACAGAAGAGCAACACACTACCGCCAGGGCGCACTGGAGAGTCAGACACAAGACTAGAAACAGGAAGCATGGCAAGGTTCATCACAGAAGAGCAACACACTACCGCCAGCGGGCACTGGAGAGCTAGAAACTAGACTAGACACAGGAAGCACGGCAAGGTGCATCACAGAAGAGCAACACACTACCACCAGGGGGCACTGGAGAGTCAGACACTAGACTAGACACAGGAAGCACAGCAGGGTGCATCACAGAAGAGCAACACACTACCGCCAGGAGCCACTGGAGAGTCAGACACTAGACTAGACAAAGGCAGCACAGTAAGATGCATCGCAGAAGAGCAACACACTACCACCAGGGAGCACTGGAGAGTCAGACACTAGACTAGACACAGGAAGCACAGCAGGGTGCATCACAGAAGAGCAACACACTACCGCCAGGAGCCACTGGAGAGTCAGACACTAGACTAGACAAAGCAGCATAGCAGGGTGCATCACAGAAGAGCAACACACTACCGCCAGGAGCCACTGGAGAGTCAGGCACTAGACGAGACAAAGGCAGCACAGTAAGATGCATCGCAGAAGAGCAACACACTACCACCAGGGAGCACTGGAGAGTCAGACACTAGACCAGACACAGGAAGCACGGCAACGTGCATCACAGGAGAGCAACACGCTACCGCCAGGGGGCACTGGAGAGTCAGACACTAGACTAGACACCGGAAGCACGGCAAGGTGCATCACAGAAGAGCAACACACTACCGCCAGGGGGCACTGGAGAGTCAGACACTAGACTAGACACAGGAAGTACAGCAGGGTGCATCACAGAAGAGCAACACACTATCGCCAGGGAGCACTGGAGAGTCAGACACTAGACTAGACACAGGAAGCACACACAGCAAGGTGCATCACAGAAGAGCAACATATGAAAATGCTATCGCCAGAGGATACTGGAGAGTCAGACACTAGACTAGACACTGGAAGCACAGCAAGGTGCATCACAGAAGAGCAACACGCTACCACCAGGGGGCACTGGAGAGTCAGACACTAGACTAGACACAGGAAGCACGGCAAGGTGCATCACAGAAGAGCAACACACTACCGCCAGGGGGCACTGGAGAGTCAAACACTAGACTAGACACAGGAAGCACGGCAAGGTGCATCACAGAAGAGCAACACACTACCGCCAGGGAGCACCTGAGAGTCAGACACTAGACTAGACACAGGAAGCACGGCAAGGTGCATCACAGAAGAGCAACACACTACCGCCAGGGAGCACCGGAGAGTCAGACACTAGACTAAACACAGGAAGCACGGCAAGGTGCATCACAGAAGAGCAACACACTACCGCCAGGGGGCACTGGAGAGTCCAACACTAGACTAGACACAGGAAGCACAGCAAGGTGCATCACAGAAGAGCAACACACTACCGCCAGGGAGCACTGGATTGTCAGACACTAGACTAGACACAGGAAGCACGGCAAGATGCATCACAGAAGAGCAACACACTACCACCAGGGGGCACTGGAGAGTCAGACACTAGACTAGACACCGTAAGCACGGCAAGGTGCTTCATAGAAGAGCAACACACTACCGCCAGTAGGAACTGGAGAGTCAGAGACTACACACAGGAAGCAGAGCAGGGTGCATCACAGAAGAGCAACACACTACCGCCAGGGTGCACTGGAGAGTCAGACACTAGACTAGACACCGGAAGCATGGCAAGGTTCATCACAGAAGAGCAACACACTACCGCCAGCGGGCACTGGAGAGTTAGACACTAGACTAGACACAGGAAGCACGGCAAGGTGCATCACAGAAGAGCAACACACTACCGCCAGGGGGCACTGGAGAGTCAAACACTAGACTAGACACAGGAAGCACAGCAAGGTGCATCACAGAAGAGCAACAAACTACCACCAGGGGGCACTGGAGAGTTAGACACTAGACTAGACACAGGAAGCACGGCAAGGTGCATCACAGAAGAGCAACACACTACCGCCAGGGGGCACTGGAGAGTCAAACACTAGACTAGACACAGGAAGCACAGCAAGGTGCATCACAGAAGAGCAACAAACTACCACCAGGGGGCACTGGAGAGTCAGACACTAGACTAGACACAGGAAGCACAGCAAGGTGCATCACAGAAGAGCAACAAACTACCACCAGGGGGCACTGGAGAGTCAGACACTAGACTAGACACCGGATGCATGGCAAGGTTCATCACAGAAGAGCAACACACTACCGCCAGGGGGCACCTGAGAGTCAGACACTAGACTAGACACAGGAAGCACGGCAAGGTGCATCACAGAAGAGCAACACACTACCGCCAGGGGGCACTGGAGAGTCAAACACTAGACTAGACACAGGAAGCACAGCAAGGTGCATCACAGAAGAGCAACACACTACCGCCAGGGAGCACTGGATAGTCAGACACTAGACTAGACACAGGAAGCACGGCAAGATGCATCACAGGAGAGCAACACACTACCACCAGGGGGCACTGGAGAGTCAGACACCAGACTAGACACAGGAGGCACAGCAGGGTGCATCACAGAAGAGCAACACACTACCGCCAGGGCGCACTGGAGAGTCAGACACAAGACTAGAAACAGGAAGCATGGCAAGGTTCATCACAGAAGAGAAACACACTACCGCCAGCGGGCACTGGAGAGTTAGACACTAGACTAGACACAGGAAGCACGGCAAGGTGCATTATAGAAGGAAGAGCAACACACTACTGCCAGCGGGCACTGGAGAGTTAGACACTAGACTAGACACAGGAAGCACGGCAAGGTGCATCACAGAAGAGCAACACGCTACCGCCAGGGGGCACTGGAGAGTCAGACACTAGACTAGACACCGGAAGCACGGCAAGGTGCATCACAGAAGAGCAACACACTACCGCCAGTAGGAACTGGAGAGTCAGAGACTACACACAGGAATCAGAGCAGGGTGCATCACAGAAGAGCAACACACTACCGCCAGGGTGCACTGGAGAGTCATACACTAGACTAGACACAGGAAGCACGGCAAGGTGCATTACAGAAGAAAGAGCAACACACTACTGCCAGCGGGCACTGGAGAGTTAGACTTTAGACTAGACACAGGAAGCACGGCAAGGTGCATCACAGAAGAGCAACACACTACCACCAGGGAGCACTGGAGAGTCAGACACTAGACTAGACACAGGAAGCACAGCAGGGTGCATCACAGAAGAGCAACACACTACCGCCGGGAGCCACTGGAGAGTCAGACACTAGACTAGACAAAGGCAGCACAGTAAGATGCATCGCAGAAGAGCAACACACTACCACCAGGGAGCACTGGAGAGTCAGACACTAGACTAGACACAGGAAGCACGGCAAGGTGCATCACAGAAGAGCAACACACAGGGGGCACTGGAGAGTCAGACACTAGATTAGACACAGGAAGCACAGCAAGGTGCATCACAGGAGAGCAACACGCTACCGCCAGGGGGCACTGGAGAGTCAGACACTAGACTAGACACCGGAAGCACGGCAAGGTGCATCACAGAAGAGCAACACACTACCGCCAGGGGGCACTGGAGAGTCAGACACTAGACTAGACACAGGAAGTACAGCAGGGTGCATCACAGAAGAGCAACACACTACCGCCAGGGGGCACTGGAGAGTCCAACACTAGACTAGACACAGGAAGCACAGCAAGGTGCATCACAGAAGAGCAACACACTACCGCCAGGGAGCACTGGATAGTCAGACACTAGACTAGACACAGGAAGCACGGCAAGATGCATCACAGAAGAGCAACACACTACCACCAGGGAGCACTGGAGAGTCAGACACTAGACTAGACACAGGAAGCACACACAGCAAGGTGCATCACAGAAGAGCAACATATGAAAACGCTATCGCCAGAGGATACTGGAGAGTCAGACACTAGACTAGACACTGGAAGCACAGCAAGGTGCATCACAGAAGAGCAACACGCTACCACCAGGGGGCACTGGAGAGTCAGACACTAGACTAGACACAGGAAGCACGGCAAGGTGCATCACAGAAGAGCAACACACTACCGCCAGGGAGCACCTGAGAGTCAGACACTAGACTAGACACAGGAAGCACGGCAAGGTGCATCACAGAAGAGCAACACACTACCGCCAGGGAGCACCGGAGAGTCAGACACTAGACTACACACAGGAAGCACGGCAAGGTGCATCACAGAAGAGCAACACACTACCGCCAGGGGGCACTGGAGAGTCCAACACTAGACTAGACACAGGAAGCACAGCAAGGTGCATCACAGAAGAGCAACACACTACCGCCAGGGAGCACTGGATAGTCAGACACTAGACTAGACACAGGAAGCACGGCAAGATGCATCACAGAAGAGCAACACACTACCACCAGGGGGCACTGGAGAGTCAGACACTAGACTAGACACCGGAAGCACGGCAAGGTGCATCACAGAAGAGCAACACACTACCGCCAGTAGGAACTGGAGAGTCAGAGACTACACACAGGAAGCAGAGCAGGGTGCATCACAGAAGAGCAACACACTACCGCCAGGGTGCACTGGAGAGTCAGACACTAGACTAGACACCGGAAGCATGGCAAGGTTCATCACAGAAGAGCAACACACTACCGCCAGCGGGCACTGGATAGTTAGACACTAGACTAGACACAGGAAGCACGGCAAGGTGCATTACAGAAGGAAGAGCAACACACTACTGCCAGCGGGCACTGGAGAGTTAGACACTAGACTAGACACAGGAAGCACGGCAAGGTGCATCACAGAAGAGCAACACGCTACCGCCAGGGGGCACCGGAGAGTCAGACACTAGACTAGACACAGGAAGCATGGCAAGGTGCATCACAGAAGAGCAACACACTACCGCCAGGGGGCACTGGAGAGTCCAACACTAGACTAGGCACAGCAAGGTGCATCACAGAAGAGCAACACACTACCGCCAGGGAGCACTGGATAGTCAGACACTAGACTAGACACAGGAAGCACGGCAAGATGCATCACCGAAGAGCAACACACTACCACCAGGGGGCACTGGAGAGTCAGACACTAGACTAGACACCGGAAGCACGGCAAGGTGCATCACAGAAGAGCAACACACTACCGCCAGTAGGAACTGGAGAGTCAGAGACTACACACAGGAAGCAGGGCAGGGTGCATCACAGAAGAGCAACACACTACCGCCAGGGTGCACTGGAGAGTCAGACACTAGACTAGACACCGGAAGCATGGCAAGGTTCATCACAGAAGAGCAACACACTACCGCCAGCGGGCACTGGAGAGTTAGACACTAGACTAGACACAGGAAGCACGGCAAGGTGCATTACAGAAGGAAGAGCAACACACTCCTGCCAGCGGGCACTGGAGAGTTAGACACTAGACTAGACACAGGAAGCACGGCAAGGTGCATCACAGAAGAGCAACACGCTACCGCCAGGGGGCACTGGAGAGTCAGACACTAGACTAGACACCGGAAGCACAGCAGGGTGCATCACAGAAGAGCAACACACTACCGCCAGGTGCCACTGGAGAGTCAGACACTAGACTAGACAAAGGCAGCACAGCAAGATGCATCGCAGAAGAGCAACACACCACCACCAGGGAGCACTGGAGAGTCAGACACTAGACTAGACACAGGAAGCACGGCAAGGTGCATCACAGAAGAGCAACACACAGGGGGCACTGGAGAGTCAGACACTAGATTAGACACAGGAAGCACAGCAAGGTGCATCACAGGAGAGCAACACGCTACCGCCAGGGGGCACTGGAGAGTCAGACACTAGACTAGACACCGGAAGCACGGCAAGGTGCATCACAGAAGAGCAACACACTACCGCCAGGGGGCACTGGAGAGTCAGACACTAGACTAGACACAGGAAGTACAGCAGGGTGCATCACAGAAGAGCAACACACTACCACCAGGGAGCACTGGAGAGTCAGACACTAGACTAGACACAGGAAGCACACACAGCAAGGTGCATCACAGAAGAGCAACATATGAAAACGCTATCGCCAGAGGATACTGGAGAGTCAGACACTAGACTAGACACAGGAAGCACGGCAAGGTCCATCACAGAAGAGCAACACACTACCGCCAGGGAGCACTGGATAGTCAGACACTAGACTAGACGCAAGAAGCACAGCAAGGTGCATCACAGAAGAGCAACACACTACCGCCAGGGTGCACTGTAGAGTCGGACACTAGACTAGACACGACACAAGAAGCACAGCAAGGTGCATCACAGAAGAGCAACACACTACCGCCAGGGTGCACTGGAGAGTCAGACACTAGACTAGACACAGGAAGCACAGCAAGGTGCATCACAGAAGAGTAACACACTACCGCCAGGGGTCACTGGAGAGTCAGACACTAGACTAGACACAGGAAGCACAGCAAGGTGAATCGCTGAAGAGCAACATGCTATCACCAGGGGGCACTGAAGAGTCAGACACTAGACTAGACACAGGAAGCACAGCAAGGTGCATCACAGAAGAGCAACACACTACCGCCAGGGAGCACTGGAGATTCAGACACTAAACTAGACACAGGAAGCACAGCAAGGTGCATCACAGAAGAGGAACACACTTCGGCCAGGGGGCACTGGAGAGTCAGACCCTAAACTAGACACAGGAAGCACAGCAAGGTGCATCACAGAAGAGGAACACACTCCGCCAGGGGGCACTGGAGAGTCAGACACTAGACTAGACACAGGAAGCACAGTAAGGTGCATCACAGAAGAGCAACACACTACCGCCAGGGGGCACTGGAGAGTCAGACACTAGACTAGACACCGGAAGCACGGCAAGGTGCATCACAGAAGAGCAACACACTACCGCCAGGGGGCACTGGAGAGTCAGACACTAGACTTGACACAGGAAGCACAGCAAGGTGCATCACAGAAGAGGAACACACTCCGCCAGGGGGCACTGGAGAGTCAGACACTAGACTAGACACAGGAAGCACAGTAAGGTGCATCACAGAAGAGCAACACACTACCGCCAGGGGGCACTGGAGAGTCAGACACTAGACTAGACACAGCAAGCACAGCAGGTGCATCACAGAAGAGCAACACACTACCACCAGGGGGCACTGGAGAGTCAGACACTAGACTAGACACAGGAAGCACAGCAGGGTGCATCACAGAAGAGCAACACACTACCGCCAGGGGCCACTGGAGAGTCAGACACTAGACTAGACAAAAGCAGCACAGCAAGATGCATCACAGAGGAGCAACACACTACCACCAGAGAGCACTGGAGAGTCAGACACTAGACTAGACACAGGAAGCACGGCAAGGTGCATCACAGAAGAGCAACACACAGGGGGCACTGGAGAGTCAGACACTAGACTGGACACAGGAAGCACAGCAAGGTGCATCACAGGAGAGCAACACACTACCTCCAGGGGCACTGGAGAGTCAGGCACTAGATTAGAGACAGGAAGCACAGCAAGGTGCATCACAGAAGAGTAACACACTACCGCCAGGGGGCACTGGAGAGTCAGACACTAGACTAGACACAGGAAGAAATGCAAGGTGCATCACAGAAGAGCAACACACTACCGCCAGCGGGCACTGGAGAGTTAGACACTAGACTAGACACAGGAAGCACGGCAAGGTGCATCACAGAAGAGCAACACACTACCGCCAGCGGGCACTGGAGAGTTAGACACTAGACTAGACACAGGAAGCACGGCAAGGTGCATCACAGAAGAGCAACACACTACCGCCAGTAGGAACTGGAGAGTCAGAGACTACACACAGGAAGCAGAGCAGGGTGCATCACAGAAGAGCAACACACTACCGCCAGGGGGCCCTGGAGAGTCAGACACTAGACTAGACACCGGAAGCATGGCAAGGTTCATCATAGAAGAGCAACACACTACCGCCAGCGGGCACTGGAGAGTTAGACACTAGACTAGACACAGGAAGCACAGCAGGGTGCATCACAGAAGAGCAACACACTACCGCCAGGAGCCACTGGAGAGTCAGACACTAGACTAGACAAAGGCAGCATAGCAGGGTGCATCACAGAAGAGCAACACACTACCGCCAGGAGCCACTGGAGAGTCAGGCACTAGACTAGACAAAGGCAGCACAGTAAGATGCATCCCAGAAGAGCAACACACTACCACCAGGGAGCACTGGAGAGTCAGACACTAGACCAGACACAGGAAGCACGGCAAGGTGCATCACAGGAGAGCAACACGCTACCGCCAGGGGGCACTGGAGAGTCAGACACTAGACTAGACACCGGAAGCACGGCAAGGTGCATCACAGAAGAGCAACACACTACCGCCAGGGGGCACTGGAGAGTCAGACACTAGACTAGACACAGGAAGTACAGCAGGGTGCATCACAGAAGAGCAACACACTATAGCCAGGGAGCACTGGAGAGTCAGACACTAGACTAGACACAGGAAGTACACACAGCAAGGTGCATCACAGAAGAGCAACATATGAAAACGCTATCGCCAGAGGATACTGGAGAGTCAGACACTAGACTAGACACTGGAAGCACAGCAAGGTGCATCACAGAAGAGCAACACGCTACCACCAGGGGGCACTGGAGAGTCAGACACTAGACTAGACACAGGAAGCACGGCAAGGTGCATCACAGAAGAGCAACACACTACCGCCAGGGAGCACTGGAGAGTCAGACACTAGACTAGACACAGGAAGCACGGCAAGGTGCATCACAGAAGAGCAACACACTACCGCCAGGGAGCACCTGAGAGTCAGACACTAGACTAGACACAGGAAGCACGGCAAGGTGCATCACAGAAGAGCAACACACTACCGCCAGGGAGCACCGGAGAGTCAGACACTAGACTAAACACAGGAAGCACGGCAAGGTGCATCACAGAAGAGCAACACACTACCGCCAGGGGGCACTGGAGAGTCCAACACTAGACTAGACACAGGAAGCACAGCAAGGTGCATCACAGAAGAGCAACACACTACCGCCAGGGAGCACTGGATTGTCAGACACTAGACTAGACACAGGAAGCACGGCAAGATGCATCACAGAAGAGCAACACACTACCACCAGGGGGCACTGGAGAGTCAGACACTAGACTAGACACCGGAAGCACGGCAAGGTGCTTCATAGAAGAGCAACACACTACCGCCAGTAGGAACTGGAGAGTCAGAGACTACACACAGGAAGCAGAGCAGGGTGCATCACAGAAGAGCAACACACTACCGCCAGGGTGCACTGGAGAGTCAGACACTAGACTAGACACCGGAAGCATGGCAAGGTTCATCACAGAAGAGCAACACACTACCGCCAGCGGGCACTGGAGAGTTAGACACTAGACTAGACACAGGAAGCATGGCAAGGTGCATCACAGAAGAGCAACACACTACCGCCAGGGGGCACTGGAGAGTCAAACACTAGACTAGACACAGGAAGCACAGCAAGGTGCATCACAGAAGAGCAACAAACTACCACCAGGGGGCACTGGAGAGTCAGACACTAGACTAGACACAGGAAGCACGGCAAGGTGCATCACAGAAGAGCAACACACTACCGCCAGAGGATACTGGAGAGTCAGACACTAGACTAGACACAGGAAGCACAGCAAGGTGCATCACAGAAGAGCAACAAACTACCACCAGGGGGCACTGGAGAGTCAGACACTAGACTAGACACCGGAAGCATGGCAAGGTTCATCACAGAAGAGCAACACACTACCGCCAGGGAGCACCTGAGAGTCAGACACTAGACTAGACACAGTAAGCACGGCAAGGTGCATCACAGAAGAGAAACACACTACCGCCAGGGGGCACTGGAGAGTCAAACACTAGACTAGACACAGGAAGCACAGCAAGGTGCATCACAGAAGAGCAACACACTACCGCCAGGGAGCACTGGATAGTCAGACACTAGACTAGACACAGGAAGCACGGCAAGATGCATCACAGGAGAGCAACACACTACCACCAGGGGGCACTGGAGAGTCAGACACCAGACTAGACACAGGAGGCACAGCAGGGTGCATCACAGAAGAGCAACACACTACCGCCAGGGCGCACTGGAGAGTCAGACACAAGACTAGAAACAGGAAGCATGGCAAGGTTCATCACAGAAGAGCAACACACTACCGCCAGCGGGCACTGGAGAGTTAGACACTAGACTAGACACAGGAAGCACGGCAAGGTGCATTATAGAAGGAAGAGCAACACACTACTGCCAGCGGGCACTGGAGAGTTAGACACTAGACTAGACACAGGAAGCACGGCAAGGTGCATCACAGAAGAGCAACACGCTACCGCCAGGGGGCACTGGAGAGTCAGACACTAGACTAGACACCGGAAGCACGGCAAGGTGCATCACAGAAGAGCAACACACTACCGCCAGTAGGAACTGGAGAGTCAGAGACTACACACAGGAAGCAGAGCAGGGTGCATCACAGAAGAGCAGCACACTACCGCCAGGGTGCACTGGAGAGTCATACACTAGACTAGACACAGGAAGCACGGCAAGGTGCATTACAGAAGAAAGAGCAACACACTACTGCCAGCGGGCACTGGAGAGTTAGACACTAGACTAGACACAGGAAGCACGGCAAGGTGCATCACAGAAGAGCAACACACTACCACCAGGGGGCACTGGAGAGTCAGACACTAGACTAGACACAGGAAGCACAGCAGGGTGCATCACAGAAGAGCAACACACTACCGCCGGGAGCCACTGGAGAGTCAGACACTAGACTAGACAAAGGCAGCACAGTAAGATGCATCGCAGAAGAGCAACACACTACCACCAGGGAGCACTGGAGAGTCAGACACTAGACTAGACACAGGAAGCACGGCAAGGTGCATCACAGAAGAGCAACACACAGGGGGCACTGGAGAGTCAGACATTAGATTAGACACAGGAAGCACAGCAAGGTGCATCACAGGAGAGCAACACGCTACCGCCAGGGGGCACTGGAGAGTCAGACACTAGACTAGACACCGGAAGCACGGCAAGGTGCATCACAGAAGAGCAACACACTACCGCCAGGGGGCACTGGAGAGTCAGACACTAGACTAGACACAGGAAGTACAGCAGGGTGCATCACAGAAGAGCAACACACTATCGCCAGGGAGCACTGGAGAGTCAGACACTAGACTAGACACAGGAAGCACACACAGCAAGGTGCATCACAGAAGAGCAACATATGAAAACGCTATCGCCAGAGGATACTGGAGAGTCAGACACTAGACTAGACACTGGAAGCACAGCAAGGTGCATCACAGAAGAGCAACACACTACCGCCAGGGAGCACCTGAGAGTCAGACACTAGACTAGACACAGGAAGCACGGCAAGGTGCATCACAGAAGAGCAACACACTACCGCCAGGGAGCACCGGAGAGTCAGACACTAGACTACACACAGGAAGCACGGCAAGGTGCATCACAGAAGAGCAACACACTACCGCCAGGGGGTACTGGAGAGTCCAACACTAGACTAGACACAGGAAGCACAGCAAGGTGCATCACAGAAGAGCAACACACTACCGCCAGGGAGCACTGGATAGTCAGACACTAGACTAGACACAGGAAGCACGGCAAGATGCATCACAGAAGAGCAACACACTACCACCAGGGGGCACTGGAGAGTCAGACACTAGACTAGACACCGGAAGCACGGCAAGGTGCATCACAGAAGAGCAACACACTACCGCCAGTAGGAACTGGAGAGTCAGAGACTACACACAGGAAGCAGAGCAGGGTGCATCACAGAAGAGCAACACACTACCGCCAGGTTGCACTGGAGAGTCAGACACTAGACTAGACACCGGAAGCATGGCAAGGTTCATCACAGAAGAGCAACACACTACCGCCAGCGGGCACTGGAGAGTTAGACACTAGACTAGACACAGGAAGCACGGCAAGGTGCATTACAGAAGGAAGCGCAACACGCTACTGCCAGCGGGCACTGGAGAGTTAGACACTAGACTAGACACAGGAAGCACGGCAAGGTGCATCACAGAAGAGCAACACGCTACCGCCAGGGGGCACCGGAGAGTCAGACACTAGACTAGATACAGGAAGCATGGCAAGGTGCATCACAGAAGAGCAACACACTACCGCCAGGGGACACTGGAGAGTCCAACACTAGACTAGGCACAGCAAGGTGCATCACAGAAGAGCAACACACTACCGCCAGGGAGCACTGGATAGTCAGACACTAGACTAGACACAGGAAGCACGGCAAGATGCATCACCGAAGAGCAACACACTACCACCAGGGGGCACTGGAGAGTCAGACACTAGACTAGACACCGGAAGCACGGCAAGGTGCATCACAGAAGAGCAACACACTACCGCCAGTAGGAACTGGAGAGTCAGAGACTACACACAGGAAGCAGGGCAGGGTGCATCACAGAAGAGCAACACACTACCGCCAGGGTGCACTGGAGAGTCAGACACTAGACTAGACACCGGAAGCATGGCAAGGTTCATCACAGAAGAGCAACACACTACCGCCAGCGGGCACTGGAGAGTTAGACACTAGACTAGACACAGGAAGCACGGCAAGGTGCATTACAGAAGGAGAGCAACACACTACTGCCAGCGGGCACTGGAGAGTTAGACACTAGACTAGACACAGGAAGCACGGCAAGGTGTATCACAGAAGAGCAACACACTACCACCAGGGGGCACTGGAGAGTCAGACACTAGACTAGACACAGGAAGCACAGCAGGGTGCATCACAGAAGAGCAACACACTACCGCCGGGAGCCACTGGAGAGTCAGACACTAGACTAAACAAAGGCAGCACAGTAAGATGCATCGCAGAAGAGCAACACACTACCACCAGGGAGCACTGGAGAGTCAGACACTAGACTAGACACAGGAAGCACGGCAAGGTGCATCACAGAAGAGCAACACACAGGGGGCACTGCAGAGTCAGACACTAGATTAGACACAGGAAGCACAGCAAGGTGCATCACAGGAGAGCAACACGCTACCGCCAGGGGGCACTGGAGAGTCAGACACTAGACTAGACACCGGAAGCACGGCAAGGTGCATCACAGAAGAGCAACACACTACCGCCAGGGGGCACTGGAGAGTCAGACACTACACTAGACACAGGAAGTACAGCAGGGTGCATCACAGAAGAGCAACACACTATCGCCAGGGAGCACTGGAGAGTCAGACACTAGACTAGACACAGGAAGCACACACAGCAAGGTGCATCACAGAAGAGCAACATATGAAAACGCTATCGCCAGAGGATACTGGAGAGTCAGACACTAGACTAGACACTGGAAGCACAGCAAGGTGCATCACAGAAGAGCAACACGCTACCACCAGGGGGCACTGGAGAGTCAGACACTAGACTAGACACAGGAAGCACGGCAAGGTGCATCACAGAAGAGCAACACACTACCGCCAGGGAGCACCTGAGAGTCAGACACTAGACTAGACACAGGAAGCACGGCAAGGTGCATCACAGAAGAGCAACACACTACCGCCAGGGAGCACCGGAGAGTCAGACACTAGACTACACACAGGAAGCACGGCAAGGTGCATCACAGAAGAGCAACACACTACCGCCAGGGGGCACTGGAGGGTCCAACACTAGACTAGACACAGGAAGCACAGCAAGGTGCATCACAGAAGAGCAACACACTACCGCCAGGGAGCACTGGATAGTCAGACACTAGACTAGACACAGGAAGCACGGCAAGATGCATCACAGAAGAGCAACACACTACCACCAGGGGGCACTGGAGAGTCAGACACTAGACTAGACACCGGAAGCACGGCAAGGTGCATCACAGAAGAGCAACACACTACCGCCAGTAGGAACTGGAGAGTCAGAGACTACACACAGGAAGCAGAGCAGGGTGCATCACAGAAGAGCAACACACTACCGCCAGGGTGCACTGGAGAGTCAGACACTAGACTAGACACCGGAAGCATGGCAAGGTTCATCACAGAAGAGCAACACACTACCGCCAGCGGGCACTGGAGAGTTAGACACTAGACTAGACACAGGAAGCACGGCAAGGTGCATTACAGAAGGAAGAGCAACACACTACTGCCAGCGGGCACTGGAGAGTTAGACACTAGACTAGACACAGGAAGCACGGCAAGGTGCATCACAGAAGAGCAACACGCTACCGCCAGGGGGCACCGGAGAGTCAGACACTAGACTAGATACAGGAAGCATGGCACGGTGCATCACAGAAGAGCAACACACTACCGCCAGGGGGCACTGCAGAGTCCAACACTAGACTAGGCACAGCAAGGTGCATCACAGAAGAGCAACACACTACCGCCAGGGAGCACTGGATAGTCAGACACTAGACTAGACACAGGAAGCACGGCAAGATGCATCACCGAAGAGCAACACACTACCACCAGGGGGCACTGGAGAGTCAGACACTAGACTAGACACCGGAAGCACGGCAAGGTGCATCACAGAAGAGCAACACACTACCGCCAGTAGGAACTGGAGAGTCAGAGACTACACACAGGAAGCAGGGCAGGGTGCATCACAGAAGAGCAACACACTACCGCCAGGGTGCACTGGAGAGTCAGACACTAGACTAGACACCGGAAGCATGGCAAGGTTCATCACAGAAGAGCAACACACTACCGCCAGCGGGCACTGGAGAGTTAGACACTAGACTAGACACAGGAAGCACGGCAAGGTGCATTACAGAAGGAAGAGCAACACACTACTGCCAGCGGGCACTGGAGAGTTAGACACTAGACTAGACACAGGAAGCACGGCAAGGTGCATCACAGAAGAGCAACACGCTACCGCCAGGGGGCACTGGAGAGTCAGACACTAGACTAGACACCGGAAGCACAGCAGGGTGCATCACAGAAGAGCAACACACTACCGCCAGGTGCCACTGGAGAGTCAGACACTAGACTAGACAAAGGCAGCACAGCAAGATGCATCGCAGAAGAGCAACACACTACCACCAGGGAGCACTGGAGAGTCAGACACTAGACTAGACACAGGAAGCACGGCAAGGTGCATCACAGAAGAGCAACACACAGGGGGCACTGGAGAGTCAGACACTAGATTAGACACAGGAAGCACAGCAAGGTGCATCACAGGAGAGCAACACGCTACCGCCAGGGGGCACTGGAGAGTCAGACACTAGACTAGACACCGGAAGCACGGCAAGGTGCATCACAGAAGAGCAACACACTACCGCCAGGGGGCACTGGACAGTCAGACACTAGACTAGACACAGGAAGTACAGCAGGGTGCATCACAGAAGAGCAACACACTACCACCAGGGAGCACTGGAGAGTCAGACACTAGACTAGACACAGGAAGCACACACAGCAAGGTGCATCACAGAAGAGCAACATATGAAAACGCTATCGCCAGAGGATACTGGAGAGTCAGACACTAGACTAGACACAGGAAGCACGGCAAGGTGCATCACAGAAGAGCAACACACTACCGCCAGGGAGCACTGGATAGTCAGACACTAGACTAGACGCAAGAAGCACAGCAAGGTGCATCACAGAAGAGCAACACACTACCGCCAGGGTGCACTGTAGAGTCGGACACTAGACTAGACACGACACAAGAAGCACAGCAAGGTGCATCACAGAAGAGCAACACACTACCGCCAGGGTGCACTGGAGAGTCAGACACTAGACTAGACACAGGAAGCACAGCAAGGTGCATCACAGAAGAGCAACACACTATCGCCAAGGGGCACTGGAGAGTCAGACACTAGACTAGACACAGGAAGCACAGCAAGGTGCATCACAGAAGAGTAACACACTACCGCCAGGGGTCACTGGAGAGTCAGACACTAGACTAGACACAGGAAGCACAGCAAGGTGAATCCCTGAAGAGCAACATGCTATCACCAGGGGGCACTGAAGAGTCAGACACTAGACTAGACACAGGAAGCACAGCAAGGTGCATCACAGAAGAGCAACACACTACCGCCAGGGAGCACTGGAGATTCAGACACTAAACTAGACACAGGAAGCACAGCAAGGTGCATCACAGAAGAGGAACACACTTCGGCCAGGGGGCACTGGAGAGTCAGACCCTAAACTAGACACAGGAAGCACAGCAAGGTGCATCACAGAAGAGGAACACACTCCGCCAGGGGGCACTGGAGAGTCAGACACTAGACTAGACACAGGAAGCACAGTAAGGTGCATCACAGAAGAGCAACACACTACCGCCAGGGGGCACTGGAGAGTCAGACACTAGACTAGACACCGGAAGCACGGCAAGGTGCATCACAGAAGAGCAACACACTACCGCCAGGGGGCACTGGAGAGTCAGACAGTAGACTAGACACAGGAAGCACAGCAAGGTGCATCACAGAAGAGGAACACACTCCGCCAGGGGGCACTGGAGAGTCAGACACTAGACTAGACACAGGAAGCACAGTAAGGTGCATCACAGAAGAGCAACACACTACCGCCAGGGGGCACTGGAGAGTCAGACACTAGACTAGACACAGCAAGCACAGCAGGTGCATCACAGAAGAGCAACACACTACCACCAGGGGGCACTGGAGAGTCAGACACTAGACTAGACACAGGAAGCACAGCAGGGTGCATCACAGAAGAGCAACACACTACCGCCAGGGGCCACTGGAGAGTCAGACACTAGACTAGACAAAAGCAGCACAGCAAGATGCATCACAGAGGAGCAACACACTACCACCAGAGAGCACTGGAGAGTCAGACACTAGACTAGACACAGGAAGCACGGCAAGGTGCATCACAGAAGAGCAACACACAGGGGGCACTGGAGAGTCAGACACTAGACTGGACACAGGAAGCACAGCAAGGTGCATCACAGGAGAGCAACACACTACCTCCAGGGGCACTGGAGAGTCAGGCACTAGACTAGAGACAGGAAGCACAGCAAGGTGCATCACAGAAGAGTAACACACTACCGCCAGGGGGCACTGGAGAGTCAGACACTAGACTAGACACAGGAAGAAAAGCAAGGTGCATCACAGAAGAGCAACACACTACCGCCAGCGGGCACTGGAGAGTTTTACTCTAGACTAGACACAGGAAGCATGGCAAGGTGCATCACAGAAGAGCAACACACTACCGCCAGCGGGCACTGGAGAGTTAGACACTAGACTAGACACAGGAAGCACGGCAAGGTGCATCACAGAAGAGCAACACACTACCGCCAGCGGGCACTGGAGAGTTAGACACTAGACTAGACACAGGAAGCACGGCAAGGTGCATCACAGAAGAGCAACACACTACCGCCAGTAGGAACTGGAGAGTCAGAGACTACACACAGGAAGCAGAGCAGGGTGCATCACAGAAGAGCAACACACTACCGCCAGGGGGCACTGGAGAGTCAGACACTAGACTAGACACCGGAAGCATGGCAAGGTTCATCATAGAAGAGCAACACACTACCGCCAGCGGGCACTGGAGAGTTAGACACTAGACTAGACACAGGAAGCACGGCAAGGTGCATTACAGAAGGAAGAGCAACACACTACTGCCAGCGGGCACTGGAGAGTTAGACACTAGACTAGACACAGGAATCACGGCAAGGTGCATCACAGAAGAGCAACACGCTACCGCCAGGGGGCACTGGAGAGTCAGACACTAGACTAGACACCGGAAGCACGGCAAGGTGCATCACAGAAGAGCAACACACTACCGCCAGGGGGCACTGGAGAGTCAGACACTAGACTAGACACAGGAAGTACAGCAGGGTGCATCACAGAAGAGCAACACACTACCACCAGGGAGCACTGGAGAGTCAGACACTAGACTAGACACAGGAAGCACACACAGCAAGGTGCACCACAGAAGAGCAACATATGAACAGGCTATCGCCAGAGGATACTGGAGAGTCAGACAGTAGACTAGACACTGGAAGCACAGCAAGGTGCATCACAGAAGAGCAACACGCTACCACCAGGGGCACTGGAGAGTCAGACACTAGACTAGACACAGGAAGCACAGGAAGGTGCATCACAGAAGAGCAACACACTACCGCCAGGGGGCACTGGAGAGTCAGACACTAGACTAGACACAGGAAGCACGGCAAGGTGCATCACGGAAGAGCAACACACTACCGCCAGGGAGCACCGGAGAGTCAGACACTAGACTAGACACAGGAAGCACGGCAAGGTACATCACAGAAGAGAAACACACTACCGCCAGGGAGCACCGGAGAGTCAGACACTAGACTAGACACAGGAAGCACGGCAAGGTGCATCACAGAAGAGCAACACACTACCGCCAGGGGGCACTGGAGAGTCAAACACTAGACTAGACACAGGAAGCACAGCAAGGTGCATCACAGAAGAGCAACACACTACCGCCACGGAGCACTGGATAGTCAGACACTAGACTAGACACAGGAAGCACGGCAAGATGCATCACAGAAGAGCAACACACTACCACCAGAGGGCACTGGAGAGTCAGACACCAGACTAGACACAGGAGGCACAGCAGGGTGCATCACAGAAGAGCAACACACTACCGCCAGGGCACACTGGAGAGTCAGACACAAGACTAGAAACAGGAAGCATGGCAAGGTTCATCACAGAAGAGCAACACACTACCGCCAGCGGGCACTGGAGCGTTAGGCACTAGACTAGACACAGGAAACACGGCAAGGTGCATTACAGAAGGAAGAGCAACACACTACTGCCAGCGGGCACTGGAGAGTTAGACACTAGACTAGACACAGGAAGCACGGCAAGGTGCATCACAGAAGAGCAACACGCTACCGCCAGGGGGCACTGGAGAGTCAGACACTAGACTAGACACCGGAAGCACGGCAAGGTGCATCACAGAAGAGCAACACATTACCGCCAGTAGGAACTGGAGAGTCAGAGACTACACACAGGAAGCACAGCAGGGTGCATCACAGAAGAGCAACACACTACCGCCAGGGTGCACTGGAGAGTCAGACACTAGACTAGGCACCGGAAGCATGGCAAGGTTCATCACAGAAGAGCAACACACTACCGCCAGCAGGCACTGGAGAGTTAGACACTAGACTAGACAGAGGAAGCACGGCAAGGTGCATTACAGAAGGAAGAGCAACACACTACTGCCAGCGGGCACTGGAGAGTTAGACACTAGACTAGACACAGGAAGCACGGCAAGGTGCATCACAGAAGAGCAACACGCTACCGCCAGGGGGCACTGGAGAGTCAGACACTAGACTAGACACCGGAAGCACGGCAAGGTGCATCACAGAAGAGGAACACACTACCGCCAGTGGGCGCTGGAGAGTCAGACACTAGACTAGACACAGGAAGTACAGCAGGGTGCATCACAGAAGAGCAACACACTACCGCCAGGGGGCACTGGAGAGTCAGACACTAGACTAGACACAGGAAGCACAGCAAAGTGCATCACAGAAGAGGAACACACTCCGCCAGGGGGCACTGGAGAGTCAGACACTAGACTAGACACAGGAAGCACAGTAAGGTGCATCACAGAAGAGCAACACACTACCGCCAGGGGGCACTAGAGAGTCAGACACTAGACTAGACACAGCAAGCACAGCAGGTGCATCACAGAAGAGCAACACACTACCACCAGGGGGCACTGGAGAGTCAGACACTAGACTAGACACAGGAAGCACAGCAGGGTGCATCACAGAAGAGCAACACACTACCGCCAGGGGCCACTGGAGAGTCAGACACTAGACTAGACAAAAGCAGCACAGCAAGATGCATCACAGAGGAGCAACACACTACCACCAGAGAGCACTGGAGAGTCAGACACTAGACTAGACACAGGAAGCACGGCAAGGTGCATCACAGAAGAGCAACACACAGGGGGCACTGGAGAGTCAGACACTAGACTGGACACAGGAAGCACAGCAAGGTGCATCACAGGAGAGCAACACACTACCTCCAGGGGCACTGGAGAGTCAGGCACTAGACTAGAGACAGGAAGCACAGCAAGGTGCATCACAGAAGAGTAACACACTACCGCCAGGGGGCACTGGAGAGTCAGACACTAGACTAGACACAGGAAGAAAAGCAAGGTGCATCACAGAAGAGCAACACACTACCGCCAGCGGGCACTGGAGAGTTTTACTCTAGACTAGACACAGGAAGCACGGCAAGGTGCATCACAGAAGAGAAACACACTACCGCCAGCGGGCACTGGAGAGTTAGACACTAGACTAGACACAGGAAGCACGGCAAGGTGCATCACAGAAGAGCAACACACTACCGCCAGCGGGCACTGGAGAGTTAGACACTAGACTAGCCACAGGAAGCACGGCAAGGTGCATCACAGAAGAGCAACACACTACCGCCAGTAGGAACTGGAGAGTCAGAGACTACACACAGGAAGTAGAGCAGGGTGCATCACAGAAGAGCAACACACTACCGCCAGGGTGCACTGGAGAGTCAGACACTAGACTAGACACCGGAAGCATGGCAAGGTTCATCATAGAAGAGCAACACACTACCGCCAGCGGGCACTGGAGAGTTAGACACTAGACTAGACACAGGAAGCACGGCAAGGTGCATTACAGAAGGAAGAGCAACACACTACTGCCAGCGGGCACTGGAGAGTTAGACACTAGACTAGACACAGGAAGCACGGCAAGGTGCATCACAGAAGAGCAACACGCTACCGCCAGGGGGCACTGGAGAGTCAGACACTAGACTAGATACCGGAAGCACGGCAAGGTGCATCACAGAAGAGCAACACACTACCGCCAGGGGGCACTGGAGAGTCAGACACTAGACTAGACACAGGAAGTACAGCAGGGTGCATCACAGAAGTTCAACACACTACCACCAGGGAGCACTGGAGAGTCAGACACTAGACTAGACACAGGAAGCACACACAGCAAGGTGAACCACAGAAGAGCAACATATGAACAGGCTATCGCCAGAGGATACTGGAGAGTCAGACAGTAGACTAGACACTGGAAGCACAGCAAGGTGCATCACAGAAGAGCAACATGCTACCACCAGGGGCACTGGAGAGTCAGACACTAGACTAGACACAGGAAGCACAGGAAGGTGCATCACAGAAGAGCAACACACTACCGCCAGGGGGCACTGGAGAGTCAGACACTAGACTAGACACAGGAAGCACGGCAAGGTGCATCACGGAAGAGCAACACACTACCGCCAGGGAGCACCGGAGAGTCAGACACTAGACTAGACACAGGAAGCACGGCAAGGTACATCACAGAAGAGCAACACACTACCGCCAGGGAGCACCGGAGAGTCAGACACTAGACTAGACACAGGAAGCACGGCAAGGTACATCAAAGAAGAGCAACACACTACCGCCAGGGGGCACTAGAGAGTCAAACACTAGACTAGACACAGGAAGCACAGCAAGGTGCATCACAGAAGAGCAACACACTACCGCCACGGAGCACTGGATAGTCAGACACTAGACTAGACACAGGAAGCACGGCAAGATGCATCACAGAAGAGCAACACACTACCACCAGAGGGCACTGGAGAGTCAGACACCAGACTAGACACAGGAGGCACAGCAGGGTGCATCACAGAAGAGCAACACACTACCGCCAGGGCGCACTGGAGAGTCAGACACAAGACTAGAAACAGGAAGCATGGCAAGGTTCATCACAGAAGAGCAACACACTACCGCCAGCGGGCACTGGAGCGTTAGACACTAGACTAGACACAGGAAACACGGCAAGGTGCATTACAGAAGGAAGAGCAACACACTACTGCCAGCGGGCACTGGAGAGTTAGACACTAGACTAGACACAGGAAGCACGGCAAGGTGCATCACAGAAGAGCAACACGCTACCGCCAGGGGGCACTGGAGAGTCAGACACTAGACTAGACACCGGAAGCACGGCAAGGTGCATCACAGAAGAGCAACACACTACCGCCAGTAGGAACTGGAGAGTCAGAGACTACACACAGGAAGCAGAGCAGGGTGCATCACAGAAGAGCAACACACTACCGCCAGGGTGCAATGGAGAGTCAGACACTAGACTAGGCACCGGAAGCATGGCAAGGTTCATCACAGAAGAGCAACACACTACCGCCAGCAGGCACTGGAGAGTTAGACACTAGACTAGACAGAGGAAGCACGGCAAGGTGCATTACAGAAGGAAGAGCAACACACTACTGCCAGCGGGCACTGGAGAGTTAGACACTAGACTAGACACAGGAAGCACGGCAAGGTGCATCACAGAAGAGCAACACGCTACCGCCAGGGGGCACTGGAGAGTCAGACACTAGACTAGACACCGGAAGCACGGCAAGGTGCATCACAGAAGAGCAACACACTACCGCCAGTGGGCACTGGAGAGTCAGACACTAGACTAGACACAGGAAGTACAGCAGGGTGCATCACAGAAGAGCAACACACTACCACCAGGGAGCACTGGAGAGTCAGACACTAGACTAGACACAGGAAGCACACACAGCAAGGTGCATCACAGAAGAGCAACATATGAACAGGCTATCGCCAGAGGATACTGGAGAGTCAGACACTAGACTAGACACTGGAAGCACAGCAAGGTGCATCACAGAAGAGCAACACGCTACCACCAGGGGGCACTGCAGAGTCAGACACTAGACTAGACACAGGAAGCACAGCAAGGTGCATCACAGAAGAGCAGCACACTACCGCCAGGGGGCACTGGAGAGTCAGACACTAGACTAGACACAGGAAGCACGGCAAGGTGCATCACAGAAGAGCCACAGACTACCGCCAGGGAGCACTGGAGTAGACACAGGAAGCATGGCAAGGTGCATCGCAGAAGAGCAACACACTACCGCCAGGGGGCACCGGAGAGTCAGACACTAGACTAGACACAGGAAGCACAGCAAGGTGCATCACAGAAGAGCAACACACTACCGCCAGCGGGCACTGGAGAGTTACACACTAGACTAGACACAGGAAGCACGGCAAGGTGCATCACAGAAGAGCAACACGCTACCGCCAGGGGGCACTGGAGAGTCCGACACCAAACTAGACACAGGAGGTACAGCAAGGTGCATCACAGAAGAGCAACACACTACCGCCAGGGGGCACTAGAGAGTCAAACACTAGACTAGACACAGGAAGCACAGCAAGGTGCATCACAGAAGAGCAACACACTACCGCCACGGAGCACTGGATAGTCAGACACTAGACTAGACACAGGAAGCACGGCAAGATGCATCACAGAAGAGCAACACACTACCACCAGAGGGCACTGGAGAGTCAGACACCAGACTAGACACAGGAGGCACAGCAGGGTGCATCACAGAAGAGCAACACACTACCGCCAGGGCGCACTGGAGAGTCAGACACAAGACTAGAAACAGGAAGCACGGCAAGGTGCATCACAGAAGAGCAACACGCTACCGCCAGGGGGCACTGGAGAGTCAGACACTAGACTAGACACCGGAAGCACGGCAAGGTGCATCACAGAAGAGCAACACACTACCGCCAGTAGGAACTGGAGAGTCAGAGACTACACACAGGAAGCAGAGCAGGGTGCATCACAGAAGAGCAACACACTACCGCCAGGGTGCAATGGAGAGTCAGACACTAGACTAGGCACCGGAAGCATGGCAAGGTTCATCACAGAAGAGCAACACACTACCGCCAGCAGGCACTGGAGAGTTAGACACTAGACTAGACAGAGGAAGCACGGCAAGGTGCATTACAGAAGGAAGAGCAACACACTACTGCCAGCGGGCACTGGAGAGTTAGACACTAGACTAGACACAGGAAGCACGGCAAGGTGCATCACAGAAGAGCAACACGCTACCGCCAGGGGGCACTGGAGAGTCAGACACTAGACTAGACACCGGAAGCACGGCAAGGTGCATCACAGAAGAGCAACACACTACCGCCAGTGGGCACTGGAGAGTCAGACACTAGACTAGACACAGGAAGTACAGCAGGGTGCATCACAGAAGAGCAACACACTACCACCAGGGAGCACTGGAGAGTCAGACACTAGACTAGACACAGGAAGCACACACAGCAAGGTGCATCACAGAAGAGCAACATATGAACAGGCTATCGCCAGAGGATACTGGAGAGTCAGACACTAGACTAGACACTGGAAGCACAGCAAGGTGCATCACAGAAGAGCAACACGCTACCACCAGGGGGCACTGCAGAGTCAGACACTAGACTAGACACAGGAAGCACAGCAAGGTGCATCACAGAAGAGCAACACACTACCGCCAGGGGGCACTGGAGAGTCAGACACTAGACTAGACACAGGAAGCACGGCAAGGTGCATCACAGAAGAGCCACAGACTACCGCCAGGGAGCACTGGAGTAGACACAGGAAGCATGGCAAGGTGCATCGCAGAAGAGCAACACACTACCGCCAGGGGACACCGGAGAGTCAGACACTAGACTAGACACAGGAAGCACAGCAAGGTGCATCACAGAAGAACAACACACTACCGCCAGCGGGCACTGGAGAGTTACACACTAGACTAGACACAGGAAGCACGGCAAGGTGCATCACAGAAGAGCAACACGCTACCGCCAGGGGGCACTGGAGAGTCCGACACCAAACTAGACACAGGAGGTACAGCAAGGTGCATCACAGAAGAGCAACACACTACCGCCAGGGGGCACTGGAGAGTCAGACACCAGACTAGACACAGGAAGCACGGCAAGGTGCATCACAGAAGAGCAACAGACTACCGCCAGGGAGCACCGGAGAGTCAGACACTAGACTAGACACAGGAAGCACGGCAAGGTGCATCACAGAAGAGCAACACACTACCGCCAGGGAGCACCGGAGAGTCAGACACTAGACTAGACACAGGAAGCACGCCAAGGTGCATCACAGAAGAGCAACACACTACCGCCAGCGGGCACTGGAGAGTTAGACACTAGACTAGACACAGGAAGCACGGCAAGGTGCATCACAGAAGAGCAACACACTACCGCCAGCGGGCACTGGAGAGTTAGACACTAGACTAGACACAGGAAGCACGGCAAGGTGCATCACAGAAGAGCAACACACTACCGCCAGTAGGAACTGGAGAGTCAGAGACTACACACAGGAAGCAGAGCAGGGTGCATCACAGAAGAGCAACACACTACCGCCAGGGTGCACTGGAGAGTCAGACACTAGACTAGACACCGGAAGCATGGCAAGGTTCATCACAGAAGAGCAACACACTACCGCCAGCGGGCACTGGAGAGTTAGACACTAGACTAGACACAGGAAGCACGGCAAGGTGCATTACAGAAGGAAGAGCAACACACTACTGCCAGCGGGCACTGGAGAGTTAGACACTAGACTAGACACAGGAAGCACGGCAAGGTGCATCACAGAAGAGCAACACGCTACCGCCAGGGGGCACTGGAGAGTCAGACACTAGACTCGACACCGGAAGCACGGCAAGGTGCATCACAGAAGAGCAACACACTACCGCCAGGGGGCACTGGAGAGTCAGACACTAGACTAGACACAGGAAGTACAGCAGGGTGCATCACAGAAGAGCAACACACTACCACCAGGGAGCACTGGAGAGTCAGACACTAGACTAGACACAGGAAGCACACACAGCAAGGTGCATCACAGAAGAGCAACATATGAACAGGCTATCGCCAGAGGATACTGGAGAGTCAGACAGTAGACTAGACACTGGAAGCACAGCAAGGTGCATTACAGAAGAGCAACACGCTACCACCAGGGGCACTGGAGAGTCAGACACTAGACTAGACACAGGAAGCACAGGAAGGTGCATCACAGAAGAGCAACACACTACCGCCAGGGGGCACTGGAGAGTCAGACACTAGACTAGACACTGGAAGCATAGCAAGGTGCATCACAGAAGAGCAACACGCTCCCACCAGGGGCACTGGAGAGTCAGACACTAGACTAGACACAGGAAGCACAGGAAGGTGCATCACAGAAGAGCAACACACTACCGCCAGGGGGCACTGGAGAGTCAGACACTAGACTAGACACAGGAAACACGGCAAGGTGCATCACGGAAGAGCAACACACTACCGCCAGGGAGCACCGGAGAGTCAGACACTAGACTAGACACAGGAAGCACGGCAAGGTACATCACAGAAGAGCAACACACTACCGCCAGGGAGCACCGGAGAGTCAGACACTAGACTAGACACAGGAAGCACGGCAAGGGGCATCACAGAAGAGCAACACACTACCGCCAGGGGGCACTGGAGAGTCAAACACTAGACTAGACACAGGAAGCACAGCAAGGTGCATCACAGAAGAGCAACACACTACCGCCACGGAGCACTGGATAGTCAGACACTAGACTAGACACAGGAATCACGGCAAGATGCATCACAGAAGAGCAACACACTACCACCAGGGGGCACTGGAGAGTCAGACACCGGACTAGACACAGGAGGCACAGCAGGGTGCATCACAGAAGAGCAACACACTACCGCCAGGGCGCACTGGAGAGTCAGACACAAGACTAGAAACAGGAAGCATGGCAAGGTTCATCACAGAAGAGCAACACATTACCGCCAGCGGGCACTGGAGCGTTAGACACTAGACTAGACACAGGAAGCACGGCAAGGTGCATTACAGAAGGAAGAGCAACACACTACTGCCAGCGGGCACTGGAGAGTTAGACACTATACTAGACACAGGAAGCACGGCAAGGTGCATCACAGAAGAGCAACACGCTACCGCCAGGGGGCACTGGAGAGTCAGACACTAGACTAGACACCGGAAGCACGGCAAGGTGCATCACAGAAGAGCAACACACTACCGCCAGTAGGAACTGGAGAGTCAGAGACTACACACAGGAAGCAGAGCAGGGTGCATCACAGAAGAGCAACACACTACCGCCAGGGTGCACTGGAGAGTCAGACACTAGACTAGGCACCGGAAGCATGGCAAGGTTCATCACAGAAGAGCAACACACTACCGCCAGCAGGCACTGGAGAGTTAGACACTAGACTAGACAGAGGAAGCACGGCAAGGTGCATTACAGAAGGAAGAGCAACACACTACTGCCAGCGGGCACTGGAGAGTTAGACACTAGACTAGACACAGGAAGCACGGCAAGGTGCATCACAGAAGAGCAACACGCTACCGCCAGGGGGCACTGGAGAGTCAGACACTAGACTAGACACCGGAAGCACGGCAAGGTGCATCACAGAAGAGCAACACACTACCGCCAGTGGGCACTGGAGAGTCAGACACTAGACTAGACACAGGAAGTACAGTAGGGTGCATCACAGAAGAGCAACACACTACCACCAGGGAGCACTGGAGAGTCAGACACTAGACTAGACACAGGAAGCACACACAGCAAGGTGCATCACAGAAGAGCAACATATGAACAGGCTATCGCCAGAGGATACTGGAGAGTCAGACACTAGACTAGACACTGGAAGCACAGCAAGGTGCATCACAGAAGAGCAACACGCTACCACCAGGGGGCACTGCAGAGTCAGACACTAGACTAGACACAGGAAGCACAGCAAGGTGCATCACAGAAGAGCAACACACTACCGCCAGGGGGCACTGGAGAGTCAGACACTAGACTAGACACAGGAAGCACGGCAAGGTTCATCACAGAAGAGCCACAGACTACCGCCAGGGAGCACTGGAGAGTCAGACACTAGACTAGACACAGGAAGCACGGCAAGGTGCATCACAGAAGAGCAACACACTACCGCCAGGGAGCACCTGAGAGTCAGACACTAGACTAGACACAGGAAGCACGGCAGGGTGCATCGCAGAAGAGCAACACACTACCGCCAGGGGGCACCGGAGAGTCAGACACTAGACTAGACACAGGAAGCACAGCAAGGTGCATCACAGAAGAGCAACACACTACCGCCAGCGGGCACTGGAGAGTTACACACTAGACTAGACACAGGAAGCACAGCAAGGTGCATCACAGAAGAGCAACACGCTACCGCCAGGGGGCACTGGAGAGTCCGACACCAAACTAGACACAGGAGGTACAGCAAGGTGCATCACAGAAGAGCAACACACTACCGCCAGGGGGCACTGGAGAGTCAGACACCAGACTAGACACAGGAAGCACGGCAAGGTGCATCACAGAAGAGCAACACACTACCGCCAGTAGGAACTGGAGAGTCAGAGACTACACACAGGAAGCAGAGCAGGGTGCATCACAGAAGAGCAACACACTACCGCCAGGGTGCACTGGAGAGTCAGACACTAGACTAGACACCGGAAGCATGGCAAGGTTCATCACAGAAGAGCAACACACTACCGCCAGCGGGCACTGGAGAGTTAGACACTAGACTAGACACAGGAAGCACGGCAAGGTGCATCACAGAAGAGCAACACGCTACCGCCAGGGGGCACTGGAGAGTCAGACACTAGACTAGACACCGGAAGCACGGCAAGGTGCATCACAGAAGAGCAACACACTACCGCCAGTGGGCACTGGAGAGTCAGACACTAGACTAGACACAGGAAGTACAGTAGGGTGCATCACAGAAGAGCAACACACTACCACCAGGGAGCACTGGAGAGTCAGACACTAGACTAGACACAGGAAGCACACACAGCAAGGTGCATCACAGAAGAGCAACATATGAACAGGCTATCGCCAGAGGATACTGGAGAGTCAGACACTAGACTAGACACTGGAAGCACAGCAAGGTGCATCACAGAAGAGCAACACGCTACCACCAGGGGGCACTGCAGAGTCAGACACTAGACTAGACACAGGAAGCACAGCAAGGTGCATCACAGAAGAGCAACACACTACCGCCAGGGGGCACTGGAGAGTCAGACACTAGACTAGACACAGGAAGCACGGCAAGGTGCATCACAGAAGAGCCACAGACTACCGCCAGGGAGCACTGGAGAGTCAGACACTAGACTAGACACAGGAAGCACGGCAAGGTGCATCACAGAAGAGCAACACACTACCGCCAGGGAGCACCTGAGAGTCAGACACTAGACTAGACACAGGAAGCACGGCAAGGTGCATCGCAGAAGAGCAACACACTACCGCCAGGGGGCACCGGAGAGTCAGACACTAGACTAGACACAGGAAGCACAGCAAGGTGCATCACAGAAGAGCAACACACTACCGCCAGCGGGCACTGGAGAGTTACACACTAGACTAGACACAGGAAGCACAGCAAGGTGCATCACAGAAGAGCAACACGCTACCGCCAGGGGGCACTGGAGAGTCCGACACCAAACTAGACACAGGAGGTACAGCAAGGTGCATCACAGAAGAGCAACACACTACCGCCAGGGGGCACTGGAGAGTCAGACACCAGACTAGACACAGGAAGCACGGCAAGGTGCATCACAGAAGAGCAACACACTACCGCCAGTAGGAACTGGAGAGTCAGAGACTACACACAGGAAGCAGAGCAGGGTGCATCACAGAAGAGCAACACACTACCGCCAGGGTGCACTGGAGAGTCAGACACTAGACTAGACACCGGAAGCATGGCAAGGTTCATCACAGAAGAGCAACACACTACCGCCAGCGGGCACTGGAGAGTTAGACACTAGACTAGACACAGGAAGCACGGCAAGGTGCATTACAGAAGGAAGAGCAACACACTACTGCCAGCGGGCACTGGAGAGTTAGACACTAGACTAGACACAGGAAGCACGGCAAGGTGCATCACAGAAGAGCAACACGCTACCGCCAGGGGGCACTGGAGAGTCAGACACTAGACTCGACACCGGAAGCACGGCAAGGTGCATCACAGAAGAGCAACACACTACCGCCAGGGGGCACTGGAGAGTCAGACACTAGACTAGACACAGGAAGTACAGCAGGGTGCATCACAGAAGAGCAACACACTACCACCAGGGAGCACTGGAGAGTCAGACACTAGACTAGACACAGGAAGCACACACAGCAAGGTGCATCACAGAAGAGCAACATATGAACAGGCTATCGCCAGAGGATACTGGAGAGTCAGACAGTAGACTAGACACTGGAAGCACAACAAGGTGCATCACAGAAGAGCAACACGCTACCACCAGGGGCACTGGAGAGTCAGACACTAGACTAGACACAGGAAGCACAGGAAGGTGCATCACAGAAGAGCAACACACTACCGCCAGGGGGCACTGGAGAGTCAGACACTAGACTAGACACTGGAAGCATAGCAAGGTGCATCACAGAAGAGCAACACGCTCCCACCAGGGGCACTGGAGAGTCAGACACTAGACTAGACACAGGAAGCACAGGAAGGTGCATCACAGAAGAGCAACACACTACCGCCAGGGGGCACTGGAGAGTCAGACACTAGACTAGACACAGGAAACACGGCAAGGTGCATCACGGAAGAGCAACACACTACCGCCAGGGAGCACCGGAGAGTCAGACACTAGACTAGACACAGGAAGCACGGCAAGGTACATCACAGAAGAGCAACACACTACCGCCAGGGAGCACCGGAGAGTCAGACACTAGACTAGACACAGGAAGCACGGCAAGGTGCATCACAGAAGAGCAACACACTACCGCCAGGGGGCACTGGAGAGTCAAACACTAGACTAGACACAGGAAGCACAGCAAGGTGCATCACAGAAGAGCAACACACTACCGCCACGGAGCACTGGATAGTCAGACACTAGACTAGACACAGGAAGCACGGCAAGATGCATCACAGAAGAGCAACACACTACCACCAGGGGGCACTGGAGAGTCAGACACCGGACTAGACACAGGAGGCACAGCAGGGTGCATCACAGAAGAGCAACACACTACCGCCAGGGCGCACTGGAGAGTCAGACACAAGACTAGAAACAGGAAGCATGGCAAGGTTCATCACAGAAGAGCAACACACTACCGCCAGCGGGCACTGGAGAGTTAGACACTAGACTAGACACAGGAAGCACGGCAAGGTGCATTACAGAAGGAAGAGCAACACACTACTGCCAGCGGGCACTGGAGAGTTAGACACTAGACTAGACACAGGAAGCACGGCAAGGTGCATCACAGAAGAGCAACACGCTACCGCCAGGGGGCACTGGAGAGTCAGACACTAGACTCGACACCGGAAGCACGGCAAGGTGCATCACAGAAGAGCAACACACTACCGCCAGGGGGACTGGAGAGTCAGACACTAGACTAGACACAGGAAGTACAGCAGGGTGCATCACAGAAGAGCAACACACTACCACCAGGGAGCACTGGAGAGTCAGACACTAGACTAGACACAGGAAGCACACACAGCAAGGTGCATCACAGAAGAGCAACATATGAACAGGCTATCGCCAGAGGATACTGGAGAGTCAGACAGTAGACTAGACACTGGAAACACAGCAAGGTGCATCACAGAAGAGCAACACGCTACCGCCAGGGGGCACTGGAGAGTCAGACACTAGACTAGACACTGGAAGCATAGCAAGGTGCATCACAGAAGAGCAACACGCTCCCACCAGGGGCACTGGAGAGTCAGACACTAGACTAGACACAGGAAGCACAGGAAGGTGCATCACAGAAGAGCAACACACTACCGCCAGGGGGCACTGGAGAGTCAGACACTAGACTAGACACAGGAAGCACGGCAAGGTGCATCACGGAAGAGCAACACACTACCGCCAGGGAGCACCGGAGAGTCAGACACTAGACTAGACACAGGAAGCACGTCAAGGTACATCACAGAAGAGCAACACACTACCGCCAGGGAGCACCGGAGAGTCAGACACTAGACGAGACACAGGAAGCACGGCAAGGTGCATCACAGAAGAGCAACACACTACCGCCAGGGGGCACTGGAGAGTCAAACACTAGACTAGACACAGGAAGCACAGCAAGGTGCATCACAGAAGAGCAACACACTACCGCCACGGAGCACTGGATAGTCAGACACTAGACTAGACACAGGAAGCACGGCAAGATGCATCACAGAAGAGCAACACACTACCACCAGGGGGCACTGGAGAGTCAGACACCGGACTAGACACAGGAGGCACAGCAGGGTGCATCACAGAAGAGCAACACACTACCGCCAGGGCGCACTGGAGAGTCAGACACAAGACTAGAAACAGGAAGCATGGCAAGGTTCATCACAGAAGAGCAACACACTACCGCCAGCGGGCACTGGAGAGTTAGACACTAGACTAGACACAGGAAACACGGCAAGGTGCATTACAGAAGGAAGAGCAACACACTACTGCCAGCGGGCACTGGAGAGTTAGACACTAGACTAGACACAGGAAGCACGGCAAGGTGCATCACAGAAGAGCAACACGCTACCGCCAGGGGGCACTGGAGAGTCAGACACTAGACTAGACACCGGAAGCACGGCAAGGTGCATCACAGAAGAGCAACACACTACCGCCAGTAGGAACTGGAGAGTCAGAGACTACACACAGGAAGCAGAGCAGGGTGCATCACAGAAGAGCAACACACTACCGCCAGGGTGCACTGGAGAGTCAGACACTAGACTAGACACCGGAAGCATGGCAAGGTTCATCACAGAAGAGCAACACACTACCGCCAGCAGGCACTGGAGAGTTAGACACTAGACTAGACAGAGGAAGCACGGCAAGGTGCATTACAGAAGGAAGAGCAACACACTACTGCCAGCGGACACTGGAGAGTTAGACACTAGACTAGACACAGGAAGCACGGCAAGGTGCATCACAGAAGAGCAACACGCTACCGCCAGGGGGCACTGGAGAGTCAGACACTAGACTAGACACCGGAAGCACGGCAAGGTGCATCACAGAAGAGCAACACACTACCGCCAGTGGGCACTGGAGAGTCAGACACTAGACTAGACACAGGAAGTACAGCAGGGTGCATCACAGAAGAGCAACACACTACCACCAGGGAGCACTGGAGAGTCAGACACTAGACTAGACACAGGAAGCGCACACAGCAAGGTGCATCACAGAAGAGCAACATATGAACTGGCTATCGCCAGAGGATACTGGAGAGTCAGACACTAGACTAGACACTGGAAGCACAGCAAGGTGCATCACAGAAGAGCAACACGCTACCACCAGGGGGCACTGCAGAGTCAGACACTAGACTAGACACAGGAAGCACAGCAAGGTGCATCACAGAAGAGCAACACACTACCGCCAGGGGGCACTGGAGAGTCAGACACTAGACTAGACACAGGAAGCACGGCAAGGTGCATCACAGAAGAGCAACAGACTACCGCCAGGGAGCACCGGAGAGTCAGACACTAGACTAGACACTGGAAGCATAGCAAGGTCCATCACAGAAGAGCAACACGCTCCCACCAGGGGCACTGGGGAGTCAGACACTAGACTAGACACAGGAAGCACACACAGCAAGGTGCATCACAGAAGAGCAACATATGAACAGGCTATCGCCAGAGGATACTGGAGAGTCAGACAGTAGACTAGACACTGGAAGCACAGCAAGGTGCATCACAGAAGAGCAACACGCTACCACCAGGGGCACTGGAGAGTCAGACACTAGACTAGACACAGGAAGCACAGGAAGGTGCATCACAGAAGAGCAACACACTACCGCCAGGGGGCACTGGAGATTCAGACACTAGACTAGACACTGGAAGCATAGCAAGGTGCATCACAGAAGAGCAACACGCTCCCACCAGGGGCACTGGAGAGTCAGACACTAGACTAGACACAGGAAGCACAGGAAGGTGCATCACAGAAGAGCAACACACTACCGCCAGGGGGCACTGGAGAGTCAGACACTAGACTAGACACAGGAAGCAAGGCAAGGTGCATCACGGAAGAGCAACACACTACCGCCAGGGAGCACCGGAGAGTCAGACACTAGACTAGACACAGGAAGCACGGCAAGGTACATCACAGAAGAGCAACACACTACCGCCAGGGAGCACCAGAGAGTCAGACACTAGACTAGACACAGGAAGCACGGCAAGGTGCATCACAGAAGAGCAACACACTACCGCCAGGGGGCACTGGAGAGTCAAACACTAGACTAGACACAGGAAGCACAGCAAGGTGCATCACAGAAGAGCAACCCACTACCGCCACGGAGCACTGGATAGTCAGACACTAGACTAGACACAGGAAGCACGGCAAGATGCATCACAGAAGAGCAACACACTACCACCAGGGGGCACTGGAGAGTCAGACACCGGACTAGACACAGGAGGCACAGCAGGGTGCATCACAGAAGAGCAACACACTACCGCCAGGGCGCACTGGAGAGTCAGACACAAGACTAGAAACAGGAAGCATGGCAAGGTTCATCACAGAAGAGCAACACACCACCGCCAGCGGGCACTGGAGAGTTAGACACTAGACTAGACACAGGAAACACGGCAAGGTGCATTACAGAAGGAAGAGCAACACACTACTGCCAGCGGGCACTGGAGAGTTAGACACCAGACTAGACACAGGAAGCACGGCAAGGTGCATCACAGAAGAGCAACACGCTACCGCCAGGGGGCACTGGAGAGTCAGACACTAGACTAGACACCGGAAGCACGGCAAGGTGCATCACAGAAGAGCAACACACTACCGCCAGTAGGAACTGGAGAGTCAGAGACTACACACAGGAAGCAGAGCAGGGTGCATCACAGAAGAGCAACACACTACCGCCAGGGTGCACTGGAGAGTCAGACACTAGACTAGACACCGGAAGCATGGCAAGGTTCATCACAGAAGAGTAACACACTACCGCCAGCAGGCACTGGAGAGTTAGACACTAGACTAGACAGAGGAAGCACGGCAAGGTGCATTACAGAAGGAAGAGCAACACACTACTGCCAGCGGGCACTGGAGAGTTAGACACTAGACTAGACACAGGATGCACGGCAAGGTGCATCACAGAAGAGCAACACGCTACCGCCAGGGGGCACTGGAGAGTCAGACACTAGACTAGACACCGGAAGCACGGCAAGGTGCATCACAGAAGAGCAACACACTACCGCCAGTGGGCACTGGAGAGTCAGACACTAGACTAGACACAGGAAGCACAGCAATGTGCATCATAGAAGAGCAACACACAGGGGGCACTGGAGAGTCAGACACTAGACTAGACACAGGAAGCACAGCAGGTGCATTACAGAAGAGCAACACACTACCACCAGGGGGCACTGGAGAGTCAGACACTAGACTAGACACAGGAAGCACAGCAGGGTGCATCACAGAAGAGTAACACACTACCGCCAGGGGCCACTGGAGAGTCAGACACTAGACTAGACAAAAGCAGCACAGCAAGATGCATCACAGAAGAGCACCACACTACCACCAGGGAGCACTGGAGAGTCAGACACTAGACTAGACACAGGAAGCACGGCAAGGTGCATCACAGAAGAGCAACACACAGGGGCCACTGGAGAGTCAGACACTAGACTAGACACAGGAAGCACAGCAAGGTGCATCACAGAAGATTAACACACTACCGCCAGGGGGCACTGGAGAGTCAGACACTATACTAGACACAGGAAGCAAAGCAAGGTGCATCACAGAAGAGCAACACACTACCGCCAGCGGGCACTGGAGAGTTAGACACTAGACTAGACACAGGAAGCACGGCAAGGTGCATTACAGAAGGAAGAGCAACACACTACTGTCAGCGGGCACTGGAGAGTTAGACACTAGACTAGACACAGGAAGCACAGCAAGGTGCATCACAGAAGAGCAACACACTATCGCCAAGGGGCACTGGAGAGTCAGACACTAGACTAGACACAGGAAGCACAGCAAGGTGCATCACAGAAGAGTAACACACTACCGCCAGGGGTCACTGGAGAGTCAGACACTAGACTAGACACAGGAAGCACAGCAAGGTGAATCGCTGAAGAGCAACATGCTATCGCCAGGGGGCACTGAAGAGTCAGACACTAGCCTAGACATAGGAAGCACAGCAAGTTGCATCACAGAAGAGCAACGCACTACCGCCAGGGGGCACTGGAGAGTCAGACACTAGACTATACACAGGAAGCACAGCAGGGTGCATCACAGAAGAGCAACACACTGTCGCCAAAGGGGCACTGGAGAGTCAGACACTAGACTAGACACAGGAAGCACGGCAAGGTGCATCACAGAAGAGCAACACACTACCGCCAGGGAGCACTGGAGATTCAGACACTAGACTAGACACAGGAAGCACAGCAAGGTGCATCACAGAAGAGGAACACACTACGTCCAGCGGGCATTGTAGAGTCAGACACTAGACTAGACACAGGAAGCACAGCAAGGTGCATCACAGAAGAGCAACACACAGGGGGAACTGGAGAGTCAGACACTAGACTAGACACCGGAAGCTCAGCAAGGTGCATCACAGGAGAGCAACACACTCCGCCAGGGGGCACTGGAGAGTCAGACACTAGACTAGACACAGGAAGCACAGTAAGGTGCATCACAGAAGAGCAACACACTACCGCCAGGGGGCACTGGAGAGTCAGACACTAGACTAGACACAGGAAGCACAGTAAGGTGCATCACAGAAGATCAACCCACTACCGCCAGGGGGCACTGAAGAATCAGATACTAGAATAGACGCAAGAAGCACAGCAAGGTGCATCACAGAAGAGCAACACACTATCGCCAAGGGGCACTGGAGTCAGACACTAGACTAGACACAGGAAGCATAGCAAGGTGAATCGCTGAAGAGCAACATGCTATCACCAGGGGGCACTGGAGAGTCAGACACTAGACTAGACACAGGAAGCACAACAAGGTGAATCGCTGAAGAGCAACATGCTATCACCAGGGGGCACTGGAGAGTCAGACACTAGACTAGACACAGGAAGCACAGTAAGGTGCATCACAGAAGAGCAACCCACTATCGCCAGGGGGCACTGAAGAGTCAGATACTAGACTAGACGCAAGAAGCACAGCAAGGTGCATCACAGAAGAGCAACACACTATCGCCAAGGGGCACTGGAGAGTCAGACACTAGACTAGACACAGGAAGCACAGTAAGGTGCATCACAGAAGAGCAACACACTACCGCCAGGGTGCACTGGAGAGTCAGACACTAGACTAGACACGACACAAGAAGCACAGCAAGGTGCATCACAGAAGAGCAACACACTACCGCCAGGGTGCACTGGAGAGTCAGACACTAGACTAGACACAGGAAGCACAGCAAGGTGCATCACAGGAGAGCAACACACTCCGCCAGGGGGCACTGGAGAGTCAGACACTAGACTAGACACAGGAAGCACAGTAAGGTGCATCACAGAAGAGCAACACACTATCACCAGGGGGCACTGGAGAGTCAGACACTAGACTAGACACAGGAAGCACAGTAAGGTGCATCACAGAAGAGCAACACACTACCGCCAGGGGTCACTGGAGAGTCGGACACTAGACTAGACACAGGAAGCACAGCAAGGTGAATCGCTGAAGAGCAACATGCTATCACCAGGGGGCACTGAAGAGTCAGACACTAGACTAGACATAGGAAGCACAGCAAGGTGCATCACAAAAGAGCAACACACTACCGCCAGGGTGCACTGGAGAGTCAGACACAAGACTAGACACAGGAAGCACGGCAAGGTGCATCACGGAAGAGCAACACACTACCGCCAGGGAGCACCGGAGAGTCAGACACTAGACTAGACACAGGAAGCACGGCAAGGTACATCACAGAAGAGCAACACACTACCGCCAGGGAGCACCGGAGAGTCAGACATTAGACTAGACACAGGAAGCACGGCAAGGTGCATCAAAGAAGAGCAACACACTACCGCCAGGGGGCACTAGAGAGTCAAACACTAGACTAGACACAGGAAGCACAGCAAGGTGCATCACAGAAGAGCAACACACTACCGCCACGGAGCACTGGATAGTCAGACACTAGACTAGACACAGGAAGCACGGCAAGATGCATCACAGAAGAGCAACACACTACCACCAGAGGGCACTGGAGAGTCAGACACCAGACTAGACACAGGAGGCACAGCAGGGTGCATCACAGAAGAGCAACACACTACCGCCAGGGCGCACTGGAGAGTCAGACACAAGACTAGAAACAGGAAGCATGGCAAGGTTCATCACAGAAGAGCAACACACTACCGCCAGCGGGCACTGGAGCGTTAGACACTAGACTAGACACAGGAAACACGGCAAGGTGCATTACAGAAGGAAGAGCAACACACTACTGCCAGCGGGCACTGGAGAGTTAGACACTAGACTAGACACAGGAAGCACGGCAAGGTGCATCACAGAAGAGCAACACGCTACCGCCAGGGGGCACTGGAGAGTCAGACACTAGACTAGACACCGGAAGCACGGCAAGGTGCATCACAGAAGAGCAACACACTACCGCCAGTAGGAACTGGAGAGTCAGAGACTACACACAGGAAGCAGAGCAGGGTGCATCACAGAAGAGCAACACACTACCGCCAGGGTGCAATGGAGAGTCAGACACTAGACTAGGCACCGGAAGCATGGCAAGGTTCATCACAGAAGAGCAACACACTACCGCCAGCAGGCACTGGAGAGTTAGACACTAGACTAGACAGAGGAAGCACGGCAAGGTGCATTACAGAAGGAAGAGCAACACACTACTGCCAGCGGGCACTGGAGAGTTAGACACTAGACTAGACACAGGAAGCACGGCAAGGTGTATCACAGAAGAGCAACACGCTACCGCCAGGGGGCACTGGAGAGTCAGACACTAGACTAGACACCGGAAGCACGGCAAGGTGCATCACAGAAGAGCAACACACTACCGCCAGTGGGCACTGGAGAGTCAGACACTAGACTAGACACAGGAAGTACAGCAGGGTGCATCACAGAAGAGCAACACACTACCACCAGGGAGCACTGGAGAGTCAGACACTAGACTAGACACAGGAAGCACACACAGCAAGGTGCATCACAGAAGAGCAACATATGAACAGGCTATCGCCAGAGGATACTGGAGAGTCAGACACTAGACTAGACACTGGAAGCACAGCAAGGTGCATCACAGAAGAGCAACACGCTACCACCAGGGGGCACTGCAGAGTCAGACACTAGACTAGACACAGGAAGCACAGCAAGGTGCATCACAGAAGAGCAACACACTACCGCCAGGGGGCACTGGAGAGTCAGACACTAGACTAGACACAGGAAGCACGGCAAGGTGCATCACAGAAGAGCCACAGACTACCGCCAGGGAGCACTGGAGAGTCAGACACTAGACTAGACACAGGAAGCACGGCAAGGTGCATCACAGAAGAGCAACACACTACCGCCAGGGAGCACCTGAGAGTCAGACACTAGACTAGACACAGGAAGCATGGCAAGGTGCATCGCAGAAGAGCAACACACTACCGCCAGGGGGCACCGGAGAGTCAGACACTAGACTAGACACAGGAAGCACAGCAAGGTGCATCACAGAAGAGCAACACACTACCGCCAGCGGGCACTGGAGAGTTACACACTAGACTAGACACAGGAAGCACGGCAAGGTGCATCACAGAAGAGCAACACGCTACCGCCAGGGGGCACTGGAGAGTCCGACACCAAACTAGACACAGGAGGTACAGCAAGGTGCATCACAGAAGAGCAACACACTACCGCCAGGGGGCACTGGAGAGTCAGACACCAGACTAGACACAGGAAGCACGGCAAGGTGCATCACAGAAGAGCAACAGACTACCGCCAGGGAGCACCGGAGAGTCAGACACTAGACTAGACACAGGAAGCACGGCAAGGTGCATCACAGAAGAGCAACACACTACCGCCAGGGAGCACCGGAGAGTCAGACACTAGACTAGACACAGGAAGCACGCCAAGGTGCATCACAGAAGAGCAACACACTACCGCCAGCGGGCACTGGAGAGTTAGACACTAGACTAGACACAGGAAGCACGGCAAGGTGCATCACAGAAGAGCAACACACTACCGCCAGCGGGCACTGGAGAGTTAGACACTAGACTAGACACAGGAAGCACGGCAAGGTGCATCACAGAAGAGCAACACACTACCGCCAGTAGGAACTGGAGAGTCAGAGACTACACACAGGAAGCAGAGCAGGGTGCATCACAGAAGAGCAACACACTACCGCCAGGGTGCACTGGAGAGTCAGACACTAGACTAGACACCGGAAGCATGGCAAGGTTCATCACAGAAGAGCAACACACTACCGCCAGCGGGCACTGGAGAGTTAGACACTAGACTAGACACAGGAAGCACGGCAAGGTGCATTACAGAAGGAAGAGCAACACACTACTGCCAGCGGGCACTGGAGAGTTAGACACTAGACTAGACACAGGAAGCACGGCAAGGTGCATCACAGAAGAGCAACACGCTACCGCCAGGGGGCACTGGAGAGTCAGACACTAGACTCGACACCGGAAGCACGGCAAGGTGCATCACAGAAGAGCAACACACTACCGCCAGGGGGCACTGGAGAGTCAGACACTAGACTAGACACAGGAAGTACAGCAGGGTGCATCACAGAAGAGCAACACACTACCACCAGGGAGCACTGGAGAGTCAGACACTAGACTAGACACAGGAAGCACACACAGCAAGGTGCATCACAGAAGAGCAACATATGAACAGGCTATCGCCAGAGGATACTGGAGAGTCAGACAGTAGACTAGACACTGGAAGCACAGCAAGGTGCATCACAGAAGAGCAACACGCTACCACCAGGGGCACTGGAGAGTCAGACACTAGACTAGACACAGGAAGCACAGGAAGGTGCATCACAGAAGAGCAACACACTACCGCCAGGGGGCACTGGAGAGTCAGACACTAGACTAGACACTGGAAGCATAGCAAGGTGCATCACAGAAGAGCAACACGCTCCCACCAGGGGCACTGGAGAGTCAGACACTAGACTAGACACAGGAAGCACAGGAAGGTGCATCACAGAAGAGCAACACACTACCGCCAGGGGGCACTGGAGAGTCAGACACTAGACTAGACACAGGAAACACGGCAAGGTGCATCACGGAAGAGCAACACACTACCGCCAGGGAGCACCGGAGAGTCAGACACTAGACTAGACACAGGAAGCACGGCAAGGTACATCACAGAAGAGCAACACACTACCGCCAGGGAGCACCGGAGAGTCAGACACTAGACTAGACACAGGAAGCACGGCAAGGGGCATCACAGAAGAGCAACACACTACCGCCAGGGGGCACTGGAGAGTCAAACACTAGACTAGACACAGGAAGCACAGCAAGGTGCATCACAGAAGAGCAACACACTACCGCCACGGAGCACTGGATAGTCAGACACTAGACTAGACACAGGAATCACGGCAAGATGCATCACAGAAGAGCAACACACTACCACCAGGGGGCACTGGAGAGTCAGACACCGGACTAGACACAGGAGGCACAGCAGGGTGCATCACAGAAGAGCAACACACTACCGCCAGGGCGCACTGGAGAGTCAGACACAAGACTAGAAACAGGAAGCATGGCAAGGTTCATCACAGAAGAGCAACACACTACCGCCAGCGGGCACTGGAGCGTTAGACACTAGACTAGACACAGGAAGCACGGCAAGGTGCATTACAGAAGGAAGAGCAACACACTACTGCCAGCGGGCACTGGAGAGTTAGACACTATACTAGACACAGGAAGCACGGCAAGGTGCATCACAGAAGAGCAACACGCTACCGCCAGGGGGCACTGGAGAGTCAGACACTAGACTAGACACCGGAAGCACGGCAAGGTGCATCACAGAAGAGCAACACACTACCGCCAGTAGGAACTGGAGAGTCAGAGACTACACACAGGAAGCAGAGCAGGGTGCATCACAGAAGAGCAACACACTACCGCCAGGGAGCACTGGAGAGTCAGACACTAGACTAGGCACCGGAAGCATGGCAAGGTTCATCACAGAAGAGCAACACACTACCGCCAGCAGGCACTGGAGAGTTAGACACTAGACTAGACAGAGGAAGCACGGCAAGGTGCATTACAGAAGGAAGAGCAACACACTACTGCCAGCGGGCACTGGAGAGTTAGACACTAGACTAGACACAGGAAGCACGGCAAGGTGCATCACAGAAGAGCAACACGCTACCGCCAGGGGGCACTGGAGAGTCAGACACTAGACTAGACACCGGAAGCACGGCAAGGTGCATCACAGAAGAGCAACACACTACCGCCAGTGGGCACTGGAGAGTCAGACACTAGACTAGACACAGGAAGTACAGTAGGGTGCATCACAGAAGAGCAACACACTACCACCAGGGAGCACTGGAGAGTCAGACACTAGACTAGACACAGGAAGCACACACAGCAAGGTGCATCACAGAAGAGCAACATATGAACAGGCTATCGCCAGAGGATACTGGAGAGTCAGACACTAGACTAGACACTGGAAGCACAGCAAGGTGCATCACAGAAGAGCAACACGCTACCACCAGGGGGCACTGCAGAGTCAGACACTAGACTAGACACAGGAAGCACAGCAAGGTGCATCACAGAAGAGCAACACACTACCGCCAGGGGGCACTGGAGAGTCAGACACTAGACTAGACACAGGAAGCACGGCAAGGTGCATCACAGAAGAGCCACAGACTACCGCCAGGGAGCACTGGAGAGTCAGACACTAGACTAGACACAGGAAGCACGGCAAGGTGCATCACAGAAGAGCAACACACTACCGCCAGGGAGCACCTGAGAGTCAGACACTAGACTAGACACAGGAAGCACGGCAAGGTGCATCGCAGAAGAGCAACACACTACCGCCAGGGGGCACCGGAGAGTCAGACACTAGACTAGACACAGGAAGCACAGCAAGGTGCATCACAGAAGAGCAACACACTACCGCCAGCGGGCACTGGAGAGTTACACACTAGACTAGACACAGGAAGCACAGCAAGGTGCATCACAGAAGAGCAACAGGCTACCGCCAGGGGGCACTGGAGAGTCCGACACCAAACTAGACACAGGAGGTACAGCAAGGTGCATCACAGAAGAGCAACACACTACCGCCAGGGGGCACTGGAGAGTCAGACACCAGACTAGACACAGGAAGCACGGCAAGGTGCATCACAGAAGAGCAACACACTACCGCCAGTAGGAACTGGAGAGTCAGAGACTACACACAGGAAGCAGAGCAGGGTGCATCACAGAAGAGCAACACACTACCGCCAGGGTGCACTGGAGAGTCAGACACTAGACTAGACACCGGAAGCATGGCAAGGTTCATCACAGAAGAGCAACACACTACCGCCAGCGGGCACTGGAGAGTTAGACACTAGACTAGACACAGGAAGCACGGCAAGGTGCATTACAGAAGGAAGAGCAACACACTACTGCCAGCGGGCACTGGAGAGTTAGACACTAGACTAGACACAGGAAGCACGGCAAGGTGCATCACAGAAGAGCAACACGCTACCGCCAGGGGGCACTGGAGAGTCAGACACTAGACTCGACACCGGAAGCACGGCAAGGTGCATCACAGAAGAGCAACACACTACCGCCAGGGGGCACTGGAGAGTCAGACACTAGACTAGACACAGGAAGTACAGCAGGGTGCATCACAGAAGAGCAACACACTACCACCAGGGAGCACTGGAGAGTCAGACACTAGACTAGACACAGGAAGCACACACAGCAAGGTGCATCACAGAAGAGCAACATATGAACAGGCTATCGCCAGAGGATACTGGAGAGTCAGACAGTAGACTAGACACTGGAAGCACAGCAAGGTGCATCACAGAAGAGCAACACGCTACCACCAGGGGCACTGGAGAGTCAGACACTAGACTAGACACAGGAAGCACAGGAAGGTGCATCACAGAAGAGCAACACACTACCGCCAGGGGGCACTGGAGAGTCAGACACTAGACTAGACACTGGAAGCATAGCAAGGTGCATCACAGAAGAGCAACACGCTCCCACCAGGGGCACTGGAGAGTCAGACACTAGACTAGACACAGGAAGCACAGGAAGGTGCATCACAGAAGAGCAACACACTACCGCCAGGGGGCACTGGAGAGTCAAACACTAGACTAGACACAGGAAGCACAGCAAGGTGCATCACAGAAGAGCAACCCACTACCGCCACGGAGCACTGGATAGTCAGACACTAGACTAGACACAGGAAGCACGGCAAGATGCATCACAGAAGAGCAACACACTACCACCAGGGGGCACTGGAGAGTCAGACACCGGACTAGACACAGGAGGCACAGCAGGGTGCATCACAGAAGAGCAACACACTACCGCCAGGGCGCACTGGAGAGTCAGACACAAGACTAGAAACAGGAAGCATGGCAAGGTTCATCACAGAAGAGCAACACACCACCGCCAGCGGGCACTGGAGAGTTAGACACTAGACTAGACACAGGAAACACGGCAAGGTGCATTACAGAAGGAAGAGCAACACACTACTGCCAGCGGGCACTGGAGAGTTAGACACCAGACTAGACACAGGAAGCACGGCAAGGTGCATCACAGAAGAGCAACACGCTACCGCCAGGGGGCACTGGAGAGTCAGACACTAGACTAGACACCGGAAGCACAGCAAGGTGCATCACAGAAGAGCAACACACTACCGCCAGTAGGAACTGGAGAGTCAGAGACTACACACAGGAAGCAGAGCAGGGTGCATCACAGAAGAGCAACACACTACCGCCAGGGTGCACTGGAGAGTCAGACACTAGACTAGACACCGGAAGCATGGCAAGGTTCATCACAGAAGAGCAACACACTACCGCCAGCAGGCACTGGAGAGTTAGACACTAGACTAGACAGAGGAAGCACGGCAAGGTGCATTACAGAAGGAAGAGCAACACACTACTGCCAGCGGGCACTGGAGAGTTAGACACTAGACTAGACACAGGATGCACGGCAAGGTGCATCACAGAAGAGCAACACGCTACCGCCAGGGGGCACTGGAGAGTCAGACACTAGACTAGACACCGGAAGCACGGCAAGGTGCATCACAGAAGAGCAACACACTACCGCCAGTGGGCACTGGAGAGTCAGACACTAGACTAGACACAGGAAGCACAGCAATGTGCATCACAGAAGAGCAACACACAGGGGGCACTGGAGAGTCAGACACTAGACTAGACACAGGAAGCACAGCAGGTGCATTACAGAAGAGCAACACACTACCACCAGGGGGCACTGGAGAGTCAGACACTAGACTAGACACAGGAAGCACAGCAGGGTGCATCACAGAAGAGTAACACACTACCGCCAGGGGCCACTGGAGAGTCAGACACTAGACTAGACAAAAGCAGCACAGCAAGATGCATCACAGAAGAGCACCACACTACCACCAGGGAGCACTGGAGAGTCAGACACTAGACTAGACACAGGAAGCACGGCAAGGTGCATCACAGAAGAGCAACACACAGGGGCCACTGGAGAGTCAGACACTAGACTAGACACAGGAAGCACAGCAAGGTGCATCACAGAAGATTAACACACTACCGCCAGGGGGCACTGGAGAGTCAGACACTATACTAGACACAGGAAGCAAAGCAAGGTGCATCACAGAAGAGCAACACACTACCGCCAGCGGGCACTGGAGAGTTAGACACTAGACTAGACACAGGAAGCACGGCAAGGTGCATTACAGAAGGAAGAGCAACACACTACTGTCAGCGGGCACTGGAGAGTTAGACACTAGACTAGACACAGGAAGCACAGCAAGGTGCATCACAGAAGAGCAACACACTATCGCCAAGGGGCACTGGAGAGTCAGACACTAGACTAGACACAGGAAGCACAGCAAGGTGCATCACAGAAGAGTAACACACTACCGCCAGGGGTCACTGGAGAGTCAGACACTAGACTAGACACAGGAAGCACAGCAAGGTGAATCGCTGAAGAGCAACATGCTATCACCAGGGGGCACTGAAGAGTCAGACACTAGCCTAGACATAGGAAGCACAGCAAGTTGCATCACAGAAGAGCAACGCACTACCGCCAGGGGGCACTGGAGAGTCAGACACTAGACTATACACAGGAAGCACAGCAGGGTGCATCACAGAAGAGCAACACACTGTCGCCAAAGGGGCACTGGAGAGTCAGACACTAGACTAGACACAGGAAGCACGGCAAGGTGCATCACAGAAGAGCAACACACTACCGCCAGGGAGCACTGGAGATTCAGACACTAGACTAGACACAGGAAGCACAGCAAGGTGCATCACAGAAGAGGAACACACTACGTCCAGCGGGCATTGTAGAGTCAGACACTAGACTAGACACAGGAAGCACAGCAAGGTGCATCACAGAAGAGCAACACACAGGGGGAACTGGAGAGTCAGACACTAGACTAGACACAGGAAGCACAGCAAGGTGCATCACAGGAGAGCAACACACTATCTCCAGGGGGCACTGGAGAGTCAGGCACTAGACTAGAGACAGGAAGCACAGCAAGGTGCATCACAGAAGAGCAACACACTACCGCCAGGGGGACTGGAGAGTCAGACACTAGACTAGACACAGAAAGTACAGCAGGGTGCATCACAGAAGAGCAACACACTACCACCAGGGGTCACTGGAGAGTCAGACACTAGACTAGACACCGGAAGCTCAGCAAGGTGCATCACAGGAGAGCAACACACTCCGCCAGGGGGCACTGGAGAGTCAGACACTAGACTAGACACAGGAAGCACAGTAAGGTGCATCACAGAAGAGCAACACACTACCGCCAGGGGGCACTGGAGAGTCAGACACTAGACTAGACACAGGAAGCACAGTAAGGTGCATCACAGAAGATCAACCCACTACCGCCAGGGGGCACTGAAGAATCAGATACTAGAATAGACGCAAGAAGCACAGCAAGGTGCATCACAGAAGAGCAACACACTATCGCCAAGGGGCACTGGAGTCAGACACTAGACTAGACACAGGAAGCACAGCAAGGTGAATCGCTGAAGAGCAACATGCTATCACCAGGGGGCACTGGAGAGTCAGACACTAGACTAGACACAGGAAGCACAACAAGGTGAATCGCTGAAGAGCAACATGCTATCACCAGGGGGCACTGGAGAGTCAGACACTAGACTAGACACAGGAAGCACAGTAAGGTGCATCACAGAAGAGCAACCCACTATCGCCAGGGGGCACTGAAGAGTCAGATACTAGACTAGACGCAAGAAGCACAGCAAGGTGCATCACAGAAGAGCAACACACTATCGCCAAGGGGCACTGGAGAGTCAGACACTAGACTAGACACAGGAAGCACAGTAAGGTGCATCACAGAAGAGCAACACACTACCGCCAGGGTGCACTGGAGAGTCAGACACTAGACTAGACACGACACAAGAAGCACAGCAAGGTGCATCACAGAAGAGCAACACACTACCGCCAGGGTGCACTGGAGAGTCAGACACTAGACTAGACACAGGAAGCACAGCAAGGTGCATCACAGGAGAGCAACACACTCCGCCAGGGGGCACTGGAGAGTCAGACACTAGACTAGACACAGGAAGCACAGTAAGGTGCATCACAGAAGAGCAACACACTATCACCAGGGGGCACTGGAGAGTCAGACACTAGACTAGACACAGGAAGCACAGTAAGGTGCATCACAGAAGAGCAACACACTACCGCCAGGGGTCACTGGAGAGTCGGACACTAGACTAGACACAGGAAGCACAGCAAGGTGAATCGCTGAAGAGCAACATGCTATCACCAGGGGGCACTGAAGAGTCAGACACTAGACTAGACATAGGAAGCACAGCAAGGTGCATCACAAAAGAGCAACACACTACCGCCAGGGTGCACTGGAGAGTCAGACACAAGACTAGACACAGGAAGCACGGCAAGGTGCATCACGGAAGAGCAACACACTACCGCCAGGGAGCACCGGAGAGTCAGACACTAGACTAGACACAGGAAGCACGGCAAGGTACATCACAGAAGAGCAACACACTACCGCCAGGGAGCACCGGAGAGTCAGACATTAGACTAGACACAGGAAGCACGGCAAGGTGCATCAAAGAAGAGCAACACACTACCGCCAGGGGGCACTAGAGAGTCAAACACTAGACTAGACACAGGAAGCACAGCAAGGTGCATCACAGAAGAGCAACACACTACCGCCACGGAGCACTGGATAGTCAGACACTAGACTAGACACAGGAAGCACGGCAAGATGCATCACAGAAGAGCAACACACTACCACCAGAGGGCACTGGAGAGTCAGACACCAGACTAGACACAGGAGGCACAGCAGGGTGCATCACAGAAGAGCAACACACTACCGCCAGGGCGCACTGGAGAGTCAGACACAAGACTAGAAACAGGAAGCATGGCAAGGTTCATCACAGAAGAGCAACACACTACCGCCAGCGGGCACTGGAGCGTTAGACACTAGACTAGACACAGGAAACACGGCAAGGTGCATTACAGAAGGATGAGCAACACACTACTGCCAGCGGGCACTGGAGAGTTAGACACTAGACTAGACACAGGAAGCACGGCAAGGTGCATCACAGAAGAGCAACACGCTACCGCCAGGGGGCACTGGAGAGTCAGACACTAGACTAGACACCGGAAGCACGGCAAGGTGCATCACAGAAGAGCAACACACTACCGCCAGTAGGAACTGGAGAGTCAGAGACTACACACAGGAAGCAGAGCAGGGTGCATCACAGAAGAGCAACACACTACCGCCAGGGTGCAATGGAGAGTCAGACACTAGACTAGGCACCGGAGGCATGGCAAGGTTCATCACAGAAGAGCAACACACTACCGCCAGCAGGCACTGGAGAGTTAGACACTAGACTAGACAGAGGAAGCACGGCAAGGTGCATTACAGAAGGAAGAGCAACACACTACTGCCAGCGGGCACTGGAGAGTTAGACACTAGACTAGACACAGGAAGCACGGCAAGGTGTATCACAGAAGAGCAACACGCTACCGCCAGGGGGCACTGGAGAGTCAGACACTAGACTAGACACCGGAAGCACGGCAAGGTGCATCACAGAAGAGCAACACACTACCGCCAGTGGGCACTGGAGAGTCAGACACTAGACTAGACACAGGAAGTACAGCAGGGTGCATCACAGAAGAGCAACACACTACCACCAGGGAGCACTGGAGAGTCAGACACTAGACTAGACACAGGAAGCACACACAGCAAGGTGCATCACAGAAGAGCAACATATGAACCGGCTATCGCCAGAGGATACTGGAGAGTCAGACACTAGACTAGACACTGGAAGCACAGCAAGGTGCATCACAGAAGAGCAACACGCTACCACCAGGGGGCACTGCAGAGTCAGACACTAGACTAGACACAGGAAGCACAGCAAGGTGCATCACAGAAGAGCAACACACTACCGCCAGGGGGCACTGGAGAGTCAGACACTAGACTAGACACAGGAAGCACGGCAAGGTGCATCACAGAAGAGCCACAGACTACCGCCAGGGAGCACTGGAGAGTCAGACACTAGACTAGACACAGGAAGCACGGCAAGGTGCATCACAGAAGAGCAACACACTACCGCCAGGGAGCACCTGAGAGTCAGACACTAGACTAGACACAGGAAGCATGGCAAGGTGCATCGCAGAAGAGCAACACACTACCGCCAGGGGGCACCGGAGAGTCAGACACTAGACTAGACACAGGAAGCACAGCAAGGTGCATCACAGAAGAGCAACACACTACCGCCAGCGGGCACTGGAGAGTTACACACTAGACTAGACACAGGAAGCACGGCAAGGTGCATCACAGAAGAGCAACACGCTACCGCCAGGGGGCACTGGAGAGTCCGACACCAAACTAGACACAGGAGGTACAGCAAGGTGCATCACAGAAGAGCAACACACTACCGCCAGGGGGCACTGGAGAGTCAGACACCAGACTAGACACAGGAAGCACGGCAAGGTGCATCACAGAAGAGCAACAGACTACCGCCAGGGAGCACCGGAGAGTCAGACACTAGACTAGACACAGGAAGCACGGCAAGGTGCATCACAGAAGAGCAACACACTACCGCCAGGGAGCACCGGAGAGTCAGACACTAGACTAGACACAGGAAGCACGCCAAGGTGCATCACAGAAGAGCAACACACTACCGCCAGCGGGCACTGGAGAGTTAGACACTAGACTAGACACAGGAAGCACGGCAAGGTGCATCACAGAAGAGCAACACACTACCGCCAGCGGGCACTGGAGAGTTAGACACTAGACTAGACACAGGAAGCACGGCAAGGTGCATCACAGAAGAGCAACACACTACCGCCAGTAGGAACTGGAGAGTCAGAGACTACACACAGGAAGCAGAGCAGGGTGCATCACAGAAGAGCAACACACTACCGCCAGGGTGCACTGGAGAGTCAGACACTAGACTAGACACCGGAAGCATGGCAAGGTTCATCACAGAAGAGCAACACACTACCGCCAGCGGGCACTGGAGAGTTAGACACTAGACTAGACACAGGAAGCACGGCAAGGTGCATTACAGAAGGAAGAGCAACACACTACTGCCAGCGGGCACTGGAGAGTTAGACACTAGACTAGACACAGGAAGCACGGCAAGGTGCATCACAGAAGAGCAACACGCTACCGCCAGGGGGCACTGGAGAGTCAGACACTAGACTCGACACCGGAAGCACGGCAAGGTGCATCACAGAAGAGCAACACACTACCGCCAGGGGGCACTGGAGAGTCAGACACTAGACTAGACACAGGAAGTACAGCAGGGTGCATCACAGAAGAGCAACACACTACCACCAGGGAGCACTGGAGAGTCAGACACTAGACTAGACACAGGAAGCACACACAGCAAGGTGCATCACAGAAGAGCAACACACTACCGCCAGGGGGCACTGGAGAATCAGACACTAGACTAGACACTGGAAGCATAGCAAGGTGCATCACAGAAGAGCAACACGCTCCCACCAGGGGCACTGGAGAGTCAGACACTAGACTAGACACAGGAAGCACAGGAAGGTGCATCACAGAAGAGCAACACACTACCGCCAGGGGGCACTGGAGAGTCAGACACTAGACTAGACACAGGAAGCACAGGAAGGTGCATCACAGAAGAGCAACACACTACCGCCAGGGGGCACCGGAGAGTCAGACACTAGACTAGACACAGGAAGCACGGCAAGGTACATCACAGAAGAGCAACACACTACCGCCAGGGAGCACCGGAGAGTCAGACACTAGACTAGACACAGGAAGCACGGCAAGGGGCATCACAGAAGAGCAACACACTACCGCCAGGGGGCACTGGAGAGTCAAACACTAGACTAGACACAGGAAGCACAGCAAGGTGCATCACAGAAGAGCAACACACTACCGCCACGGAGCACTGGATAGTCAGACACTAGACTAGACACAGGAATCACGGCAAGATGCATCACAGAAGAGCAACACACTACCACCAGGGGGCACTGGAGAGTCAGACACCGGACTAGACACAGGAGGCACAGCAGGGTGCATCACAGAAGAGCAACACACTACCGCCAGGGCGCACTGGAGAGTCAGACACAAGACTAGAAACAGGAAGCATGGCAAGGTTCATCACAGAAGAGCAACACACTACCGCCAGCGGGCACTGGAGCGTTAGACACTAGACTAGACACAGGAAGCACGGCAAGGTGCATTACAGAAGGAAGAGCAACACACTACTGCCAGCGGGCACTGGAGAGTTAGACACTATACTAGACACAGGAAGCACGGCAAGGTGCATCACAGAAGAGCAACACGCTACCGCCAGGGGGCACTGGAGAGTCAGACACTAGACTAGACACCGGAAGCACGGCAAGGTGCATCACAGAAGAGCAACACACTACCGCCAGTAGGAACTGGAGAGTCAGAGACTACACACAGGAAGCAGCGCAGGGTGCATCACAGAAGAGCAACACACTACCGCCAGGGTGCACTGGAGAGTCAGACACTAGACTAGGCACCGGAAGCATGGCAAGGTTCATCACAGAAGAGCAACACACTACCGCCAGCAGGCACTGGAGAGTTAGACACTAGACTAGACAGAGGAAGCACGGCAAGGTGCATTACAGAAGGAAGAGCAACACACTACTGCCAGCGGGCACTGGAGAGTTAGACACTAGACTAGACACAGGAAGCACGGCAAGGTGCATCACAGAAGAGCAACACGCTACCGCCAGGGGGCACTGGAGAGTCAGACACTAGACTAGACACCGGAAGCACGGCAAGGTGCATCACAGAAGAGCAACACACTACCGCCAGTGGGCACTGGAGAGTCAGACACTAGACTAGACACAGGAAGTACAGTAGGGTGCATCACAGAAGAGCAACACACTACCACCAGGGAGCACTGGAGAGTCAGACACTAGACTAGACACAGGAAGCACACACAGCAAGGTGCATCACAGAAGAGCAACATATGAACAGGCTATCGCCAGAGGATACTGGAGAGTCAGACACTAGACTAGACACTGGAAGCACAGCAAGGTGCATCACAGAAGAGCAACACGCTACCACCAGGGGGCACTGCAGAGTCAGACACTAGACTAGACACAGGAAGCACAGCAAGGTGCATCACAGAAGAGCAACACACTACCGCCAGGGGGCACTGGAGAGTCAGACACTAGACTAGACACAGGAAGCACGGCAAGGTGCATCACAGAAGAGCCACAGACTACCGCCAGGGAGCACTGGAGAGTCAGACACTAGACTAGACACAGGAAGCACGGCAAGGTGCATCACAGAAGAGCAACACACTACCGCCAGGGAGCACCTGAGAGTCAGACACTAGACTAGACACAGGAAGCACGGCAAGGTGCATCGCAGAAGAGCAACACACTACCGCCAGGGGGCACCGGAGAGTCAGACACTAGACTAGACACAGGAAGCACAGCAAGGTGCATCACAGAAGAGCAACACACTACCGCCAGCGGGCACTGGAGAGTTACACACTAGACTAGACACAGGAAGCACAGCAAGGTGCATCACAGAAGAGCAACACGCTACCGCCAGGGGGCACTGGAGAGTCCGACACCAAACTAGACACAGGAGGTACAGCAAGGTGCATCACAGAAGAGCAACACACTACCGCCAGGGGGCACTGGAGAGTCAGACACCAGACTAGACACAGGAAGCACGGCAAGGTGCATCACAGAAGAGCAACACACTACCGCCAGTAGGAACTGGAGAGTCAGAGACTACACACAGGAAGCAGAGCAGGGTGCATCACAGAAGAGCAACACACTACCGCCAGGGTGCACTGGAGAGTCAGACACTAGACTAGACACCGGAAGCATGGCAAGGTTCATCACAGAAGAGCAACACACTACCGCCAGCGGGCACTGGAGAGTTAGACACTAGACTAGACACAGGAAGCACGGCAAGGTGCATTACAGAAGGAAGAGCAACACACTACTGCCAGCGGGCACTGGAGAGTTAGACACTAGACTAGACACAGGAAGCACGGCAAGGTGCATCACAGAAGAGCAACACGCTACCGCCAGGGGGCACTGGAGAGTCAGACACTAGACTCGACACCGGAAGCACGGCAAGGTGCATCACAGAAGAGCAACACACTACCGCCAGGGGGCACTGGAGAGTCAGACACTAGACTAGACACAGGAAGTACAGCAGGGTGCATCACAGAAGAGCAACACACTACCACCAGGGAGCACTGGAGAGTCAGACACTAGACTAGACACAGGAAGCACACACAGCAAGGTGCATCACAGAAGAGCAACATATGAACAGGCTATCGCCAGAGGATACTGGAGAGTCAGACAGTAGACTAGACACTGGAAGCACAGCAAGGTGCATCACAGAAGAGCAACACGCTACCACCAGGGGCACTGGAGAGTCAGACACTAGACTAGACACAGGAAGCACAGGAAGGTGCATCACAGAAGAGCAACACACTACCGCCAGGGGGCACTGGAGAGTCAGACACTAGACTAGACACTGGAAGCATAGCAAGGTGCATCACAGAAGAGCAACACGCTCCCACCAGGGGCACTGGAGAGTCAGACACTAGACTAGACACAGGAAGCACAGGAAGGTGCATCACAGAAGAGCAACACACTACCGCCAGGGGGCACTGGAGAGTCAGACACTAGACTAGACACAGGAAACACGGCAAGGTGCATCACGGAAGAGCAACACACTACCGCCAGGGAGCACCGGAGAGTCAGACACTAGACTAGACACAGGAAGCACGGCAAGGTACATCACAGAAGAGCAACACACTACCGCCAGGGAGCACCGGAGAGTCAGACACTAGACTAGACACAGGAAGCACGGCAAGGTGCATCACAGAAGAGCAACACACTACCACCAGGGGGCACTGGAGAGTCAGACACCGGACTAGACACAGGAGGCACAGCAGGGTGCATCACAGAAGAGCAACACACTACCGCCAGGGCGCACTGGAGAGTCAGACACAAGACTAGAAACAGGAAGCATGGCAAGGTTCATCACAGAAGAGCAACACACCACCGCCAGCGGGCACTGGAGAGTTAGACACTAGACTAGACACAGGAAACACGGCAAGGTGCATTACAGAAGGAAGAGCAACACACTACTGCCAGCGGGCACTGGAGAGTTAGACACCAGACTAGACACAGGAAGCACGGCAAGGTGCATCACAGAAGAGCAACACGCTACCGCCAGGGGGCACTGGAGAGTCAGACACTAGACTAGACACCGGAAGCACAGCAAGGTGCATCACAGAAGAGCAACACACTACCGCCAGTAGGAACTGGAGAGTCAGAGACTACACACAGGAAGCAGAGCAGGGTGCATCACAGAAGAGCAACACACTACCGCCAGGGTGCACTGGAGAGTCAGACACTAGACTAGACACCGGAAGCATGGCAAGGTTCATCACAGAAGAGCAACACACTACCGCCAGCAGGCACTGGAGAGTTAGACACTAGACTAGACAGAGGAAGCACGGCAAGGTGCATTACAGAAGGAAGAGCAACACACTACTGCCAGCGGGCACTGGAGAGTTAGACACTAGACTAGACACAGGATGCACGGCAAGGTGCATCACAGAAGAGCAACACGCTACCGCCAGGGGGCACTGGAGAGTCAGACACTAGACTAGACACCGGAAGCACGGCAAGGTGCATCACAGAAGAGCAACACACTACCGCCAGTGGGCACTGGAGAGTCAGACACTAGACTAGACACAGGAAGCACAGCAATGTGCATCACAGAAGAGCAACACACAGGGGGCACTGGAGAGTCAGACACTAGACTAGACACAGGAAGCACAGCAGGTGCATTACAGAAGAGCAACACACTACCACCAGGGGGCACTGGAGAGTCAGACACTAGACTAGACACAGGAAGCACAGCAGGGTGCATCACAGAAGAGTAACACACTACCGCCAGGGGCCACTGGAGAGTCAGACACTAGACTAGACAAAAGCAGCACAGCAAGATGCATCACAGAAGAGCACCACACTACCACCAGGGAGCACTGGAGAGTCAGACACTAGACTAGACACAGGAAGCACGGCAAGGTGCATCACAGAAGAGCAACACACAGGGGCCACTGGAGAGTCAGACACTAGACTAGACACAGGAAGCACAGCAAGGTGCATCACAGAAGATTAACACACTACCGCCAGGGGGCACTGGAGAGTCAGACACTATACTAGACACAGGAAGCAAAGCAAGGTGCATCACAGAAGAGCAACACACTACCGCCAGCGGGCACTGGAGAGTTAGACACTAGACTAGACACAGGAAGCACGGCAAGGTGCATTACAGAAGGAAGAGCAACACACTACTGTCAGCGGGCACTGGAGAGTTAGACACTAGACTAGACACAGGAAGCACAGCAAGGTGCATCACAGAAGAGCAACACACTATCGCCAAGGGGCACTGGAGAGTCAGACACTAGACTAGACACAGGAAGCACAGCAAGGTGCATCACAGAAGAGTAACACACTACCGCCAGGGGTCACTGGAGAGTCAGACACTAGACTAGACACAGGAAGCACAGCAAGGTGAATCGCTGAAGAGCAACATGCTATCACCAGGGGGCACTGAAGAGTCAGACACTAGCCTAGACATAGGAAGCACAGCAAGTTGCATCACAGAAGAGCAACGCACTACCGCCAGGGGGCACTGGAGAGTCAGACACTAGACTATACACAGGAAGCACAGCAGGGTGCATCACAGAAGAGCAACACACTGTCGCCAAAGGGGCACTGGAGAGTCAGACACTAGACTAGACACAGGAAGCACGGCAAGGTGCATCACAGAAGAGCAACACACTACCGCCAGGGAGCACTGGAGATTCAGACACTAGACTAGACACAGGAAGCACAGCAAGGTGCATCACAGAAGAGGAACACACTACGTCCAGCGGGCATTGTAGAGTCAGACACTAGACTAGACACAGGAAGCACAGCAAGGTGCATCACAGAAGAGCAACACACAGGGGGAACTGGAGAGTCAGACACTAGACTAGACACAGGAAGCACAGCAAGGTGCATCACAGGAGAGCAACACACTATCTCCAGGGGGCACTGGAGAGTCAGGCACTAGACTAGAGACAGGAAGCACAGCAAGGTGCATCACAGAAGAGCAACACACTACCGCCAGGGGGACTGGAGAGTCAGACACTAGACTAGACACAGAAAGTACAGCAGGGTGCATCACAGAAGAGCAACACACTACCACCAGGGGTCACTGGAGAGTCAGACACTAGACTAGACACCGGAAGCTCAGCAAGGTGCATCACAGGAGAGCAACACACTCCGCCAGGGGGCACTGGAGAGTCAGACACTAGACTAGACACAGGAAGCACAGTAAGGTGCATCACAGAAGAGCAACACGCTACCACCAGGGGGCACTGGAGAGTCAGACACTAGACTAGACACAGGAAGCACGGCAAGGTGCATCACAGAAGAGCAACACACTACCGCCAGGGAGCACTGGAGAGTCAGACACTAGACTAGACACAGGAAGCACGGCAAGGTGCATCACAGAAGAGCAACACACTACCGCCAGGGAGCACCTGAGAGTCAGACACTAGACTAGACACAGGAAGCACGGCAAGGTGCATCACAGAAGAGCAACACACTACCGCCAGGGAGCACCGGAGAGTCAGACACTAGACTAAACACAGGAAGCACGGCAAGGTGCATCACAGAAGAGCAACACACTACCGCCAGGGGGCACTGGAGAGTCCAACACTAGACTAGACACAGGAAGCACAGCAAGGTGCATCACAGAAGAGCAACACACTACCGCCAGGGAGCACTGGATTGTCAGACACTAGACTAGACACAGGAAGCACGGCAAGATGCATCACAGAAGAGCAACACACTACCACCAGGGGGCACTGGAGAGTCAGACACTAGACTAGACACCGGAAGCACGGCAAGGTGCTTCATAGAAGAGCAACACACTACCGCCAGTAGGAACTGGAGAGTCAGAGACTACACACAGGAAGCAGAGCAGGGTGCATCACAGAAGAGCAACACACTACCGCCAGGGTGCACTGGAGAGTCAGACACTAGACTAGACACCGGAAGCATGGCAAGGTTCATCACAGAAGAGCAACACACTACCGCCAGCGGGCACTGGAGAGTTAGACACTAGACTAGACACAGGAAGCATGGCAAGGTGCATCACAGAAGAGCAACACACTACCGCCAGGGGGCACTGGAGAGTCAAACACTAGACTAGACACAGGAAGCACAGCAAGGTGCATCACAGAAGAGCAACAAACTACCACCAGGGGGCACTGGAGAGTCAGACACTAGACTAGACACAGGAAGCACGGCAAGGTGCATCACAGAAGAGCAACACACTACCGCCAGAGGATACTGGAGAGTCAGACACTAGACTAGACACAGGAAGCACAGCAAGGTGCATCACAGAAGAGCAACAAACTACCACCAGGGGGCACTGGAGAGTCAGACACTAGACTAGACACCGGAAGCATGGCAAGGTTCATCACAGAAGAGCAACACACTACCGCCAGGGAGCACCTGAGAGTCAGACACTAGACTAGACACAGTAAGCACGGCAAGGTGCATCACAGAAGAGAAACACACTACCGCCAGGGGGCACTGGAGAGTCAAACACTAGACTAGACACAGGAAGCACAGCAAGGTGCATCACAGAAGAGCAACACACTACCGCCAGGGAGCACTGGATAGTCAGACACTAGACTAGACACAGGAAGCACGGCAAGATGCATCACAGGAGAGCAACACACTACCACCAGGGGGCACTGGAGAGTCAGACACCAGACTAGACACAGGAGGCACAGCAGGGTGCATCACAGAAGAGCAACACACTACCGCCAGGGCGCACTGGAGAGTCAGACACAAGACTAGAAACAGGAAGCATGGCAAGGTTCATCACAGAAGAGCAACACACTACCGCCAGCGGGCACTGGAGAGTTAGACACTAGACTAGACACAGGAAGCACGGCAAGGTGCATTATAGAAGGAAGAGCAACACACTACTGCCAGCGGGCACTGGAGAGTTAGACACTAGACTAGACACAGGAAGCACGGCAAGGTGCATCACAGAAGAGCAACACGCTACCGCCAGGGGGCACTGGAGAGTCAGACACTAGACTAGACACCGGAAGCACGGCAAGGTGCATCACAGAAGAGCAACACACTACCGCCAGTAGGAACTGGAGAGTCAGAGACTACACACAGGAAGCAGAGCAGGGTGCATCACAGAAGAGCAGCACACTACCGCCAGGGTGCACTGGAGAGTCATACACTAGACTAGACACAGGAAGCACGGCAAGGTGCATTACAGAAGAAAGAGCAACACACTACTGCCAGCGGGCACTGGAGAGTTAGACACTAGACTAGACACAGGAAGCACGGCAAGGTGCATCACAGAAGAGCAACACACTACCACCAGGGGGCACTGGAGAGTCAGACACTAGACTAGACACAGGAAGCACAGCAGGGTGCATCACAGAAGAGCAACACACTACCGCCGGGAGCCACTGGAGAGTCAGACACTAGACTAGACAAAGGCAGCACAGTAAGATGCATCGCAGAAGAGCAACACACTACCACCAGGGAGCACTGGAGAGTCAGACACTAGACTAGACACAGGAAGCACGGCAAGGTGCATCACAGAAGAGCAACACACAGGGGGCACTGGAGAGTCAGACATTAGATTAGACACAGGAAGCACAGCAAGGTGCATCACAGGAGAGCAACACGCTACCGCCAGGGGGCACTGGAGAGTCAGACACTAGACTAGACACCGGAAGCACGGCAAGGTGCATCACAGAAGAGCAACACACTACCGCCAGGGGGCACTGGAGAGTCAGACACTAGACTAGACACAGGAAGTACAGCAGGGTGCATCACAGAAGAGCAACACACTATCGCCAGGGAGCACTGGAGAGTCAGACACTAGACTAGACACAGGAAGCACACACAGCAAGGTGCATCACAGAAGAGCAACATATGAAAACGCTATCGCCAGAGGATACTGGAGAGTCAGACACTAGACTAGACACTGGAAGCACAGCAAGGTGCATCACAGAAGAGCAACACACTACCGCCAGGGAGCACCTGAGAGTCAGACACTAGACTAGACACAGGAAGCACGGCAAGGTGCATCACAGAAGAGCAACACACTACCGCCAGGGAGCACCGGAGAGTCAGACACTAGACTACACACAGGAAGCACGGCAAGGTGCATCACAGAAGAGCAACACACTACCGCCAGGGGGTACTGGAGAGTCCAACACTAGACTAGACACAGGAAGCACAGCAAGGTGCATCACAGAAGAGCAACACACTACCGCCAGGGAGCACTGGATAGTCAGACACTAGACTAGACACAGGAAGCACGGCAAGATGCATCACAGAAGAGCAACACACTACCACCAGGGGGCACTGGAGAGTCAGACACTAGACTAGACACCGGAAGCACGGCAAGGTGCATCACAGAAGAGCAACACACTACCGCCAGTAGGAACTGGAGAGTCAGAGACTACACACAGGAAGCAGAGCAGGGTGCATCACAGAAGAGCAACACACTACCGCCAGGTTGCACTGGAGAGTCAGACACTAGACTAGACACCGGAAGCATGGCAAGGTTCATCACAGAAGAGCAACACACTACCGCCAGCGGGCACTGGAGAGTTAGACACTAGACTAGACACAGGAAGCACGGCAAGGTGCATTACAGAAGGAAGCGCAACACGCTACTGCCAGCGGGCACTGGAGAGTTAGACACTAGACTAGACACAGGAAGCACGGCAAGGTGCATCACAGAAGAGCAACACGCTACCGCCAGGGGGCACCGGAGAGTCAGACACTAGACTAGATACAGGAAGCATGGCAAGGTGCATCACAGAAGAGCAACACACTACCGCCAGGGGACACTGGAGAGTCCAACACTAGACTAGGCACAGCAAGGTGCATCACAGAAGAGCAACACACTACCGCCAGGGAGCACTGGATAGTCAGACACTAGACTAGACACAGGAAGCACGGCAAGATGCATCACCGAAGAGCAACACACTACCACCAGGGGGCACTGGAGAGTCAGACACTAGACTAGACACCGGAAGCACGGCAAGGTGCATCACAGAAGAGCAACACACTACCGCCAGTAGGAACTGGAGAGTCAGAGACTACACACAGGAAGCAGGGCAGGGTGCATCACAGAAGAGCAACACACTACCGCCAGGGTGCACTGGAGAGTCAGACACTAGACTAGACACCGGAAGCATGGCAAGGTTCATCACAGAAGAGCAACACACTACCGCCAGCGGGCACTGGAGAGTTAGACACTAGACTAGACACAGGAAGCACGGCAAGGTGCATTACAGAAGGAGAGCAACACACTACTGCCAGCGGGCACTGGAGAGTTAGACACTAGACTAGACACAGGAAGCACGGCAAGGTGTATCACAGAAGAGCAACACACTACCACCAGGGGGCACTGGAGAGTCAGACACTAGACTAGACACAGGAAGCACAGCAGGGTGCATCACAGAAGAGCAACACACTACCGCCGGGAGCCACTGGAGAGTCAGACACTAGACTAAACAAAGGCAGCACAGTAAGATGCATCGCAGAAGAGCAACACACTACCACCAGGGAGCACTGGAGAGTCAGACACTAGACTAGACACAGGAAGCACGGCAAGGTGCATCACAGAAGAGCAACACACAGGGGGCACTGCAGAGTCAGACACTAGATTAGACACAGGAAGCACAGCAAGGTGCATCACAGGAGAGCAACACGCTACCGCCAGGGGGCACTGGAGAGTCAGACACTAGACTAGACACCGGAAGCACGGCAAGGTGCATCACAGAAGAGCAACACACTACCGCCAGGGGGCACTGGAGAGTCAGACACTACACTAGACACAGGAAGTACAGCAGGGTGCATCACAGAAGAGCAACACACTATCGCCAGGGAGCACTGGAGAGTCAGACACTAGACTAGACACAGGAAGCACACACAGCAAGGTGCATCACAGAAGAGCAACATATGAAAACGCTATCGCCAGAGGATACTGGAGAGTCAGACACTAGACTAGACACTGGAAGCACAGCAAGGTGCATCACAGAAGAGCAACACGCTACCACCAGGGGGCACTGGAGAGTCAGACACTAGACTAGACACAGGAAGCACGGCAAGGTGCATCACAGAAGAGCAACACACTACCGCCAGGGAGCACCTGAGAGTCAGACACTAGACTAGACACAGGAAGCACGGCAAGGTGCATCACAGAAGAGCAACACACTACCGCCAGGGAGCACCGGAGAGTCAGACACTAGACTACACACAGGAAGCACGGCAAGGTGCATCACAGAAGAGCAACACACTACCGCCAGGGGGCACTGGAGGGTCCAACACTAGACTAGACACAGGAAGCACAGCAAGGTGCATCACAGAAGAGCAACACACTACCGCCAGGGAGCACTGGATAGTCAGACACTAGACTAGACACAGGAAGCACGGCAAGATGCATCACAGAAGAGCAACACACTACCACCAGGGGGCACTGGAGAGTCAGACACTAGACTAGACACCGGAAGCACGGCAAGGTGCATCACAGAAGAGCAACACACTACCGCCAGTAGGAACTGGAGAGTCAGAGACTACACACAGGAAGCAGAGCAGGGTGCATCACAGAAGAGCAACACACTACCGCCAGGGTGCACTGGAGAGTCAGACACTAGACTAGACACCGGAAGCATGGCAAGGTTCATCACAGAAGAGCAACACACTACCGCCAGCGGGCACTGGAGAGTTAGACACTAGACTAGACACAGGAAGCACGGCAAGGTGCATTACAGAAGGAAGAGCAACACACTACTGCCAGCGGGCACTGGAGAGTTAGACACTAGACTAGACACAGGAAGCACGGCAAGGTGCATCACAGAAGAGCAACACGCTACCGCCAGGGGGCACCGGAGAGTCAGACACTAGACTAGATACAGGAAGCATGGCACGGTGCATCACAGAAGAGCAACACACTACCGCCAGGGGGCACTGCAGAGTCCAACACTAGACTAGGCACAGCAAGGTGCATCACAGAAGAGCAACACACTACCGCCAGGGAGCACTGGATAGTCAGACACTAGACTAGACACAGGAAGCACGGCAAGATGCATCACCGAAGAGCAACACACTACCACCAGGGGGCACTGGAGAGTCAGACACTAGACTAGACACCGGAAGCACGGCAAGGTGCATCACAGAAGAGCAACACACTACCGCCAGTAGGAACTGGAGAGTCAGAGACTACACACAGGAAGCAGGGCAGGGTGCATCACAGAAGAGCAACACACTACCGCCAGGGTGCACTGGAGAGTCAGACACTAGACTAGACACCGGAAGCATGGCAAGGTTCATCACAGAAGAGCAACACACTACCGCCAGCGGGCACTGGAGAGTTAGACACTAGACTAGACACAGGAAGCACGGCAAGGTGCATTACAGAAGGAAGAGCAACACACTACTGCCAGCGGGCACTGGAGAGTTAGACACTAGACTAGACACAGGAAGCACGGCAAGGTGCATCACAGAAGAGCAACACGCTACCGCCAGGGGGCACTGGAGAGTCAGACACTAGACTAGACACCGGAAGCACAGCAGGGTGCATCACAGAAGAGCAACACACTACCGCCAGGTGCCACTGGAGAGTCAGACACTAGACTAGACAAAGGCAGCACAGCAAGATGCATCGCAGAAGAGCAACACACTACCACCAGGGAGCACTGGAGAGTCAGACACTAGACTAGACACAGGAAGCACGGCAAGGTGCATCACAGAAGAGCAACACACAGGGGGCACTGGAGAGTCAGACACTAGATTAGACACAGGAAGCACAGCAAGGTGCATCACAGGAGAGCAACACGCTACCGCCAGGGGGCACTGGAGAGTCAGACACTAGACTAGACACCGGAAGCACGGCAAGGTGCATCACAGAAGAGCAACACACTACCGCCAGGGGGCACTGGACAGTCAGACACTAGACTAGACACAGGAAGTACAGCAGGGTGCATCACAGAAGAGCAACACACTACCACCAGGGAGCACTGGAGAGTCAGACACTAGACTAGACACAGGAAGCACACACAGCAAGGTGCATCACAGAAGAGCAACATATGAAAACGCTATCGCCAGAGGATACTGGAGAGTCAGACACTAGACTAGACACAGGAAGCACGGCAAGGTGCATCACAGAAGAGCAACACACTACCGCCAGGGAGCACTGGATAGTCAGACACTAGACTAGACGCAAGAAGCACAGCAAGGTGCATCACAGAAGAGCAACACACTACCGCCAGGGTGCACTGTAGAGTCGGACACTAGACTAGACACGACACAAGAAGCACAGCAAGGTGCATCACAGAAGAGCAACACACTACCGCCAGGGTGCACTGGAGAGTCAGACACTAGACTAGACACAGGAAGCACAGCAAGGTGCATCACAGAAGAGCAACACACTATCGCCAAGGGGCACTGGAGAGTCAGACACTAGACTAGACACAGGAAGCACAGCAAGGTGCATCACAGAAGAGTAACACACTACCGCCAGGGGTCACTGGAGAGTCAGACACTAGACTAGACACAGGAAGCACAGCAAGGTGAATCCCTGAAGAGCAACATGCTATCACCAGGGGGCACTGAAGAGTCAGACACTAGACTAGACACAGGAAGCACAGCAAGGTGCATCACAGAAGAGCAACACACTACCGCCAGGGAGCACTGGAGATTCAGACACTAAACTAGACACAGGAAGCACAGCAAGGTGCATCACAGAAGAGGAACACACTTCGGCCAGGGGGCACTGGAGAGTCAGACCCTAAACTAGACACAGGAAGCACAGCAAGGTGCATCACAGAAGAGGAACACACTCCGCCAGGGGGCACTGGAGAGTCAGACACTAGACTAGACACAGGAAGCACAGTAAGGTGCATCACAGAAGAGCAACACACTACCGCCAGGGGGCACTGGAGAGTCAGACACTAGACTAGACACCGGAAGCACGGCAAGGTGCATCACAGAAGAGCAACACACTACCGCCAGGGGGCACTGGAGAGTCAGACAGTAGACTAGACACAGGAAGCACAGCAAGGTGCATCACAGAAGAGGAACACACTCCGCCAGGGGGCACTGGAGAGTCAGACACTAGACTAGACACAGGAAGCACAGTAAGGTGCATCACAGAAGAGCAACACACTACCGCCAGGGGGCACTGGAGAGTCAGACACTAGACTAGACACAGCAAGCACAGCAGGTGCATCACAGAAGAGCAACACACTACCACCAGGGGGCACTGGAGAGTCAGACACTAGACTAGACACAGGAAGCACAGCAGGGTGCATCACAGAAGAGCAACACACTACCGCCAGGGGCCACTGGAGAGTCAGACACTAGACTAGACAAAAGCAGCACAGCAAGATGCATCACAGAGGAGCAACACACTACCACCAGAGAGCACTGGAGAGTCAGACACTAGACTAGACACAGGAAGCACGGCAAGGTGCATCACAGAAGAGCAACACACAGGGGGCACTGGAGAGTCAGACACTAGACTGGACACAGGAAGCACAGCAAGGTGCATCACAGGAGAGCAACACACTACCTCCAGGGGCACTGGAGAGTCAGGCACTAGACTAGAGACAGGAAGCACAGCAAGGTGCATCACAGAAGAGTAACACACTACCGCCAGGGGGCACTGGAGAGTCAGACACTAGACTAGACACAGGAAGAAAAGCAAGGTGCATCACAGAAGAGCAACACACTACCGCCAGCGGGCACTGGAGAGTTTTACTCTAGACTAGACACAGGAAGCATGGCAAGGTGCATCACAGAAGAGCAACACACTACCGCCAGCGGGCACTGGAGAGTTAGACACTAGACTAGACACAGGAAGCACGGCAAGGTGCATCACAGAAGAGCAACACACTACCGCCAGCGGGCACTGGAGAGTTAGACACTAGACTAGACACAGGAAGCACGGCAAGGTGCATCACAGAAGAGCAACACACTACCGCCAGTAGGAACTGGAGAGTCAGAGACTACACACAGGAAGCAGAGCAGGGTGCATCACAGAAGAGCAACACACTACCGCCAGGGGGCACTGGAGAGTCAGACACTAGACTAGACACCGGAAGCATGGCAAGGTTCATCATAGAAGAGCAACACACTACCGCCAGCGGGCACTGGAGAGTTAGACACTAGACTAGACACAGGAAGCACGGCAAGGTGCATTACAGAAGGAAGAGCAACACACTACTGCCAGCGGGCACTGGAGAGTTAGACACTAGACTAGACACAGGAATCACGGCAAGGTGCATCACAGAAGAGCAACACGCTACCGCCAGGGGGCACTGGAGAGTCAGACACTAGACTAGACACCGGAAGCACGGCAAGGTGCATCACAGAAGAGCAACACACTACCGCCAGGGGGCACTGGAGAGTCAGACACTAGACTAGACACAGGAAGTACAGCAGGGTGCATCACAGAAGAGCAACACACTACCACCAGGGAGCACTGGAGAGTCAGACACTAGACTAGACACAGGAAGCACACACAGCAAGGTGCACCACAGAAGAGCAACATATGAACAGGCTATCGCCAGAGGATACTGGAGAGTCAGACAGTAGACTAGACACTGGAAGCACAGCAAGGTGCATCACAGAAGAGCAACACGCTACCACCAGGGGCACTGGAGAGTCAGACACTAGACTAGACACAGGAAGCACAGGAAGGTGCATCACAGAAGAGCAACACACTACCGCCAGGGGGCACTGGAGAGTCAGACACTAGACTAGACACAGGAAGCACGGCAAGGTGCATCACGGAAGAGCAACACACTACCGCCAGGGAGCACCGGAGAGTCAGACACTAGACTAGACACAGGAAGCACGGCAAGGTACATCACAGAAGAGAAACACACTACCGCCAGGGAGCACCGGAGAGTCAGACACTAGACTAGACACAGGAAGCACGGCAAGGTGCATCACAGAAGAGCAACACACTACCGCCAGGGGGCACTGGAGAGTCAAACACTAGACTAGACACAGGAAGCACAGCAAGGTGCATCACAGAAGAGCAACACACTACCGCCACGGAGCACTGGATAGTCAGACACTAGACTAGACACAGGAAGCACGGCAAGATGCATCACAGAAGAGCAACACACTACCACCAGAGGGCACTGGAGAGTCAGACACCAGACTAGACACAGGAGGCACAGCAGGGTGCATCACAGAAGAGCAACACACTACCGCCAGGGCACACTGGAGAGTCAGACACAAGACTAGAAACAGGAAGCATGGCAAGGTTCATCACAGAAGAGCAACACACTACCGCCAGCGGGCACTGGAGCGTTAGGCACTAGACTAGACACAGGAAACACGGCAAGGTGCATTACAGAAGGAAGAGCAACACACTACTGCCAGCGGGCACTGGAGAGTTAGACACTAGACTAGACACAGGAAGCACGGCAAGGTGCATCACAGAAGAGCAACACGCTACCGCCAGGGGGCACTGGAGAGTCAGACACTAGACTAGACACCGGAAGCACGGCAAGGTGCATCACAGAAGAGCAACACATTACCGCCAGTAGGAACTGGAGAGTCAGAGACTACACACAGGAAGCACAGCAGGGTGCATCACAGAAGAGCAACACACTACCGCCAGGGTGCACTGGAGAGTCAGACACTAGACTAGGCACCGGAAGCATGGCAAGGTTCATCACAGAAGAGCAACACACTACCGCCAGCAGGCACTGGAGAGTTAGACACTAGACTAGACAGAGGAAGCACGGCAAGGTGCATTACAGAAGGAAGAGCAACACACTACTGCCAGCGGGCACTGGAGAGTTAGACACTAGACTAGACACAGGAAGCACGGCAAGGTGCATCACAGAAGAGCAACACGCTACCGCCAGGGGGCACTGGAGAGTCAGACACTAGACTAGACACCGGAAGCACGGCAAGGTGCATCACAGAAGAGGAACACACTACCGCCAGTGGGCGCTGGAGAGTCAGACACTAGACTAGACACAGGAAGTACAGCAGGGTGCATCACAGAAGAGCAACACACTACCGCCAGGGGGCACTGGAGAGTCAGACACTAGACTAGACACAGGAAGCACAGCAAAGTGCATCACAGAAGAGGAACACACTCCGCCAGGGGGCACTGGAGAGTCAGACACTAGACTAGACACAGGAAGCACAGTAAGGTGCATCACAGAAGAGCAACACACTACCGCCAGGGGGCACTAGAGAGTCAGACACTAGACTAGACACAGCAAGCACAGCAGGTGCATCACAGAAGAGCAACACACTACCACCAGGGGGCACTGGAGAGTCAGACACTAGACTAGACACAGGAAGCACAGCAGGGTGCATCACAGAAGAGCAACACACTACCGCCAGGGGCCACTGGAGAGTCAGACACTAGACTAGACAAAAGCAGCACAGCAAGATGCATCACAGAGGAGCAACACACTACCACCAGAGAGCACTGGAGAGTCAGACACTAGACTAGACACAGGAAGCACGGCAAGGTGCATCACAGAAGAGCAACACACAGGGGGCACTGGAGAGTCAGACACTAGACTGGACACAGGAAGCACAGCAAGGTGCATCACAGGAGAGCAACACACTACCTCCAGGGGCACTGGAGAGTCAGGCACTAGACTAGAGACAGGAAGCACAGCAAGGTGCATCACAGAAGAGTAACACACTACCGCCAGGGGGCACTGGAGAGTCAGACACTAGACTAGACACAGGAAGAAAAGCAAGGTGCATCACAGAAGAGCAACACACTACCGCCAGCGGGCACTGGAGAGTTTTACTCTAGACTAGACACAGGAAGCACGGCAAGGTGCATCACAGAAGAGAAACACACTACCGCCAGCGGGCACTGGAGAGTTAGACACTAGACTAGACACAGGAAGCACGGCAAGGTGCATCACAGAAGAGCAACACACTACCGCCAGCGGGCACTGGAGAGTTAGACACTAGACTAGCCACAGGAAGCACGGCAAGGTGCATCACAGAAGAGCAACACACTACCGCCAGTAGGAACTGGAGAGTCAGAGACTACACACAGGAAGCAGAGCAGGGTGCATCACAGAAGAGCAACACACTACCGCCAGGGTGCACTGGAGAGTCAGACACTAGACTAGACACCGGAAGCATGGCAAGGTTCATCATAGAAGAGCAACACACTACCGCCAGCGGGCACTGGAGAGTTAGACACTAGACTAGACACAGGAAGCACGGCAAGGTGCATTACAGAAGGAAGAGCAACACACTACTGCCAGCGGGCACTGGAGAGTTAGACACTAGACTAGACACAGGAAGCACGGCAAGGTGCATCACAGAAGAGCAACACGCTACCGCCAGGGGGCACTGGAGAGTCAGACACTAGACTAGATACCGGAAGCACGGCAAGGTGCATCACAGAAGAGCAACACACTACCGCCAGGGGGCACTGGAGAGTCAGACACTAGACTAGACACAGGAAGTACAGCAGGGTGCATCACAGAAGTTCAACACACTACCACCAGGGAGCACTGGAGAGTCAGACACTAGACTAGACACAGGAAGCACACACAGCAAGGTGAACCACAGAAGAGCAACATATGAACAGGCTATCGCCAGAGGATACTGGAGAGTCAGACAGTAGACTAGACACTGGAAGCACAGCAAGGTGCATCACAGAAGAGCAACATGCTACCACCAGGGGCACTGGAGAGTCAGACACTAGACTAGACACAGGAAGCACAGGAAGGTGCATCACAGAAGAGCAACACACTACCGCCAGGGGGCACTGGAGAGTCAGACACTAGACTAGACACAGGAAGCACGGCAAGGTGCATCACGGAAGAGCAACACACTACCGCCAGGGAGCACCGGAGAGTCAGACACTAGACTAGACACAGGAAGCACGGCAAGGTACATCACAGAAGAGCAACACACTACCGCCAGGGAGCACCGGAGAGTCAGACACTAGACTAGACACAGGAAGCACGGCAAGGTACATCAAAGAAGAGCAACACACTACCGCCAGGGGGCACTAGAGAGTCAAACACTAGACTAGACACAGGAAGCACAGCAAGGTGCATCACAGAAGAGCAACACACTACCGCCACGGAGCACTGGATAGTCAGACACTAGACTAGACACAGGAAGCACGGCAAGATGCATCACAGAAGAGCAACACACTACCACCAGAGGGCACTGGAGAGTCAGACACCAGACTAGACACAGGAGGCACAGCAGGGTGCATCACAGAAGAGCAACACACTACCGCCAGGGCGCACTGGAGAGTCAGACACAAGACTAGAAACAGGAAGCATGGCAAGGTTCATCACAGAAGAGCAACACACTACCGCCAGCGGGCACTGGAGCGTTAGACACTAGACTAGACACAGGAAACACGGCAAGGTGCATTACAGAAGGAAGAGCAACACACTACTGCCAGCGGGCACTGGAGAGTTAGACACTAGACTAGACACAGGAAGCACGGCAAGGTGCATCACAGAAGAGCAACACGCTACCGCCAGGGGGCACTGGAGAGTCAGACACTAGACTAGACACCGGAAGCACGGCAAGGTGCATCACAGAAGAGCAACACACTACCGCCAGTAGGAACTGGAGAGTCAGAGACTACACACAGGAAGCAGAGCAGGGTGCATCACAGAAGAGCAACACACTACCGCCAGGGTGCAATGGAGAGTCAGACACTAGACTAGGCACCGGAAGCATGGCAAGGTTCATCACAGAAGAGCAACACACTACCGCCAGCAGGCACTGGAGAGTTAGACACTAGACTAGACAGAGGAAGCACGGCAAGGTGCATTACAGAAGGAAGAGCAACACACTACTGCCAGCGGGCACTGGAGAGTTAGACACTAGACTAGACACAGGAAGCACGGCAAGGTGCATCACAGAAGAGCAACACGCTACCGCCAGGGGGCACTGGAGAGTCAGACACTAGACTAGACACCGGAAGCACGGCAAGGTGCATCACAGAAGAGCAACACACTACCGCCAGTGGGCACTGGAGAGTCAGACACTAGACTAGACACAGGAAGTACAGCAGGGTGCATCACAGAAGAGCAACACACTACCACCAGGGAGCACTGGAGAGTCAGACACTAGACTAGACACAGGAAGCACACACAGCAAGGTGCATCACAGAAGAGCAACATATGAACAGGCTATCGCCAGAGGATACTGGAGAGTCAGACACTAGACTAGACACTGGAAGCACAGCAAGGTGCATCACAGAAGAGCAACACGCTACCACCAGGGGGCACTGCAGAGTCAGACACTAGACTAGACACAGGAAGCACAGCAAGGTGCATCACAGAAGAGCAGCACACTACCGCCAGGGGGCACTGGAGAGTCAGACACTAGACTAGACACAGGAAGCACGGCAAGGTGCATCACAGAAGAGCCACAGACTACCGCCAGGGAGCACTGGAGTAGACACAGGAAGCATGGCAAGGTGCATCGCAGAAGAGCAACACACTACCGCCAGGGGGCACCGGAGAGTCAGACACTAGACTAGACACAGGAAGCACAGCAAGGTGCATCACAGAAGAGCAACACACTACCGCCAGCGGGCACTGGAGAGTTACACACTAGACTAGACACAGGAAGCACGGCAAGGTGCATCACAGAAGAGCAACACGCTACCGCCAGGGGGCACTGGAGAGTCCGACACCAAACTAGACACAGGAGGTACAGCAAGGTGCATCACAGAAGAGCAACACACTACCGCCAGGGGGCACTAGAGAGTCAAACACTAGACTAGACACAGGAAGCACAGCAAGGTGCATCACAGAAGAGCAACACACTACCGCCACGGAGCACTGGATAGTCAGACACTAGACTAGACACAGGAAGCACGGCAAGATGCATCACAGAAGAGCAACACACTACCACCAGAGGGCACTGGAGAGTCAGACACCAGACTAGACACAGGAGGCACAGCAGGGTGCATCACAGAAGAGCAACACACTACCGCCAGGGCGCACTGGAGAGTCAGACACAAGACTAGAAACAGGAAGCACGGCAAGGTGCATCACAGAAGAGCAACACGCTACCGCCAGGGGGCACTGGAGAGTCAGACACTAGACTAGACACCGGAAGCACGGCAAGGTGCATCACAGAAGAGCAACACACTACCGCCAGTAGGAACTGGAGAGTCAGAGACTACACACAGGAAGCAGAGCAGGGTGCATCACAGAAGAGCAACACACTACCGCCAGGGTGCAATGGAGAGTCAGACACTAGACTAGGCACCGGAAGCATGGCAAGGTTCATCACAGAAGAGCAACACACTACCGCCAGCAGGCACTGGAGAGTTAGACACTAGACTAGACAGAGGAAGCACGGCAAGGTGCATTACAGAAGGAAGAGCAACACACTACTGCCAGCGGGCACTGGAGAGTTAGACACTAGACTAGACACAGGAAGCACGGCAAGGTGCATCACAGAAGAGCAACACGCTACCGCCAGGGGGCACTGGAGAGTCAGACACTAGACTAGACACCGGAAGCACGGCAAGGTGCATCACAGAAGAGCAACACACTACCGCCAGTGGGCACTGGAGAGTCAGACACTAGACTAGACACAGGAAGTACAGCAGGGTGCATCACAGAAGAGCAACACACTACCACCAGGGAGCACTGGAGAGTCAGACACTAGACTAGACACAGGAAGCACACACAGCAAGGTGCATCACAGAAGAGCAACATATGAACAGGCTATCGCCAGAGGATACTGGAGAGTCAGACACTAGACTAGACACTGGAAGCACAGCAAGGTGCATCACAGAAGAGCAACACGCTACCACCAGGGGGCACTGCAGAGTCAGACACTAGACTAGACACAGGAAGCACAGCAAGGTGCATCACAGAAGAGCAACACACTACCGCCAGGGGGCACTGGAGAGTCAGACACTAGACTAGACACAGGAAGCACGGCAAGGTGCATCACAGAAGAGCCACAGACTACCGCCAGGGAGCACTGGAGTAGACACAGGAAGCATGGCAAGGTGCATCGCAGAAGAGCAACACACTACCGCCAGGGGACACCGGAGAGTCAGACACTAGACTAGACACAGGAAGCACAGCAAGGTGCATCACAGAAGAACAACACACTACCGCCAGCGGGCACTGGAGAGTTACACACTAGACTAGACACAGGAAGCACGGCAAGGTGCATCACAGAAGAGCAACACGCTACCGCCAGGGGGCACTGGAGAGTCCGACACCAAACTAGACACAGGAGGTACAGCAAGGTGCATCACAGAAGAGCAACACACTACCGCCAGGGGGCACTGGAGAGTCAGACACCAGACTAGACACAGGAAGCACGGCAAGGTGCATCACAGAAGAGCAACAGACTACCGCCAGGGAGCACCGGAGAGTCAGACACTAGACTAGACACAGGAAGCACGGCAAGGTGCATCACAGAAGAGCAACACACTACCGCCAGGGAGCACCGGAGAGTCAGACACTAGACTAGACACAGGAAGCACGCCAAGGTGCATCACAGAAGAGCAACACACTACCGCCAGCGGGCACTGGAGAGTTAGACACTAGACTAGACACAGGAAGCACGGCAAGGTGCATCACAGAAGAGCAACACACTACCGCCAGCGGGCACTGGAGAGTTAGACACTAGACTAGACACAGGAAGCACGGCAAGGTGCATCACAGAAGAGCAACACACTACCGCCAGTAGGAACTGGAGAGTCAGAGACTACACACAGGAAGCAGAGCAGGGTGCATCACAGAAGAGCAACACACTACCGCCAGGGTGCACTGGAGAGTCAGACACTAGACTAGACACCGGAAGCATGGCAAGGTTCATCACAGAAGAGCAACACACTACCGCCAGCGGGCACTGGAGAGTTAGACACTAGACTAGACACAGGAAGCACGGCAAGGTGCATTACAGAAGGAAGAGCAACACACTACTGCCAGCGGGCACTGGAGAGTTAGACACTAGACTAGACACAGGAAGCACGGCAAGGTGCATCACAGAAGAGCAACACGCTACCGCCAGGGGGCACTGGAGAGTCAGACACTAGACTCGACACCGGAAGCACGGCAAGGTGCATCACAGAAGAGCAACACACTACCGCCAGGGGGCACTGGAGAGTCAGACACTAGACTAGACACAGGAAGTACAGCAGGGTGCATCACAGAAGAGCAACACACTACCACCAGGGAGCACTGGAGAGTCAGACACTAGACTAGACACAGGAAGCACACACAGCAAGGTGCATCACAGAAGAGCAACATATGAACAGGCTATCGCCAGAGGATACTGGAGAGTCAGACAGTAGACTAGACACTGGAAGCACAGCAAGGTGCATTACAGAAGAGCAACACGCTACCACCAGGGGCACTGGAGAGTCAGACACTAGACTAGACACAGGAAGCACAGGAAGGTGCATCACAGAAGAGCAACACACTACCGCCAGGGGGCACTGGAGAGTCAGACACTAGACTAGACACTGGAAGCATAGCAAGGTGCATCACAGAAGAGCAACACGCTCCCACCAGGGGCACTGGAGAGTCAGACACTAGACTAGACACAGGAAGCACAGGAAGGTGCATCACAGAAGAGCAACACACTACCGCCAGGGGGCACTGGAGAGTCAGACACTAGACTAGACACAGGAAACACGGCAAGGTGCATCACGGAAGAGCAACACACTACCGCCAGGGAGCACCGGAGAGTCAGACACTAGACTAGACACAGGAAGCACGGCAAGGTACATCACAGAAGAGCAACACACTACCGCCAGGGAGCACCGGAGAGTCAGACACTAGACTAGACACAGGAAGCACGGCAAGGGGCATCACAGAAGAGCAACACACTACCGCCAGGGGGCACTGGAGAGTCAAACACTAGACTAGACACAGGAAGCACAGCAAGGTGCATCACAGAAGAGCAACACACTACCGCCACGGAGCACTGGATAGTCAGACACTAGACTAGACACAGGAATCACGGCAAGATGCATCACAGAAGAGCAACACACTACCACCAGGGGGCACTGGAGAGTCAGACACCGGACTAGACACAGGAGGCACAGCAGGGTGCATCACAGAAGAGCAACACACTACCGCCAGGGCGCACTGGAGAGTCAGACACAAGACTAGAAACAGGAAGCATGGCAAGGTTCATCACAGAAGAGCAACACATTACCGCCAGCGGGCACTGGAGCGTTAGACACTAGACTAGACACAGGAAGCACGGCAAGGTGCATTACAGAAGGAAGAGCAACACACTACTGCCAGCGGGCACTGGAGAGTTAGACACTATACTAGACACAGGAAGCACGGCAAGGTGCATCACAGAAGAGCAACACGCTACCGCCAGGGGGCACTGGAGAGTCAGACACTAGACTAGACACCGGAAGCACGGCAAGGTGCATCACAGAAGAGCAACACACTACCGCCAGTAGGAACTGGAGAGTCAGAGACTACACACAGGAAGCAGAGCAGGGTGCATCACAGAAGAGCAACACACTACCGCCAGGGTGCACTGGAGAGTCAGACACTAGACTAGGCACCGGAAGCATGGCAAGGTTCATCACAGAAGAGCAACACACTACCGCCAGCAGGCACTGGAGAGTTAGACACTAGACTAGACAGAGGAAGCACGGCAAGGTGCATTACAGAAGGAAGAGCAACACACTACTGCCAGCGGGCACTGGAGAGTTAGACACTAGACTAGACACAGGAAGCACGGCAAGGTGCATCACAGAAGAGCAACACGCTACCGCCAGGGGGCACTGGAGAGTCAGACACTAGACTAGACACCGGAAGCACGGCAAGGTGCATCACAGAAGAGCAACACACTACCGCCAGTGGGCACTGGAGAGTCAGACACTAGACTAGACACAGGAAGTACAGTAGGGTGCATCACAGAAGAGCAACACACTACCACCAGGGAGCACTGGAGAGTCAGACACTAGACTAGACACAGGAAGCACACACAGCAAGGTGCATCACAGAAGAGCAACATATGAACAGGCTATCGCCAGAGGATACTGGAGAGTCAGACACTAGACTAGACACTGGAAGCACAGCAAGGTGCATCACAGAAGAGCAACACGCTACCACCAGGGGGCACTGCAGAGTCAGACACTAGACTAGACACAGGAAGCACAGCAAGGTGCATCACAGAAGAGCAACACACTACCGCCAGGGGGCACTGGAGAGTCAGACACTAGACTAGACACAGGAAGCACGGCAAGGTTCATCACAGAAGAGCCACAGACTACCGCCAGGGAGCACTGGAGAGTCAGACACTAGACTAGACACAGGAAGCACGGCAAGGTGCATCACAGAAGAGCAACACACTACCGCCAGGGAGCACCTGAGAGTCAGACACTAGACTAGACACAGGAAGCACGGCAAGGTGCATCGCAGAAGAGCAACACACTACCGCCAGGGGGCACCGGAGAGTCAGACACTAGACTAGACACAGGAAGCACAGCAAGGTGCATCACAGAAGAGCAACACACTACCGCCAGCGGGCACTGGAGAGTTACACACTAGACTAGACACAGGAAGCACAGCAAGGTGCATCACAGAAGAGCAACACGCTACCGCCAGGGGGCACTGGAGAGTCCGACACCAAACTAGACACAGGAGGTACAGCAAGGTGCATCACAGAAGAGCAACACACTACCGCCAGGGGGCACTGGAGAGTCAGACACCAGACTAGACACAGGAAGCACGGCAAGGTGCATCACAGAAGAGCAACACACTACCGCCAGTAGGAACTGGAGAGTCAGAGACTACACACAGGAAGCAGAGCAGGGTGCATCACAGAAGAGCAACACACTACCGCCAGGGTGCACTGGAGAGTCAGACACTAGACTAGACACCGGAAGCATGGCAAGGTTCATCACAGAAGAGCAACACACTACCGCCAGCGGGCACTGGAGAGTTAGACACTAGACTAGACACAGGAAGCACGGCAAGGTGCATCACAGAAGAGCAACACGCTACCGCCAGGGGGCACTGGAGAGTCAGACACTAGACTAGACACCGGAAGCACGGCAAGGTGCATCACAGAAGAGCAACACACTACCGCCAGTGGGCACTGGAGAGTCAGACACTAGACTAGACACAGGAAGTACAGTAGGGTGCATCACAGAAGAGCAACACACTACCACCAGGGAGCACTGGAGAGTCAGACACTAGACTAGACACAGGAAGCACACACAGCAAGGTGCATCACAGAAGAGCAACATATGAACAGGCTATCGCCAGAGGATACTGGAGAGTCAGACACTAGACTAGACACTGGAAGCACAGCAAGGTGCATCACAGAAGAGCAACACGCTACCACCAGGGGGCACTGCAGAGTCAGACACTAGACTAGACACAGGAAGCACAGCAAGGTGCATCACAGAAGAGCAACACACTACCGCCAGGGGGCACTGGAGAGTCAGACACTAGACTAGACACAGGAAGCACGGCAAGGTGCATCACAGAAGAGCCACAGACTACCGCCAGGGAGCACTGGAGAGTCAGACACTAGACTAGACACAGGAAGCACGGCAAGGTGCATCACAGAAGAGCAACACACTACCGCCAGGGAGCACCTGAGAGTCAGACACTAGACTAGACACAGGAAGCACGGCAAGGTGCATCGCAGAAGAGCAACACACTACCGCCAGGGGGCACCGGAGAGTCAGACACTAGACTAGACACAGGAAGCACAGCAAGGTGCATCACAGAAGAGCAACACACTACCGCCAGCGGGCACTGGAGAGTTACACACTAGACTAGACACAGGAAGCACAGCAAGGTGCATCACAGAAGAGCAACACGCTACCGCCAGGGGGCACTGGAGAGTCCGACACCAAACTAGACACAGGAGGTACAGCAAGGTGCATCACAGAAGAGCAACACACTACCGCCAGGGGGCACTGGAGAGTCAGACACCAGACTAGACACAGGAAGCACGGCAAGGTGCATCACAGAAGAGCAACACACTACCGCCAGTAGGAACTGGAGAGTCAGAGACTACACACAGGAAGCAGAGCAGGGTGCATCACAGAAGAGCAACACACTACCGCCAGGGTGCACTGGAGAGTCAGACACTAGACTAGACACCGGAAGCATGGCAAGGTTCATCACAGAAGAGCAACACACTACCGCCAGCGGGCACTGGAGAGTTAGACACTAGACTAGACACAGGAAGCACGGCAAGGTGCATTACAGAAGGAAGAGCAACACACTACTGCCAGCGGGCACTGGAGAGTTAGACACTAGACTAGACACAGGAAGCACGGCAAGGTGCATCACAGAAGAGCAACACGCTACCGCCAGGGGGCACTGGAGAGTCAGACACTAGACTCGACACCGGAAGCACGGCAAGGTGCATCACAGAAGAGCAACACACTACCGCCAGGGGGCACTGGAGAGTCAGACACTAGACTAGACACAGGAAGTACAGCAGGGTGCATCACAGAAGAGCAACACACTACCACCAGGGAGCACTGGAGAGTCAGACACTAGACTAGACACAGGAAGCACACACAGCAAGGTGCATCACAGAAGAGCAACATATGAACAGGCTATCGCCAGAGGATACTGGAGAGTCAGACAGTAGACTAGACACTGGAAGCACAGCAAGGTGCATCACAGAAGAGCAACACGCTACCACCAGGGGCACTGGAGAGTCAGACACTAGACTAGACACAGGAAGCACAGGAAGGTGCATCACAGAAGAGCAACACACTACCGCCAGGGGGCACTGGAGAGTCAGACACTAGACTAGACACTGGAAGCATAGCAAGGTGCATCACAGAAGAGCAACACGCTCCCACCAGGGGCACTGGAGAGTCAGACACTAGACTAGACACAGGAAGCACAGGAAGGTGCATCACAGAAGAGCAACACACTACCGCCAGGGGGCACTGGAGAGTCAGACACTAGACTAGACACAGGAAACACGGCAAGGTGCATCACGGAAGAGCAACACACTACCGCCAGGGAGCACCGGAGAGTCAGACACTAGACTAGACACAGGAAGCACGGCAAGGTACATCACAGAAGAGCAACACACTACCGCCAGGGAGCACCGGAGAGTCAGACACTAGACTAGACACAGGAAGCACGGCAAGGTGCATCACAGAAGAGCAACACACTACCGCCAGGGGGCACTGGAGAGTCAAACACTAGACTAGACACAGGAAGCACAGCAAGGTGCATCACAGAAGAGCAACACACTACCGCCACGGAGCACTGGATAGTCAGACACTAGACTAGACACAGGAAGCACGGCAAGATGCATCACAGAAGAGCAACACACTACCACCAGGGGGCACTGGAGAGTCAGACACCGGACTAGACACAGGAGGCACAGCAGGGTGCATCACAGAAGAGCAACACACTACCGCCAGGGCGCACTGGAGAGTCAGACACAAGACTAGAAACAGGAAGCATGGCAAGGTTCATCACAGAAGAGCAACACACTACCGCCAGCGGGCACTGGAGAGTTAGACACTAGACTAGACACAGGAAGCACGGCAAGGTGCATTACAGAAGGAAGAGCAACACACTACTGCCAGCGGGCACTGGAGAGTTAGACACTAGACTAGACACAGGAAGCACGGCAAGGTGCATCACAGAAGAGCAACACGCTACCGCCAGGGGGCACTGGAGAGTCAGACACTAGACTCGACACCGGAAGCACGGCAAGGTGCATCACAGAAGAGCAACACACTACCGCCAGGGGGACTGGAGAGTCAGACACTAGACTAGACACAGGAAGTACAGCAGGGTGCATCACAGAAGAGCAACACACTACCACCAGGGAGCACTGGAGAGTCAGACACTAGACTAGACACAGGAAGCACACACAGCAAGGTGCATCACAGAAGAGCAACATATGAACAGGCTATCGCCAGAGGATACTGGAGAGTCAGACAGTAGACTAGACACTGGAAACACAGCAAGGTGCATCACAGAAGAGCAACACGCTACCGCCAGGGGGCACTGGAGAGTCAGACACTAGACTAGACACTGGAAGCATAGCAAGGTGCATCACAGAAGAGCAACACGCTCCCACCAGGGGCACTGGAGAGTCAGACACTAGACTAGACACAGGAAGCACAGGAAGGTGCATCACAGAAGAGCAACACACTACCGCCAGGGGGCACTGGAGAGTCAGACACTAGACTAGACACAGGAAGCACGGCAAGGTGCATCACGGAAGAGCAACACACTACCGCCAGGGAGCACCGGAGAGTCAGACACTAGACTAGACACAGGAAGCACGTCAAGGTACATCACAGAAGAGCAACACACTACCGCCAGGGAGCACCGGAGAGTCAGACACTAGACGAGACACAGGAAGCACGGCAAGGTGCATCACAGAAGAGCAACACACTACCGCCAGGGGGCACTGGAGAGTCAAACACTAGACTAGACACAGGAAGCACAGCAAGGTGCATCACAGAAGAGCAACACACTACCGCCACGGAGCACTGGATAGTCAGACACTAGACTAGACACAGGAAGCACGGCAAGATGCATCACAGAAGAGCAACACACTACCACCAGGGGGCACTGGAGAGTCAGACACCGGACTAGACACAGGAGGCACAGCAGGGTGCATCACAGAAGAGCAACACACTACCGCCAGGGCGCACTGGAGAGTCAGACACAAGACTAGAAACAGGAAGCATGGCAAGGTTCATCACAGAAGAGCAACACACTACCGCCAGCGGGCACTGGAGAGTTAGACACTAGACTAGACACAGGAAACACGGCAAGGTGCATTACAGAAGGAAGAGCAACACACTACTGCCAGCGGGCACTGGAGAGTTAGACACTAGACTAGACACAGGAAGCACGGCAAGGTGCATCACAGAAGAGCAACACGCTACCGCCAGGGGGCACTGGAGAGTCAGACACTAGACTAGACACCGGAAGCACGGCAAGGTGCATCACAGAAGAGCAACACACTACCGCCAGTAGGAACTGGAGAGTCAGAGACTACACACAGGAAGCAGAGCAGGGTGCATCACAGAAGAGCAACACACTACCGCCAGGGTGCACTGGAGAGTCAGACACTAGACTAGACACCGGAAGCATGGCAAGGTTCATCACAGAAGAGCAACACACTACCGCCAGCAGGCACTGGAGAGTTAGACACTAGACTAGACAGAGGAAGCACGGCAAGGTGCATTACAGAAGGAAGAGCAACACACTACTGCCAGCGGACACTGGAGAGTTAGACACTAGACTAGACACAGGAAGCACGGCAAGGTGCATCACAGAAGAGCAACACGCTACCGCCAGGGGGCACTGGAGAGTCAGACACTAGACTAGACACCGGAAGCACGGCAAGGTGCATCACAGAAGAGCAACACACTACCGCCAGTGGGCACTGGAGAGTCAGACACTAGACTAGACACAGGAAGTACAGCAGGGTGCATCACAGAAGAGCAACACACTACCACCAGGGAGCACTGGAGAGTCAGACACTAGACTAGACACAGGAAGCGCACACAGCAAGGTGCATCACAGAAGAGCAACATATGAACTGGCTATCGCCAGAGGATACTGGAGAGTCAGACACTAGACTAGACACTGGAAGCACAGCAAGGTGCATCACAGAAGAGCAACACGCTACCACCAGGGGGCACTGCAGAGTCAGACACTAGACTAGACACAGGAAGCACAGCAAGGTGCATCACAGAAGAGCAACACACTACCGCCAGGGGGCACTGGAGAGTCAGACACTAGACTAGACACAGGAAGCACGGCAAGGTGCATCACAGAAGAGCAACAGACTACCGCCAGGGAGCACCGGAGAGTCAGACACTAGACTAGACACTGGAAGCATAGCAAGGTCCATCACAGAAGAGCAACACGCTCCCACCAGGGGCACTGGGGAGTCAGACACTAGACTAGACACAGGAAGCACACACAGCAAGGTGCATCACAGAAGAGCAACATATGAACAGGCTATCGCCAGAGGATACTGGAGAGTCAGACAGTAGACTAGACACTGGAAGCACAGCAAGGTGCATCACAGAAGAGCAACACGCTACCACCAGGGGCACTGGAGAGTCAGACACTAGACTAGACACAGGAAGCACAGGAAGGTGCATCACAGAAGAGCAACACACTACCGCCAGGGGGCACTGGAGATTCAGACACTAGACTAGACACTGGAAGCATAGCAAGGTGCATCACAGAAGAGCAACACGCTCCCACCAGGGGCACTGGAGAGTCAGACACTAGACTAGACACAGGAAGCACAGGAAGGTGCATCACAGAAGAGCAACACACTACCGCCAGGGGGCACTGGAGAGTCAGACACTAGACTAGACACAGGAAGCAAGGCAAGGTGCATCACGGAAGAGCAACACACTACCGCCAGGGAGCACCGGAGAGTCAGACACTAGACTAGACACAGGAAGCACGGCAAGGTACATCACAGAAGAGCAACACACTACCGCCAGGGAGCACCAGAGAGTCAGACACTAGACTAGACACAGGAAGCACGGCAAGGTGCATCACAGAAGAGCAACACACTACCGCCAGGGGGCACTGGAGAGTCAAACACTAGACTAGACACAGGAAGCACAGCAAGGTGCATCACAGAAGAGCAACCCACTACCGCCACGGAGCACTGGATAGTCAGACACTAGACTAGACACAGGAAGCACGGCAAGATGCATCACAGAAGAGCAACACACTACCACCAGGGGGCACTGGAGAGTCAGACACCGGACTAGACACAGGAGGCACAGCAGGGTGCATCACAGAAGAGCAACACACTACCGCCAGGGCGCACTGGAGAGTCAGACACAAGACTAGAAACAGGAAGCATGGCAAGGTTCATCACAGAAGAGCAACACACCACCGCCAGCGGGCACTGGAGAGTTAGACACTAGACTAGACACAGGAAACACGGCAAGGTGCATTACAGAAGGAAGAGCAACACACTACTGCCAGCGGGCACTGGAGAGTTAGACACCAGACTAGACACAGGAAGCACGGCAAGGTGCATCACAGAAGAGCAACACGCTACCGCCAGGGGGCACTGGAGAGTCAGACACTAGACTAGACACCGGAAGCACGGCAAGGTGCATCACAGAAGAGCAACACACTACCGCCAGTAGGAACTGGAGAGTCAGAGACTACACACAGGAAGCAGAGCAGGGTGCATCACAGAAGAGCAACACACTACCGCCAGGGTGCACTGGAGAGTCAGACACTAGACTAGACACCGGAAGCATGGCAAGGTTCATCACAGAAGAGTAACACACTACCGCCAGCAGGCACTGGAGAGTTAGACACTAGACTAGACAGAGGAAGCACGGCAAGGTGCATTACAGAAGGAAGAGCAACACACTACTGCCAGCGGGCACTGGAGAGTTAGACACTAGACTAGACACAGGATGCACGGCAAGGTGCATCACAGAAGAGCAACACGCTACCGCCAGGGGGCACTGGAGAGTCAGACACTAGACTAGACACCGGAAGCACGGCAAGGTGCATCACAGAAGAGCAACACACTACCGCCAGTGGGCACTGGAGAGTCAGACACTAGACTAGACACAGGAAGCACAGCAATGTGCATCATAGAAGAGCAACACACAGGGGGCACTGGAGAGTCAGACACTAGACTAGACACAGGAAGCACAGCAGGTGCATTACAGAAGAGCAACACACTACCACCAGGGGGCACTGGAGAGTCAGACACTAGACTAGACACAGGAAGCACAGCAGGGTGCATCACAGAAGAGTAACACACTACCGCCAGGGGCCACTGGAGAGTCAGACACTAGACTAGACAAAAGCAGCACAGCAAGATGCATCACAGAAGAGCACCACACTACCACCAGGGAGCACTGGAGAGTCAGACACTAGACTAGACACAGGAAGCACGGCAAGGTGCATCACAGAAGAGCAACACACAGGGGCCACTGGAGAGTCAGACACTAGACTAGACACAGGAAGCACAGCAAGGTGCATCACAGAAGATTAACACACTACCGCCAGGGGGCACTGGAGAGTCAGACACTATACTAGACACAGGAAGCAAAGCAAGGTGCATCACAGAAGAGCAACACACTACCGCCAGCGGGCACTGGAGAGTTAGACACTAGACTAGACACAGGAAGCACGGCAAGGTGCATTACAGAAGGAAGAGCAACACACTACTGTCAGCGGGCACTGGAGAGTTAGACACTAGACTAGACACAGGAAGCACAGCAAGGTGCATCACAGAAGAGCAACACACTATCGCCAAGGGGCACTGGAGAGTCAGACACTAGACTAGACACAGGAAGCACAGCAAGGTGCATCACAGAAGAGTAACACACTACCGCCAGGGGTCACTGGAGAGTCAGACACTAGACTAGACACAGGAAGCACAGCAAGGTGAATCGCTGAAGAGCAACATGCTATCGCCAGGGGGCACTGAAGAGTCAGACACTAGCCTAGACATAGGAAGCACAGCAAGTTGCATCACAGAAGAGCAACGCACTACCGCCAGGGGGCACTGGAGAGTCAGACACTAGACTATACACAGGAAGCACAGCAGGGTGCATCACAGAAGAGCAACACACTGTCGCCAAAGGGGCACTGGAGAGTCAGACACTAGACTAGACACAGGAAGCACGGCAAGGTGCATCACAGAAGAGCAACACACTACCGCCAGGGAGCACTGGAGATTCAGACACTAGACTAGACACAGGAAGCACAGCAAGGTGCATCACAGAAGAGGAACACACTACGTCCAGCGGGCATTGTAGAGTCAGACACTAGACTAGACACAGGAAGCACAGCAAGGTGCATCACAGAAGAGCAACACACAGGGGGAACTGGAGAGTCAGACACTAGACTAGACACCGGAAGCTCAGCAAGGTGCATCACAGGAGAGCAACACACTCCGCCAGGGGGCACTGGAGAGTCAGACACTAGACTAGACACAGGAAGCACAGTAAGGTGCATCACAGAAGAGCAACACACTACCGCCAGGGGGCACTGGAGAGTCAGACACTAGACTAGACACAGGAAGCACAGTAAGGTGCATCACAGAAGATCAACCCACTACCGCCAGGGGGCACTGAAGAATCAGATACTAGAATAGACGCAAGAAGCACAGCAAGGTGCATCACAGAAGAGCAACACACTATCGCCAAGGGGCACTGGAGTCAGACACTAGACTAGACACAGGAAGCATAGCAAGGTGAATCGCTGAAGAGCAACATGCTATCACCAGGGGGCACTGGAGAGTCAGACACTAGACTAGACACAGGAAGCACAACAAGGTGAATCGCTGAAGAGCAACATGCTATCACCAGGGGGCACTGGAGAGTCAGACACTAGACTAGACACAGGAAGCACAGTAAGGTGCATCACAGAAGAGCAACCCACTATCGCCAGGGGGCACTGAAGAGTCAGATACTAGACTAGACGCAAGAAGCACAGCAAGGTGCATCACAGAAGAGCAACACACTATCGCCAAGGGGCACTGGAGAGTCAGACACTAGACTAGACACAGGAAGCACAGTAAGGTGCATCACAGAAGAGCAACACACTACCGCCAGGGTGCACTGGAGAGTCAGACACTAGACTAGACACGACACAAGAAGCACAGCAAGGTGCATCACAGAAGAGCAACACACTACCGCCAGGGTGCACTGGAGAGTCAGACACTAGACTAGACACAGGAAGCACAGCAAGGTGCATCACAGGAGAGCAACACACTCCGCCAGGGGGCACTGGAGAGTCAGACACTAGACTAGACACAGGAAGCACAGTAAGGTGCATCACAGAAGAGCAACACACTATCACCAGGGGGCACTGGAGAGTCAGACACTAGACTAGACACAGGAAGCACAGTAAGGTGCATCACAGAAGAGCAACACACTACCGCCAGGGGTCACTGGAGAGTCGGACACTAGACTAGACACAGGAAGCACAGCAAGGTGAATCGCTGAAGAGCAACATGCTATCACCAGGGGGCACTGAAGAGTCAGACACTAGACTAGACATAGGAAGCACAGCAAGGTGCATCACAAAAGAGCAACACACTACCGCCAGGGTGCACTGGAGAGTCAGACACAAGACTAGACACAGGAAGCACGGCAAGGTGCATCACGGAAGAGCAACACACTACCGCCAGGGAGCACCGGAGAGTCAGACACTAGACTAGACACAGGAAGCACGGCAAGGTACATCACAGAAGAGCAACACACTACCGCCAGGGAGCACCGGAGAGTCAGACATTAGACTAGACACAGGAAGCACGGCAAGGTGCATCAAAGAAGAGCAACACACTACCGCCAGGGGGCACTAGAGAGTCAAACACTAGACTAGACACAGGAAGCACAGCAAGGTGCATCACAGAAGAGCAACACACTACCGCCACGGAGCACTGGATAGTCAGACACTAGACTAGACACAGGAAGCACGGCAAGATGCATCACAGAAGAGCAACACACTACCACCAGAGGGCACTGGAGAGTCAGACACCAGACTAGACACAGGAGGCACAGCAGGGTGCATCACAGAAGAGCAACACACTACCGCCAGGGCGCACTGGAGAGTCAGACACAAGACTAGAAACAGGAAGCATGGCAAGGTTCATCACAGAAGAGCAACACACTACCGCCAGCGGGCACTGGAGCGTTAGACACTAGACTAGACACAGGAAACACGGCAAGGTGCATTACAGAAGGAAGAGCAACACACTACTGCCAGCGGGCACTGGAGAGTTAGACACTAGACTAGACACAGGAAGCACGGCAAGGTGCATCACAGAAGAGCAACACGCTACCGCCAGGGGGCACTGGAGAGTCAGACACTAGACTAGACACCGGAAGCACGGCAAGGTGCATCACAGAAGAGCAACACACTACCGCCAGTAGGAACTGGAGAGTCAGAGACTACACACAGGAAGCAGAGCAGGGTGCATCACAGAAGAGCAACACACTACCGCCAGGGTGCAATGGAGAGTCAGACACTAGACTAGGCACCGGAAGCATGGCAAGGTTCATCACAGAAGAGCAACACACTACCGCCAGCAGGCACTGGAGAGTTAGACACTAGACTAGACAGAGGAAGCACGGCAAGGTGCATTACAGAAGGAAGAGCAACACACTACTGCCAGCGGGCACTGGAGAGTTAGACACTAGACTAGACACAGGAAGCACGGCAAGGTGTATCACAGAAGAGCAACACGCTACCGCCAGGGGGCACTGGAGAGTCAGACACTAGACTAGACACCGGAAGCACGGCAAGGTGCATCACAGAAGAGCAACACACTACCGCCAGTGGGCACTGGAGAGTCAGACACTAGACTAGACACAGGAAGTACAGCAGGGTGCATCACAGAAGAGCAACACACTACCACCAGGGAGCACTGGAGAGTCAGACACTAGACTAGACACAGGAAGCACACACAGCAAGGTGCATCACAGAAGAGCAACATATGAACAGGCTATCGCCAGAGGATACTGGAGAGTCAGACACTAGACTAGACACTGGAAGCACAGCAAGGTGCATCACAGAAGAGCAACACGCTACCACCAGGGGGCACTGCAGAGTCAGACACTAGACTAGACACAGGAAGCACAGCAAGGTGCATCACAGAAGAGCAACACACTACCGCCAGGGGGCACTGGAGAGTCAGACACTAGACTAGACACAGGAAGCACGGCAAGGTGCATCACAGAAGAGCCACAGACTACCGCCAGGGAGCACTGGAGAGTCAGACACTAGACTAGACACAGGAAGCACGGCAAGGTGCATCACAGAAGAGCAACACACTACCGCCAGGGAGCACCTGAGAGTCAGACACTAGACTAGACACAGGAAGCATGGCAAGGTGCATCGCAGAAGAGCAACACACTACCGCCAGGGGGCACCGGAGAGTCAGACACTAGACTAGACACAGGAAGCACAGCAAGGTGCATCACAGAAGAGCAACACACTACCGCCAGCGGGCACTGGAGAGTTACACACTAGACTAGACACAGGAAGCACGGCAAGGTGCATCACAGAAGAGCAACACGCTACCGCCAGGGGGCACTGGAGAGTCCGACACCAAACTAGACACAGGAGGTACAGCAAGGTGCATCACAGAAGAGCAACACACTACCGCCAGGGGGCACTGGAGAGTCAGACACCAGACTAGACACAGGAAGCACGGCAAGGTGCATCACAGAAGAGCAACAGACTACCGCCAGGGAGCACCGGAGAGTCAGACACTAGACTAGACACAGGAAGCACGGCAAGGTGCATCACAGAAGAGCAACACACTACCGCCAGGGAGCACCGGAGAGTCAGACACTAGACTAGACACAGGAAGCACGCCAAGGTGCATCACAGAAGAGCAACACACTACCGCCAGCGGGCACTGGAGAGTTAGACACTAGACTAGACACAGGAAGCACGGCAAGGTGCATCACAGAAGAGCAACACACTACCGCCAGCGGGCACTGGAGAGTTAGACACTAGACTAGACACAGGAAGCACGGCAAGGTGCATCACAGAAGAGCAACACACTACCGCCAGTAGGAACTGGAGAGTCAGAGACTACACACAGGAAGCAGAGCAGGGTGCATCACAGAAGAGCAACACACTACCGCCAGGGTGCACTGGAGAGTCAGACACTAGACTAGACACCGGAAGCATGGCAAGGTTCATCACAGAAGAGCAACACACTACCGCCAGCGGGCACTGGAGAGTTAGACACTAGACTAGACACAGGAAGCACGGCAAGGTGCATTACAGAAGGAAGAGCAACACACTACTGCCAGCGGGCACTGGAGAGTTAGACACTAGACTAGACACAGGAAGCACGGCAAGGTGCATCACAGAAGAGCAACACGCTACCGCCAGGGGGCACTGGAGAGTCAGACACTAGACTCGACACCGGAAGCACGGCAAGGTGCATCACAGAAGAGCAACACACTACCGCCAGGGGGCACTGGAGAGTCAGACACTAGACTAGACACAGGAAGTACAGCAGGGTGCATCACAGAAGAGCAACACACTACCACCAGGGAGCACTGGAGAGTCAGACACTAGACTAGACACAGGAAGCACACACAGCAAGGTGCATCACAGAAGAGCAACATATGAACAGGCTATCGCCAGAGGATACTGGAGAGTCAGACAGTAGACTAGACACTGGAAGCACAGCAAGGTGCATCACAGAAGAGCAACACGCTACCACCAGGGGCACTGGAGAGTCAGACACTAGACTAGACACAGGAAGCACAGGAAGGTGCATCACAGAAGAGCAACACACTACCGCCAGGGGGCACTGGAGAGTCAGACACTAGACTAGACACTGGAAGCATAGCAAGGTGCATCACAGAAGAGCAACACGCTCCCACCAGGGGCACTGGAGAGTCAGACACTAGACTAGACACAGGAAGCACAGGAAGGTGCATCACAGAAGAGCAACACACTACCGCCAGGGGGCACTGGAGAGTCAGACACTAGACTAGACACAGGAAACACGGCAAGGTGCATCACGGAAGAGCAACACACTACCGCCAGGGAGCACCGGAGAGTCAGACACTAGACTAGACACAGGAAGCACGGCAAGGTACATCACAGAAGAGCAACACACTACCGCCAGGGAGCACCGGAGAGTCAGACACTAGACTAGACACAGGAAGCACGGCAAGGGGCATCACAGAAGAGCAACACACTACCGCCAGGGGGCACTGGAGAGTCAAACACTAGACTAGACACAGGAAGCACAGCAAGGTGCATCACAGAAGAGCAACACACTACCGCCACGGAGCACTGGATAGTCAGACACTAGACTAGACACAGGAATCACGGCAAGATGCATCACAGAAGAGCAACACACTACCACCAGGGGGCACTGGAGAGTCAGACACCGGACTAGACACAGGAGGCACAGCAGGGTGCATCACAGAAGAGCAACACACTACCGCCAGGGCGCACTGGAGAGTCAGACACAAGACTAGAAACAGGAAGCATGGCAAGGTTCATCACAGAAGAGCAACACACTACCGCCAGCGGGCACTGGAGCGTTAGACACTAGACTAGACACAGGAAGCACGGCAAGGTGCATTACAGAAGGAAGAGCAACACACTACTGCCAGCGGGCACTGGAGAGTTAGACACTATACTAGACACAGGAAGCACGGCAAGGTGCATCACAGAAGAGCAACACGCTACCGCCAGGGGGCACTGGAGAGTCAGACACTAGACTAGACACCGGAAGCACGGCAAGGTGCATCACAGAAGAGCAACACACTACCGCCAGTAGGAACTGGAGAGTCAGAGACTACACACAGGAAGCAGAGCAGGGTGCATCACAGAAGAGCAACACACTACCGCCAGGGAGCACTGGAGAGTCAGACACTAGACTAGGCACCGGAAGCATGGCAAGGTTCATCACAGAAGAGCAACACACTACCGCCAGCAGGCACTGGAGAGTTAGACACTAGACTAGACAGAGGAAGCACGGCAAGGTGCATTACAGAAGGAAGAGCAACACACTACTGCCAGCGGGCACTGGAGAGTTAGACACTAGACTAGACACAGGAAGCACGGCAAGGTGCATCACAGAAGAGCAACACGCTACCGCCAGGGGGCACTGGAGAGTCAGACACTAGACTAGACACCGGAAGCACGGCAAGGTGCATCACAGAAGAGCAACACACTACCGCCAGTGGGCACTGGAGAGTCAGACACTAGACTAGACACAGGAAGTACAGTAGGGTGCATCACAGAAGAGCAACACACTACCACCAGGGAGCACTGGAGAGTCAGACACTAGACTAGACACAGGAAGCACACACAGCAAGGTGCATCACAGAAGAGCAACATATGAACAGGCTATCGCCAGAGGATACTGGAGAGTCAGACACTAGACTAGACACTGGAAGCACAGCAAGGTGCATCACAGAAGAGCAACACGCTACCACCAGGGGGCACTGCAGAGTCAGACACTAGACTAGACACAGGAAGCACAGCAAGGTGCATCACAGAAGAGCAACACACTACCGCCAGGGGGCACTGGAGAGTCAGACACTAGACTAGACACAGGAAGCACAGCAAGGTGCATCACAGAAGAGCCACAGACTACCGCCAGGGAGCACTGGAGAGTCAGACACTAGACTAGACACAGGAAGCACGGCAAGGTGCATCACAGAAGAGCAACACACTACCGCCAGGGAGCACCTGAGAGTCAGACACTAGACTAGACACAGGAAGCACGGCAAGGTGCATCGCAGAAGAGCAACACACTACCGCCAGGGGGCACCGGAGAGTCAGACACTAGACTAGACACAGGAAGCACAGCAAGGTGCATCACAGAAGAGCAACACACTACCGCCAGCGGGCACTGGAGAGTTACACACTAGACTAGACACAGGAAGCACAGCAAGGTGCATCACAGAAGAGCAACAGGCTACCGCCAGGGGGCACTGGAGAGTCCGACACCAAACTAGACACAGGAGGTACAGCAAGGTGCATCACAGAAGAGCAACACACTACCGCCAGGGGGCACTGGAGAGTCAGACACCAGACTAGACACAGGAAGCACGGCAAGGTGCATCACAGAAGAGCAACACACTACCGCCAGTAGGAACTGGAGAGTCAGAGACTACACACAGGAAGCAGAGCAGGGTGCATCACAGAAGAGCAACACACTACCGCCAGGGTGCACTGGAGAGTCAGACACTAGACTAGACACCGGAAGCATGGCAAGGTTCATCACAGAAGAGCAACACACTACCGCCAGCGGGCACTGGAGAGTTAGACACTAGACTAGACACAGGAAGCACGGCAAGGTGCATTACAGAAGGAAGAGCAACACACTACTGCCAGCGGGCACTGGAGAGTTAGACACTAGACTAGACACAGGAAGCACGGCAAGGTGCATCACAGAAGAGCAACACGCTACCGCCAGGGGGCACTGGAGAGTCAGACACTAGACTCGACACCGGAAGCACGGCAAGGTGCATCACAGAAGAGCAACACACTACCGCCAGGGGGCACTGGAGAGTCAGACACTAGACTAGACACAGGAAGTACAGCAGGGTGCATCACAGAAGAGCAACACACTACCACCAGGGAGCACTGGAGAGTCAGACACTAGACTAGACACAGGAAGCACACACAGCAAGGTGCATCACAGAAGAGCAACATATGAACAGGCTATCGCCAGAGGATACTGGAGAGTCAGACAGTAGACTAGACACTGGAAGCACAGCAAGGTGCATCACAGAAGAGCAACACGCTACCACCAGGGGCACTGGAGAGTCAGACACTAGACTAGACACAGGAAGCACAGGAAGGTGCATCACAGAAGAGCAACACACTACCGCCAGGGGGCACTGGAGAGTCAGACACTAGACTAGACACTGGAAGCATAGCAAGGTGCATCACAGAAGAGCAACACGCTCCCACCAGGGGCACTGGAGAGTCAGACACTAGACTAGACACAGGAAGCACAGGAAGGTGCATCACAGAAGAGCAACACACTACCGCCAGGGGGCACTGGAGAGTCAAACACTAGACTAGACACAGGAAGCACAGCAAGGTGCATCACAGAAGAGCAACCCACTACCGCCACGGAGCACTGGATAGTCAGACACTAGACTAGACACAGGAAGCACGGCAAGATGCATCACAGAAGAGCAACACACTACCACCAGGGGGCACTGGAGAGTCAGACACCGGACTAGACACAGGAGGCACAGCAGGGTGCATCACAGAAGAGCAACACACTACCGCCAGGGCGCACTGGAGAGTCAGACACAAGACTAGAAACAGGAAGCATGGCAAGGTTCATCACAGAAGAGCAACACACCACCGCCAGCGGGCACTGGAGAGTTAGACACTAGACTAGACACAGGAAACACGGCAAGGTGCATTACAGAAGGAAGAGCAACACACTACTGCCAGCGGGCACTGGAGAGTTAGACACCAGACTAGACACAGGAAGCACGGCAAGGTGCATCACAGAAGAGCAACACGCTACCGCCAGGGGGCACTGGAGAGTCAGACACTAGACTAGACACCGGAAGCACAGCAAGGTGCATCACAGAAGAGCAACACACTACCGCCAGTAGGAACTGGAGAGTCAGAGACTACACACAGGAAGCAGAGCAGGGTGCATCACAGAAGAGCAACACACTACCGCCAGGGTGCACTGGAGAGTCAGACACTAGACTAGACACCGGAAGCATGGCAAGGTTCATCACAGAAGAGCAACACACTACCGCCAGCAGGCACTGGAGAGTTAGACACTAGACTAGACAGAGGAAGCACGGCAAGGTGCATTACAGAAGGAAGAGCAACACACTACTGCCAGCGGGCACTGGAGAGTTAGACACTAGACTAGACACAGGATGCACGGCAAGGTGCATCACAGAAGAGCAACACGCTACCGCCAGTGGGCACTGGAGAGTCAGACACTAGACTAGACACCGGAAGCACGGCAAGGTGCATCACAGAAGAGCAACACACTACCGCCAGTGGGCACTGGAGAGTCAGACACTAGACTAGACACAGGAAGCACAGCAATGTGCATCACAGAAGAGCAACACACAGGGGGCACTGGAGAGTCAGACACTAGACTAGACACAGGAAGCACAGCAGGTGCATTACAGAAGAGCAACACACTACCACCAGGGGGCACTGGAGAGTCAGACACTAGACTAGACACAGGAAGCACAGCAGGGTGCATCACAGAAGAGTAACACACTACCGCCAGGGGCCACTGGAGAGTCAGACACTAGACTAGACAAAAGCAGCACAGCAAGATGCATCACAGAAGAGCACCACACTACCACCAGGGAGCACTGGAGAGTCAGACACTAGACTAGACACAGGAAGCACGGCAAGGTGCATCACAGAAGAGCAACACACAGGGGCCACTGGAGAGTCAGACACTAGACTAGACACAGGAAGCACAGCAAGGTGCATCACAGAAGATTAACACACTACCGCCAGGGGGCACTGGAGAGTCAGACACTATACTAGACACAGGAAGCAAAGCAAGGTGCATCACAGAAGAGCAACACACTACCGCCAGCGGGCACTGGAGAGTTAGACACTAGACTAGACACAGGAAGCACGGCAAGGTGCATTACAGAAGGAAGAGCAACACACTACTGTCAGCGGGCACTGGAGAGTTAGACACTAGACTAGACACAGGAAGCACAGCAAGGTGCATCACAGAAGAGCAACACACTATCGCCAAGGGGCACTGGAGAGTCAGACACTAGACTAGACACAGGAAGCACAGCAAGGTGCATCACAGAAGAGTAACACACTACCGCCAGGGGTCACTGGAGAGTCAGACACTAGACTAGACACAGGAAGCACAGCAAGGTGAATCGCTGAAGAGCAACATGCTATCACCAGGGGGCACTGAAGAGTCAGACACTAGCCTAGACATAGGAAGCACAGCAAGTTGCATCACAGAAGAGCAACGCACTACCGCCAGGGGGCACTGGAGAGTCAGACACTAGACTATACACAGGAAGCACAGCAGGGTGCATCACAGAAGAGCAACACACTGTCGCCAAAGGGGCACTGGAGAGTCAGACACTAGACTAGACACAGGAAGCACGGCAAGGTGCATCACAGAAGAGCAACACACTACCGCCAGGGAGCACTGGAGATTCAGACACTAGACTAGACACAGGAAGCACAGCAAGGTGCATCACAGAAGAGGAACACACTACGTCCAGCGGGCATTGTAGAGTCAGACACTAGACTAGACACAGGAAGCACAGCAAGGTGCATCACAGAAGAGCAACACACAGGGGGAACTGGAGAGTCAGACACTAGACTAGACACAGGAAGCACAGCAAGGTGCATCACAGGAGAGCAACACACTATCTCCAGGGGGCACTGGAGAGTCAGGCACTAGACTAGAGACAGGAAGCACAGCAAGGTGCATCACAGAAGAGCAACACACTACCGCCAGGGGGACTGGAGAGTCAGACACTAGACTAGACACAGAAAGTACAGCAGGGTGCATCACAGAAGAGCAACACACTACCACCAGGGGTCACTGGAGAGTCAGACACTAGACTAGACACCGGAAGCTCAGCAAGGTGCATCACAGGAGAGCAACACACTCCGCCAGGGGGCACTGGAGAGTCAGACACTAGACTAGACACAGGAAGCACAGTAAGGTGCATCACAGAAGAGCAACACACTACCGCCAGGGGGCACTGGAGAGTCAGACACTAGACTAGACACAGGAAGCACAGTAAGGTGCATCACAGAAGATCAACCCACTACCGCCAGGGGGCACTGAAGAATCAGATACTAGAATAGACGCAAGAAGCACAGCAAGGTGCATCACAGAAGAGCAACACACTATCGCCAAGGGGCACTGGAGTCAGACACTAGACTAGACACAGGAAGCACAGCAAGGTGAATCGCTGAAGAGCAACATGCTATCACCAGGGGGCACTGGAGAGTCAGACACTAGACTAGACACAGGAAGCACAACAAGGTGAATCGCTGAAGAGCAACATGCTATCACCAGGGGGCACTGGAGAGTCAGACACTAGACTAGACACAGGAAGCACAGTAAGGTGCATCACAGAAGAGCAACCCACTATCGCCAGGGGGCACTGAAGAGTCAGATACTAGACTAGACGCAAGAAGCACAGCAAGGTGCATCACAGAAGAGCAACACACTATCGCCAAGGGGCACTGGAGAGTCAGACACTAGACTAGACACAGGAAGCACAGTAAGGTGCATCACAGAAGAGCAACACACTACCGCCAGGGTGCACTGGAGAGTCAGACACTAGACTAGACACGACACAAGAAGCACAGCAAGGTGCATCACAGAAGAGCAACACACTACCGCCAGGGTGCACTGGAGAGTCAGACACTAGACTAGACACAGGAAGCACAGCAAGGTGCATCACAGGAGAGCAACACACTCCGCCAGGGGGCACTGGAGAGTCAGACACTAGACTAGACACAGGAAGCACAGTAAGGTGCATCACAGAAGAGCAACACACTATCACCAGGGGGCACTGGAGAGTCAGACACTAGACTAGACACAGGAAGCACAGTAAGGTGCATCACAGAAGAGCAACACACTACCGCCAGGGGTCACTGGAGAGTCGGACACTAGACTAGACACAGGAAGCACAGCAAGGTGAATCGCTGAAGAGCAACATGCTATCACCAGGGGGCACTGAAGAGTCAGACACTAGACTAGACATAGGAAGCACAGCAAGGTGCATCACAAAAGAGTAACACACTACCGCCAGGGTGCACTGGAGAGTCAGACACAAGACTAGACACAGGAAGCACGGCAAGGTGCATCACGGAAGAGCAACACACTACCGCCAGGGAGCACCGGAGAGTCAGACACTAGACTAGACACAGGAAGCACGGCAAGGTACATCACAGAAGAGCAACACACTACCGCCAGGGAGCACCGGAGAGTCAGACATTAGACTAGACACAGGAAGCACGGCAAGGTGCATCAAAGAAGAGCAACACACTACCGCCAGGGGGCACTAGAGAGTCAAACACTAGACTAGACACAGGAAGCACAGCAAGGTGCATCACAGAAGAGCAACACACTACCGCCACGGAGCACTGGATAGTCAGACACTAGACTAGACACAGGAAGCACGGCAAGATGCATCACAGAAGAGCAACACACTACCACCAGAGGGCACTGGAGAGTCAGACACCAGACTAGACACAGGAGGCACAGCAGGGTGCATCACAGAAGAGCAACACACTACCGCCAGGGCGCACTGGAGAGTCAGACACAAGACTAGAAACAGGAAGCATGGCAAGGTTCATCACAGAAGAGCAACACACTACCGCCAGCGGGCACTGGAGCGTTAGACACTAGACTAGACACAGGAAACACGGCAAGGTGCATTACAGAAGGATGAGCAACACACTACTGCCAGCGGGCACTGGAGAGTTAGACACTAGACTAGACACAGGAAGCACGGCAAGGTGCATCACAGAAGAGCAACACGCTACCGCCAGGGGGCACTGGAGAGTCAGACACTAGACTAGACACCGGAAGCACGGCAAGGTGCATCACAGAAGAGCAACACACTACCGCCAGTAGGAACTGGAGAGTCAGAGACTACACACAGGAAGCAGAGCAGGGTGCATCACAGAAGAGCAACACACTACCGCCAGGGTGCAATGGAGAGTCAGACACTAGACTAGGCACCGGAGGCATGGCAAGGTTCATCACAGAAGAGCAACACACTACCGCCAGCAGGCACTGGAGAGTTAGACACTAGACTAGACAGAGGAAGCACGGCAAGGTGCATTACAGAAGGAAGAGCAACACACTACTGCCAGCGGGCACTGGAGAGTTAGACACTAGACTAGACACAGGAAGCACGGCAAGGTGTATCACAGAAGAGCAACACGCTACCGCCAGGGGGCACTGGAGAGTCAGACACTAGACTAGACACCGGAAGCACGGCAAGGTGCATCACAGAAGAGCAACACACTACCGCCAGTGGGCACTGGAGAGTCAGACACTAGACTAGACACAGGAAGTACAGCAGGGTGCATCACAGAAGAGCAACACACTACCACCAGGGAGCACTGGAGAGTCAGACACTAGACTAGACACAGGAAGCACACACAGCAAGGTGCATCACAGAAGAGCAACATATGAACCGGCTATCGCCAGAGGATACTGGAGAGTCAGACACTAGACTAGACACTGGAAGCACAGCAAGGTGCATCACAGAAGAGCAACACGCTACCACCAGGGGGCACTGCAGAGTCAGACACTAGACTAGACACAGGAAGCACAGCAAGGTGCATCACAGAAGAGCAACACACTACCGCCAGGGGGCACTGGAGAGTCAGACACTAGACTAGACACAGGAAGCACGGCAAGGTGCATCACAGAAGAGCCACAGACTACCGCCAGGGAGCACTGGAGAGTCAGACACTAGACTAGACACAGGAAGCACGGCAAGGTGCATCACAGAAGAGCAACACACTACCGCCAGGGAGCACCTGAGAGTCAGACACTAGACTAGACACAGGAAGCATGGCAAGGTGCATCGCAGAAGAGCAACACACTACCGCCAGGGGGCACCGGAGAGTCAGACACTAGACTAGACACAGGAAGCACAGCAAGGTGCATCACAGAAGAGCAACACACTACCGCCAGCGGGCACTGGAGAGTTACACACTAGACTAGACACAGGAAGCACGGCAAGGTGCATCACAGAAGAGCAACACGCTACCGCCAGGGGGCACTGGAGAGTCCGACACCAAACTAGACACAGGAGGTACAGCAAGGTGCATCACAGAAGAGCAACACACTACCGCCAGGGGGCACTGGAGAGTCAGACACCAGACTAGACACAGGAAGCACGGCAAGGTGCATCACAGAAGAGCAACAGACTACCGCCAGGGAGCACCGGAGAGTCAGACACTAGACTAGACACAGGAAGCACGGCAAGGTGCATCACAGAAGAGCAACACACTACCGCCAGGGAGCACCGGAGAGTCAGACACTAGACTAGACACAGGAAGCACGCCAAGGTGCATCACAGAAGAGCAACACACTACCGCCAGCGGGCACTGGAGAGTTAGACACTAGACTAGACACAGGAAGCACGGCAAGGTGCATCACAGAAGAGCAACACACTACCGCCAGCGGGCACTGGAGAGTTAGACACTAGACTAGACACAGGAAGCACGGCAAGGTGCATCACAGAAGAGCAACACACTACCGCCAGTAGGAACTGGAGAGTCAGAGACTACACACAGGAAGCAGAGCAGGGTGCATCACAGAAGAGCAACACACTACCGCCAGGGTGCACTGGAGAGTCAGACACTAGACTAGACACCGGAAGCATGGCAAGGTTCATCACAGAAGAGCAACACACTACCGCCAGCGGGCACTGGAGAGTTAGACACTAGACTAGACACAGGAAGCACGGCAAGGTGCATTACAGAAGGAAGAGCAACACACTACTGCCAGCGGGCACTGGAGAGTTAGACACTAGACTAGACACAGGAAGCACGGCAAGGTGCATCACAGAAGAGCAACACGCTACCGCCAGGGGGCACTGGAGAGTCAGACACTAGACTCGACACCGGAAGCACGGCAAGGTGCATCACAGAAGAGCAACACACTACCGCCAGGGGGCACTGGAGAGTCAGACACTAGACTAGACACAGGAAGTACAGCAGGGTGCATCACAGAAGAGCAACACACTACCACCAGGGAGCACTGGAGAGTCAGACACTAGACTAGACACAGGAAGCACACACAGCAAGGTGCATCACAGAAGAGCAACACACTACCGCCAGGGGGCACTGGAGAATCAGACACTAGACTAGACACTGGAAGCATAGCAAGGTGCATCACAGAAGAGCAACACGCTCCCACCAGGGGCACTGGAGAGTCAGACACTAGACTAGACACAGGAAGCACAGGAAGGTGCATCACAGAAGAGCAACACACTACCGCCAGGGGGCACTGGAGAGTCAGACACTAGACTAGACACAGGAAGCACAGGAAGGTGCATCACAGAAGAGCAACACACTACCGCCAGGGGGCACCGGAGAGTCAGACACTAGACTAGACACAGGAAGCACGGCAAGGTACATCACAGAAGAGCAACACACTACCGCCAGGGAGCACCGGAGAGTCAGACACTAGACTAGACACAGGAAGCACGGCAAGGGGCATCACAGAAGAGCAACACACTACCGCCAGGGGGCACTGGAGAGTCAAACACTAGACTAGACACAGGAAGCACAGCAAGGTGCATCACAGAAGAGCAACACACTACCGCCACGGAGCACTGGATAGTCAGACACTAGACTAGACACAGGAATCACGGCAAGATGCATCACAGAAGAGCAACACACTACCACCAGGGGGCACTGGAGAGTCAGACACCGGACTAGACACAGGAGGCACAGCAGGGTGCATCACAGAAGAGCAACACACTACCGCCAGGGCGCACTGGAGAGTCAGACACAAGACTAGAAACAGGAAGCATGGCAAGGTTCATCACAGAAGAGCAACACACTACCGCCAGCGGGCACTGGAGCGTTAGACACTAGACTAGACACAGGAAGCACGGCAAGGTGCATTACAGAAGGAAGAGCAACACACTACTGCCAGCGGGCACTGGAGAGTTAGACACTATACTAGACACAGGAAGCACGGCAAGGTGCATCACAGAAGAGCAACACGCTACCGCCAGGGGGCACTGGAGAGTCAGACACTAGACTAGACACCGGAAGCACGGCAAGGTGCATCACAGAAGAGCAACACACTACCGCCAGTAGGAACTGGAGAGTCAGAGACTACACACAGGAAGCAGCGCAGGGTGCATCACAGAAGAGCAACACACTACCGCCAGGGTGCACTGGAGAGTCAGACACTAGACTAGGCACCGGAAGCATGGCAAGGTTCATCACAGAAGAGCAACACACTACCGCCAGCAGGCACTGGAGAGTTAGACACTAGACTAGACAGAGGAAGCACGGCAAGGTGCATTACAGAAGGAAGAGCAACACACTACTGCCAGCGGGCACTGGAGAGTTAGACACTAGACTAGACACAGGAAGCACGGCAAGGTGCATCACAGAAGAGCAACACGCTACCGCCAGGGGGCACTGGAGAGTCAGACACTAGACTAGACACCGGAAGCACGGCAAGGTGCATCACAGAAGAGCAACACACTACCGCCAGTGGGCACTGGAGAGTCAGACACTAGACTAGACACAGGAAGTACAGTAGGGTGCATCACAGAAGAGCAACACACTACCACCAGGGAGCACTGGAGAGTCAGACACTAGACTAGACACAGGAAGCACACACAGCAAGGTGCATCACAGAAGAGCAACATATGAACAGGCTATCGCCAGAGGATACTGGAGAGTCAGACACTAGACTAGACACTGGAAGCACAGCAAGGTGCATCACAGAAGAGCAACACGCTACCACCAGGGGGCACTGCAGAGTCAGACACTAGACTAGACACAGGAAGCACAGCAAGGTGCATCACAGAAGAGCAACACACTACCGCCAGGGGGCACTGGAGAGTCAGACACTAGACTAGACACAGGAAGCACGGCAAGGTGCATCACAGAAGAGCCACAGACTACCGCCAGGGAGCACTGGAGAGTCAGACACTAGACTAGACACAGGAAGCACGGCAAGGTGCATCACAGAAGAGCAACACACTACCGCCAGGGAGCACCTGAGAGTCAGACACTAGACTAGACACAGGAAGCACGGCAAGGTGCATCGCAGAAGAGCAACACACTACCGCCAGGGGGCACCGGAGAGTCAGACACTAGACTAGACACAGGAAGCACAGCAAGGTGCATCACAGAAGAGCAACACACTACCGCCAGCGGGCACTGGAGAGTTACACACTAGACTAGACACAGGAAGCACAGCAAGGTGCATCACAGAAGAGCAACACGCTACCGCCAGGGGGCACTGGAGAGTCCGACACCAAACTAGACACAGGAGGTACAGCAAGGTGCATCACAGAAGAGCAACACACTACCGCCAGGGGGCACTGGAGAGTCAGACACCAGACTAGACACAGGAAGCACGGCAAGGTGCATCACAGAAGAGCAACACACTACCGCCAGTAGGAACTGGAGAGTCAGAGACTACACACAGGAAGCAGAGCAGGGTGCATCACAGAAGAGCAACACACTACCGCCAGGGTGCACTGGAGAGTCAGACACTAGACTAGACACCGGAAGCATGGCAAGGTTCATCACAGAAGAGCAACACACTACCGCCAGCGGGCACTGGAGAGTTAGACACTAGACTAGACACAGGAAGCACGGCAAGGTGCATTACAGAAGGAAGAGCAACACACTACTGCCAGCGGGCACTGGAGAGTTAGACACTAGACTAGACACAGGAAGCACGGCAAGGTGCATCACAGAAGAGCAACACGCTACCGCCAGGGGGCACTGGAGAGTCAGACACTAGACTCGACACCGGAAGCACGGCAAGGTGCATCACAGAAGAGCAACACACTACCGCCAGGGGGCACTGGAGAGTCAGACACTAGACTAGACACAGGAAGTACAGCAGGGTGCATCACAGAAGAGCAACACACTACCACCAGGGAGCACTGGAGAGTCAGACACTAGACTAGACACAGGAAGCACACACAGCAAGGTGCATCACAGAAGAGCAACATATGAACAGGCTATCGCCAGAGGATACTGGAGAGTCAGACAGTAGACTAGACACTGGAAGCACAGCAAGGTGCATCACAGAAGAGCAACACGCTACCACCAGGGGCACTGGAGAGTCAGACACTAGACTAGACACAGGAAGCACAGGAAGGTGCATCACAGAAGAGCAACACACTACCGCCAGGGGGCACTGGAGAGTCAGACACTAGACTAGACACTGGAAGCATAGCAAGGTGCATCACAGAAGAGCAACACGCTCCCACCAGGGGCACTGGAGAGTCAGACACTAGACTAGACACAGGAAGCACAGGAAGGTGCATCACAGAAGAGCAACACACTACCGCCAGGGGGCACTGGAGAGTCAGACACTAGACTAGACACAGGAAACACGGCAAGGTGCATCACGGAAGAGCAACACACTACCGCCAGGGAGCACCGGAGAGTCAGACACTAGACTAGACACAGGAAGCACGGCAAGGTACATCACAGAAGAGCAACACACTACCGCCAGGGAGCACCGGAGAGTCAGACACTAGACTAGACACAGGAAGCACGGCAAGGTGCATCACAGAAGAGCAACACACTACCGCCAGGGGGCACTGGAGAGTCAAACACTAGACTAGACACAGGAAGCACAGCAAGGTGCATCACAGAAGAGCAACACACTACCGCCACGGAGCACTGGATAGTCAGACACTAGACTAGACACAGGAAGCACGGCAAGATGCATCACAGAAGAGCAACACACTACCACCAGGGGGCACTGGAGAGTCAGACACCGGACTAGACACAGGAGGCACAGCAGGGTGCATCACAGAAGAGCAACACACTACCGCCAGGGCGCACTGGAGAGTCAGACACAAGACTAGAAACAGGAAGCATGGCAAGGTTCATCACAGAAGAGCAACACACTACCGCCAGCGGGCACTGGAGAGTTAGACACTAGACTAGACACAGGAAGCACGGCAAGGTGCATTACAGAAGGAAGAGCAACACACTACTGCCAGCGGGCACTGGAGAGTTAGACACTAGACTAGACACAGGAAGCACGGCAAGGTGCATCACAGAAGAGCAACACGCTACCGCCAGGGGGCACTGGAGAGTCAGACACTAGACTCGACACCGGAAGCACGGCAAGGTGCATCACAGAAGAGCAACACACTACCGCCAGGGGGACTGGAGAGTCAGACACTAGACTAGACACAGGAAGTACAGCAGGGTGCATCACAGAAGAGCAACACACTACCACCAGGGAGCACTGGAGAGTCAGACACTAGACTAGACACAGGAAGCACACACAGCAAGGTGCATCACAGAAGAGCAACATATGAACAGGCTATCGCCAGAGGATACTGGAGAGTCAGACAGTAGACTAGACACTGGAAGCACAGCAAGGTGCATCACAGAAGAGCAACACGCTACCGCCAGGGGGCACTGGAGAGTCAGACACTAGACTAGACACTGGAAGCATAGCAAGGTGCATCACAGAAGAGCAACACGCTCCCACCAGGGGCACTGGAGAGTCAGACACTAGACTAGACACAGGAAGCACAGGAAGGTGCATCACAGAAGAGCAACACACTACCGCCAGGGGGCACTGGAGAGTCAGACACTAGACTAGACACAGGAAGCACGGCAAGGTGCATCACGGAAGAGCAACACACTACCGCCAGGGAGCACCGGAGAGTCAGACACTAGACTAGACACAGGAAGCACGGCAAGGTACATCACAGAAGAGCAACACACTACCGCCAGGGAGCACCGGAGAGTCAGACACTAGACGAGACACAGGAAGCACGGCAAGGTGCATCACAGAAGAGCAACACACTACCGCCAGGGGGCACTGGAGAGTCAAACACTAGACTAGACACAGGAAGCACAGCAAGGTGCATCACAGAAGAGCAACACACTACCGCCACGGAGCACTGGATAGTCAGACACTAGACTAGACACAGGAAGCATGGCAAGATGCATCACAGAAGAGCAACACACTACCACCAGGGGGCACTGGAGAGTCAGACACCGGACTAGACACAGGAGGCACAGCAGGGTGCATCACAGAAGAGCAACACACTACCGCCAGGGCGCACTGGAGAGTCAGACACAAGACTAGAAACAGGAAGCATGGCAAGGTTCATCACAGAAGAGCAACACACTACCGCCAGCGGGCACTGGAGCGTTAGACACTAGACTAGACACAGGAAACACGGCAAGGTGCATTACAGAAGGAAGAGCAACACACTACTGCCAGCGGGCACTGGAGAGTTAGACACTAGACTAGACACAGGAAGCACGGCAAGGTGCATCACAGAAGAGCAACACGCTACCGCCAGGGGGCACTGGAGAGTCAGACACTAGACTAGACACCGGAAGCACGGCAAGGTGCATCACAGAAGAGCAACACACTACCGCCAGTAGGAACTGGAGAGTCAGAGACTACACACAGGAAGCAGAGCAGGGTGCATCACAGAAGAGCAACACACTACCGCCAGGGTGCACTGGAGAGTCAGACACTAGACTAGACACCGGAAGCATGGCAAGGTTCATCACAGAAGAGCAACACACTACCGCCAGCAGGCACTGGAGAGTTAGACACTAGACTAGACAGAGGAAGCACGGCAAGGTGCATTACAGAAGGAAGAGCAACACACTACTGCCAGCGGACACTGGAGAGTTAGACACTAGACTAGACACAGGAAGCACGGCAAGGTGCATCACAGAAGAGCAACACGCTACCGCCAGGGGGCACTGGAGAGTCAGACACTAGACTAGACACCGGAAGCACGGCAAGGTGCATCACAGAAGAGCAACACACTACCGCCAGTGGGCACTGGAGAGTCAGACACTAGACTAGACACAGGAAGTACAGCAGGGTGCATCACAGAAGAGCAACACACTACCACCAGGGAGCACTGGAGAGTCAGACACTAGACTAGACACAGGAAGCGCACACAGCAAGGTGCATCACAGAAGAGCAACATATGAACTGGCTATCGCCAGAGGATACTGGAGAGTCAGACACTAGACTAGACACTGGAAGCACAGCAAGGTGCATCACAGAAGAGCAACACGCTACCACCAGGGGGCACTGCAGAGTCAGACACTAGACTAGACACAGGAAGCACAGCAAGGTGCATCACAGAAGAGCAACACACTACCGCCAGGGGGCACTGGAGAGTCAGACACTAGACTAGACACAGGAAGCACGGCAAGGTGCATCACAGAAGAGCAACAGACTACCGCCAGGGAGCACCGGAGAGTCAGACACTAGACTAGACACTGGAAGCATAGCAAGGTGCATCACAGAAGAGCAACACGCTCCCACCAGGGGCACTGGGGAGTCAGACACTAGACTAGACACAGGAAGCACACACAGCAAGGTGCATCACAGAAGAGCAACATATGAACAGGCTATCGCCAGAGGATACTGGAGAGTCAGACAGTAGACTAGACACTGGAAGCACAGCAAGGTGCATCACAGAAGAGCAACACGCTACCACCAGGGGCACTGGAGAGTCAGACACTAGACTAGACACAGGAAGCACAGGAAGGTGCATCACAGAAGAGCAACACACTACCGCCAGGGGGCACTGGAGATTCAGACACTAGACTAGACACTGGAAGCATAGCAAGGTGCATCACAGAAGAGCAACACGCTCCCACCAGGGGCACTGGAGAGTCAGACACTAGACTAGACACAGGAAGCACAGGAAGGTGCATCACAGAAGAGCAACACACTACCGCCAGGGGGCACTGGAGAGTCAGACACTAGACTAGACACAGGAAGCAAGGCAAGGTGCATCACGGAAGAGCAACACACTACCGCCAGGGAGCACCGGAGAGTCAGACACTAGACTAGACACAGGAAGCACGGCAAGGTACATCACAGAAGAGCAACACACTAAAGCCAGGGAGCACCGGAGAGTCAGACACTAGACTAGACACAGGAAGCACGGCAAGGTGCATCACAGAAGAGCAACACACTACCGCCAGGGGGCACTGGAGAGTCAAACACTAGACTAGACACAGGAAGCACAGCAAGGTGCATCACAGAAGAGCAACCCACTACCGCCACGGAGCACTGGATAGTCAGACACTAGACTAGACACAGGAAGCACGGCAAGATGCATCACAGAAGAGCAACACACTACCACCAGGGGGCACTGGAGAGTCAGACACCGGACTAGACACAGGAGGCACAGCAGGGTGCATCACAGAAGAGCAACACACTACCGCCAGGGCGCACTGGAGAGTCAGACACAAGACTAGAAACAGGAAGCATGGCAAGGTTCATCACAGAAGAGCAACACACCACCGCCAGCGGGCACTGGAGAGTTAGACACTAGACTAGACACAGGAAACACGGCAAGGTGCATTACAGAAGGAAGAGCAACACACTACTGCCAGCGGGCACTGGAGAGTTAGACACTAGACTAGACACAGGAAGCACGGCAAGGTGCATCACAGAAGAGCAACACGCTACCGCCAGGGGGCACTGGAGAGTCAGACACTAGACTAGACACCGGAAGCACGGCAAGGTGCATCACAGAAGAGCAACACACTACCGCCAGTAGGAACTGGAGAGTCAGAGACTACACACAGGAAGCAGAGCAGGGTGCATCACAGAAGAGCAACACACTACCGCCAGGGTGCACTGGAGAGTCAGACACTAGACTAGACACCGGAAGCATGGCAAGGTTCATCACAGAAGAGCAACACACTACCGCCAGCAGGCACTGGAGAGTTAGACACTAGACTAGACAGAGGAAGCACGGCAAGGTGCATTACAGAAGGAAGAGCAACACACTACTGCCAGCGGGCACTGGAGAGTTAGACACTAGACTAGACACAGGATGCACGGCAAGGTGCATCACAGAAGAGCAACACGCTACCGCCAGGGGGCACTGGAGAGTCAGACACTAGACTCGACACCGGAAGCACGGCAAGGTGCATCACAGAAGAGCAACACACTACCGCCAGTGGGCACTGGAGAGTCAGACACTAGACTAGACACAGGAAGCACAGCAATGTGCATCACAGAAGAGCAACACACAGGGGGCACTGGAGAGTCAGACACTAGACTAGACACAGGAAGCACAGCAGGTGCATTACAGAAGAGCAACACACTACCACCAGGGGGGCACTGGAGAGTCAGACACTAGACTAGACACAGGAAGCACAGCAGGGTGCATCACAGAAGAGTAACACACTACCGCCAGGGGCCACTGGAGAGTCAGACACTAGACTAGACAAAAGCAGCACAGCAAGATGCATCACAGAAGAGCACCACACTACCACCAGGGAGCACTGGAGAGTCAGACACTAGACTAGACACAGGAAGCACGGCAAGGTGCATCACAGAAGAGCAACACACAGGGGCCACTGGAGAGTCAGACACTAGACTAGACACAGGAAGCACAGCAAGGTGCATCACAGAAGATTAACACACTACCGCCAGGGGGCACTGGAGAGTCAGACACTATACTAGACACAGGAAGCAAAGCAAGGTGCATCACAGAAGAGCAACACACTACCGCCAGCGGGCACTGGAGAGTTAGACACTAGACTAGACACAGGAAGCATGGCAAGGTGCATTACAGAAGGAAGAGCAACACACTACTGTCAGCGGGCACTGGAGAGTTAGACACTAGACTAGACACAGGAAGCACAGCAAGGTGCATCACAGAAGAGCAACACACTATCGCCAAGGGGCACTGGAGAGTCAGACACTAGACTAGACACAGGAAGCACAGCAAGGTGCATCACAGAAGAGTAACACACTACCGCCAGGGGTCACTGGAGAGTCAGACACTAGACTAGACACAGGAAGCACAGCAAGGTGAATTGCTGAAGAGCAACATGCTATCACCAGGGGGCACTGAAGAGTCAGACACTAGCCTAGACATAGGAAGCACAGCAAGTTGCATCACAGAAGAGCAACGCACTACCGCCAGGGGGCACTGGAGAGTCAGACACTAGACTATACACAGGAAGCACAGCAGGGTGCATCACCGAAGAGCAACACACTGTCGCCAAAGGGGCACTGGAGAGTCAGACACTAGACTAGACACAGGAAGCACGGCAAGGTGCATCACAGAAGAGCAACACACTACCGCCAGGGAGCACTGGAGATTCAGACACTAGACTAGACACAGGAAGCACAGCAAGGTGCATCACAGAAGAGGAACACACTACGTCCAGGGGGCATTGTAGAGTCAGACACTAGACTAGACACAGGAAGCACAGCAAGGTGCATCACAGAAGAGCATCACACAGGGGGAACTGGAGAGTCAGACACTAGACTAGACACCGGAAGCTCAGCAAGGTGCATCACAGGAGAGCAACACACTCCGCCAGGGGGCACTGGAGAGTCAGACACTAGACTAGACACAGGAAGCACAGTAAGGTGCATCACAGAAGAGCAACACACTACCGCCAGGGGGCACTGGAGAGTCAGACACTAGACTAGACACAGGAAGCACAGTAAGGTGCATCACAGAAGATCAACCCACTACCGCCAGGGGGCACTGAAGAATCAGATACTAGAATAGACGCAAGAAGCACAGCAAGGTGCATCACAGAAGAGCAACACACTATCGCCAAGGGGCACTGGAGTCAGACACTAGACTAGACACAGGAAGCACAGCAAGGTGAATCGCTGAAGAGCAACATGCTATCACCAGGGGGCACTGGAGAGTCAGACACTAGACTAGACACAGGAAGCACAACAAGGTGAATCGCTGAAGAGCAACATGCTATCACCAGGGGGCACTGGAGAGTCAGACACTAGACTAGACACAGGAAGCACAGTAAGGTGCATCACAGAAGAGCAACCCACTATCGCCAGGGGGCACTGAAGAGTCAGATACTAGACTAGACGCAAGAAGCACAGCAAGGTGCATCACAGAAGAGCAACACACTATCGCCAAGGGGCACTGGAGAGTCAGACACTAGACTAGACACAGGAAGCACAGTAAGGTGCATCACAGAAGAGCAACACACTACCGCCAGGGTGCACTGGAGAGTCAGACACTAGACTAGACACGACACAAGAAGCACAGCAAGGTGCATCACAGAAGAGCAACACACTACCGCCAGGGTGCACTGGAGAGTCAGACACTAGACTAGACACAGGAAGCACAGCAAGGTGCATCACAGGAGAGCAACACACTCCGCCAGGGGGCACTGGAGAGTCAGACACTAGACTAGACACAGGAAGCACAGTAAGGTGCATCACAGAAGAGCAACACACTATCACCAGGGGGCACTGGAGAGTCAGACACTAGACTAGACACAGGAAGCACAGTAAGGTGCATCACAGAAGAGCAACACACTACCGCCAGGGGTCACTGGAGAGTCGGACACTAGACTAGACACAGGAAGCACAGCAAGGTGAATCGCTGAAGAGCAACATGCTATCACCAGGGGGCACTGAAGAGTCAGACACTAGACTAGACATAGGAAGCACAGCAAGGTGCATCACAGAAGAGCAACACACTACCGCCAGGGTGCACTGGAGAGTCAGACACAAGACTAGAGACAGGAAGCACAGCAGGGTGAATCACAGAAGGGCAACCCACTACCGCCAGGGGGCACTGAAGAGTCAGATACTAGACTAGACGCAAGAAGCACAGCAAGGTGCATCACAGAAGAGCAACACACTACCGCCAGGGTGCACTGGAGAGTCACACACTAGACTAGACACGACACAAGAAGCACAGCAAGGTGCATCACAGAAGAGCAACACACTACCGCCAGGGTGCACTGGAGAGTCAGACACTAGACTAGACACAGGAAGCACAGCAAAGTGCATCACAGAAGAGCAACACACTATCGCCAGGGTGCACTGGAGGTCAGACACTAGACTAGACACAGGAAGCACAGCAAGGTGCATCACAGAAGAGCAACACACTATCGCCAAGGGGCACTGGAGAGTCAGACACTAGACTAGACACAGGAAGCACAGCAAGGTGCATCACAGAAGAGTAACACACTACCACCAGGGGTCACTAGAGAGTCAGACACTAGACTAGACACAGGAAGCACAGCAGGGTGCATCACAGAAGAGCAACACACTGTCGCCAAAGGGGCACTGGAGAGTCAGACACTAGATTAGACACAGGAAGCACGGCAAGGTGCATCACAGAAGAGGAACACACTACGGCCAGGGGGCACTGGAGAGTCAGACACTAGACTAGACACAGGAAGCACAGCAAGGTGCATCACAGAAGAGCAACACACAGGGGGCACTGGAGAGTCAGACACTAGACTAGACACAGGAAGCACAGCAAGGTGCATCACAGGAGAGCAACACACTATCTCCAGGGGGCACTGGAGAGTCAGGCACTAGACTAGAGACAGGAAGCCCAGCAAGGTGCATCACAGAAGAATAACACACTACCGCCAGCGGGCACTGGAGAGTCAGACACTAGACTAGACACAGGAAGCAAAGCAAGGTGCATCACAGAAGAGCAACACACTACCGCCAGCGGGCACTGGAGAATTAGACTCTAGACTAGACACAGGAAGCATGGCAAAGTGCATCACAGAAGAGCAACACACAACCGCCAGCGGGCACTGGAGAGTTAGACACTAGACTAGACACAGGATGCACGGCAAGGTTCATCACAGAAGAGCAACACACTACCGCCAGCGGGCACTGGTGAGTTAGACACTAGACTAGACACAGGAAGCACGGCAAGGTGCATCACAGAAGAGCAACACACTACCGCCAGCAGGCACTGGAGAGTTAGACACTAGACTAGACACAGGAAGCACGGCAAGGTGCATTACAGAAGGAAGAGCAACACACTACTGCCAGCGGGCACTGGAGAGTTAGACACTAGACTAGACACAGGAAGCACGGCAAGGTGCATCACAGAAGAGTAACACGCTACCGCCAGGGGGCACTGGAGAGTCAGACACTAGACTAGACACAGGAAGTACAGCAGGGTGCATCACAGAAGAGCAACACACTACCACCAGGGAGCACTGGAGAGTCAGACACTAGACTAGACACAGGAAGCACACACAGCAAGGTGCATCACAGAAGAGCAACATATGAACACGCTATCGCCAGAGGATACTGGAGAGTCAGACACTAGACTAGACACTGGAAGCACAGCAAGGTGCATCACAGAAGAGCAACACACTACCGCCAGGGAGCACCAGAGAGTCAGACACTAGACTAGACACAGGAAGCACGGCAAGGTGCATCACAGAAGAGCAACACACTACCGCCAGGGAGCACCGGACAGTCAGACACTAGACTAGACACAGGAAGCATGGCAAGGTGCATCACAGAAGAGCAACACACTACCGCCAGGGGGCACTGGAGAGTCAAACACTAGACTAGACACAGGAAGCACGGCAAGATGCATCACAGTAGAGCAACACACTACCACCAGGGGGCACTGGAGAGTCAGACACTAGACTAGACACAGGAGGCACAGCAGGGTGCATCACAGAAGAGCAACACACTACCGCCAGGGGGCACTGGAGAGTCAGACACTATACTAGACACAGGAAGCAAAGCAAGGTGCATCACAGAAGAGCAACACACTACCGCCAGCGGGCACTGGAGAGTTAGACACTAGACTAGACACAGGAAGCACGGCAAGGTGCATTACAGAAGGAAGAGCAACACACTACTGTCAGCGGGCACTGGAGAGTTAGACACTAGACTAGACACAGGAAGCACAGCAAGGTGCATCACAGAAGAGCAACACACTATCGCCAAGGGGCACTGGAGAGTCAGACACTAGACTAGACATAGGAAGCACAGCAAGGTGCATCACAGAAGAGTAACACACTACCGCCAGGGGTCACTGGAGAGTCAGACACTAGACTAGACACAGGAAGCACAGCAAGGTGAATCGCTGAAGAGCAACATGCTATCACCAGGGGGAACTGAAGAGTCAGACACTAGCCTAGACATAGGAAGCACAGCAAGTTGCATCACAGAAGAGCAACGCACTACCGCCAGGGGGCACTGGAGAGTCAGACACTAGACTATACACAGGAAGCACAGCAGGGTGCATCACAGAAGAGCAACACACTGTCGCCAAAGGGGCACTGGAGAGTCAGACACTAGACTAGACACAGGAAGCACGGCAAGGTGCATCACAGAAGAGCAACACACTACCGCCAGGGAGCACTGGAGATTCAGACACTAGACTAGACACAGGAAGCACAGCAAGGTGCATCACAGAAGAGGAACACACTACGTCCAGGGGGCACTGTAGAGTCAGACACTAGACTAGACACAGGAAGCACAGCAAGGTGCATCACAGAAGAGCAACACACAGGGGGCACTGGAGAGTCAGACACTAGACTAGACACCGGAAGCTCAGCAAGGTGCATCACAGGAGAGCAACACACTCCGCCAGGGGGCACTGGAGAGTCAGACACTAGACTAGACACAGGAAGCACAGTAAGGTGCATCACAGAAGAGCAACACACTACCGCCAGGGGGCACTGGAGAGTCAGACACTAGACTAGACACAGGAAGCACAGTAAGGTGCATCACAGAAGATCAACCCACTACCGCCAGGGGGCACTGAAGAATCAGATACTAGAATAGACGAAAGAAGCACAGCAAGGTGCATCACAGAAGAGCAACACACTATCGCCAAGGGGCACTGGAGTCAGACACTAGACTAGACACAGGAAGCACAGCAAGGTGAATCGCTGAAGAGCAACATGCTATCACCAGGGGGCACTGGAGAGTCAGACACTAGACTAGACACAGGAAGCACAACAAGGTGAATCGCTGAAGAGCAACATGCTATCACCAGGGGGCACTGGAGAGTCAGACACTAGACTAGACACAGGAAGCACAGTAAGATGCATAACAGAAGAGCAACCCACTATCGCCAGGGGGCACTGAAGAGTCAGATACTAGACTAGACGCAAGAAGCACAGCAAGGTGCATCACAGAAGAGCAACACACTATCGCCAAGGGGCACTGGAGAGTCAGACACTAGACTAGACACAGGAAGCACAGTAAGGTGCATCACAGAAGAGCAACACACTACCGCCAGGGTGCACTGGAGAGTCAGACACTAGACTAGACACGACACAAGAAGCACAGCAAGGTGCATCACAGAAGAGCAACACACTACCGCCAGGGTGCACTGGAGAGTCATACACTAGACTAGACACAGGAAGCACAGCAAGGTGCATCACAGGAGAGCAACACACTCCGCCAGGGGGCACTGGAGAGTCAGACACTAGACTAGACACAGGAAGCACAGTAAGGTGCATCACAGAAGAGCAACACACTATCACCAGGGGGCACTGGAGAGTCAGACACTAGACTAGACACAGGAAGCACAGTAAGGTGCATCACAGAAGAGCAACCCACTACCGCCAGGGGGCACTGAAGAGTCAGATACTAGACTAGACGCAAGAAGCACAGCAAGGTGCATCACAGAAGAGCAACACACTATCGCCAAGGGGCGCTGGAGAGTCAGACACTAGACTAGAAACAGGAAGCACAGTAAGGTGCATCACAGAAGAGCAACACACTACCGCCAGGGTGCACTGGAGAGTCAGACACTAGACTAGACACGACACAAGAAGCACAGCAGGGTGCATCACAGAAGAGCAACACACTACCGCCAGGGTGCACTGGAGAGTCAGACACTAGACTAGACACAGGAAGCACAGCAAGGTGCATCACAGAAGAGCAACACACTATCGCCAGGGTGCACTGAAGGTCAGACACTAGACTAGACACAGGAAGCACAGCAAGGTGCATCACAGAAGAGCAACACACTATCGCCAAGGGGCACTGGAGAGTCAGACACTAGACTAGACACAGGAAGCACAGCAAGGTGCATCACAGAAGAGTAACACACTACCGCCAGGGGTCACTGGAGAGTCAGACACTAGACTAGACACAGGAAGCACAGCAAGGTGAATCGCTGAAGAGCAACATGCTATCACCAGGGGGCACTGAAGAGTCAGACACTAGACTAGACATAGGAAGCACAGCAAGGTGCATCACAGAAGAGCAACACACTACTGCCAGGGTGCACTGGAGAGTCAGACACAAGACTAGAGACAGGAAGCACAGCATGGTGAATCACAGAAGGGCAACCCACTACCGCCAGGGGGCACTGAAGAGTCAGATACTAGACTAGACGCAAGAAGCACAGCAAGGTGCATCACAGAAGAGCAACACACTACCGCCAGGGTGCACTGGAGAGTCAGACACTAGACTAGACACGACACAAGAAGCACAGCAAGGTGCATCACAGAAGAGCAACACACTACCGCCAGGGTGCACTGGAGAGTCAGACACTAGACTAGACACAGGAAGCACAGCAAAGTGCATCACAGAAGAGCAACACACTATCGCCAGGGTGCACTGGAGGTCAGACACTAGACTAGACACAGGAAGCACAGCAAGGTGCATCACAGAAGAGCAACACACTATCACCAAGGGGCACTGGAGAGTCAGACACTAGACTAGACACAGGAAGCACAGCAAGGTGCATCACAGAAGAGTAACACACTACCACCAGGGGTCACTGGAGAGTCAGACACTAGACTAGACACAGGAAGCACAGCAGGGTGCATCACAGAAGAGCAACACACTGTCGCCAAAGGGGCACTGGAGAGTCAGACACTAGATTAGACACAGGAAGCACAGCAAGGTGCATCACAGAAGAGGAACATACTACGGCCAGGGGGCACTGGAGAGTCAGACACTAGACTAGACACAGGAAGCACAGCAAGGTGCATCTCAGAAGAGCAACACACAGGGGGCACTGGAGAGTCAGACACTAGACTAGACACAGGAAGCACAGCAAGGTGCATCACAGGAGAGCAACACACTATCTCCAGGGGGCACTGGAGAGTCAGGCACTAGACTAGAGACAGGAAGCCCAGCAAGGTCCATCACAGAAGAATAACACACTACCGCCAGTGGGCACTGGAGAGTCAGACACTAGACTAGACACAGGAAGCAAAGCAAGGTGCATCACAGAAGAGCAACACACTACCGCCAGCAGGCACTGGAGAATTAGACTCTAGACTAGACACAGGAAGCATGGCAAAGTGCATCACAGAAGAGCAACACACAACCGCCAGCGGGCACTGGAGAGTTAGACACTAGACTAGACACAGGATGCACGGCAAGGTGCATCACAGAAGAGCAACACACTACCGCCAGCGGGCACTGGTGAGTTAGACACTAGACTAGACACAGGAAGCACGGCAAGGTGCATCACAGAAGAGCAACACACTACCGCCAGCAGGCACTGGAGAGTTAGACACTAGACTAGACACAGGAAGCACGGCAAGGTGCATTACAGAAGGAAGAGCAACACACTACTGCCAGCGGGCACTGGAGAGTTAGACACTAGACTAGACACAGGAAGCACGGCAAGGTGCATCACAGAAGAGTAACACGCTACCGCCAGGGGGCACTGGAGAGTCAGACACTAGACTAGACACAGGAAGTACAGCAGGGTGCATCACAGAAGAGCAACACACTACCACCAGGGAGCACTGGAGAGTCAGACACTAGACTAGACACAGGAAGCACACACAGCAAGGTGCATCACAGAAGAGCAACATATGAACACGCTATCGCCAGAGGATACTGGAGAGTCAGACACTAGACTAGACACTGGAAGCACAGCAAGGTGCATCACAGAAGAGCAACACACTACCGCCAGGGGGCACTGGAGAGTCAGACACTAGACTAGACACAGGAAGCACGGCAAGGTGCATCACAGAAGAGCAACACACTACCGCCAGGGAGCACCAGAGAGTCAGACACTAGACTAGACACAGGAAGCACGGCAAGGTGCATCACAGAAGAGCAACACACTACCGCCAGGGAGCACCGGACAGTCAGACACTAGACTAGACACAGGAAGCATGGCAAGGTGCATCACAGAAGAGCAACACACTACCGCCAGGGGGCTCTGGAGAGTCAAACACTAGACTAGACACAGGACGCACGGCAAGATGCATCACAGTAGAGCAACACACTACCACCAGGGGGCACTGGAGAGTCAGACACTAGACTAGACACAGGAGGCACAGCAGGGTGCATCACAGAAGAGCAACACACTACCGCCAGGGCGCACTGGAGAGTCAGACACAAGACTAGAAACAGGAAGCACAGCATGGTGAATTACAGAAGAGCAACCCACTACCGCCAGGGGGCACTGAAGAGTCAGATACTAGACTAGACACAGGAAGCACAGCAAGGTGAATCGCTGAAGAGCAACATGCTATCACCAGGGGGCACTGAAGAGTCAGACACTAGACTAGAAATAGGAAGCACAGCAAGGTGCATCACAGAAGAGCAACGCACTACCGCCAGGGGGCACTGGAGAGTCAGACACTAGACTAGACACAGGAAGCACAGCAGGGTGCATCACAGAAGAGCAACACACTGTCGACAAAGGGGCACTGGAGAGTCAGAAACTAGACTAGACACAGGAAGCAGGGCAAGATGCATCACAGAAGAGCAACACACTACCGCCAGGGAGCACTGGAGATTCAGACACTTGACTAGACACAGGAAGCACAGCAAGGTGCATCACAGAAGAGGAACACACTACAGCCAGGGGGCACTGGAGAGTCAGACACTAGACTAGACACAGGAAGCACAGCAAGGTGCATCACAGAAGAGCAACACACAGGGGGCACTGGAGAGTCAGACACTAGACAAGACACCGGAAGCTCAGCAAGGTGCATCACAGGAGAGCAACACACTCCGCCAGGGGGCACTGGAGAGTCAGACACTAGACTAGACACAGGAAGCACAGTAAGGTGCATCACAGAAGAGCAACACACTATCACCAGGGGGCACTGGAGAGTCAGACACTAGACTAGACACAGGAAGCACAGTAAGGTGCATCACAGAAGAGCAACCCACTACCGCCAGGGGGCACTGAAGAGTCAGATACTAGACTAGACGCAAGAAGCACAGCAAGGTGCATCACAGAAGAGCAACACACTATCGCCAAGGGGCGCTGGAGAGTCAGACACTAGACTAGAAACAGGAAGCACAGTAAGGTGCATCACAGAAGAGCAACACACTACCGCCAGGGTGCACTGGAGAGTCAGACACTAGACTAGACACGACACAAGAAGCACAGCAGGGTGCATCACAGAAGAGCAACACACTACCGCCAGGGTGCACTGGAGAGTCAGACACTAGACTAGACACAGGAAGCACAGCAAGGTGCATCACAGAAGAGCAACACACTATCGCCAGGGTGCACTGAAGGTCAGACACTAGACTAGACACAGGAAGCACAGCAAGGTGCATCACAGAAGAGCAACACACTATCGCCAAGGGGCACTGGAGAGTCAGACACTAGACTAGACACAGGAAGCACAGCAAGGTGCATCACAGAAGAGTAACACACTACCGCCAGGGGTCACTGGAGAGTCAGACACTAGACTAGACACAGGAAGCACAGCAAGGTGAATCGCTGAAGATCAACATGCTATCACCAGGGGGCACTGAAGAGTCAGACACTAGACTAGACATAGGAAGCACAGCAAGGTGCATCACAGAAGAGCAACACACTACTGCCAGGGTGCACTGGAGAGTCAGACACAAGACTAGAGACAGGAAGCACAGCATGGTGAATCACAGAAGGGCAACCCACTACCGCCAGGGGGCACTGAAGAGTCAGATACTAGACTAGACGCAAGAAGCACAGCAAGGTGCATCACAGAAGAGCAACACACTACCGCCAGGGTGCACTGGAGAGTCAGACACTAGACTAGACACGACACAAGAAGCACAGCAAGGTGCATCACAGAAGAGCAACACACTACCGCCAGGGTGCACTGGAGAGTCAGACACTAGACTAGACACAGGAAGCACAGCAAAGTGCATCACAGAAGAGCAACACACTATCGCCAGGGTGCACTGGAGGTCAGACACTAGACTAGACACAGGAAGCACAGCAAGGTGCATCACAGAAGAGCAACACACTATCACCAAGGGGCACTGGAGAGTCAGACACTAGACTAGACACAGGAAGCACAGCAAGGTGCATCACAGAAGAGTAACACACTACCACCAGGGGTCACTGGAGAGTCAGACACTAGACTAGACACAGGAAGCACAGCAGGGTGCATCACAGAAGAGCAACACACTGTCGCCAAAGGGGCACTGGAGAGTCAGACACTAGATTAGACACAGGAAGCACAGCAAGGTGCATCACAGAAGAGGAACATACTACGGCCAGGGGGCACTGGAGAGTCAGACACTAGACTAGACACAGGAAGCACAGCAAGGTGCATCTCAGAAGAGCAACACACAGGGGGCACTGGAGAGTCAGACACTAGACTAGACACAGGAAGCACAGCAAGGTGCATCACAGGAGAGCAACACACTATCTCCAGGGGGCACTGGAGAGTCAGGCACTAGACTAGAGACAGGAAGCCCAGCAAGGTCCATCACAGAAGAATAACACACTACCGCCAGTGGGCACTGGAGAGTCAGACACTAGACTAGACACAGGAAGCAAAGCAAGGTGCATCACAGAAGAGCAACACACTACCGCCAGCAGGCACTGGAGAATTAGACTCTAGACTAGACACAGGAAGCATGGCAAAGTGCATCACAGAAGAGCAACACACAACCGCCAGCGGGCACTGGAGAGTTAGACACTAGACTAGACACAGGATGCACGGCAAGGTGCATCACAGAAGAGCAACACACTACCGCCAGCGGGCACTGGTGAGTTAGACACTAGACTAGACACAGGAAGCACGGCAAGGTGCATCACAGAAGAGCAACACACTACCGCCAGCAGGCACTGGAGAGTTAGACACTAGACTAGACACAGGAAGCACGGCAAGGTGCATTACAGAAGGAAGAGCAACACACTACTGCCAGCGGGCACTGGAGAGTTAGACACTAGACTAGACACAGGAAGCACGGCAAGGTGCATCACAGAAGAGTAACACGCTACCGCCAGGGGGCACTGGAGAGTCAGACACTAGACTAGACACAGGAAGTACAGCAGGGTGCATCACAGAAGAGCAACACACTACCACCAGGGAGCACTGGAGAGTCAGACACTAGACTAGACACAGGAAGCACACACAGCAAGGTGCATCACAGAAGAGCAACATATGAACACGCTATCGCCAGAGGATACTGGAGAGTCAGACACTAGACTAGACACTGGAAGCACAGCAAGGTGCATCACAGAAGAGCAACACACTACCGCCAGGGGGCACTGGAGAGTCAGACACTAGACTAGACACAGGAAGCACGGCAAGGTGCATCACAGAAGAGCAACACACTACCGCCAGGGAGCACCAGAGAGTCAGACACTAGACTAGACACAGGAAGCACGGCAAGGTGCATCACAGAAGAGCAACACACTACCGCCAGGGAGCACCGGACAGTCAGACACTAGACTAGACACAGGAAGCATGGCAAGGTGCATCACAGAAGAGCAACACACTACCGCCAGGGGGCACTGGAGAGTCAAACACTAGACTAGACACAGGACGCACGGCAAGATGCATCACAGTAGAGCAACACACTACCACCAGGGGGCACTGGAGAGTCAGACACTAGACTAGACACAGGAGGCACAGCAGGGTGCATCACAGAAGAGCAACACACTACCGCCAGGGCGCACTGGAGAGTCAGACACAAGACTAGAAACAGGAAGCACAGCATGGTGAATTACAGAAGAGCAACCCACTACCGCCAGGGGGCACTGAAGAGTCAGATACTAGACTAGACACAGGAAGCACAGCAAGGTGAATCGCTGAAGAGCAACATGCTATCACCAGGGGGCACTGAAGAGTCAGACACTAGACTAGAAATAGGAAGCACAGCAAGGTGCATCACAGAAGAGCAACGCACTACCGCCAGGGGGCACTGGAGAGTCAGACACTAGACTAGACACAGGAAGCACAGCAGGGTGCATCACAGAAGAGCAACACACTGTCGACAAAGGGGCACTGGAGAGTCAGAAACTAGACTAGACACAGGAAGCAGGGCAAGATGCATCACAGAAGAGCAACACACTACCGCCAGGGAGCACTGGAGATTCAGACACTTGACTAGACACAGGAAGCACAGCAAGGTGCATCACAGAAGAGGAACACACTACAGCCAGGGGGCACTGGAGAGTCAGACACTAGACTAGACACAGGAAGCACAGCAAGGTGCATCACAGAAGAGCAACACACAGGGGGCACTGGAGAGTCAGACACTAGACAAGACACCGGAAGCTCAGCAAGGTGCATCACAGGAGAGCAACACACTCCGCCAGGGGGCACTGGAGAGTCAGACACTAGACTAGACACAGGAAGCACAGTAAGGTGCATCACAGAAGAGCAACACACTACCGCCAGGGGGCACTGGAGAGCCAGACACTAGACTAGACACAGGAAGCACAGCAGGTGCATCACAGAAGGGCAACACACTACCACCAGGGGGCACTGGATAGTCAGACACTAGACTAGACACAGGAAGCACAGCAAGGTACATCACAGAAGAGCAACACACAGGGGGCACTGGAGAGTCAGACACTAGACAAGACACCGGAAGCTCAGAAAGGTGCATCACAGGAGAGCAACACACTCCGCCAGGGGGCACTGGAGAGTCAGACACTAGACTAGACACAGGAAGCACAGTATAGGTGCATCACAGAAGAGCAACACACTACCGCCAGAGGGCACTGGAGAGTCAGACACTAGACTATACACAGGAAGCACAGCAGGGTGCATCACAGAAGAGCAACACACTGTCGCCAAAGGGGCACTGGAGAGTCAGACACTAGACTAGACACAGGAAGCACGGCAAGGTGCATCACAGAAGAGCAACACACTACCGCCAGGGAGCACTGGAGATTCAGACACTAGACTAGACACAGGAAGCACAGCAAGGTGCATCACAGAAGAGGAACACACTACGTCTAGGGGGCACTGGAGAGTCAGACACTAGACTAGACACAGGAAGCAGAGCAAGGTGCATCACAGAAGAGCAACACACAGGGGGCACTGGAGAGTCAGACACTAGACTAGACATCGGAAGCTCAGCAAGGTGCATCACAGGAGAGCAACACACTCCGCCAGGGGGCACTGGAGAGTCAGACACTAGACTAGACACAGGAAGCACAGCAAGGTGAATCGCTGAAGAGCAACATGTTATCACCAGGGGGCACTGGAGATTCAGACACTAGACTAGACACAGGAAGCACAGTAAGGTGCATCACAGAAGAGCAACCCACTACCGCCAGGGGGCACTGAAGAGTCAGATACTAGACTAGACGCAAGAAGCACAGCAAGGTGCATCACAGAAGAGCAACACACTATCGCCAAGGGGCACTGGAGAGTCAGACACTAGACTAGACACAGGAAGCACAGTAAGGTGCATCACAGAAGAGCAACACACTACCGCCAGGGTGCACTGGAGAGTCAGACACTAGACTAGACACGACACAAGAAGCACAGCAAGGTGCATCAAAGAAGAGCAACACACTACCGCCAGGGTGCACTGGAGAGTCAGACACTAGACTAGACACAGGAAGCACAGCAAGGTGCATCACAGGAGAGCAACACACTCCGCCAGGGGGCACTGGAGAGTCAGACACTAGACTAGACACAGGAAGCACAGTAAGGTGCAACACAGAAGAGCAACACACTATCACCAGGGGGCACTGGAGAGTCAGACACTAGACTAGACACAGGAAGCACAGTAAGGTGCATCACAGAAGAGCAACCCACTACCGCCAGGGGGCACTGAAGAGTCAGATACTAGACTAGACGCAAGAAGCACAGCAAGGTGCATCAAAGAAGAGCAACACACTATCGCCAAGGGGCAGTGGAGAGTCAGACACTAGACTAGACACAGGAAGCACAGTAAGGTACATCACAGAAGAGCAACACACTACCGCCAGGGTGCACTGGAGAGTCAGACACTAGACTAGACACGACACAAGAAGCACAGCAAGGTGCATCACAGAAGAGCAACACACTACCGCCAGGGTGCACTGGAGAGTCAGACACTAGACTAGACACAGGAAGCACAGCAAGGTGCATCACAGAAGAGCAACACACTATCGCCAGGGTGCACTGGAGGTCAGACACTAGACTAGACACAGGAAGCACAGCAAGGTGCATCACAGAAGAGCAACACACTATCGCCAAGGGGCACTGGAGAGTCAGACACTAGACTAGACACAGGAAGCACAGCAAGGTGCATCACAGAAGAGTAACACACTACCGCCAGGGGTCACTGGAGAGTCAGACACTAGACTAGACACAGGAAGCACAGCAAGGTGAATCGCTGAAGAGCAACATGCTATCACCAGGGGGCACTGAAGAGTCAGACACTAGACTAGACATAGGAAGCACAGCAAGGTGCATCACAGAAGAGCAACACACTACCGCCAGGGTGCACTGGAGAGTCAGACACTAGACTAGACACGACACAAGAAGCACAGCAAGGTGCATCACAGAAGAGCAACACACTACCGCCAGGGTGCACTGGAGTGTCAGACACTAGACTAGACACAGGAAGTACAGCAAAGTGCATCACAGAAGAGCAACACACTATCGCCAGGGTGCACTGGAGGTCAGACACTAGACTAGACACAGGAAGCACAGCAAGGTGCATCACAGAAGAGCAACACACTATCGCCAAGGGGCACTGGAGAGTCAGACACTAGTCTAGACACAAGAAGCACAGCAAGGTGAATCGCTGAAGAGCAACATGCTATCACCAGGGGGCACTGAAGAGTCAGACACTAGACTAGACATAGGAAGCACAGCAATGTGCATCACAGAAGAGCAACGCACTACCGCCAGGGGGCACTGGAGAGTCAGACACTAGACTAGACACAGGAAGCACAGCAGGGTGCATCACAGAAGAGCAACACACTGTCGCCAAAGGGGCACTGGAGAGTCAGACACTAGATTAGACACAGGAAGCACGGCAAGGTGCATCACAGAAGAGGAACACACTACGGCCAGGGGGCACTGGAGAGTCAGACACTAGACTAGACACAGGAAGCACAGCAAGGTGTATCACAGAAGAGCAACACACAGGGAGCACTGGAGAGTCAGACACTAGACTAGACACAGGAAGCACAGCAAGGTGCATCACAGGAGAGCAACACACTATCTCCAGGGGGCACTGGAGAGTCAGGCACTAGACTAGAGACAGGAAGCCCAGCAAGGTGCATCACAGAAGAATAACACATTACCGCCAGCGGGCACTGGAGAGTCAGACACTAGACTAGACACAGGAAGCAAAGCAAGGTGCATCACAGAAGAGCAACACACTACCGCCAGCGGGCACTGGAGAATTAGACTCTAGACTAGACACAGGAAGCATGGCAAAGTGCATCACAGAAGAGCAACACACAACCGCCAGCGGGCACTGGAGAGTTAGACACTAGACTAGACACAGGAAGCACGGCAAGGTGCATCACAGAAGAGCAACACACTACCGCCAGCAGGCACTGGAGAGTTAGACACTAGACTAGACACAGGAAGCACGGCAAAGTGCATTACAGAAGGAAGAGCAACACACTACTGCCAGCGGGCACTGGAGAGTTAGACACTAGACTAGACACTTGAAGCACAGCAAGGTGCATCACAGAAGAGCAACACACTACCGCCAGGGGGCACTGGAGAGTCAGACACTAGACTAGACACAGGAAGCACGGCAAGGTGCATCACAGAAGAGCAACACACTACCGCCAGGGAGCACCAGAGAGTCAGACACTAGACTAGACACAGGAAGCACGGCAAGGTGCATCACAGAAGAGCAACACACTACCGCCAGGGAGCACCGGACAGTCAGACACTAGACTAGACACAGGAAGCATGGCAAGGTGCATCACAGAAGAGCAACACACTACCGCCAGGGGGCACTGGAGAGTCAAACACTAGACTAGACACAGGAAGCACGGCAAGATGCATCACAGTAGAGCAACACACTACCACCAGGGGGCACTGGAGAGTCAGACACTAGACTAGACACAGGAGGCACAGCAGGGTGCATCACAGAAGAGCAACACACTACCGCCAGGGCGCACTGGAGAGTCAGACACAAGACTAGAAACAGGAAGCACAGCATGGTGAATTACAGAAGAGCAACCCACTACCGCCAGGGGGCACTGAAGAGTCAGATACTAGACTAGACACAGGAAGCACAGCAAGGTGAATCGCCGAAGAGCAACATGCTATCACCAGGGGGCACTGAAGAGTCAGACACTAGACTAGACATAGGAAGCACAGCAAGGTGCATCACAGAAGAGCAACGCACTACCGCCAGGGGGCACTGGAGAGTCAGACACTAGACTAGACACAGGAAGCACAGCAAGGTGCATCACAGAAGAGCAACACACTATCGCCAGGGTGCACTGGAGGTCAGACACTAGACTAGACACAGGAAGCACAGCAAGGTGCATCACAGAAGAGCAACACACTATCGCCAAGGGGCACTGGAGAGTCAGACACTAGACTAGACACAGGAAGCACAGCAAGGTGCATCACAGAAGAGTAACACACTACCGCCAGGGGTCACTGGAGAGTCAGACACTAGACTAGACACAGGAAGCACAGCAAGGTGAATCACTGAAGAGCAACATGCTATCACCAGGGGGCACTGAAGAGTCAGACACTAGACTAGACATAGGAAGCACAGCAAGGTGCATCACAGAAGAGCAACACACTACCGCCAGGGTGCACTGGAGAGTCAGACACTAGACTAGACACGACACAAGAAGCACAGCAAGGTGCATCACAGAAGAGCAACACACTACCGCCAGGGTGCACTGGAGAGTCAGACACTAGACTAGACACAGGAAGTACAGCAAAGTGCATCACAGAAGAGCAACACACTATCGCCAGGGTGCACTGGAGGTCAGACACTAGACTAGACACAGGAAGCACAGCAAGGTGCATCACAGAAGAGCAACACACTATCGCCAAGGGGCACTGGAGAGTCAGACACTAGACTAGACACAAGAAGCACAGCAAGGTGAATCGCTGAAGAGCAACATGCTATCACCAGGGGGCACTGAAGAGTCAGACACTAGACTAGACATAGGAAGCACAGCAATGTGCATCACAGAAGAGCAACGCACTACCGCCAGGGGGCACTGGAGAGTCAGACACTAGACTAGACACAGGAAGCACAGCAGGGTGCATCACAGAAGAGCAACACACTGTCGCCAAAGGGGCACTGGAGAGTCAGACACTAGACTAGACACAGGAAGCACGGCAAGGTGCATCACAGAAGAGGAACACACTACGGCCAGGGGGCACTGGAGAGTCAGACACTAGACTAGACACAGGAAGCACGGCAAGGTGCATCACAGAAGAGCAACACACTACCGCCAGGGGGCACTGGAGAGTCAAACACTAGACTAGACACAGGAAGCACAGCAAGGTGCATCACAGAAGAGCAACCCACTACCGCCACGGAGCACTGGATAGTCAGACACTAGACTAGACACAGGAAGCACGGCAAGATGCATCACAGAAGAGCAACACACTACCACCAGGGGGCACTGGAGAGTCAGACACCGGACTAGACACAGGAGGCACAGCAGGGTGCATCACAGAAGAGCAACACACTACCGCCAGGGCGCACTGGAGAGTCAGACACAAGACTAGAAACAGGAAGCATGGCAAGGTTCATCACAGAAGAGCAACACACCACCGCCAGCGGGCACTGGAGAGTTAGACACTAGACTAGACACAGGAAACACGGCAAGGTGCATTACAGAAGGAAGAGCAACACACTACTGCCAGCGGGCACTGGAGAGTTAGACACCAGACTAGACACAGGAAGCACGGCAAGGTGCATCACAGAAGAGCAACACGCTACCGCCAGGGGGCACTGGAGAGTCAGACACTAGACTAGACACCGGAAGCACGGCAAGGTGCATCACAGAAGAGCAACACACTACCGCCAGTAGGAACTGGAGAGTCAGAGACTACACACAGGAAGCAGAGCAGGGTGCATCACAGAAGAGCAACACACTACCGCCAGGGTGCACTGGAGAGTCAGACACTAGACTAGACACCGGAAGCATGGCAAGGTTCATCACAGAAGAGTAACACACTACCGCCAGCAGGCACTGGAGAGTTAGACACTAGACTAGACAGAGGAAGCACGGCAAGGTGCATTACAGAAGGAAGAGCAACACACTACTGCCAGCGGGCACTGGAGAGTTAGACACTAGACTAGACACAGGATGCACGGCAAGGTGCATCACAGAAGAGCAACACGCTACCGCCAGGGGGCACTGGAGAGTCAGACACTAGACTAGACACCGGAAGCACGGCAAGGTGCATCACAGAAGAGCAACACACTACCGCCAGTGGGCACTGGAGAGTCAGACACTAGACTAGACACAGGAAGCACAGCAATGTGCATCACAGAAGAGCAACACACAGGGGGCACTGGAGAGTCAGACACTAGACTAGACACAGGAAGCACAGCAGGTGCATTACAGAAGAGCAACACACTACCACCAGGGGGCACTGGAGAGTCAGACACTAGACTAGACACAGGAAGCACAGCAGGGTGCATCACAGAAGAGTAACACACTACCGCCAGGGGCCACTGGAGAGTCAGACACTAGACTAGACAAAAGCAGCACAGCAAGATGCATCACAGAAGAGCACCACACTACCACCAGGGAGCACTGGAGAGTCAGACACTAGGCTAGACACAGGAAGCACGGCAAGGTGCATCACAGAAGAGCAACACACAGGGGCCACTGGAGAGTCAGACACTAGACTAGACACAGGAAGCACAGCAAGGTGCATCACAGAAGATTAACACACTACCGCCAGGGGGCACTGGAGAGTCAGACACTATACTAGACACAGGAAGCAAAGCAAGGTGCATCACAGAAGAGCAACACACTACCGCCAGCGGGCACTGGAGAGTTAGACACTAGACTAGACACAGGAAGCACGGCAAGGTGCATTACAGAAGGAAGAGCAACACACTACTGTCAGCGGGCACTGGAGAGTTAGACACTAGACTAGACACAGGAAGCACAGCAAGGTGCATCACAGAAGAGCAACACACTATCGCCAAGGGGCACTGGAGAGTCAGACACTAGACTAGACACAGGAAGCACAGCAAGGTGCATCACAGAAGAGTAACACACTACCGCCAGGGGTCACTGGAGAGTCAGACACTAGACTAGACACAGGAAGCACAGCAAGGTGAATCGCTGAAGAGCAACATGCTATCGCCAGGGGGCACTGAAGAGTCAGACACTAGCCTAGACATAGGAAGCACAGCAAGTTGCATCACAGAAGAGCAACGCACTACCGCCAGGGGGCACTGGAGAGTCAGACACTAGACTATACACAGGAAGCACAGCAGGGTGCATCACAGAAGAGCAACACACTGTCGCCAAAGGGGCACTGGAGAGTCAGACACTAGACTAGACACAGGAAGCACGGCAAGGTGCATCACAGAAGAGCAACACACTACCGCCAGGGAGCACTGGAGATTCAGACACTAGACTAGACACAGGAAGCACAGCAAGGTGCATCACAGAAGAGGAACACACTACGTCCAGCGGGCATTGTAGAGTCAGACACTAGACTAGACACAGGAAGCACAGCAAGGTGCATCACAGAAGAGCAACACACAGGGGGAACTGGAGAGTCAGACACTAGACTAGACACCGGAAGCTCAGCAAGGTGCATCACAGGAGAGCAACACACTCCGCCAGGGGGCACTGGAGAGTCAGACACTAGACTAGACACAGGAAGCACAGTAAGGTGCATCACAGAAGAGCAACACACTACCGCCAGGGGGCACTGGAGAGTCAGACACTAGACTAGACACAGGAAGCACAGTAAGGTGCATCACAGAAGATCAACCCACTACCGCCAGGGGGCACTGAAGAATCAGATACTAGAATAGACGCAAGAAGCACAGCAAGGTGCATCACAGAAGAGCAACACACTATCGCCAAGGGGCACTGGAGTCAGACACTAGACTAGACACAGGAAGCATAGCAAGGTGAATCGCTGAAGAGCAACATGCTATCACCAGGGGGCACTGGAGAGTCAGACACTAGACTAGACACAGGAAGCACAGTAAGGTGCATCACAGAAGAGCAACCCACTATCGCCAGGGGGCACTGAAGAGTCAGATACTAGACTAGACGCAAGAAGCACAGCAAGGTGCATCACAGAAGAGCAACACACTATCGCCAAGGGGCACTGGAGAGTCAGACACTAGACTAGACACAGGAAGCACAGTAAGGTGCATCACAGAAGAGCAACACACTACCGCCAGGGTGCACTGGAGAGTCAGACACTAGACTAGACACGACACAAGAAGCACAGCAAGGTGCATCACAGAAGAGCAACACACTACCGCCAGGGTGCACTGGAGAGTCAGACACTAGACTAGACACAGGAAGCACAGCAAGGTGCATCACAGGAGAGCAACACACTCCGCCAGGGGGCACTGGAGAGTCAGACACTAGACTAGACACAGGAAGCACAGTAAGGTGCATCACAGAAGAGCAACACACTATCACCAGGGGGCACTGGAGAGTCAGACACTAGACTAGACACAGGAAGCACAGTAAGGTGCATCACAGAAGAGCAACACACTACCGCCAGGGGTCACTGGAGAGTCGGACACTAGACTAGACACAGGAAGCACAGCAAGGTGAATCGCTGAAGAGCAACATGCTATCACCAGGGGGCACTGAAGAGTCAGACACTAGACTAGACATAGGAAGCACAGCAAGGTGCATCACAAAAGAGCAACACACTACCGCCAGGGTGCACTGGAGAGTCAGACACAAGACTAGACACAGGAAGCACGGCAAGGTGCATCACGGAAGAGCAACACACTACCGCCAGGGAGCACCGGAGAGTCAGACACTAGACTAGACACAGGAAGCACGGCAAGGTACATCACAGAAGAGCAACACACTACCGCCAGGGAGCACCGGAGAGTCAGACATTAGACTAGACACAGGAAGCACGGCAAGGTGCATCAAAGAAGAGCAACACACTACCGCCAGGGGGCACTAGAGAGTCAAACACTAGACTAGACACAGGAAGCACAGCAAGGTGCATCACAGAAGAGCAACACACTACCGCCACGGAGCACTGGATAGTCAGACACTAGACTAGACACAGGAAGCACGGCAAGATGCATCACAGAAGAGCAACACACTACCACCAGAGGGCACTGGAGAGTCAGACACCAGACTAGACACAGGAGGCACAGCAGGGTGCATCACAGAAGAGCAACACACTACCGCCAGGGCGCACTGGAGAGTCAGACACAAGACTAGAAACAGGAAGCATGGCAAGGTTCATCACAGAAGAGCAACACACTACCGCCAGCGGGCACTGGAGCGTTAGACACTAGACTAGACACAGGAAACACGGCAAGGTGCATTACAGAAGGAAGAGCAACACACTACTGCCAGCGGGCACTGGAGAGTTAGACACTAGACTAGACACAGGAAGCACGGCAAGGTGCATCACAGAAGAGCAACACGCTACCGCCAGGGGGCACTGGAGAGTCAGACACTAGACTAGACACCGGAAGCACGGCAAGGTGCATCACAGAAGAGCAACACACTACCGCCAGTAGGAACTGGAGAGTCAGAGACTACACACAGGAAGCAGAGCAGGGTGCATCACAGAAGAGCAACACACTACCGCCAGGGTGCAATGGAGAGTCAGACACTAGACTAGGCACCGGAAGCATGGCAAGGTTCATCACAGAAGAGCAACACACTACCGCCAGCAGGCACTGGAGAGTTAGACACTAGACTAGACAGAGGAAGCACGGCAAGGTGCATTACAGAAGGAAGAGCAACACACTACTGCCAGCGGGCACTGGAGAGTTAGACACTAGACTAGACACAGGAAGCACGGCAAGGTGTATCACAGAAGAGCAACACGCTACCGCCAGGGGGCACTGGAGAGTCAGACACTAGACTAGACACCGGAAGCACGGCAAGGTGCATCACAGAAGAGCAACACACTACCGCCAGTGGGCACTGGAGAGTCAGACACTAGACTAGACACAGGAAGTACAGCAGGGTGCATCACAGAAGAGCAACACACTACCACCAGGGAGCACTGGAGAGTCAGACACTAGACTAGACACAGGAAGCACACACAGCAAGGTGCATCACAGAAGAGCAACATATGAACAGGCTATCGCCAGAGGATACTGGAGAGTCAGACACTAGACTAGACACTGGAAGCACAGCAAGGTGCATCACAGAAGAGCAACACGCTACCACCAGGGGGCACTGCAGAGTCAGACACTAGACTAGACACAGGAAGCACAGCAAGGTGCATCACAGAAGAGCAACACACTACCGCCAGGGGGCACTGGAGAGTCAGACACTAGACTAGACACAGGAAGCACGGCAAGGTGCATCACAGAAGAGCCACAGACTACCGCCAGGGAGCACTGGAGAGTCAGACACTAGACTAGACACAGGAAGCACGGCAAGGTGCATCACAGAAGAGCAACACACTACCGCCAGGGAGCACCTGAGAGTCAGACACTAGACTAGACACAGGAAGCATGGCAAGGTGCATCGCAGAAGAGCAACACACTACCGCCAGGGGGCACCGGAGAGTCAGACACTAGACTAGACACAGGAAGCACAGCAAGGTGCATCACAGAAGAGCAACACACTACCGCCAGCGGGCACTGGAGAGTTACACACTAGACTAGACACAGGAAGCACGGCAAGGTGCATCACAGAAGAGCAACACGCTACCGCCAGGGGGCACTGGAGAGTCCGACACCAAACTAGACACAGGAGGTACAGCAAGGTGCATCACAGAAGAGCAACACACTACCGCCAGGGGGCACTGGAGAGTCAGACACCAGACTAGACACAGGAAGCACGGCAAGGTGCATCACAGAAGAGCAACAGACTACCGCCAGGGAGCACCGGAGAGTCAGACACTAGACTAGACACAGGAAGCACGGCAAGGTGCATCACAGAAGAGCAACACACTACCGCCAGGGAGCACCGGAGAGTCAGACACTAGACTAGACACAGGAAGCACGCCAAGGTGCATCACAGAAGAGCAACACACTACCGCCAGCGGGCACTGGAGAGTTAGACACTAGACTAGACACAGGAAGCACGGCAAGGTGCATCACAGAAGAGCAACACACTACCGCCAGCGGGCACTGGAGAGTTAGACACTAGACTAGACACAGGAAGCACGGCAAGGTGCATCACAGAAGAGCAACACACTACCGCCAGTAGGAACTGGAGAGTCAGAGACTACACACAGGAAGCAGAGCAGGGTGCATCACAGAAGAGCAACACACTACCGCCAGGGTGCACTGGAGAGTCAGACACTAGACTAGACACCGGAAGCATGGCAAGGTTCATCACAGAAGAGCAACACACTACCGCCAGCGGGCACTGGAGAGTTAGACACTAGACTAGACACAGGAAGCACGGCAAGGTGCATTACAGAAGGAAGAGCAACACACTACTGCCAGCGGGCACTGGAGAGTTAGACACTAGACTAGACACAGGAAGCACGGCAAGGTGCATCACAGAAGAGCAACACGCTACCGCCAGGGGGCACTGGAGAGTCAGACACTAGACTCGACACCGGAAGCACGGCAAGGTGCATCACAGAAGAGCAACACACTACCGCCAGGGGGCACTGGAGAGTCAGACACTAGACTAGACACAGGAAGTACAGCAGGGTGCATCACAGAAGAGCAACACACTACCACCAGGGAGCACTGGAGAGTCAGACACTAGACTAGACACAGGAAGCACACACAGCAAGGTGCATCACAGAAGAGCAACATATGAACAGGCTATCGCCAGAGGATACTGGAGAGTCAGACAGTAGACTAGACACTGGAAGCACAGCAAGGTGCATCACAGAAGAGCAACACGCTACCACCAGGGGCACTGGAGAGTCAGACACTAGACTAGACACAGGAAGCACAGGAAGGTGCATCACAGAAGAGCAACACACTACCGCCAGGGGGCACTGGAGAGTCAGACACTAGACTAGACACTGGAAGCATAGCAAGGTGCATCACAGAAGAGCAACACGCTCCCACCAGGGGCACTGGAGAGTCAGACACTAGACTAGACACAGGAAGCACAGGAAGGTGCATCACAGAAGAGCAACACACTACCGCCAGGGGGCACTGGAGAGTCAGACACTAGACTAGACACAGGAAACACGGCAAGGTGCATCACGGAAGAGCAACACACTACCGCCAGGGAGCACCGGAGAGTCAGACACTAGACTAGACACAGGAAGCACGGCAAGGTACATCACAGAAGAGCAACACACTACCGCCAGGGAGCACCGGAGAGTCAGACACTAGACTAGACACAGGAAGCACGGCAAGGGGCATCACAGAAGAGCAACACACTACCGCCAGGGGGCACTGGAGAGTCAAACACTAGACTAGACACAGGAAGCACAGCAAGGTGCATCACAGAAGAGCAACACACTACCGCCACGGAGCACTGGATAGTCAGACACTAGACTAGACACAGGAATCACGGCAAGATGCATCACAGAAGAGCAACACACTACCACCAGGGGGCACTGGAGAGTCAGACACCGGACTAGACACAGGAGGCACAGCAGGGTGCATCACAGAAGAGCAACACACTACCGCCAGGGCGCACTGGAGAGTCAGACACAAGACTAGAAACAGGAAGCATGGCAAGGTTCATCACAGAAGAGCAACACACTACCGCCAGCGGGCACTGGAGCGTTAGACACTAGACTAGACACAGGAAGCACGGCAAGGTGCATTACAGAAGGAAGAGCAACACACTACTGCCAGCGGGCACTGGAGAGTTAGACACTATACTAGACACAGGAAGCACGGCAAGGTGCATCACAGAAGAGCAACACGCTACCGCCAGGGGGCACTGGAGAGTCAGACACTAGACTAGACACCGGAAGCACGGCAAGGTGCATCACAGAAGAGCAACACACTACCGCCAGTAGGAACTGGAGAGTCAGAGACTACACACAGGAAGCAGAGCAGGGTGCATCACAGAAGAGCAACACACTACCGCCAGGGAGCACTGGAGAGTCAGACACTAGACTAGGCACCGGAAGCATGGCAAGGTTCATCACAGAAGAGCAACACACTACCGCCAGCAGGCACTGGAGAGTTAGACACTAGACTAGACAGAGGAAGCACGGCAAGGTGCATTACAGAAGGAAGAGCAACACACTACTGCCAGCGGGCACTGGAGAGTTAGACACTAGACTAGACACAGGAAGCACGGCAAGGTGCATCACAGAAGAGCAACACGCTACCGCCAGGGGGCACTGGAGAGTCAGACACTAGACTAGACACCGGAAGCACGGCAAGGTGCATCACAGAAGAGCAACACACTACCGCCAGTGGGCACTGGAGAGTCAGACACTAGACTAGACACAGGAAGTACAGTAGGGTGCATCACAGAAGAGCAACACACTACCACCAGGGAGCACTGGAGAGTCAGACACTAGACTAGACACAGGAAGCACACACAGCAAGGTGCATCACAGAAGAGCAACATATGAACAGGCTATCGCCAGAGGATACTGGAGAGTCAGACACTAGACTAGACACTGGAAGCACAGCAAGGTGCATCACAGAAGAGCAACACGCTACCACCAGGGGGCACTGCAGAGTCAGACACTAGACTAGACACAGGAAGCACAGCAAGGTGCATCACAGAAGAGCAACACACTACCGCCAGGGGGCACTGGAGAGTCAGACACTAGACTAGACACAGGAAGCACGGCAAGGTGCATCACAGAAGAGCCACAGACTACCGCCAGGGAGCACTGGAGAGTCAGACACTAGACTAGACACAGGAAGCACGGCAAGGTGCATCACAGAAGAGCAACACACTACCGCCAGGGAGCACCTGAGAGTCAGACACTAGACTAGACACAGGAAGCACGGCAAGGTGCATCGCAGAAGAGCAACACACTACCGCCAGGGGGCACCGGAGAGTCAGACACTAGACTAGACACAGGAAGCACAGCAAGGTGCATCACAGAAGAGCAACACACTACCGCCAGCGGGCACTGGAGAGTTACACACTAGACTAGACACAGGAAGCACAGCAAGGTGCATCACAGAAGAGCAACAGGCTACCGCCAGGGGGCACTGGAGAGTCCGACACCAAACTAGACACAGGAGGTACAGCAAGGTGCATCACAGAAGAGCAACACACTACCGCCAGGGGGCACTGGAGAGTCAGACACCAGACTAGACACAGGAAGCACGGCAAGGTGCATCACAGAAGAGCAACACACTACCGCCAGTAGGAACTGGAGAGTCAGAGACTACACACAGGAAGCAGAGCAGGGTGCATCACAGAAGAGCAACACACTACCGCCAGGGTGCACTGGAGAGTCAGACACTAGACTAGACACCGGAAGCATGGCAAGGTTCATCACAGAAGAGCAACACACTACCGCCAGCGGGCACTGGAGAGTTAGACACTAGACTAGACACAGGAAGCACGGCAAGGTGCATTACAGAAGGAAGAGCAACACACTACTGCCAGCGGGCACTGGAGAGTTAGACACTAGACTAGACACAGGAAGCACGGCAAGGTGCATCACAGAAGAGCAACACGCTACCGCCAGGGGGCACTGGAGAGTCAGACACTAGACTAGACACAGGAAGCACAGGAAGGTGCATCACAGAAGAGCAACACACTACCGCCAGGGGGCACTGGAGAGTCAGACACTAGACTAGACACTGGAAGCATAGCAAGGTGCATCACAGAAGAGCAACACGCTCCCACCAGGGGCACTGGAGAGTCAGACACTAGACTAGACACAGGAAGCACAGGAAGGTGCATCACAGAAGAGCAACACACTACCGCCAGGGGGCACTGGAGAGTCAGACACTAGACTAGACACAGGAAACACGGCAAGGTGCATCACGGAAGAGCAACACACTACCGCCAGGGAGCACCGGAGAGTCAGACACTAGACTAGACACAGGAAGCACGGCAAGGTACATCACAGAAGAGCAACACACTACCGCCAGGGAGCACCGGAGAGTCAGACACTAGACTAGACACAGGAAGCACGGCAAGGGGCATCACAGAAGAGCAACACACTACCGCCAGGGGGCACTGGAGAGTCAAACACTAGACTAGACACAGGAAGCACAGCAAGGTGCATCACAGAAGAGCAACACACTACCGCCACGGAGCACTGGATAGTCAGACACTAGACTAGACACAGGAATCACGGCAAGATGCATCACAGAAGAGCAACACACTACCACCAGGGGGCACTGGAGAGTCAGACACCGGACTAGACACAGGAGGCACAGCAGGGTGCATCACAGAAGAGCAACATACTACCGCCAGGGCGCACTGGAGAGTCAGACACAAGACTAGAAACAGGAAGCATGGCAAGGTTCATCACAGAAGAGCAACACACTACCGCCAGCGGGCACTGGAGCGTTAGACACTAGACTAGACACAGGAAGCACGGCAAGGTGCATTACAGAAGGAAGAGCAACACACTACTGCCAGCGGGCACTGGAGAGTTAGACACTATACTAGACACAGGAAGCACGGCAAGGTGCATCACAGAAGAGCAACACGCTACCGCCAGGGGGCACTGGAGAGTCAGACACTAGACTAGACACCGGAAGCACGGCAAGGTGCATCACAGAAGAGCAACACACTACCGCCAGTAGGAACTGGAGAGTCAGAGACTACACACAGGAAGCAGAGCAGGGTGCATCACAGAAGAGCAACACACTACCGCCAGGGAGCACTGGAGAGTCAGACACTAGACTAGGCACCGGAAGCATGGCAAGGTTCATCACAGAAGAGCAACACACTACCGCCAGCAGGCACTGGAGAGTTAGACACTAGACTAGACAGAGGAAGCACGGCAAGGTGCATTACAGAAGGAAGAGCAACACACTACTGCCAGCGGGCACTGGAGAGTTAGACACTAGACTAGACACAGGAAGCACGGCAAGGTGCATCACAGAAGAGCAACACGCTACCGCCAGGGGGCACTGGAGAGTCAGACACTAGACTAGACACCGGAAGCACGGCAAGGTGCATCACAGAAGAGCAACACACTACCGCCAGTGGGCACTGGAGAGTCAGACACTAGACTAGACACAGGAAGTACAGTAGGGTGCATCACAGAAGAGCAACACACTACCACCAGGGAGCACTGGAGAGTCAGACACTAGACTAGACACAGGAAGCACACACAGCAAGGTGCATCACAGAAGAGCAACATATGAACAGGCTATCGCCAGAGGATACTGGAGAGTCAGACACTAGACTAGACACTGGAAGCACAGCAAGGTGCATCACAGAAGAGCAACACGCTACCACCAGGGGGCACTGCAGAGTCAGACACTAGACTAGACACAGGAAGCACAGCAAGGTGCATCACAGAAGAGCAACACACTACCGCCAGGGGGCACTGGAGAGTCAGACACTAGACTAGACACAGGAAGCACGGCAAGGTGCATCACAGAAGAGCCACAGACTACCGCCAGGGAGCACTGGAGAGTCAGACACTAGACTAGACACAGGAAGCACGGCAAGGTGCATCACAGAAGAGCAACACACTACCGCCAGGGAGCACCTGAGAGTCAGACACTAGACTAGACACAGGAAGCACGGCAAGGTGCATCGCAGAAGAGCAACACACTACCGCCAGGGGGCACCGGAGAGTCAGACACTAGACTAGACACAGGAAGCACAGCAAGGTGCATCACAGAAGAGCAACACACTACCGCCAGCGGGCACTGGAGAGTTACACACTAGACTAGACACAGGAAGCACAGCAAGGTGCATCACAGAAGAGCAACAGGCTACCGCCAGGGGGCACTGGAGAGTCCGACACCAAACTAGACACAGGAGGTACAGCAAGGTGCATCACAGAAGAGCAACACACTACCGCCAGGGGGCACTGGAGAGTCAGACACCAGACTAGACACAGGAAGCACGGCAAGGTGCATCACAGAAGAGCAACACACTACCGCCAGTAGGAACTGGAGAGTCAGAGACTACACACAGGAAGCAGAGCAGGGTGCATCACAGAAGAGCAACACACTACCGCCAGGGTGCACTGGAGAGTCAGACACTAGACTAGACACCGGAAGCATGGCAAGGTTCATCACAGAAGAGCAACACACTACCGCCAGCGGGCACTGGAGAGTTAGACACTAGACTAGACACAGGAAGCACGGCAAGGTGCATTACAGAAGGAAGAGCAACACACTACTGCCAGCGGGCACTGGAGAGTTAGACACTAGACTAGACACAGGAAGCACGGCAAGGTGCATCACAGAAGAGCAACACGCTACCGCCAGGGGGCACTGGAGAGTCAGACACTAGACTCGACACCGGAAGCACGGCAAGGTGCATCACAGAAGAGCAACACACTACCGCCAGGGGGCACTGGAGAGTCAGACACTAGACTAGACACAGGAAGTACAGCAGGGTGCATCACAGAAGAGCAACACACTACCACCAGGGAGCACTGGAGAGTCAGACACTAGACTAGACACAGGAAGCACACACAGCAAGGTGCATCACAGAAGAGCAACATATGAACAGGCTATCGCCAGAGGATACTGGAGAGTCAGACAGTAGACTAGACACTGGAAGCACAGCAAGGTGCATCACAGAAGAGCAACACGCTACCACCAGGGGCACTGGAGAGTCAGACACTAGACTAGACACAGGAAGCACAGGAAGGTGCATCACAGAAGAGCAACACACTACCGCCAGGGGGCACTGGAGAGTCAGACACTAGACTAGACACTGGAAGCATAGCAAGGTGCATCACAGAAGAGCAACACGCTCCCACCAGGGGCACTGGAGAGTCAGACACTAGACTAGACACAGGAAGCACAGGAAGGTGCATCACAGAAGAGCAACACACTACCGCCAGGGGGCACTGGAGAGTCAAACACTAGACTAGACACAGGAAGCACAGCAAGGTGCATCACAGAAGAGCAACCCACTACCGCCACGGAGCACTGGATAGTCAGACACTAGACTAGACACAGGAAGCACGGCAAGATGCATCACAGAAGAGCAACACACTACCACCAGGGGGCACTGGAGAGTCAGACACCGGACTAGACACAGGAGGCACAGCAGGGTGCATCACAGAAGAGCAACACACTACCGCCAGGGCGCACTGGAGAGTCAGACACAAGACTAGAAACAGGAAGCATGGCAAGGTTCATCACAGAAGAGCAACACACCACCGCCAGCGGGCACTGGAGAGTTAGACACTAGACTAGACACAGGAAACACGGCAAGGTGCATTACAGAAGGAAGAGCAACACACTACTGCCAGCGGGCACTGGAGAGTTAGACACCAGACTAGACACAGGAAGCACGGCAAGGTGCATCACAGAAGAGCAACACGCTACCGCCAGGGGGCACTGGAGAGTTAGACACTAGACTAGACACCGGAAGCACGGCAAGGTGCATCACAGAAGAGCAACACACTACCGCCAGTAGGAACTGGAGAGTCAGAGACTACACACAGGAAGCAGAGCAGGGTGCATCACAGAAGAGCAACACACTACCGCCAGGGTGCACTGGAGAGTCAGACACTAGACTAGACACCGGAAGCATGGCAAGGTTCATCACAGAAGAGCAACACACTACCGCCAGCAGGCACTGGAGAGTTAGACACTAGACTAGACAGAGGAAGCACGGCAAGGTGCATTACAGAAGGAAGAGCAACACACTACTGCCAGCGGGCACTGGAGAGTTAGACACTAGACTAGACACAGGATGCACGGCAAGGTGCATCACAGAAGAGCAACACGCTACCGCCAGGGGGCACTGGAGAGTCAGACACTAGACTAGACACCGGAAGCACGGCAAGGTGCATCACAGAAGAGCAACACACTACCGCCAGTGGGCACTGGAGAGTCAGACACTAGACTAGACACAGGAAGCACAGCAATGTGCATCACAGAAGAGCAACACACAGGGGGCACTGGAGAGTCAGACACTAGACTAGACACAGGAAGCACAGCAGGTGCATTACAGAAGAGCAACACACTACCACCAGGGGGCACTGGAGAGTCAGACACTAGACTAGACACAGGAAGCACAGCAGGGTGCATCACAGAAGAGTAACACACTACCGCCAGGGGCCACTGGAGAGTCAGACACTAGACTAGACAAAAGCAGCACAGCAAGATGCATCACAGAAGAGCACCACACTACCACCAGGGAGCACTGGAGAGTCAGACACTAGACTAGACACAGGAAGCACGGCAAGGTGCATCACAGAAGAGCAACACACAGGGGCCACTGGAGAGTCAGACACTAGACTAGACACAGGAAGCACAGCAAGGTGCATCACAGAAGATTAACACACTACCGCCAGGAGCACTGGAGATTCAGACACTAGACTAGACACAGGAAGCACAGCAAGGTGCATCACAGAAGATTAACACACTACCGCCAGGGGGCACTGGAGAGTCAGACACTATACTAGACACAGGAAGCAAAGCAAGGTGCATCACAGAAGAGCAACACACTACCGCCAGCGGGCACTGGAGAGTTAGACACTAGACTAGACACAGGAAGCACGGCAAGGTGCATTACAGAAGGAAGAGCAACACACTACTGTCAGCGGGCACTGGAGAGTTAGACACTAGACTAGACACAGGAAGCACAGCAAGGTGCATCACAGAAGAGCAACACACTATCGCCAAGGGGCACTGGAGAGTCAGACACTAGACTAGACACAGGAAGCACAGCAAGGTGCATCACAGAAGAGTAACACACTACCGCCAGGGGTCACTGGAGAGTCAGACACTAGACTAGACACAGGAAGCACAGCAAGGTGAATCGCTGAAGAGCAACATGCTATCACCAGGGGGCACTGAAGAGTCAGACACTAGCCTAGACATAGGAAGCACAGCAAGGTACATCACAGAAGAGCAACACACTACCGCCAGGGAGCACCGGAGAGTCAGACATTAGACTATACACAGGAAGCACAGCAGGGTGCATCACAGAAGAGCAACACACTGTCGCCAAAGGGGCACTGGAGAGTCAGACACTAGACTAGACACAGGAAGCACGGCAAGGTGCATCACAGAAGAGCAACACACTACCGCCAGGGAGCACTGGAGATTCAGACACTAGACTAGACACAGGAAGCACAGCAAGGTGCATCACAGAAGAGGAACACACTACGTCCAGCGGGCATTGTAGAGTCAGACACTAGACTAGACACAGGAAGCACAGCAAGGTGCATCACAGAAGAGCAACACACAGGGGGAACTGGAGAGTCAGACACTAGACTAGACACCGGAAGCTCAGCAAGGTGCATCACAGGAGAGCAACACACTCCGCCAGGGGGCACTGGAGAGTCAGACACTAGACTAGACACAGGAAGCACAGTAAGGTGCATCACAGAAGAGCAACACACTACCGCCAGGGGGCACTGGAGAGTCAGACACTAGACTAGACACAGGAAGCACAGTAAGGTGCATCACAGAAGATCAACCCACTACCGCCAGGGGGCACTGAAGAATCAGATACTAGAATAGACGCAAGAAGCACAGCAAGGTGCATCACAGAAGAGCAACACACTATCGCCAAGGGGCACTGGAGTCAGACACTAGACTAGACACAGGAAGCACAGCAAGGTGAATCGCTGAAGAGCAACATGCTATCACCAGGGGGCACTGGAGAGTCAGACACTAGACTAGACACAGGAAGCACAACAAGGTGAATCGCTGAAGAGCAACATGCTATCACCAGGGGGCACTGGAGAGTCAGACACTAGACTAGACACAGGAAGCACAGTAAGGTGCATCACAGAAGAGCAACCCACTATCGCCAGGGGGCACTGAAGAGTCAGATACTAGACTAGACGCAAGAAGCACAGCAAGGTGCATCACAGAAGAGCAACACACTATCGCCAAGGGGCACTGGAGAGTCAGACACTAGACTAGACACAGGAAGCACAGTAAGGTGCATCACAGAAGAGCAACACACTACCGCCAGGGTGCACTGGAGAGTCAGACACTAGACTAGACACGACACAAGAAGCACAGCAAGGTGCATCACAGAAGAGCAACACACTACCGCCAGGGTGCACTGGAGAGTCAGACACTAGACTAGACACAGGAAGCACAGCAAGGTGCATCACAGGAGAGCAACACACTCCGCCAGGGGGCACTGGAGAGTCAGACACTAGACTAGACACAGGAAGCACAGTAAGGTGCATCACAGAAGAGCAACACACTATCACCAGGGGGCACTGGAGAGTCAGACACTAGACTAGACACAGGAAGCACAGTAAGGTGCATCACAGAAGAGCAACACACTACCGCCAGGGGTCACTGGAGAGTCGGACACTAGACTAGACACAGGAAGCACAGCAAGGTGAATCGCTGAAGAGCAACATGCTATCACCAGGGGGCACTGAAGAGTCAGACACTAGACTAGACATAGGAAGCACAGCAAGGTGCATCACAAAAGAGCAACACACTACCGCCAGGGTGCACTGGAGAGTCAGACACAAGACTAGACACAGGAAGCACGGCAAGGTGCATCACGGAAGAGCAACACACTACCGCCAGGGAGCACCGGAGAGTCAGACACTAGACTAGACACAGGAAGCACGGCAAGGTACATCACAGAAGAGCAACACACTACCGCCAGGGAGCACCGGAGAGTCAGACATTAGACTAGACACAGGAAGCACGGCAAGGTGCATCAAAGAAGAGCAACACACTACCGCCAGGGGGCACTAGAGAGTCAAACACTAGACTAGACACAGGAAGCACAGCAAGGTGCATCACAGAAGAGCAACACACTACCGCCACGGAGCACTGGATAGTCAGACACTAGACTAGACACAGGAAGCACGGCAAGATGCATCACAGAAGAGCAACACACTACCACCAGAGGGCACTGGAGAGTCAGACACCAGACTAGACACAGGAGGCACAGCAGGGTGCATCACAGAAGAGCAACACACTACCGCCAGGGCGCACTGGAGAGTCAGACACAAGACTAGAAACAGGAAGCATGGCAAGGTTCATCACAGAAGAGCAACACACTACCGCCAGCGGGCACTGGAGCGTTAGACACTAGACTAGACACAGGAAACACGGCAAGGTGCATTACAGAAGGATGAGCAACACACTACTGCCAGCGGGCACTGGAGAGTTAGACACTAGACTAGACACAGGAAGCACGGCAAGGTGCATCACAGAAGAGCAACACGCTACCGCCAGGGGGCACTGGAGAGTCAGACACTAGACTAGACACCGGAAGCACGGCAAGGTGCATCACAGAAGAGCAACACACTACCGCCAGTAGGAACTGGAGAGTCAGAGACTACACACAGGAAGCAGAGCAGGGTGCATCACAGAAGAGCAACACACTACCGCCAGGGTGCAATGGAGAGTCAGACACTAGACTAGGCACCGGAAGCATGGCAAGGTTCATCACAGAAGAGCAACACACTACCGCCAGCAGGCACTGGAGAGTTAGACACTAGACTAGACAGAGGAAGCACGGCAAGGTGCATTACAGAAGGAAGAGCAACACACTACTGCCAGCGGGCACTGGAGAGTTAGACACTAGACTAGACACAGGAAGCACGGCAAGGTGTATCACAGAAGAGCAACACGCTACCGCCAGGGGGCACTGGAGAGTCAGACACTAGACTAGACACCGGAAGCACGGCAAGGTGCATCACAGAAGAGCAACACACTACCGCCAGTGGGCACTGGAGAGTCAGACACTAGACTAGACACAGGAAGTACAGCAGGGTGCATCACAGAAGAGCAACACACTACCACCAGGGAGCACTGGAGAGTCAGACACTAGACTAGACACAGGAAGCACACACAGCAAGGTGCATCACAGAAGAGCAACATATGAACCGGCTATCGCCAGAGGATACTGGAGAGTCAGACACTAGACTAGACACTGGAAGCACAGCAAGGTGCATCACAGAAGAGCAACACGCTACCACCAGGGGGCACTGCAGAGTCAGACACTAGACTAGACACAGGAAGCACAGCAAGGTGCATCACAGAAGAGCAACACACTACCGCCAGGGGGCACTGGAGAGTCAGACACTAGACTAGACACAGGAAGCACGGCAAGGTGCATCACAGAAGAGCCACAGACTACCGCCAGGGAGCACTGGAGAGTCAGACACTAGACTAGACACAGGAAGCACGGCAAGGTGCATCACAGAAGAGCAACACACTACCGCCAGGGAGCACCTGAGAGTCAGACACTAGACTAGACACAGGAAGCATGGCAAGGTGCATCGCAGAAGAGCAACACACTACCGCCAGGGGGCACCGGAGAGTCAGACACTAGACTAGACACAGGAAGCACAGCAAGGTGCATCACAGAAGAGCAACACACTACCGCCAGCGGGCACTGGAGAGTTACACACTAGACTAGACACAGGAAGCACGGCAAGGTGCATCACAGAAGAGCAACACGCTACCGCCAGGGGGCACTGGAGAGTCCGACACCAAACTAGACACAGGAGGTACAGCAAGGTGCATCACAGAAGAGCAACACACTACCGCCAGGGGGCACTGGAGAGTCAGACACCAGACTAGACACAGGAAGCACGGCAAGGTGCATCACAGAAGAGCAACAGACTACCGCCAGGGAGCACCGGAGAGTCAGACACTAGACTAGACACAGGAAGCACGGCAAGGTGCATCACAGAAGAGCAACACACTACCGCCAGGGAGCACCGGAGAGTCAGACACTAGACTAGACACAGGAAGCACGCCAAGGTGCATCACAGAAGAGCAACACACTACCGCCAGCGGGCACTGGAGAGTTAGACACTAGACTAGACACAGGAAGCACGGCAAGGTGCATCACAGAAGAGCAACACACTACCGCCAGCGGGCACTGGAGAGTTAGACACTAGACTAGACACAGGAAGCACGGCAAGGTGCATCACAGAAGAGCAACACACTACCGCCAGTAGGAACTGGAGAGTCAGAGACTACACACAGGAAGCAGAGCAGGGTGCATCACAGAAGAGCAACACACTACCGCCAGGGTGCACTGGAGAGTCAGACACTAGACTAGACACCGGAAGCATGGCAAGGTTCATCACAGAAGAGCAACACACTACCGCCAGCGGGCACTGGAGAGTTAGACACTAGACTAGACACAGGAAGCACGGCAAGGTGCATTACAGAAGGAAGAGCAACACACTACTGCCAGCGGGCACTGGAGAGTTAGACACTAGACTAGAAACAGGAAGCACGGCAAGGTGCATCACAGAAGAGCAACACGCTACCGCCAGGGGGCACTGGAGAGTCAGACACTAGACTCGACACCGGAAGCACGGCAAGGTGCATCACAGAAGAGCAACACACTACCGCCAGGGGGCACTGGAGAGTCAGACACTAGACTAGACACAGGAAGTACAGCAGGGTGCATCACAGAAGAGCAACACACTACCACCAGGGGCACTGGAGAGTCAGACACTAGACTAGACACAGGAAGCACACACAGCAAGGTGCATCACAGAAGAGCAACACACTACCGCCAGGGGGCACTGGAGAGTCAGACACTAGACTAGACACTGGAAGCATAGCAAGGTGCATCACAGAAGAGCAACACGCTCCCACCAGGGGCACTGGAGAGTCAGACACTAGACTAGACACAGGAAGCACAGGAAGGTGCATCACAGAAGAGCAACACACTACCGCCAGGGGGCACTGGAGAGTCAGACACTAGACTAGACACAGGAAGCACAGGAAGGTGCATCACAGAAGAGCAACACACTACCGCCAGGGGGCACCGGAGAGTCAGACACTAGACTAGACACAGGAAGCACGGCAAGGTACATCACAGAAGAGCAACACACTACCGCCAGGGAGCACCGGAGAGTCAGACACTAGACTAGACACAGGAAGCACGGCAAGGGGCATCACAGAAGAGCAACACACTACCGCCAGGGGGCACTGGAGAGTCAAACACTAGACTAGACACAGGAAGCACAGCAAGGTGCATCACAGAAGAGCAACACACTACCGCCACGGAGCACTGGATAGTCAGACACTAGACTAGACACAGGAATCACGGCAAGATGCATCACAGAAGAGCAACACACTACCACCAGGGGGCACTGGAGAGTCAGACACCGGACTAGACACAGGAGGCACAGCAGGGTGCATCACAGAAGAGCAACACACTACCGCCAGGGCGCACTGGAGAGTCAGACACAAGACTAGAAACAGGAAGCATGGCAAGGTTCATCACAGAAGAGCAACACACTACCGCCAGCGGGCACTGGAGCGTTAGACACTAGACTAGACACAGGAAGCACGGCAAGGTGCATTACAGAAGGAAGAGCAACACACTACTGCCAGCGGGCACTGGAGAGTTAGACACTATACTAGACACAGGAAGCACGGCAAGGTGCATCACAGAAGAGCAACACGCTACCGCCAGGGGGCACTGGAGAGTCAGACACTAGACTAGACACCGGAAGCACGGCAAGGTGCATCACAGAAGAGCAACACACTACCGCCAGTAGGAACTGGAGAGTCAGAGACTACACACAGGAAGCAGCGCAGGGTGCATCACAGAAGAGCAACACACTACCGCCAGGGTGCACTGGAGAGTCAGACACTAGACTAGGCACCGGAAGCATGGCAAGGTTCATCACAGAAGAGCAACACACTACCGCCAGCAGGCACTGGAGAGTTAGACACTAGACTAGACAGAGGAAGCACGGCAAGGTGCATTACAGAAGGAAGAGCAACACACTACTGCCAGCGGGCACTGGAGAGTTAGACACTAGACTAGACACAGGAAGCACGGCAAGGTGCATCACAGAAGAGCAACACGCTACCGCCAGGGGGCACTGGAGAGTCAGACACTAGACTAGACACCGGAAGCACGGCAAGGTGCATCACAGAAGAGCAACACACTACCGCCAGTGGGCACTGGAGAGTCAGACACTAGACTAGACACAGGAAGTACAGTAGGGTGCATCACAGAAGAGCAACATATGAACAGGCTATCGCCAGAGGATACTGGAGAGTCAGACACTAGACTAGACACTGGAAGCACAGCAAGGTGCATCACAGAAGAGCAACACGCTACCACCAGGGGGCACTGCAGAGTCAGACACTAGACTAGACACAGGAAGCACAGCAAGGTGCATCACAGAAGAGCAACACACTACCGCCAGGGGGCACTGGAGAGTCAGACACTAGACTAGACACAGGAAGCACGGCAAGGTGCATCACAGAAGAGCCACAGACTACCGCCAGGGAGCACTGGAGAGTCAGACACTAGACTAGACACAGGAAGCACGGCAAGGTGCATCACAGAAGAGCAACACACTACCGCCAGGGAGCACCTGAGAGTCAGACACTAGACTAGACACAGGAAGCACGGCAAGGTGCATCGCAGAAGAGCAACACACTACCGCCAGGGGGCACCGGAGAGTCAGACACTAGACTAGACACAGGAAGCACAGCAAGGTGCATCACAGAAGAGCAACACACTACCGCCAGCGGGCACTGGAGAGTTACACACTAGACTAGACACAGGAAGCACAGCAAGGTGCATCACAGAAGAGCAACACGCTACCGCCAGGGGGCACTGGAGAGTCCGACACCAAACTAGACACAGGAGGTACAGCAAGGTGCATCACAGAAGAGCAACACACTACCGCCAGGGGGCACTGGAGAGTCAGACACCAGACTAGACACAGGAAGCACGGCAAGGTGCATCACAGAAGAGCAACACACTACCGCCAGTAGGAACTGGAGAGTCAGAGACTACACACAGGAAGCAGAGCAGGGTGCATCACAGAAGAGCAACACACTACCGCCAGGGTGCACTGGAGAGTCAGACACTAGACTAGACACCGGAAGCATGGCAAGGTTCATCACAGAAGAGCAACACACTACCGCCAGCGGGCACTGGAGAGTTAGACACTAGACTAGACACAGGAAGCACGGCAAGGTGCATTACAGAAGGAAGAGCAACACACTACTGCCAGCGGGCACTGGAGAGTTAGACACTAGACTAGACACAGGAAGCACGGCAAGGTGCATCACAGAAGAGCAACACGCTACCGCCAGGGGGCACTGGAGAGTCAGACACTAGACTCGACACCGGAAGCACGGCAAGGTGCATCACAGAAGAGCAACACACTACCGCCAGGGGGCACTGGAGAGTCAGACACTAGACTAGACACAGGAAGTACAGCAGGGTGCATCACAGAAGAGCAACACACTACCACCAGGGAGCACTGGAGAGTCAGACACTAGACTAGACACAGGAAGCACACACAGCAAGGTGCATCACAGAAGAGCAACATATGAACAGGCTATCGCCAGAGGATACTGGAGAGTCAGACAGTAGACTAGACACTGGAAGCACAGCAAGGTGCATCACAGAAGAGCAACACGCTACCACCAGGGGCACTGGAGAGTCAGACACTAGACTAGACACAGGAAGCACAGGAAGGTGCATCACAGAAGAGCAACACACTACCACCAGGGGGCACTGGAGAGTCAGACACTAGACTAGACACTGGAAGCATAGCAAGGTGCATCACAGAAGAGCAACACGCTCCCACCAGGGGCACTGGAGAGTCAGACACTAGACTAGACACAGGAAGCACAGGAAGGTGCATCACAGAAGAGCAACACACTACCGCCAGGGGGCACTGGAGAGTCAGACACTAGACTAGACACAGGAAACACGGCAAGGTGCATCACGGAAGAGCAACACACTACCGCCAGGGAGCACCGGAGAGTCAGACACTAGACTAGACACAGGAAGCACGGCAAGGTACATCACAGAAGAGCAACACACTACCGCCAGGGAGCACCGGAGAGTCAGACACTAGACTAGACACAGGAAGCACGGCAAGGTGCATCACAGAAGAGCAACACACTACCGCCAGGGGGCACTGGAGAGTCAAACACTAGACTAGACACAGGAAGCACAGCAAGGTGCATCACAGAAGAGCAACACACTACCGCCACGGAGCACTGGATAGTCAGACACTAGACTAGACACAGGAAGCACGGCAAGATGCATCACAGAAGAGCAACACACTACCACCAGGGGGCACTGGAGAGTCAGACACCGGACTAGACACAGGAGGCACAGCAGGGTGCATCACAGAAGAGCAACACACTACCGCCAGGGCGCACTGGAGAGTCAGACACAAGACTAGAAACAGGAAGCATGGCAAGGTTCATCACAGAAGAGCAACACACTACCGCCAGCGGGCACTGGAGAGTTAGACACTAGACTAGACACAGGAAGCACGGCAAGGTGCATTACAGAAGGAAGAGCAACACACTACTGCCAGCGGGCACTGGAGAGTTAGACACTAGACTAGACACAGGAAGCACGGCAAGGTGCATCACAGAAGAGCAACACGCTACCGCCAGGGGGCACTGGAGAGTCAGACACTAGACTCGACACCGGAAGCACGGCAAGGTGCATCACAGAAGAGCAACACACTACCGCCAGGGGGACTGGAGAGTCAGACACTAGACTAGACACAGGAAGTACAGCAGGGTGCATCACAGAAGAGCAACACACTACCACCAGGGAGCACTGGAGAGTCAGACACTAGACTAGACACAGGAAGCACACACAGCAAGGTGCATCACAGAAGAGCAACATATGAACAGGCTATCGCCAGAGGATACTGGAGAGTCAGACAGTAGACTAGACACTGGAAGCACAGCAAGGTGCATCACAGAAGAGCAACACGCTACCGCCAGGGGGCACTGGAGAGTCAGACACTAGACTAGACACTGGAAGCATAGCAAGGTGCATCACAGAAGAGCAACACGCTCCCACCAGGGGCACTGGAGAGTCAGACACTAGACTAGACACAGGAAGCACAGGAAGGTGCATCACAGAAGAGCAACACACTACCGCCAGGGGGCACTGGAGAGTCAGACACTAGACTAGACACAGGAAGCACGGCAAGGTGCATCACGGAAGAGCAACACACTACCGCCAGGGAGCACCGGAGAGTCAGACACTAGACTAGACACAGGAAGCACGGCAAGGTACATCACAGAAGAGCAACACACTACCGCCAGGGAGCACCGGAGAGTCAGACACTAGACGAGACACAGGAAGCACGGCAAGGTGCATCACAGAAGAGCAACACACTACCGCCAGGGGGCACTGGAGAGTCAAACACTAGACTAGACACAGGAAGCACAGCAAGGTGCATCACAGAAGAGCAACACACTACCGCCACGGAGCACTGGATAGTCAGACACTAGACTAGACACAGGAAGCATGGCAAGATGCATCACAGAAGAGCAACACACTACCACCAGGGGGCACTGGAGAGTCAGACACCGGACTAGACACAGGAGGCACAGCAGGGTGCATCACAGAAGAGCAACACACTACCGCCAGGGCGCACTGGAGAGTCAGACACAAGACTAGAAACAGGAAGCATGGCAAGGTTCATCACAGAAGAGCAACACACTACCGCCAGCGGGCACTGGAGAGTTAGACACTAGACTAGACACAGGAAACACGGCAAGGTGCATTACAGAAGGAAGAGCAACACACTACTGCCAGCGGGCACTGGAGAGTTAGACACTAGACTAGACACAGGAAGCACGGCAAGGTGCATCACAGAAGAGCAACACGCTACCGCCAGGGGGCACTGGAGAGTCAGACACTAGACTAGACACCGGAAGCACGGCAAGGTGCATCACAGAAGAGCAACACACTACCGCCAGTAGGAACTGGAGAGTCAGAGACTACACACAGGAAGCAGAGCAGGGTGCATCACAGAAGAGCAACACACTACCGCCAGGGTGCACTGGAGAGTCAGACACTAGACTAGACACCGGAAGCATGGCAAGGTTCATCACAGAAGAGCAACACACTACCGCCAGCAGGCACTGGAGAGTTAGACACTAGACTAGACAGAGGAAGCACGGCAAGGTGCATTACAGAAGGAAGAGCAACACACTACTGCCAGCGGACACTGGAGAGTTAGACACTAGACTAGACACAGGAAGCACGGCAAGGTGCATCACAGAAGAGCAACACGCTACCGCCAGGGGGCACTGGAGAGTCAGACACTAGACTAGACACCGGAAGCACGGCAAGGTGCATCACAGAAGAGCAACACACTACCGCCAGTGGGCACTGGAGAGTCAGACACTAGACTAGACACAGGAAGTACAGCAGGGTGCATCACAGAAGAGCAACACACTACCACCAGGGAGCACTGGAGAGTCAGACACTAGACTAGACACAGGAAGCGCACACAGCAAGGTGCATCACAGAAGAGCAACATATGAACTGGCTATCGCCAGAGGATACTGGAGAGTCAGACACTAGACTAGACACTGGAAGCACAGCAAGGTGCATCACAGAAGAGCAACACGCTACCACCAGGGGGCACTGCAGAGTCAGACACTAGACTAGACACAGGAAGCACAGCAAGGTGCATCACAGAAGAGCAACACACTACCGCCAGGGGGCACTGGAGAGTCAGACACTAGACTAGACACAGGAAGCACGGCAAGGTGCATCACAGAAGAGCAACAGACTACCGCCAGGGAGCACCGGAGAGTCAGACACTAGACTAGACACTGGAAGCATAGCAAGGTGCATCACAGAAGAGCAACACGCTCCCACCAGGGGCACTGGGGAGTCAGACACTAGACTAGACACAGGAAGCACACACAGCAAGGTGCATCACAGAAGAGCAACATATGAACAGGCTATCGCCAGAGGATACTGGAGAGTCAGACAGTAGACTAGACACTGGAAGCACAGCAAGGTGCATCACAGAAGAGCAACACGCTACCACCAGGGGCACTGGAGAGTCAGACACTAGACTAGACACAGGAAGCACAGGAAGGTGCATCACAGAAGAGCAACACACTACCGCCAGGGGGCACTGGAGATTCAGACACTAGACTAGACACTGGAAGCATAGCAAGGTGCATCACAGAAGAGCAACACGCTCCCACCAGGGGCACTGGAGAGTCAGACACTAGACTAGACACAGGAAGCACAGGAAGGTGCATCACAGAAGAGCAACACACTACCGCCAGGGGGCCCTGGAGAGTCAGACACTAGACTAGACACAGGAAGCAAGGCAAGGTGCATCACGGAAGAGCAACACACTACCGCCAGGGAGCACCGGAGAGTCAGACACTAGACTAGACACAGGAAGCACGGCAAGGTACATCACAGAAGAGCAACACACTAAAGCCAGGGAGCACCGGAGAGTCAGACACTAGACTAGACACAGGAAGCACGGCAAGGTGCATCACAGAAGAGCAACACACTACCGCCAGGGGGCACTGGAGAGTCAAACACTAGACTAGACACAGGAAGCACAGCAAGGTGCATCACAGAAGAGCAACCCACTACCGCCACGGAGCACTGGATAGTCAGACACTAGACTAGACACAGGAAGCACGGCAAGATGCATCACAGAAGAGCAACACACTACCACCAGGGGGCACTGGAGAGTCAGACACCGGACTAGACACAGGAGGCACAGCAGGGTGCATCACAGAAGAGCAACACACTACCGCCAGGGCGCACTGGAGAGTCAGACACAAGACTAGAAACAGGAAGCATGGCAAGGTTCATCACAGAAGAGCAACACACCACCGCCAGCGGGCACTGGAGAGTTAGACACTAGACTAGACACAGGAAACACGGCAAGGTGCATTACAGAAGGAAGAGCAACACACTACTGCCAGCGGGCACTGGAGAGTTAGACACTAGACTAGACACAGGAAGCACGGCAAGGTGCATCACAGAAGAGCAACACGCTACCGCCAGGGGGCACTGGAGAGTCAGACACTAGACTAGACACCGGAAGCACGGCAAGGTGCATCACAGAAGAGCAACACACTACCGCCAGTAGGAACTGGAGAGTCAGAGACTACACACAGGAAGCAGAGCAGGGTGCATCACAGAAGAGCAACACACTACCGCCAGGGTGCACTGGAGAGTCAGACACTAGACTAGACACCGGAAGCATGGCAAGGTTCATCACAGAAGAGCAACACACTACCGCCAGCAGGCACTGGAGAGTTAGACACTAGACTAGACAGAGGAAGCACGGCAAGGTGCATTACAGAAGGAAGAGCAACACCCTACTGCCAGCGGGCACTGGAGAGTTAGACACTAGACTAGACACAGGATGCACGGCAAGGTGCATCACAGAAGAGCAACACGCTACCGCCAGGGGGCACTGGAGAGTCAGACACTAGACTAGACACCGGAAGCACGGCAAGGTGCATCACAGAAGAGCAACACACTACTGCCAGTGGGCACTGGAGAGTCAGACACTAGACTAGACACAGGAAGCACAGCAATGTGCATCACAGAAGAGCAACACACAGGGGGCACTGGAGAGTCAGACACTAGACTAGACACAGGAAGCACAGCAGGTGCATTACAGAAGAGCAACACACTACCACCAGGGGGGCACTGGAGAGTCAGACACTAGACTAGACACAGGAAGCACAGCAGGGTGCATCACAGAAGAGTAACACACTACCGCCAGGGGCCACTGGAGAGTCAGACACTAGACTAGACAAAAGCAGCACAGCAAGATGCATCACAGAAGAGCACCACACTACCACCAGGGAGCACTGGAGAGTCAGACACTAGACTAGACACAGGAAGCACGGAAAGGTGCATCACAGAAGAGCAACACACAGGGGCCACTGGAGAGTCAGACACTAGACTAGACACAGGAAGCACAGCAAGGTGCATCACAGAAGATTAACACACTACCGCCAGGGGGCACTGGAGAGTCAGACACTATACTAGACACAGGAAGCAAAGCAAGGTGCATCACAGAAGAGCAACACACTACCGCCAGCGGGCACTGGAGAGTTAGACACTAGACTAGACACAGGAAGCACGGCAAGGTGCATTACAGAAGGAAGAGCAACACACTACTGTCAGCGGGCACTGGAGAGTTAGACACTAGACTAGACACAGGAAGCACAGCAAGGTGCATCACAGAAGAGCAACACACTATCGCCAAGGGGCACTGGAGAGTCAGACACTAGACTAGACACAGGAAGCACAGCAAGGTGCATCACAGAAGAGTAACACACTACCGCCAGGGGTCACTGGAGAGTCAGACACTAGACTAGACACAGGAAGCACAGCAAGGTGAATCGCTGAAGAGCAACATGCTATCACCAGGGGGCACTGAAGAGTCAGACACTAGCCTAGACATAGGAAGCACAGCAAGTTGCATCACAGAAGAGCAACGCACTACCGCCAGGGGGCACTGGAGAGTCAGACACTAGACTATACACAGGAAGCACAGCAGGGTGCATCACCGAAGAGCAACACACTGTCGCCAAAGGGGCACTGGAGAGTCAGACACTAGACTAGACACAGGAAGCATGGCAAGGTGCATCACAGAAGAGCAACACACTACCGCCAGGGAGCACTGGAGATTCAGACACTAGACTAGACACAGGAAGCACAGCAAGGTGCATCACAGAAGAGGAACACACTACGTCCAGGGGGCATTGTAGAGTCAGACACTAGACTAGACACAGGAAGCACAGCAAGGTGCATCACAGAAGAGCAACACACAGGGGGAACTGGAGAGTCAGACACTAGACTAGACACCGGAAGCTCAGCAAGGTGCATCACAGGAGAGCAACACACTCCGCCAGGGGGCACTGGAGAGTCAGACACTAGACTAGACACAGGAAGCACAGTAAGGTGCATCACAGAAGGAAGAGCAACACACTACTGCCAGCGGGCACTGGAGAGTTAGACACTAGACTAGACACAGGAAGCACGGCAAGGTGCATCACAGAAGAGCAACACGCTACCGCCAGGGGGCACTGGAGAGTCAGACACTAGACTCGACACCGGAAGCACGGCAAGGTGCATCACAGAAGAGCAACACACTACCGCCAGGGGGCACTGGAGAGTCAGACACTAGACTAGACACAGGAAGTACAGCAGGGTGCATCACAGAAGAGCAACACACTACCACCAGGGAGCACTGGAGAGTCAGACACTAGACTAGACACAGGAAGCACACACAGCAAGGTGCATCACAGAAGAGCAACATATGAACAGGCTATCGCCAGAGGATACTGGAGAGTCAGACAGTAGACTAGACACTGGAAGCACAGCAAGGTGCATCACAGAAGAGCAACACGCTACCACCAGGGGCACTGGAGAGTCAGACACTAGACTAGACACAGGAAGCACAGGAAGGTGCATCACAGAAGAGCAACACACTACCGCCAGGGGGCACTGGAGAGTCAGACACTAGACTAGACACTGGAAGCATAGCAAGGTGCATCACAGAAGAGCAACACGCTCCCACCAGGGGCACTGGAGAGTCAGACACTAGACTAGACACAGGAAGCACAGGAAGGTGCATCACAGAAGAGCAACACACTACCGCCAGGGGGCACTGGAGAGTCAAACACTAGACTAGACACAGGAAGCACAGCAAGGTGCATCACAGAAGAGCAACCCACTACCGCCACGGAGCACTGGATAGTCAGACACTAGACTAGACACAGGAAGCACGGCAAGATGCATCACAGAAGAGCAACACACTACCACCAGGGGGCACTGGAGAGTCAGACACCGGACTAGACACAGGAGGCACAGCAGGGTGCATCACAGAAGAGCAACACACTACCGCCAGGGCGCACTGGAGAGTCAGACACAAGACTAGAAACAGGAAGCATGGCAAGGTTCATCACAGAAGAGCAACACACCACCGCCAGCGGGCACTGGAGAGTTAGACACTAGACTAGACACAGGAAACACGGCAAGGTGCATTACAGAAGGAAGAGCAACACACTACTGCCAGCGGGCACTGGAGAGTTAGACACCAGACTAGACACAGGAAGCACGGCAAGGTGCATCACAGAAGAGCAACACGCTACCGCCAGGGGGCACTGGAGAGTCAGACACTAGACTAGACACCGGAAGCACGGCAAGGTGCATCACAGAAGAGCAACACACTACCGCCAGTAGGAACTGGAGAGTCAGAGACTACACACAGGAAGCAGAGCAGGGTGCATCACAGAAGAGCAACACACTACCGCCAGGGTGCACTGGAGAGTCAGACACTAGACTAGACACCGGAAGCATGGCAAGGTTCATCACAGAAGAGCAACACACTACCGCCAGCAGGCACTGGAGAGTTAGACACTAGACTAGACAGAGGAAGCACGGCAAGGTGCATTACAGAAGGAAGAGCAACACACTACTGCCAGCGGGCACTGGAGAGTTAGACACTAGACTAGACACAGGATGCACGGCAAGGTGCATCACAGAAGAGCAACACGCTACCGCCAGGGGGCACTGGAGAGTCAGACACTAGACTAGACACCGGAAGCACGGCAAGGTGCATCACAGAAGAGCAACACACTACCGCCAGTGGGCACTGGAGAGTCAGACACTAGACTAGACACAGGAAGCACAGCAATGTGCATCACAGAAGAGCAACACACAGGGGGCACTGGAGAGTCAGACACTAGACTAGACACAGGAAGCACAGCAGGTGCATTACAGAAGAGCAACACACTACCACCAGGGGGCACTGGAGAGTCAGACACTAGACTAGACACAGGAAGCACAGCAGGGTGCATCACAGAAGAGTAACACACTACCGCCAGGGGCCACTGGAGAGTCAGACACTAGACTAGACAAAAGCAGCACAGCAAGATGCATCACAGAAGAGCACCACACTACCACCAGGGAGCACTGGAGAGTCAGACACTAGACTAGACACAGGAAGCACGGCAAGGTGCATCACAGAAGAGCAACACACAGGGGCCACTGGAGAGTCAGACACTAGACTAGACACAGGAAGCACAGCAAGGTGCATCACAGAAGATTAACACACTACCGCCAGGGGGCACTGGAGAGTCAGACACTATACTAGACACAGGAAGCAAAGCAAGGTGCATCACAGAAGAGCAACACACTACCGCCAGCGGGCACTGGAGAGTTAGACACTAGACTAGACACAGGAAGCACGGCAAGGTGCATTACAGAAGGAAGAGCAACACACTACTGTCAGCGGGCACTGGAGAGTTAGACACTAGACTAGACACAGGAAGCACAGCAAGGTGCATCACAGAAGAGCAACACACTATCGCCAAGGGGCACTGGAGAGTCAGACACTAGACTAGACACAGGAAGCACAGCAAGGTGCATCACAGAAGAGTAACACACTACCGCCAGGGGTCACTGGAGAGTCAGACACTAGACTAGACACAGGAAGCACAGCAAGGTGAATCGCTGAAGAGCAACATGCTATCACCAGGGGGCACTGAAGAGTCAGACACTAGCCTAGACATAGGAAGCACAGCAAGTTGCATCACAGAAGAGCAACGCACTACCGCCAGGGGGCACTGGAGAGTCAGACACTAGACTATACACAGGAAGCACAGCAGGGTGCATCACAGAAGAGCAACACACTGTCGCCAAAGGGGCACTGGAGAGTCAGACACTAGACTAGACACAGGAAGCACGGCAAGGTGCATCACAGAAGAGCAACACACTACCGCCAGGGAGCACTGGAGATTCAGACACTAGACTAGACACAGGAAGCACAGCAAGGTGCATCACAGAAGAGGAACACACTACGTCCAGCGGGCATTGTAGAGTCAGACACTAGACTAGACACAGGAAGCACAGCAAGGTGCATCACAGAAGAGCAACACACAGGGGGAACTGGAGAGTCAGACACTAGACTAGACACCGGAAGCTCAGCAAGGTGCATCACAGGAGAGCAACACACTCCGCCAGGGGGCACTGGAGAGTCAGACACTAGACTAGACACAGGAAGCACAGTAAGGTGCATCACAGAAGAGCAACACACTACCGCCAGGGGGCACTGGAGAGTCAGACACTAGACTAGACACAGGAAGCACAGTAAGGTGCATCACAGAAGATCAACCCACTACCGCCAGGGGGCACTGAAGAATCAGATACTAGAATAGACGCAAGAAGCACAGCAAGGTGCATCACAGAAGAGCAACACACTATCGCCAAGGGGCACTGGAGTCAGACACTAGACTAGACACAGGAAGCACAGCAAGGTGAATCGCTGAAGAGCAACATGCTATCACCAGGGGGCACTGGAGAGTCAGACACTAGACTAGACACAGGAAGCACAACAAGGTGAATCGCTGAAGAGCAACATGCTATCACCAGGGGGCACTGGAGAGTCAGACACTAGACTAGACACAGGAAGCACAGTAAGGTGCATCACAGAAGAGCAACCCACTATCGCCAGGGGGCACTGAAGAGTCAGATACTAGACTAGACGCAAGAAGCACAGCAAGGTGCATCACAGAAGAGCAACACACTATCGCCAAGGGGCACTGGAGAGTCAGACACTAGACTAGACACAGGAAGCACAGTAAGGTGCATCACAGAAGAGCAACACACTACCGCCAGGGTGCACTGGAGAGTCAGACACTAGACTAGACACGACACAAGAAGCACAGCAAGGTGCATCACAGAAGAGCAACACACTACCGCCAGGGTGCACTGGAGAGTCAGACACTAGACTAGACACAGGAAGCACAGCAAGGTGCATCACAGGAGAGCAACACACTCCGCCAGGGGGCACTGGAGAGTCAGACACTAGACTAGACACAGGAAGCACAGTAAGGTGCATCACAGAAGAGCAACACACTATCACCAGGGGGCACTGGAGAGTCAGACACTAGACTAGACACAGGAAGCACAGTAAGGTGCATCACAGAAGAGCAACACACTACCGCCAGGGGTCACTGGAGAGTCGGACACTAGACTAGACACAGGAAGCACAGCAAGGTGAATCGCTGAAGAGCAACATGCTATCACCAGGGGGCACTGAAGAGTCAGACACTAGACTAGACATAGGAAGCACAGCAAGGTGCATCACAAAAGAGCAACACACTACCGCCAGGGTGCACTGGAGAGTCAGACACAAGACTAGACACAGGAAGCACGGCAAGGTGCATCACGGAAGAGCAACACACTACCGCCAGGGAGCACCGGAGAGTCAGACACTAGACTAGACACAGGAAGCACGGCAAGGTACATCACAGAAGAGCAACACACTACCGCCAGGGAGCACCGGAGAGTCAGACATTAGACTAGACACAGGAAGCACGGCAAGGTGCATCAAAGAAGAGCAACACACTACCGCCAGGGGGCACTAGAGAGTCAAACACTAGACTAGACACAGGAAGCACAGCAAGGTGCATCACAGAAGAGCAACACACTACCGCCACGGAGCACTGGATAGTCAGACACTAGACTAGACACAGGAAGCACGGCAAGATGCATCACAGAAGAGCAACACACTACCACCAGAGGGCACTGGAGAGTCAGACACCAGACTAGACACAGGAGGCACAGCAGGGTGCATCACAGAAGAGCAACACACTACCGCCAGGGCGCACTGGAGAGTCAGACACAAGACTAGAAACAGGAAGCATGGCAAGGTTCATCACAGAAGAGCAACACACTACCGCCAGCGGGCACTGGAGCGTTAGACACTAGACTAGACACAGGAAACACGGCAAGGTGCATTACAGAAGGATGAGCAACACACTACTGCCAGCGGGCACTGGAGAGTTAGACACTAGACTAGACACAGGAAGCACGGCAAGGTGCATCACAGAAGAGCAACACGCTACCGCCAGGGGGCACTGGAGAGTCAGACACTAGACTAGACACCGGAAGCACGGCAAGGTGCATCACAGAAGAGCAACACACTACCGCCAGTAGGAACTGGAGAGTCAGAGACTACACACAGGAAGCAGAGCAGGGTGCATCACAGAAGAGCAACACACTACCGCCAGGGTGCAATGGAGAGTCAGACACTAGACTAGGCACCGGAAGCATGGCAAGGTTCATCACAGAAGAGCAACACACTACCGCCAGCAGGCACTGGAGAGTTAGACACTAGACTAGACAGAGGAAGCACGGCAAGGTGCATTACAGAAGGAAGAGCAACACACTACTGCCAGCGGGCACTGGAGAGTTAGACACTAGACTAGACACAGGAAGCACGGCAAGGTGTATCACAGAAGAGCAACACGCTACCGCCAGGGGGCACTGGAGAGTCAGACACTAGACTAGACACCGGAAGCACGGCAAGGTGCATCACAGAAGAGCAACACACTACCGCCAGTGGGCACTGGAGAGTCAGACACTAGACTAGACACAGGAAGTACAGCAGGGTGCATCACAGAAGAGCAACACACTACCACCAGGGAGCACTGGAGAGTCAGACACTAGACTAGACACAGGAAGCACACACAGCAAGGTGCATCACAGAAGAGCAACATATGAACCGGCTATCGCCAGAGGATACTGGAGAGTCAGACACTAGACTAGACACTGGAAGCACAGCAAGGTGCATCACAGAAGAGCAACACGCTACCACCAGGGGGCACTGCAGAGTCAGACACTAGACTAGACACAGGAAGCACAGCAAGGTGCATCACAGAAGAGCAACACACTACCGCCAGGGGGCACTGGAGAGTCAGACACTAGACTAGACACAGGAAGCACGGCAAGGTGCATCACAGAAGAGCCACAGACTACCGCCAGGGAGCACTGGAGAGTCAGACACTAGACTAGACACAGGAAGCACGGCAAGGTGCATCACAGAAGAGCAACACACTACCGCCAGGGAGCACCTGAGAGTCAGACACTAGACTAGACACAGGAAGCATGGCAAGGTGCATCGCAGAAGAGCAACACACTACCGCCAGGGGGCACCGGAGAGTCAGACACTAGACTAGACACAGGAAGCACAGCAAGGTGCATCACAGAAGAGCAACACACTACCGCCAGCGGGCACTGGAGAGTTACACACTAGACTAGACACAGGAAGCACGGCAAGGTGCATCACAGAAGAGCAACACGCTACCGCCAGGGGGCACTGGAGAGTCCGACACCAAACTAGACACAGGAGGTACAGCAAGGTGCATCACAGAAGAGCAACACACTACCGCCAGGGGGCACTGGAGAGTCAGACACCAGACTAGACACAGGAAGCACGGCAAGGTGCATCACAGAAGAGCAACAGACTACCGCCAGGGAGCACCGGAGAGTCAGACACTAGACTAGACACAGGAAGCACGGCAAGGTGCATCACAGAAGAGCAACACACTACCGCCAGGGAGCACCGGAGAGTCAGACACTAGACTAGACACAGGAAGCACGCCAAGGTGCATCACAGAAGAGCAACACACTACCGCCAGCGGGCACTGGAGAGTTAGACACTAGACTAGACACAGGAAGCACGGCAAGGTGCATCACAGAAGAGCAACACACTACCGCCAGCGGGCACTGGAGAGTTAGACACTAGACTAGACACAGGAAGCACGGCAAGGTGCATCACAGAAGAGCAACACACTACCGCCAGTAGGAACTGGAGAGTCAGAGACTACACACAGGAAGCAGAGCAGGGTGCATCACAGAAGAGCAACACACTACCGCCAGGGTGCACTGGAGAGTCAGACACTAGACTAGACACCGGAAGCATGGCAAGGTTCATCACAGAAGAGCAACACACTACCGCCAGCGGGCACTGGAGAGTTAGACACTAGACTAGACACAGGAAGCACGGCAAGGTGCATTACAGAAGGAAGAGCAACACACTACTGCCAGCGGGCACTGGAGAGTTAGACACTAGACTAGACACAGGAAGCACGGCAAGGTGCATCACAGAAGAGCAACACGCTACCGCCAGGGGGCACTGGAGAGTCAGACACTAGACTCGACACCGGAAGCACGGCAAGGTGCATCACAGAAGAGCAACACACTACCGCCAGGGGGCACTGGAGAGTCAGACACTAGACTAGACACAGGAAGTACAGCAGGGTGCATCACAGAAGAGCAACACACTACCACCAGGGAGCACTGGAGAGTCAGACACTAGACTAGACACAGGAAGCACACACAGCAAGGTGCATCACAGAAGAGCAACACACTACCGCCAGGGGGCACTGGAGAGTCAGACACTAGACTAGACACTGGAAGCATAGCAAGGTGCATCACAGAAGAGCAACACGCTCCCACCAGGGGCACTGGAGAGTCAGACACTAGACTAGACACAGGAAGCACAGGAAGGTGCATCACAGAAGAGCAACACACTACCGCCAGGGGGCACTGGAGAGTCAGACACTAGACTAGACACAGGAAGCACAGGAAGGTGCATCACAGAAGAGCAACACACTACCGCCAGGGGGCACCGGAGAGTCAGACACTAGACTAGACACAGGAAGCACGGCAAGGTACATCACAGAAGAGCAACACACTACCGCCAGGGAGCACCGGAGAGTCAGACACTAGACTAGACACAGGAAGCACGGCAAGGGGCATCACAGAAGAGCAACACACTACCGCCAGGGGGCACTGGAGAGTCAAACACTAGACTAGACACAGGAAGCACAGCAAGGTGCATCACAGAAGAGCAACACACTACCGCCACGGAGCACTGGATAGTCAGACACTAGACTAGACACAGGAATCACGGCAAGATGCATCACAGAAGAGCAACACACTACCACCAGGGGGCACTGGAGAGTCAGACACCGGACTAGACACAGGAGGCACAGCAGGGTGCATCACAGAAGAGCAACACACTACCGCCAGGGCGCACTGGAGAGTCAGACACAAGACTAGAAACAGGAAGCATGGCAAGGTTCATCACAGAAGAGCAACACACTACCGCCAGCGGGCACTGGAGCGTTAGACACTAGACTAGACACAGGAAGCACGGCAAGGTGCATTACAGAAGGAAGAGCAACACACTACTGCCAGCGGGCACTGGAGAGTTAGACACTATACTAGACACAGGAAGCACGGCAAGGTGCATCACAGAAGAGCAACACGCTACCGCCAGGGGGCACTGGAGAGTCAGACACTAGACTAGACACCGGAAGCACGGCAAGGTGCATCACAGAAGAGCAACACACTACCGCCAGTAGGAACTGGAGAGTCAGAGACTACACACAGGAAGCAGCGCAGGGTGCATCACAGAAGAGCAACACACTACCGCCAGGGTGCACTGGAGAGTCAGACACTAGACTAGGCACCGGAAGCATGGCAAGGTTCATCACAGAAGAGCAACACACTACCGCCAGCAGGCACTGGAGAGTTAGACACTAGACTAGACAGAGGAAGCACGGCAAGGTGCATTACAGAAGGAAGAGCAACACACTACTGCCAGCGGGCACTGGAGAGTTAGACACTAGACTAGACACAGGAAGCACGGCAAGGTGCATCACAGAAGAGCAACACGCTACCGCCAGGGGGCACTGGAGAGTCAGACACTAGACTAGACACCGGAAGCACGGCAAGGTGCATCACAGAAGAGCAACACACTACCGCCAGTGGGCACTGGAGAGTCAGACACTAGACTAGACACAGGAAGTACAGTAGGGTGCATCACAGAAGAGCAACACACTACCACCAGGGAGCACTGGAGAGTCAGACACTAGACTAGACACAGGAAGCACACACAGCAAGGTGCATCACAGAAGAGCAACATATGAACAGGCTATCGCCAGAGGATACTGGAGAGTCAGACACTAGACTAGACACTGGAAGCACAGCAAGGTGCATCACAGAAGAGCAACACGCTACCACCAGGGGGCACTGCAGAGTCAGACACTAGACTAGACACAGGAAGCACAGCAAGGTGCATCACAGAAGAGCAACACACTACCGCCAGGGGGCACTGGAGAGTCAGACACTAGACTAGACACAGGAAGCACGGCAAGGTGCATCACAGAAGAGCCACAGACTACCGCCAGGGAGCACTGGAGAGTCAGACACTAGACTAGACACAGGAAGCACGGCAAGGTGCATCACAGAAGAGCAACACACTACCGCCAGGGAGCACCTGAGAGTCAGACACTAGACTAGACACAGGAAGCACGGCAAGGTGCATCGCAGAAGAGCAACACACTACCGCCAGGGGGCACCGGAGAGTCAGACACTAGACTAGACACAGGAAGCACAGCAAGGTGCATCACAGAAGAGCAACACACTACCGCCAGCGGGCACTGGAGAGTTACACACTAGACTAGACACAGGAAGCACAGCAAGGTGCATCACAGAAGAGCAACACGCTACCGCCAGGGGGCACTGGAGAGTCCGACACCAAACTAGACACAGGAGGTACAGCAAGGTGCATCACAGAAGAGCAACACACTACCGCCAGGGGGCACTGGAGAGTCAGACACCAGACTAGACACAGGAAGCACGGCAAGGTGCATCACAGAAGAGCAACACACTACCGCCAGTAGGAACTGGAGAGTCAGAGACTACACACAGGAAGCAGAGCAGGGTGCATCACAGAAGAGCAACACACTACCGCCAGGGTGCACTGGAGAGTCAGACACTAGACTAGACACCGGAAGCATGGCAAGGTTCATCACAGAAGAGCAACACACTACCGCCAGCGGGCACTGGAGAGTTAGACACTAGACTAGACACAGGAAGCACGGCAAGGTGCATTACAGAAGGAAGAGCAACACACTACTGCCAGCGGGCACTGGAGAGTTAGACACTAGACTAGACACAGGAAGCACGGCAAGGTGCATCACAGAAGAGCAACACGCTACCGCCAGGGGGCACTGGAGAGTCAGACACTAGACTCGACACCGGAAGCACGGCAAGGTGCATCACAGAAGAGCAACACACTACCGCCAGGGGGCACTGGAGAGTCAGACACTAGACTAGACACAGGAAGTACAGCAGGGTGCATCACAGAAGAGCAACACACTACCACCAGGGAGCACTGGAGAGTCAGACACTAGACTAGACACAGGAAGCACACACAGCAAGGTGCATCACAGAAGAGCAACATATGAACAGGCTATCGCCAGAGGATACTGGAGAGTCAGACAGTAGACTAGACACTGGAAGCACAGCAAGGTGCATCACAGAAGAGCAACACGCTACCACCAGGGGCACTGGAGAGTCAGACACTAGACTAGACACAGGAAGCACAGGAAGGTGCATCACAGAAGAGCAACACACTACCGCCAGGGGGCACTGGAGAGTCAGACACTAGACTAGACACTGGAAGCATAGCAAGGTGCATCACAGAAGAGCAACACGCTCCCACCAGGGGCACTGGAGAGTCAGACACTAGACTAGACACAGGAAGCACAGGAAGGTGCATCACAGAAGAGCAACACACTACCGCCAGGGGGCACTGGAGAGTCAGACACTAGACTAGACACAGGAAGCACGGCAAGGTACATCACAGAAGAGCAACACACTACCGCCAGGGAGCACCGGAGAGTCAGACACTAGACTAGACACAGGAAGCACGGCAAGGTGCATCACAGAAGAGCAACACACTACCGCCAGGGGGCACTGGAGAGTCAAACACTAGACTAGACAGAGGAAGCACAGCAAGGTGCATCACAGAAGAGCAACACACTACCGCCACGGAGCACTGGATAGTCAGACACTAGACTAGACACAGGAAGCACGGCAAGATGCATCACAGAAGAGCAACACACTACCACCAGGGGGCACTGGAGAGTCAGACACCGGACTAGACACAGGAGGCACAGCAGGGTGCATCACAGAAGAGCAACACACTACCGCCAGGGCGCACTGGAGAGTCAGACACAAGACTAGAAACAGGAAGCATGGCAAGGTTCATCACAGAAGAGCAACACACTACCGCCAGCGGGCACTGGAGAGTTAGACACTAGACTAGACACAGGAAGCACGGCAAGGTGCATTACAGAAGGAAGAGCAACACACTACTGCCAGCGGGCACTGGAGAGTTAGACACTAGACTAGACACAGGAAGCACGGCAAGGTGCATCACAGAAGAGCAACACGCTACCGCCAGGGGGCACTGGAGAGTCAGACACTAGACTCGACACCGGAAGCACGGCAAGGTGCATCACAGAAGAGCAACACACTACCGCCAGGGGGACTGGAGAGTCAGACACTAGACTAGACACAGGAAGTACAGCAGGGTGCATCACAGAAGAGCAACACACTACCACCAGGGAGCACTGGAGAGTCAGACACTAGACTAGACACAGGAAGCACACACAGCAAGGTGCATCACAGAAGAGCAACATATGAACAGGCTATCGCCAGAGGATACTGGAGAGTCAGACAGTAGACTAGACACTGGAAGCACAGCAAGGTGCATCACAGAAGAGCAACACGCTACCGCCAGGGGGCACTGGAGAGTCAGACACTAGACTAGACACTGGAAGCATAGCAAGGTGCATCACAGAAGAGCAACACGCTCCCACCAGGGGCACTGGAGAGTCAGACACTAGACTAGACACAGGAAGCACAGGAAGGTGCATCACAGAAGAGCAACACACTACCGCCAGGGGGCACTGGAGAGTCAGACACTAGACTAGACACAGGAAGCACGGCAAGGTGCATCACGGAAGAGCAACACACTACCGCCAGGGAGCACCGGAGAGTCAGACACTAGACTAGACACAGGAAGCACGGCAAGGTACATCACAGAAGAGCAACACACTACCGCCAGGGAGCACCGGAGAGTCAGACACTAGACGAGACACAGGAAGCACGGCAAGGTGCATCACAGAAGAGCAACACACTACCGCCAGGGGGCACTGGAGAGTCAAACACTAGACTAGACACAGGAAGCACAGCAAGGTGCATCACAGAAGAGCAACACACTACCGCCACGGAGCACTGGATAGTCAGACACTAGACTAGACACAGGAAGCATGGCAAGATGCATCACAGAAGAGCAACACACTACCACCAGGGGGCACTGGAGAGTCAGACACCGGACTAGACACAGGAGGCACAGCAGGGTGCATCACAGAAGAGCAACACACTACCGCCAGGGCGCACTGGAGAGTCAGACACAAGACTAGAAACAGGAAGCATGGCAAGGTTCATCACAGAAGAGCAACACACTACCGCCAGCGGGCACTGGAGAGTTAGACACTAGACTAGACACAGGAAACACGGCAAGGTGCATTACAGAAGGAAGAGCAACACACTACTGCCAGCGGGCACTGGAGAGTTAGACACTAGACTAGACACAGGAAGCACGGCAAGGTGCATCACAGAAGAGCAACACGCTACCGCCAGGGGGCACTGGAGAGTCAGACACTAGACTAGACACCGGAAGCACGGCAAGGTGCATCACAGAAGAGCAACACACTACCGCCAGTAGGAACTGGAGAGTCAGAGACTACACACAGGAAGCAGAGCAGGGTGCATCACAGAAGAGCAACACACTACCGCCAGGGTGCACTGGAGAGTCAGACACTAGACTAGACACCGGAAGCATGGCAAGGTTCATCACAGAAGAGCAACACACTACCGCCAGCAGGCACTGGAGAGTTAGACACTATACTAGACAGAGGAAGCACGGCAAGGTGCATTACAGAAGGAAGAGCAACACACTACTGCCAGCGGACACTGGAGAGTTAGACACTAGACTAGACACAGGAAGCACGGCAAGGTGCATCACAGAAGAGCAACACGCTACCGCCAGGGGGCACTGGAGAGTCAGACACTAGACTAGACACCGGAAGCACGGCAAGGTGCATCACAGAAGAGCAACACACTACCGCCAGTGGGCACTGGAGAGTCAGACACTAGACTAGACACAGGAAGTACAGCAGGGTGCATCACAGAAGAGCAACACACTACCACCAGGGAGCACTGGAGAGTCAGACACTAGACTAGACACAGGAAGCGCACACAGCAAGGTGCATCACAGAAGAGCAACATATGAACTGGCTATCGCCAGAGGATACTGGAGAGTCAGACACTAGACTAGACACTGGAAGCACAGCAAGGTGCATCACAGAAGAGCAACACGCTACCACCAGGGGGCACTGCAGAGTCAGACACTAGACTAGACACAGGAAGCACAGCAAGGTGCATCACAGAAGAGCAACACACTACCGCCAGGGGGCACTGGAGAGTCAGACACTAGACTAGACACAGGAAGCACGGCAAGGTGCATCACAGAAGAGCAACAGACTACCGCCAGGGAGCACCGGAGAGTCAGACACTAGACTAGACACTGGAAGCATAGCAAGGTGCATCACAGAAGAGCAACACGCTCCCACCAGGGGCACTGGGGAGTCAGACACTAGACTAGACACAGGAAGCACACACAGCAAGGTGCATCACAGAAGAGCAACATATGAACAGGCTATCGCCAGAGGATACTGGAGAGTCAGACAGTAGACTAGACACTGGAAGCACAGCAAGGTGCATCACAGAAGAGCAACACGCTACCACCAGGGGCACTGGAGAGTCAGACACTAGACTAGACACAGGAAGCACAGGAAGGTGCATCACAGAAGAGCAACACACTACCGCCAGGGGGCACTGGAGATTCAGACACTAGACTAGACACTGGAAGCATAGCAAGGTGCATCACAGAAGAGCAACACGCTCCCACCAGGGGCACTGGAGAGTCAGACACTAGACTAGACACAGGAAGCACAGGAAGGTGCATCACAGAAGAGCAACACACTACCGCCAGGGGGCACTGGAGAGTCAGACACTAGACTAGACACAGGAAGCAAGGCAAGGTGCATCACGGAAGAGCAACACACTACCGCCAGGGAGCACCGGAGAGTCAGACACTAGACTAGACACAGGAAGCACGGCAAGGTACATCACAGAAGAGCAACACACTAAAGCCAGGGAGCACCGGAGAGTCAGACACTAGACTAGACACAGGAAGCACGGCAAGGTGCATCACAGAAGAGCAACACACTACCGCCAGGGGGCACTGGAGAGTCAAACACTAGACTAGACACAGGAAGCACAGCAAGGTGCATCACAGAAGAGCAACCCACTACCGCCACGGAGCACTGGATAGTCAGACACTAGACTAGACACAGGAAGCACGGCAAGATGCATCACAGAAGAGCAACACACTACCACCAGGGGGCACTGGAGAGTCAGACACCGGACTAGACACAGGAGGCACAGCAGGGTGCATCACAGAAGAGCAACACACTACCGCCAGGGCGCACTGGAGAGTCAGACACAAGACTAGAAACAGGAAGCATGGCAAGGTTCATCACAGAAGAGCAACACACCACCGCCAGCGGGCACTGGAGAGTTAGACACTAGACTAGACACAGGAAACACGGCAAGGTGCATTACAGAAGGAAGAGCAACACACTACTGCCAGCGGGCACTGGAGAGTTAGACACTAGACTAGACACAGGAAGCACGGCAAGGTGCATCACAGAAGAGCAACACGCTACCGCCAGGGGGCACTGGAGAGTCAGACACTAGACTAGACACCGGAAGCACGGCAAGGTGCATCACAGAAGAGCAACACACTACCGCCAGTAGGAACTGGAGAGTCAGAGACTACACACAGGAAGCAGAGCAGGGTGCATCACAGAAGAGCAACACACTACCGCCAGGGTGCACTGGAGAGTCAGACACTAGACTAGACACCGGAAGCATGGCAAGGTTCATCACAGAAGAGCAACACACTACCGCCAGCAGGCACTGGAGAGTTAGACACTAGACTAGACAGAGGAAGCACGGCAAGGTGCATTACAGAAGGAAGAGCAACACACTACTGCCAGCGGGCACTGGAGAGTTAGACACTAGACTAGACACAGGATGCACGGCAAGGTGCATCACAGAAGAGCAACACGCTACCGCCAGGGGGCACTGGAGAGTCAGACACTAGACTAGACACCGGAAGCACGGCAAGGTGCATCACAGAAGAGCAACACACTACCGCCAGTGGGCACTGGAGAGTCAGACACTAGACTAGACACAGGAAGCACAGCAATGTGCATCACAGAAGAGCAACACACAGGGGGCACTGGAGAGTCAGACACTAGACTAGACACAGGAAGCACAGCAGGTGCATTACAGAAGAGCAACACACTACCACCAGGGGGGCACTGGAGAGTCAGACACTAGACTAGACACAGGAAGCACAGCAGGGTGCATCACAGAAGAGTAACACACTACCGCCAGGGGCCACTGGAGAGTCAGACACTAGACTAGACAAAAGCAGCACAGCAAGATGCATCACAGAAGAGCACCACACTACCACCAGGGAGCACTGGAGAGTCAGACACTAGACTAGACACAGGAAGCACGGCAAGGTGCATCACAGAAGAGCAACACACAGGGGCCACTGGAGAGTCAGACACTAGACTAGACACAGGAAGCACAGCAAGGTGCATCACAGAAGATTAACACACTACCGCCAGGGGGCACTGGAGAGTCAGACACTATACTAGACACAGGAAGCAAAGCAAGGTGCATCACAGAAGAGCAACACACTACCGCCAGCGGGCACTGGAGAGTTAGACACTAGACTAGACACAGGAAGCACGGCAAGGTGCATTACAGAAGGAAGAGCAACACACTACTGTCAGCGGGCACTGGAGAGTTAGACACTAGACTAGACACAGGAAGCACAGCAAGGTGCATCACAGAAGAGCAACACACTATCGCCAAGGGGCACTGGAGAGTCAGACACTAGACTAGACACAGGAAGCACAGCAAGGTGCATCACAGAAGAGTAACACACTACCGCCAGGGGTCACTGGAGAGTCAGACACTAGACTAGACACAGGAAGCACAGCAAGGTGAATCGCTGAAGAGCAACATGCTATCACCAGGGGGCACTGAAGAGTCAGACACTAGCCTAGACATAGGAAGCACAGCAAGTTGCATCACAGAAGAGCAACGCACTACCGCCAGGGGGCACTGGAGAGTCAGACACTAGACTATACACAGGAAGCACAGCAGGGTGCATCACCGAAGAGCAACACACTGTCGCCAAAGGGGCACTGGAGAGTCAGACACTAGACTAGACACAGGAAGCACGGCAAGGTGCATCACAGAAGAGCAACACACTACCGCCAGGGAGCACTGGAGATTCAGACACTAGACTAGACACAGGAAGCACAGCAAGGTGCATCACAGAAGAGGAACACACTACGTCCAGGGGGCATTGTAGAGTCAGACACTAGACTAGACACAGGAAGCACAGCAAGGTGCATCACAGAAGAGCAACACACAGGGGGAACTGGAGAGTCAGACACTAGACTAGACACCGGAAGCTCAGCAAGGTGCATCACAGGAGAGCAACACACTCCGCCAGGGGGCACTGGAGAGTCAGACACTAGACTAGACACAGGAAGCACAGTAAGGTGCATCACAGAAGAGCAACACACTACCGCCAGGGGGCACTGGAGAGTCAGACACTAGACTAGACACAGGAAGCACAGTAAGGTGCATCACAGAAGATCAACCCACTACCGCCAGGGGGCACTGAAGAATCAGATACTAGAATAGACGCAAGAAGCACAGCAAGGTGCATCACAGAAGAGCAACACACTATCGCCAAGGGGCACTGGAGTCAGACACTAGACTAGACACAGGAAGCACAGCAAGGTGAATCGCTGAAGAGCAACATGCTATCACCAGGGGGCACTGGAGAGTCAGACACTAGACTAGACACAGGAAGCACAACAAGGTGAATCGCTGAAGAGCAACATGCTATCACCAGGGGGCACTGGAGAGTCAGACACTAGACTAGACACAGGAAGCACAGTAAGGTGCATCACAGAAGAGCAACCCACTATCGCCAGGGGGCACTGAAGAGTCAGATACTAGACTAGACGCAAGAAGCACAGCAAGGTGCATCACAGAAGAGCAACACACTATCGCCAAGGGGCACTGGAGAGTCAGACACTAGACTAGACACAGGAAGCACAGTAAGGTGCATCACAGAAGAGCAACACACTACCGCCAGGGTGCACTGGAGAGTCAGACACTAGACTAGACACGACACAAGAAGCACAGCAAGGTGCATCACAGAAGAGCAACACACTACCGCCAGGGTGCACTGGAGAGTCAGACACTAGACTAGACACAGGAAGCACAGCAAGGTGCATCACAGGAGAGCAACACACTCCGCCAGGGGGCACTGGAGAGTCAGACACTAGACTAGACACAGGAAGCACAGCAAGGTGCATCACAGAAGAGCAACACACTATCACCAGGGGGCACTGGAGAGTCAGACACTAGACTAGACACAGGAAGCACAGTAAGGTGCATCACAGAAGAGCAACACACTACCGCCAGGGGTCACTGGAGAGTCGGACACTAGACTAGACACAGGAAGCACAGCAAGGTGAATCGCTGAAGAGCAACATGCTATCACCAGGGGGCACTGAAGAGTCAGACACTAGACTAGACATAGGAAGCACAGCAAGGTGCATCACAGAAGAGCAACACACTACCGCCAGGGTGCACTGGAGAGTCAGACACAAGACTAGAGACAGGAAGCACAGCAGGGTGAATCACAGAAGGGCAACCCACTACCGCCAGGGGGCACTGAAGAGTCAGATACTAGACTAGACGCAAGAAGCACAGCAAGGTGCATCACAGAAGAGCAACACACTACCGCCAGGGTGCACTGGAGAGTCACACACTAGACTAGACACGACACAAGAAGCACAGCAAGGTGCATCACAGAAGAGCAACACACTACCGCCAGGGTGCACTGGAGAGTCAGACACTAGACTAGACACAGGAAGCACAGCAAAGTGCATCACAGAAGAGCAACACACTATCGCCAGGGTGCACTGGAGGTCAGACACTAGACTAGACACAGGAAGCACAGCAAGGTGCATCACAGAAGAGCAACACACTATCGCCAAGGGGCACTGGAGAGTCAGACACTAGACTAGACACAGGAAGCACAGCAAGGTGCATCACAGAAGAGTAACACACTACCACCAGGGGTCACTGGAGAGTCAGACACTAGACTAGACACAGGAAGCACAGCAGGGTGCATCACAGAAGAGCAACACACTGTCGCCAAAGGGGCACTGGAGAGTCAGACACTAGATTAGACACAGGAAGCACGGCAAGGTGCATCACAGAAGAGGAACACACTACGGCCAGGGGGCACTGGAGAGTCAGACACTAGACTAGACACAGGAAGCACAGCAAGGTGCATCACAGAAGAGCAACACACAGGGGGCACTGGAGAGTCAGACACTAGACTAGACACAGGAAGCACAGCAAGGTGCATCACAGGAGAGCAACACACTATCTCCAGGGGGCACTGGAGAGTCAGGCACTAGACTAGAGACAGGAAGCCCAGCAAGGTGCATCACAGAAGAATAACACACTACCGCCAGCGGGCACTGGAGAGTCAGACACTAGACTAGACACAGGAAGCAAAGCAAGGTGCATCACAGAAGAGCAACACACTACCGCCAGCGGGCACTGGAGAATTAGACTCTAGACTAGACACAGGAAGCATGGCAAAGTGCATCACAGAAGAGCAACACACAACCGCCAACGGGCACTGGAGAGTTAGACACTAGACTAGACACAGGATGCACGGCAAGGTTCATCACAGAAGAGCAACACACTACCGCCAGCGGGCACTGGTGAGTTAGACACTAGACTAGACACATGAAGCACGGCAAGGTGCATCACAGAAGAGCAACACACTACCGCCAGCAGGCACTGGAGAGTTAGACACTAGACTAGACACAGGAAGCACGGCAAGGTGCATTACAGAAGGAAGAGCAACACACTACTGCCAGCGGGCACTGGAGAGTTAGACACTAGACTAGACACAGGAAGCACGGCAAGGTGCATCACAGAAGAGTAACACGCTACCGCCAGGGGGCACTGGAGAGTCAGACACTAGACTAGACACAGGAAGTACAGCAGGGTGCATCACAGAAGAGCAACACACTACCACCAGGGAGCACTGGAGAGTCAGACACTAGACTAGACACAGGAAGCACACACAGCAAGGTGCATCACAGAAGAGCAACATATGAACACGCTATCGCCAGAGGATACTGGAGAGTCAGACACTAGACTAGACACTGGAAGCACAGCAAGGTGCATCACAGAAGAGCAACACACTACCGCCAGGGAGCACCAGAGAGTCAGACACTAGACTAGACACAGGAAGCACGGCAAGGTGCATCACAGAAGAGCAACACACTACCGCCAGGGAGCACCGGACAGTCAGACACTAGACTAGACACAGGAAGCATGGCAAGGTGCATCACAGAAGAGCAACACACTACCGCCAGGGGGCACTGGAGAGTCAAACACTAGACTAGACACAGGAAGCACGGCAAGATGCATCACAGTAGAGCAACACACTACCACCAGGGGGCACTGGAGAGTCAGACACTAGACTAGACACAGGAGGCACAGCAGGGTGCATCACAGAAGAGCAACACACTACCGCCAGGGGGCACTGGAGAGTCAGACACTATACTAGACACAGGAAGCAAAGCAAGGTGCATCACAGAAGAGCAACACACTACCGCCAGCGGGCACTGGAGAGTTAGACACTAGACTAGACACAGGAAGCACGGCAAGGTGCATTACAGAAGGAAGAGCAACACACTACTGTCAGCGGGCACTGGAGAGTTAGACACTAGACTAGACACAGGAAGCACAGCAAGGTGCATCACAGAAGAGCAACACACTATCGCCAAGGGGCACTGGAGAGTCAGACACTAGACTAGACACAGGAAGCACAGCAAGGTGCATCACAGAAGAGTAACACACTACCGCCAGGGGTCACTGGAGAGTCAGACACTAGACTAGACACAGGAAGCACAGCAAGGTGAATCGCTGAAGAGCAACATGCTATCACCAGGGGGAACTGAAGAGTCAGACACTAGCCTAGACATAGGAAGCACAGCAAGTTGCATCACAGAAGAGCAACGCACTACCGCCAGGGGGCACTGGAGAGTCAGACACTAGACTATACACAGGAAGCACAGCAGGGTGCATCACAGAAGAGCAACACACTGTCGCCAAAGGGGCACTGGAGAGTCAGACACTAGACTAGACACAGGAAGCACGGCAAGGTGCATCACAGAAGAGCAACACACTACCGCCAGGGAGCACTGGAGATTCAGACACTAGACTAGACACAGGAAGCACAGCAAGGTGCATCACAGAAGAGGAACACACTACGTCCAGGGGGCACTGTAGAGTCAGACACTAGACTAGACACAGGAAGCACAGCAAGGTGCATCACAGAAGAGCAACACACAGGGGGCACTGGAGAGTCAGACACTAGACTAGACACCGGAAGCTCAGCAAGGTGCATCACAGGAGAGCAACACACTCCGCCAGGGGGCACTGGAGAGTCAGACACTAGACTAGACACAGGAAGCACAGTAAGGTGCATCACAGAAGAGCAACACACTACCGCCAGGGGGCACTGGAGAGTCAGACACTAGACTAGACACAGGAAGCACAGTAAGGTGCATCACAGAAGATCAACCCACTACCGCCAGGGGGCACTGAAGAATCAGATACTAGAATAGACGAAAGAAGCACAGCAAGGTGCATCACAGAAGAGCAACACACTATCGCCAAGGGGCACTGGAGTCAGACACTAGACTAGACACAGGAAGCACAGCAAGGTGAATCGCTGAAGAGCAACATGCTATCACCAGGGGGCACTGGAGAGTCAGACACTAGACTAGACACAGGAAGCACAACAAGGTGAATCGCTGAAGAGCAACATGCTATCACCAGGGGGCACTGGAGAGTCAGACACTAGACTAGACACAGGAAGCACAGTAAGATGCATAACAGAAGAGCAACCCACTATCGCCAGGGGGCACTGAAGAGTCAGATACTAGACTAGACGCAAGAAGCACAGCAAGGTGCATCACAGAAGAGCAACACACTATCGCCAAGGGGCACTGGAGAGTCAGACACTAGACTAGACACAGGAAGCACAGTAAGGTGCATCACAGAAGAGCAACACACTACCGCCAGGGTGCACTGGAGAGTCAGACACTAGACTAGACACGACACAAGAAGCACAGCAAGGTGCATCACAGAAGAGCAACACACTACCGCCAGGGTGCACTGGAGAGTCATACACTAGACTAGACACAGGAAGCACAGCAAGGTGCATCACAGGAGAGCAACACACTCCGCCAGGGGGCACTGGAGAGTCAGACACTAGACTAGACACAGGAAGCACAGTAAGGTGCATCACAGAAGAGCAACACACTATCACCAGGGGGCACTGGAGAGTCAGACACTAGACTAGACACAGGAAGCACAGTAAGGTGCATCACAGAAGAGCAACCCACTACCGCCAGGGGGCACTGAAGAGTCAGATACTAGACTAGACGCAAGAAGCACAGCAAGGTGCATCACAGAAGAGCAACACACTATCGCCAAGGGGCGCTGGAGAGTCAGACACTAGACTAGAAACAGGAAGCACAGTAAGGTGCATCACAGAAGAGCAACACACTACCGCCAGGGTGCACTGGAGAGTCAGACACTAGACTAGACACGACACAAGAAGCACAGCAGGGTGCATCACAGAAGAGCAACACACTACCGCCAGGGTGCACTGGAGAGTCAGACACTAGACTAGACACAGGAAGCACAGCAAGGTGCATCACAGAAGAGCAACACACTATCGCCAGGGTGCACTGAAGGTCAGACACTAGACTAGACACAGGAAGCACAGCAAGGTGCATCACAGAAGAGCAACACACTATCGCCAAGGGGCACTGGAGAGTCAGACACTAGACTAGACACAGGAAGCACAGCAAGGTGCATCACAGAAGAGTAACACACTACCGCCAGGGGTCACTGGAGAGTCAGACACTAGACTAGACACAGGAAGCACAGCAAGGTGAATCGCTGAAGAGCAACATGCTATCACCAGGGGGCACTGAAGAGTCAGACACTAGACTAGACATAGGAAGCACAGCAAGGTGCATCACAGAAGAGCAACACACTACTGCCAGGGTGCACTGGAGAGTCAGACACAAGACTAGAGACAGGAAGCACAGCATGGTGAATCACAGAAGGGCAACCCACTACCGCCAGGGGGCACTGAAGAGTCAGATACTAGACTAGACGCAAGAAGCACAGCAAGGTGCATCACAGAAGAGCAACACACTACCGCCAGGGTGCACTGGAGAGTCAGACACTAGACTAGACACGACACAAGAAGCACAGCAAGGTGCATCACAGAAGAGCAACACACTACCGCCAGGGTGCACTGGAGAGTCAGACACTAGACTAGACACAGGAAGCACAGCAAAGTGCATCACAGAAGAGCAACACACTATCGCCAGGGTGCACTGGAGGTCAGACACTAGACTAGACACAGGAAGCACAGCAAGGTGCATCACAGAAGAGCAACACACTATCACCAAGGGGCACTGGAGAGTCAGACACTAGACTAGACACAGGAAGCACAGCAAGGTGCATCACAGAAGAGTAACACACTACCACCAGGGGTCACTGGAGAGTCAGACACTAGACTAGACACAGGAAGCACAGCAGGGTGCATCACAGAAGAGCAACACACTGTCGCCAAAGGGGCACTGGAGAGTCAGACACTAGATTAGACACAGGAAGCACAGCAAGGTGCATCACAGAAGAGGAACATACTACGGCCAGGGGGCACTGGAGAGTCAGACACTAGACTAGACACAGGAAGCACAGCAAGGTGCATCTCAGAAGAGCAACACACAGGGGGCACTGGAGAGTCAGACACTAGACTAGACACAGGAAGCACAGCAAGGTGCATCACAGGAGAGCAACACACTATCTCCAGGGGGCACTGGAGAGTCAGGCACTAGACTAGAGACAGGAAGCCCAGCAAGGTCCATCACAGAAGAATAACACACTACCGCCAGTGGGCACTGGAGAGTCAGACACTAGACTAGACACAGGAAGCAAAGCAAGGTGCATCACAGAAGAGCAACACACTACCGCCAGCAGGCACTGGAGAATTAGACTCTAGACTAGACACAGGAAGCATGGCAAAGTGCATCACAGAAGAGCAACACACAACCGCCAGCGGGCACTGGAGAGTTAGACACTAGACTAGACACAGGATGCACGGCAAGGTGCATCACAGAAGAGCAACACACTACCGCCAGCGGGCACTGGTGAGTTAGACACTAGACTAGACACAGGAAGCACGGCAAGGTGCATCACAGAAGAGCAACACACTACCGCCAGCAGGCACTGGAGAGTTAGACACTAGACTAGACACAGGAAGCACGGCAAGGTGCATTACAGAAGGAAGAGCAACACACTACTGCCAGCGGGCACTGGAGAGTTAGACACTAGACTAGACACAGGAAGCACGGCAAGGTGCATCACAGAAGAGTAACACGCTACCGCCAGGGGGCACTGGAGAGTCAGACACTAGACTAGACACAGGAAGTACAGCAGGGTGCATCACAGAAGAGCAACACACTACCACCAGGGAGCACTGGAGAGTCAGACACTAGACTAGACACAGGAAGCACACACAGCAAGGTGCATCACAGAAGAGCAACATATGAACACGCTATCGCCAGAGGATACTGGAGAGTCAGACACTAGACTAGACACTGGAAGCACAGCAAGGTGCATCACAGAAGAGCAACACACTACCGCCAGGGGGCACTGGAGAGTCAGACACTAGACTAGACACAGGAAGCACGGCAAGGTGCATCACAGAAGAGCAACACACTACCGCCAGGGAGCACCAGAGAGTCAGACACTAGACTAGACACAGGAAGCACGGCAAGGTGCATCACAGAAGAGCAACACACTACCGCCAGGGAGCACCGGACAGTCAGACACTAGACTAGACACAGGAAGCATGGCAAGGTGCATCACAGAAGAGCAACACACTACCGCCAGGGGGCACTGGAGAGTCAAACACTAGACTAGACACAGGACGCACGGCAAGATGCATCACAGTAGAGCAACACACTACCACCAGGGGGCACTGGAGAGTCAGACACTAGACTAGACACAGGAGGCACAGCAGGGTGCATCACAGAAGAGCAACACACTACCGCCAGGGCGCACTGGAGAGTCAGACACAAGACTAGAAACAGGAAGCACAGCATGGTGAATTACAGAAGAGCAACCCACTACCGCCAGGGGGCACTGAAGAGTCAGATACTAGACTAGACACAGGAAGCACAGCAAGGTGAATCGCTGAAGAGCAACATGCTATCACCAGGGGGCACTGAAGAGTCAGACACTAGACTAGAAATAGGAAGCACAGCAAGGTGCATCACAGAAGAGCAACGCACTACCGCCAGGGGGCACTGGAGAGTCAGACACTAGACTAGACACAGGAAGCACAGCAGGGTGCATCACAGAAGAGCAACACACTGTCGACAAAGGGGCACTGGAGAGTCAGAAACTAGACTAGACACAGGAAGCAGGGCAAGATGCATCACAGAAGAGCAACACACTACCGCCAGGGAGCACTGGAGATTCAGACACTTGACTAGACACAGGAAGCACAGCAAGGTGCATCACAGAAGAGGAACACACTACAGCCAGGGGGCACTGGAGAGTCAGACACTAGACTAGACACAGGAAGCACAGCAAGGTGCATCACAGAAGAGCAACACACAGGGGGCACTGGAGAGTCAGACACTAGACAAGACACCGGAAGCTCAGCAAGGTGCATCACAGGAGAGCAACACACTCCGCCAGGGGGCACTGGAGAGTCAGACACTAGACTAGACACAGGAAGCACAGTAAGGTGCATCACAGAAGAGCAACACACTACCGCCAGGGGGCACTGGAGAGCCAGACACTAGACTAGACACAGGAAGCACAGCAGGTGCATCACAGAAGGGCAACACACTACCACCAGGGGGCACTGGATAGTCAGACACTAGACTAGACACAGGAAGCACAGCAAGGTACATCACAGAAGAGCAACACACAGGGGGCACTGGAGAGTCAGCACTAGACAAGACACCGGAAGCTCAGCAAGGTGCATCACAGGAGAGCAACACACTCCGCCAGGGGGCACTGGAGAGTCAGACACTAGACTAGACACAGGAAGCACAGTATAGGTGCATCACAGAAGAGCAACACACTACCGCCAGAGGGCACTGGAGAGTCAGACACTAGACTATACACAGGAAGCACAGCAGCGTGCATCACAGAAGAGCAACACACTGTCGCCAAAGGGGCACTGGAGAGTCAGACACTAGACTAGACACAGGAAGCACGGCAAGGTGCATCACAGAAGAGCAACACACTACCGCCAGGGAGCACTGGAGATTCAGACACTAGACTAGACACAGGAAGCACAGCAAGGTGCATCACAGAAGAGGAACACACTACGTCTAGGGGGCACTGGAGAGTCAGACACTAGACTAGACACAGGAAGCAGAGCAAGGTGCATCACAGAAGAGCAACACACAGGGGGCACTGGAGAGTCAGACACTAGACTAGACATCGGAAGCTCAGCAAGGTGCATCACAGGAGAGCAACACACTCCGCCAGGGGGCACTGGAGAGTCAGACACTAGACTAGACACAGGAAGCACAGCAAGGTGAATCGCTGAAGAGCAACATGCTATCACCAGGGGGCACTGGAGATTCAGACACTAGACTAGACACAGGAAGCACAGTAAGGTGCATCACAGAAGAGCAACCCACTACCGCCAGGGGGCACTGAAGAGTCAGATACTAGACTAGACGCAAGAAGCACAGCAAGGTGCATCACAGAAGAGCAACACACTATCGCCAAGGGGCACTGGAGAGTCAGACACTAGACTAGACACAGGAAGCACAGTAAGGTGCATCACAGAAGAGCAACACACTACCGCCAGGGTGCACTGGAGAGTCAGACACTAGACTAGACACGACACAAGAAGCACAGCAAGGTGCATCAAAGAAGAGCAACACACTACCGCCAGGGTGCACTGGAGAGTCAGACACTAGACTAGACACAGGAAGCACAGCAAGGTGCATCACAGGAGAGCAACACACTCCGCCAGGGGGCACTGGAGAGTCAGACACTAGACTAGACACAGGAAGCACAGTAAGGTGCAACACAGAAGAGCAACACACTATCACCAGGGGGCACTGGAGAGTCAGACACTAGACTAGACACAGGAAGCACAGTAAGGTGCATCACAGAAGAGCAACCCACTACCGCCAGGGGGCACTGAAGAGTCAGATACTAGACTAGACGCAAGAAGCACAGCAAGGTGCATCACAGAAGAGCAACACACTATCGCCAAGGGGCAGTGGAGAGTCAGACACTAGACTAGACACAGGAAGCACAGTAAGGTACATCACAGAAGAGCAACACACTACCGCCAGGGTGCACTGGAGAGTCAGACACTAGACTAGACACGACACAAGAAGCACAGCAAGGTGCATCACAGAAGAGCAACACACTACCGCCAGGGTGCACTGGAGAGTCAGACACTAGACTAGACACAGGAAGCACAGCAAGGTGCATCACAGAAGAGCAACACACTATCGCCAGGGTGCACTGGAGGTCAGACACTAGACTAGACACAGGAAGCACAGCAAGGTGCATCACAGAAGAGCAACACACTATCGCCAAGGGGCACTGGAGAGTCAGACACTAGACTAGACACAGGAAGCACAGCAAGGTGCATCACAGAAGAGTAACACACTACCGCCAGGGGTCACTGGAGAGTCAGACACTAGACTAGACACAGGAAGCACAGCAAGGTGAATCGCTGAAGAGCAACATGCTATCACCAGGGGGCACTGAAGAGTCAGACACTAGACTAGACATAGGAAGCACAGCAAGGTGCATCACAGAAGAGCAACACACTACCGCCAGGGTGCACTGGAGAGTCAGACACTAGACTAGACACGACACAAGAAGCACAGCAAGGTGCATCACAGAAGAGCAACACACTACCGCCAGGGTGCACTGGAGTGTCAGACACTAGACTAGACACAGGAAGTACAGCAAAGTGCATCACAGAAGAGCAACACACTATCGCCAGGGTGCACTGGAGGTCAGACACTAGACTAGACACAGGAAGCACAGCAAGGTGCATCACAGAAGAGCAACACACTATCGCCAAGGTGCACTGGAGAGTCAGACACTAGTCTAGACACAAGAAGCACAGCAAGGTGAATCGCTGAAGAGCAACATGCTATCACCAGGGGGCACTGAAGAGTCAGACACTAGACTAGACATAGGAAGCACAGCAATGTGCATCACAGAAGAGCAACGCACTACCGCCAGGGGGCACTGGAGAGTCAGACACTAGACTAGACACAGGAAGCACAGCAGGGTGCATCACAGAAGAGCAACACACTGTCGCCAAAGGGGCACTGGAGAGTCAGACACTAGATTAGACACAGGAAGCACGGCAAGGTGCATCACAGAAGAGGAACACACTACGGCCAGGGGGCACTGGAGAGTCAGACACTAGACTAGACACAGGAAGCACAGCAAGGTGTATCACAGAAGAGCAACACACAGGGAGCACTGGAGAGTCAGACACTAGACTAGACACAGGAAGCACAGCAAGGTGCATCACAGGAGAGCAACACACTATCTCCAGGGGGCACTGGAGAGTCAGGCACTAGACTAGAGACAGGAAGCCCAGCAAGGTGCATCACAGAAGAATAACACATTACCGCCAGCGGGCACTGGAGAGTCAGACACTAGACTAGACACAGGAAGCAAAGCAAGGTGCATCACAGAAGAGCAACACACTACCGCCAGCGGGCACTGGAGAATTAGACTCTAGACTAGACACAGGAAGCATGGCAAAGTGCATCACAGAAGAGCAACACACAACCGCCAGCGGGCACTGGAGAGTTAGACACTAGACTAGACACAGGAAGCACGGCAAGGTGCATCACAGAAGAGCAACACACTACCGCCAGCAGGCACTGGAGAGTTAGACACTAGACTAGACACAGGAAGCACGGCAAAGTGCATTACAGAAGGAAGAGCAACACACTACTGCCAGCGGGCACTGGAGAGTTAGACACTAGACTAGACACTTGAAGCACAGCAAGGTGCATCACAGAAGAGCAACACACTACCGCCAGGGGGCACTGGAGAGTCAGACACTAGACTAGACACAGGAAGCACGGCAAGGTGCATCACAGAAGAGCAACACACTACCGCCAGGGAGCACCAGAGAGTCAGACACTAGACTAGACACAGGAAGCACGGCAAGGTGCATCACAGAAGAGCAACACACTACCGCCAGGGAGCACCGGACAGTCAGACACTAGACTAGACACAGGAAGCATGGCAAGGTGCATCACAGAAGAGCAACACACTACCGCCAGGGGGCACTGGAGAGTCAAACACTAGACTAGACACAGGAAGCACGGCAAGATGCATCACAGTAGAGCAACACACTACCACCAGGGGGCACTGGAGAGTCAGACACTAGACTAGACACAGGAGGCACAGCAGGGTGCATCACAGAAGAGCAACACACTACCGCCAGGGCGCACTGGAGAGTCAGACACAAGACTAGAAACAGGAAGCACAGCATGGTGAATTACAGAAGAGCAACCCACTACCGCCAGGGGGCACTGAAGAGTCAGATACTAGACTAGACACAGGAAGCACAGCAAGGTGAATCGCTGAAGAGCAACATGCTATCACCAGGGGGCACTGAAGAGTCAGACACTAGACTAGACATAGGAAGCACAGCAAGGTGCATCACAGAAGAGCAACGCACTACCGCCAGGGGGCACTGGAGAGTCAGACACTAGACTAGACACAGGAAGCACAGCAAGGTGCATCACAGAAGAGCAACACACTATCGCCAGGGTGCACTGGAGGTCAGACACTAGACTAGACACAGGAAGCACAGCAAGGTGCATCACAGAAGAGCAACACACTATCGCCAAGGGGCACTGGAGAGTCAGACACTAGACTAGACACAGGAAGCACAGCAAGGTGCATCACAGAAGAGTAACACACTACCGCCAGGGGTCACTGGAGAGTCAGACACTAGACTAGACACAGGAAGCACAGCAAGGTGAATCACTGAAGAGCAACATGCTATCACCAGGGGGCACTGAAGAGTCAGACACTAGACTAGACATAGGAAGCACAGCAAGGTGCATCACAGAAGAGCAACACACTACCGCCAGGGTGCACTGGAGAGTCAGACACTAGACTAGACACGACACAAGAAGCACAGCAAGGTGCATCACAGAAGAGCAACACACTACCGCCAGGGTGCACTGGAGAGTCAGACACTAGACTAGACACAGGAAGTACAGCAAAGTGCATCACAGAAGAGCAACACACTATCGCCAGGGTGCACTGGAGGTCAGACACTAGACTAGACACAGGAAGCACAGCAAGGTGCATCACAGAAGAGCAACACACTATCGCCAAGGGGCACTGGAGAGTCAGACACTAGACTAGACACAAGAAGCACAGCAAGGTGAATCGCTGAAGAGCAACATGCTATCACCAGGGGGCACTGAAGAGTCAGACACTAGACTAGACATAGGAAGCACAGCAATGTGCATTACAGAAGAGCAACGCACTACCGCCAGGGGGCACTGGAGAGTCAGACACTAGACTAGACACAGGAAGCACAGCAGGGTGCATCACAGAAGAGCAACACACTGTCGCCAAAGGGGCACTGGAGAGTCAGACACTAGACTAGACACAGGAAGCACGGCAAGGTGCATCACAGAAGAGGAACACACTACGGCCAGGGGGCACTGGAGAGTCAGACACTAGACTAGACACAGGAAGCACAGCAAGGTGCATCACAGAAGAGCAACACACAGGGGGCACTGGAGAGTCAGACACTAGACTAGACACAGGAAGCACAGCAAGGTGCATCACAGGAGAGCTACACACTATCTCCAGGGGGCACTGGAGAGTCAGGCACTAGACTAGAGACAGGAAGCACAGCAAGGTGCATCACAGAAGAATAACACACTACCGCCAGCGGGCACTGGAGAGTCAGACACTAGACTAGACACAGGAAGCAAAGCAAGGTGCATCACAGAAGAGCAACACACTACCGCCAGCGGGCACTGGAGAATTAGACTCTAGACTAGACACAGGAAGCATGGCAAAGTGCATCACAGTAGAGCAACACACTACCGCCAGCGGGCACTGGAGAGTTAGACACTAGACTAGACACAGGATGCATGGCAAGGCGCATCACAGAAGAGCAACACACTACCGCAAGCGGGCACTGGTGAGTTAGACACTAGACTAGACACAGGAAGCACGGCAAGGTGCATTACAGAAGGAAGAGCAACATACTACTGCCAGCGGGCACTGGAGAGTTAGACACTAGACTAGACACAGGAAGCACGGCAAGGTGCATCACAGAAGAGGAACACGCTACCGCCAGGGGGCACTGGAGAGTCAGACACTAGACTAGACACCGGAAGCACGGCAAGGTGCATCACAGAAGAGCAACACACTACCGCCAGGGGGCACTGGAGAGTCAGACACTAGACTAGACACAGGAAGTACAGCAGGGTGCATCACAGAAGAGCAACAGACTACCACCAGGGAGCACTGGAGAGTCAGACACTAGACTAGACACAGGAAGCACACACAGCAAGGTGCATCACAGAAGAGCAACATATGAACACGCTATCGCCAGAGGATACTGGAGAGTCAGACACTAGACTAGACACTGGAAGCACACCAAGGTGCATCACAGAAGAGCAACACACTACCGCCAGGGGGCACTGGAGAGTCAGACACTAGACTAGACACAGGAAGCACGGCAAGGTGCATCACAGAAGAGCAACACACTACCGCCAGGGAGCACCAGAGAGTCAGACACTAGACTAGACACAGGAAGCACGGCAAGGTGCATCACAGAAGAGCAACACACTACCGCCAGGGAGCACCGGACAGTCAGACACTAGACTAGACACAGGAAACATGGCAAGGTGCATCACAGAAGAGCAACACACTACCGCCAGGGGGCACTGGAGAGTCAAACACTAGACTAGACACAGGAAGCACGGCAAGATGCATCACAGTAGAGCAACACACTACCACCAGGGGGCACTGGAGAGTCAGACACTAGACTAGACACAGGAGGCACAGCAGGGTGCATCACAGAAGAGCAACACACTACCGCCAGGGCGCACTGGAGAGTCAGACACAAGACTAGAAACAGGAAGCACAGCATGGTGAATCACAGAAGAGCAACCCACTACCGCCAGGGGGCACTGGAGAGTCAGACACTAGACTAGACACAGGAAGCACAGTAAGGTACATCACAGAAGAGCAACACACTGTCGCCAAAGGGGCACTGGAGAGTCAGACACTAGATTAGACACAGGAAGAACGGCAAGGTGCATCACAGAAGAGGAACACACTACGGCCAGGGGGCACTGGAGAGTCAGACACTAGACTAGACACAGGAAGCACAGCAAGGTGCATCACAGAAGAGCAACACACAGGGGGCACTGGAGAGTCAGACACTAGACTAGACACAGGAAGCACAGCAAGGTGCATCACAGGAGAGCAACACACTATCTCCAGGGGGCACTGGAGAGTCAGGCACTAGACTAGAGACAGGAAGCCCAGCAAGGTGCATCACAGAAGAATAACACACTACCGCCAGCGGGCACTGGAGAGTCAGACACTAGACTAGACACAGGAAGCAAAGCAAGGTGCATCACAGAAGAGCAACACACTGCCGCCAGCGGGCACTGGAGAATTAGACTCTAGACTAGACACAGGAAGCATGGCAAAGTGCATCACAGAAGAGCAACACACAACCGCCAGCGGGCACTGGAGAGTTAGACACTAGACTAGACACAGGAAGCACGGCAAGGTGCATCACAGAAGAGCAACACACTACCGCCAGCAGGCACTGGAGAGTTAGACACTAGACTAGACACAGGAAGCACGGCAAAGTGCATTACAGAAGGAAGAGCAACACACTACTGCCAGCGGGCACTGGAGAGTTAGACACTAGACTAGACACAGGAAGCACGGCAAGGTGCATCACAGAAGAGTAACACGCTACCGCCAGGGGGCACTGGAGAGTCAGACACTAGACTAGACACAGGAAGTACAGCAGGGTGCATCACAGAAGAGCAACACACTACCACCAGGGAGCACTGGAGAGTCAGACACTAGACTAGACACAGGAAGCATGGCAAGGTGCATCACAGAAGAGCAACACACTACCGCCAGGGGGCACTGGAGAGTCAAACACTAGACTAGACACAGGAAGCACGGCAAGATGCATCACAGTAGAGCAACACACTACCACCAGGGGGCACTGGAGAGTCAGACACTAGACTAGACACAGGAGGCACAGCAGGGTGCATCACAGAAGAGCAACACACTACCGCCAGGGCGCACTGGAGAGTCAGACACAAGACTAGAAACAGGAAGCACAGCATGGTGAATTACAGAAGAGCAACCCACTACCGCCAGGGGGCACTGAAGAGTCAGATACTAGACTAGACACAGGAAGCACAGCAAGGTGAATCGCTGAAGAGCAACATGCTATCACCAGGGGGCACTGAAGAGTCAGACACTAGACTAGACATAGGAAGCACAGCAAGGTGCATCACAGAAGAGCAACGCACTACCGCGAGGGGGCACTGGAGAGTCAGACACTAGACTAGACACAGGAAGCACAGCAGGGTGCATCACAGAAGAGCAACACACTGTCGACAAAGGGGCACTGGAGAGTCAGAAACTAGACTAGACACAGGAAGCAGGGCAAGATGCATCACAGAAGAGCAACACACAGGGGGCACTGGAGAGTCAGACACTAGACAAGACACCGGAAGCACAGCAAGGTGCATCACAGAAGAGGAACACACTACAGCCAGGGGGCACTGGAGAGTCAGACACTAGACTAGAGACAGGAAGCACAGCAAGGTGCATCACAGAAGAGCAACACACAGGGGGCACTGGAGAGTCAGACACTAGACAAGACACCGGAAGCTCAGCAAGGTGCATCACAGGAGAGCAACACACTCCGCCAGGGGGCACTGGAGAGTCAGACACTAGACTAGACACAGGAAGCACAGTAAGGTGCATCACAGAAGAGCAACACACTACCGCCAGGGGGCACTGGAGAGCCAGACACTAGACTAGACACAGGAAGCACAGCAGGTGCATCACAGAAGGGCAACACACTACCACCAGGGGGCACTGGATAGTCAGACACTAGACTAGACACAGGAAGCACAGCAAGGTACATCACAGAAGAGCAACACACTACCACCAGGGAGCACTGGAGAGTCAGACACTAGACTAGACACAGGAAGCACACACAGCAAGGTGCATCACAGAAGAGCAACATATGAACACGCTATCGCCAGAGGATACTGGAGAGTCAGACACTAGACTAGACACTGGAAGCACAGCAAGGTGCATCACAGAAGAGCAACACACTACCGCCAGGGGGCACTGGAGAGTGAGACACTAGACTAGACACAGGAAGCACGGCAAGTTGCATCACAGAAGAGCAACACACTACCGCCAGGGAGCACCAGAGAGTCAGACACTAGACTAGACACAGGAAGCACGGCAAGGTGCATCACAGAAGAGCAACACACTACCGCCAGGGAGCACCGGACAGTCAGACACTAGACTAGACACAGGAAGCATGGCAAGGTGCATCACAGAAGAGCAACACACTACCGCCAGGGGGCACTGGAGAGTCAAACACTAGACTAGACACAGGAAGCACGGCAAGATGCATCACAGTAGAGCAACACACTACCACCAGGGGGCACTGGAGAGTCAGACACTAGACTAGACACAGGAGGCACAGCAGGGTGCATCACAGAAGAGCAACACACTACCGCCAGGGCGCACTGGAGAGTCAGACACAAGACTAGAAACAGGAAGCACAGCATGGTGAATTACAGAAGAGCAACCCACTACCGCCCGGGGGCACTGAAGAGTCAGATACTAGACTAGACACAGGAAGCACAGCAAGGTGAATCGCTGAAGAGCAACATGCTATCACCAGGGGGCACTGAAGAGTCAGACACTAGACTAGACATAGGAAGCACAGCAAGGTGCATCACAGAAGAGCAACGCACTACCGCGAGGGGGCACTGGAGAGTCAGACACTAGACTAGACACAGGAAGCACAGCAGGGTGCATCACAGAAGAGCAACACACTGTCGACAAAGGGGCACTGGAGAGTCAGAAACTAGACTAGACACAGGAAGCAGGGCAAGATGCATCACAGAAGAGCAACACACTACCGCCAGGGAGCACTGGAGATTCAGACACTTGACTAGACACAGGAAGCACAGCAAGGTGCATCACAGAAGAGGAACACACTACAGCCAGGGGGCACTGGAGAGTCAGACACTAGACTAGAGACAGGAAGCACAGCAAGGTGCATCACAGAAGAGCAACACACAGGGGGCACTGGAGAGTCAGACACTAGACAAGACACCGGAAGCTCAGCAAGGTGCATCACAGGAGAGCAACACACTCCGCCAGGGGGCACTGGAGAGTCAGACACTAGACTAGACACAGGAAGCACAGTAAGGTGCATCACAGAAGAGCAACACACTACCGCCAGGGGGCACTGGAGAGCCAGACACTAGACTAGACACAGGAAGCACAGCAGGTGCATCACAGAAGGGCAACACACTACCACCAGGGGGCACTGGATAGTCAGACACTAGACTAGACACAGGAAGCACAGCAAGGTACATCACAGAAGAGCAACACACAGGGGGCACTGGAGAGTCAGACACTAGACAAGACACCGGAAGCTCAGCAAGGTGCATCACAGGAGAGCAACACACTCCGCCAGGGGGCACTGGAGAGTCAGACACTAGACTAGACACAGAAAGCACGGTATAGGTGCATCACAGAAGAGCAACACACTACCGCCAGGGGGCACTGGAGAGTCAGACACTAGACTATACACAGGAAGCACAGCAGGGTGCATCACAGAAGAGCAACACACTGTCGCCAAAGGGGCACTGGAGAGTCAGACACTAGACTAGACACAGGAAGCACGGCAAGGTGCATCACAGAAGAGCAACACACTACCGCCAGGGAGCACTGGAGATTCAGACACTAGACTAGACACAGGAAGCACAGCAAGGTGCATCACAGAAGAGGAACACACTACGTCCAGGGGGCACTGGAGAGTCAGACACTAGACTAGACACAGGAAGCACAGCAAGGTGCATCACAGAAGAGCAACACACAGGGGGCACTGGAGAGTCAGACACTAGACTAGACACCGGAAGCTCAGCAAGGTGCATCACAGGAGAGCAACACACTCCGCCAGGGGGCACTGGAGAGTCAGACACTAGACTAGACACAGGAAGCACAGCAAGGTGAATCGCTGAAGAGCAACATGCTATCACCAGGGGGCACTGGAGATTCAGACACTAGACTAGACACAGGAAGCACAGTAAGGTGCATCACAGAAGAGCAACCCACTACCGCCAGGGGGCACTGAAGAGTCAGATACTAGACTAGACGCAAGAAGCACAGCAAGGTGCATCACAGAAGAGCAACACACTATCGCCAAGGGGCACTGGAGAGTCAGACACTAGACTAGACACAGGAAGCACAGTAAGGTGCATCACAGAAGAGCAACACACTACCGCCAGGGTGCACTGGAGAGTCAGACACTAGACTAGACACGACACAAGAAGCACAGCAAGGTGCATCAAAGAAGAGCAACACACTACCGCCAGGGTGCACTGGAGAGTCAGACACTAGACTAGACACAGGAAGCACAGCAAGGTGCATCACAGGAGAGCAACACACTCCGCCAGGGGGCACTGGATAGTCAGACACTAGACTAGACACAGGAAGCACAGTAAGGTGCATCACAGAAGAGCAACACACTATTACCAGGGGGCACTGGAGAGTCAGACACTAGACTAGACGCAAGAAGCACAGCAAGGTGCATCACAGAAGAGCAACACACTATCGCCAAGGGGCACTGGAGAGTCAGGAGGTCAGACACTAGACTAGACACAGGAAGCACAGCAAGGTGCATCACGAAGAGCAACACACTATCGCCAAGGGTCACTGGAGAGTCAGACACTAGACTAGACACAGGAAGCACAGCAAGGTGCATCACAGAAGAGTAACACACTACCGCCAGGGGTCACTGGAGAGTCAGACACTAGACTAGACACAGGAAGCACAGCAAGGTGAATCGCTGAAGAGCAACATGCTATCACCAGGGGGCACTGAAGAGTCAGACACTAGACTAGACATAGGAAGCACAGCAAGGTGCATCACAGAAGAGCAACACACTACCGCCAGGGTGCACTGGAGAGTCAGACACTAGACTAGACACGACACAAGAAGCACAGCAAGGTGCATCACAGAAGAGCAACACACTACCGCCAGGGTGCACTGGAGAGTCAGACACTAGACTAGACACAGGAAGTACAGCAAAGTGCATCACAGAAGAGCAACACACTATCGCCAGGGTGCACTGGAGGTCAGACACTAGACTAGACACAGGAAGCACAGCAAGGTGCATCACAGAAGAGCAACACACTATCGCCAAGGGGCACTCAAGAGTCAGACACTAGACTAGACAAAAGAAGCACAGCAAGGTGAATCGCTGAAGAGCAACATGCTATCACCAGGGGGCACTGAAGAGTCAGACACTACACTAGACATAGGAAGCACAGCAATGTGCATCACAGAAGAGCAACGCACTACCGCCAGGGGGCACTGGAGAGTCAGACACTAGACTAGACACAGGAAGCACAGCAGGGTGCATCACAGAAGAGCAACACACTGTCACCAAAGGGGCACTGGAGAGTCAGACACTAGATTAGACACAGGAAGCACGGCAAGGTGCATCACAGAAGAGGAACATACTACGGCCAGGGGGCACTGGAGAGTCAGACACTAGACTAGACACAGGAAGCACAGCAAGGTGCATCACAGAAGAGCAACACACAGGGGGCACTGGAGAGTCAGACACTAGACTAGACACAGGAAGCACAGCAAGGTGCATCACAGGAGAGCAACACACTATCTCCAGGGGGCACTGGAGAGTCAAGCACTAGACTAGAGACAGGAAGCACAGCAAGGTGCATCACAGAAGAATAACACACTACCGCCAGCGGGCACTGGAGAGTCAGACACTAGACTAGACACAGGAGGCAAAGCAAGGTGCATCACAGAAGAGCAACACACTACCGCCAGCGGGCACTGGAGAATTAGACTCTAGACTAGACACAGGAAGCATGGCAAAGTGCATCACAGTAGAGCAACACACTACCGCCAGCGGGCACTGGAGAGTTAGACACTAGACTAGACACAGGATGCATGGCAAGGCGCATCACAGAAGAGCAACACACTACCGCCAGCGGGCACTGGTGAGTTAGACACTAGACTAGACACAGGAAGCACGGCAAGGTGCATTACAGAAGGAAGAGCAACATACTACTGCCAGCGGGCACTGGAGAGTTAGACACTAGACTAGACACAGGAAGCACGGCAAGGTGCATCACAGAAGAGGAACACGCTACCGCCAGGGGGCACTGGAGAGTCAGACACTAGACTAGACACCGGAAGCACGGCAAGGTGCATCACAGAAGAGCAACACACTACCGCCAGGGGGCACTGGAGAGTCAGACACTAGACTAGACACAGGAAGTACAGCAGGGTGCATCACAGAAGAGCAACACACTACCACCAGGGAGCACTGGAGAGTCAGACACTAGACTAGACACAGGAAGCACACACAGCAAGGTGCATCACAGAAGAGCAACATATGAACACGCTATCGCCAGAGGATACTGGAGAGTCAGACACTAGACTAGACACTGGAAGCACAGCAAGGTGCATCACAGAAGAGCAACACACTACCGCCAGGGGGCACTGGAGAGTCAGACACTAGACTAGACACAGGAAGCACGGCAAGGTGCATCACAGAAGAGCAACACACTACCGCCAGGGAGCACCAGAGAGTCAGACACTAGACTAGACACAGGAAGCACGGCAAGGTGCATCACAGAAGAGCAACACACTACCGCCAGGGAGCACCGGACAGTCAGACACTAGACTAGACACAGGAAACATGGCAAGGTGCATCACAGAAGAGCAACACACTACCGCCAGGGGGCACTGGAGAGTCAAACACTAGACTAGACACAGGAAGCACGGCAAGATGCATCACAGTAGAGCAACACACTACCGCCAGGGGGCACTGGAGAGTCAAACACTAGACTAGACAGGAAGCACGGCAAGATGCATCACAGTAGAGCAACACACTACCACCAGGGGGCACTGGAGAGTCAGACACTAGACTAGACACAGGAGGCACAGCAGGGTGCATCACAGAAGAGCAACACACTACCGCCAGGGCGCACTGGAGAGTCAGATACTAGACTAGACATAGGAAGCACAGCAAGGTGCATCACAGAAGAGCAACGCACTACCGCCAGGAGGCACTGGAGAGTCAGACACTAGACTAGACACAGGAAGCACAGCAAGGTGAATCGCTGAAGAGCAACATGCTATCACCAGGGGGCACTGAAGAGTCAGACACTAGACTAGACATAGGAAGCACAGCAAGGTGCATCACAGAAGAGCAACGCACTACCGCCAGGAGGCACTGGAGAGTCAGACACTAGACTAGACACAGGAAGCACAGCAGGGTGCATCACAGAAGAGCAACACACTGTCGACAAAGGGGCACTGGAGAGTCAGACACTAGACTAGACACAGGAAGCAGGGCAAGATGCATCACAGAAGAGCAACACACTACCGCCAGGGAGCACTGGAGATTCAGACACTTGACTAGACACAGGAAGCACAGCAAGGTGCATCACAGAAGAGGAACACACTACAGCCAGGGGGCACTGGAGAATCAGACACTAGACTAGACACAGGAAGCACAGCAAGGTGCATCACAGAAGAGCAACACACAGGGGGCAGTGGAGAGTCAGACACTAGACAAGACACCGGAAGCTCAGCAAGGTGCATCAGAGGAGAGCAACACACTCCGCCAGGGGGCACTGGAGAGTCAGACACTAGACTAGACACAGGAAGCACAGTAAGGTGCATCACAGAAGAGCAACACACTACCGCCAGGGGGCACTGGAGAGCCAGACACTAGACTAGACACAGGAAGCACAGCAGGTGCATCACAGAAGGGCAACACACTACCACCAGGGGGCACTGGATAGTCAGACACTAGACTAGACACAGGAAGCACAGCAGGGTGCATCACAGAAGAGCAACTCACTACCGCCAGGGGCCACTGGAGAGTCAGACACTAGACTAGACAAAAGCAGCACAGCAAGATGCATCACAGAAGAGCAACACCTTACCACCAGGGAGCACTGGAGAGTTAGACACTAGACTAGACACAGGAAGCACGGCAAGGTGCATCACAGAAGAGCAACACACAGGGGGCACTGGAGAGTCAGACACTAGACTAGACACAGGAAGCACAGCAAGGTGCATCACAGGATTGGAACACACTACCTCCAGGGGGCACTGGAGAGTCAGTCACTAGACTAGAGACAGGAAGCACAGCAAGGTGCATCACAGAAGAGTAACACACTACCGCCAGGGGGCACTGGAAAGTCAGACACTAGACTAGACACAGGAAGCAAAGCAAGGTGCATCACAGAAGAGCAACACACTACCGCCAGCGGGCACTGGAGAGTTAGACTCTAGACTAGACACAGGAAGCACAGCAAGGTGCATCACAGAAGAGCAACACACTACGGCAAGCGGGCACTGGAGAGTTAGACACTAGACTAGACACAGGAAGCACGGCAAGGTGCATCACAGAAGAGCAACACACTACCGCCAACGGGCACTGGAGAGTTAGACACTAGACTAGACACAGGAAGCACGGCAAGGTGCATCACAGAAGAGCAAAACGCTTCCGCCAGGGGGCACTGGAGAGTCAGAGACTAGACACAGGAAGTACAGCAGGGTGCATCACAGTAGAGCAACACACTACCACCAGGGGGCACTGGAGAGTCAGACACTAGACTAGAAACAGGAAGCACGGCAAGGTGCATCACAGAAGAGCAAAACGCTTCCGCCAGGGGGCACTGGAGAGTCAGAGACTAGACACAGGAAGTACAGCAGGGTGCATCACAGAAGAGTAACACACTACCGCCAGGGGGCACTGGAAAGTCAGACACTAGACTAGACACAGGAAGCAAAGCAAGGTGCATCACAGAAGAGCAACACACTACCGCCAGCGGGCACTGGAGAGTTAGACTCTAGACTAGACACAGGAAGCACAGCAAGGTGCATCACAGAAGAGCAACACACTACGGCAAGCGGGCACTGGAGAGTTAGACACTAGACTAGACACAGGAAGCACGGCAAGGTGCATCACAGAAGAGCAACACACTACCGCCAGCGGGCACTGGAGAGTTAGACACTAGACTAGACACAGGAAGCACGGCAAGGTGCATCACAGATGAGCAACACACTACCGCCAGCAGGCACTGGAGAGTCAGAGACTAGACACAGGAAGCACAGCAGGGTGCATCACAGAAGAGCAACACACTACCGCCAGGGTGCACTGGAGAGTCAGACACTAGACTAGACACAGGAAGCACACACAGCAAGGTGCATCACAGAAGAGCAACATATGAACACGCTATCGCCAGAGGATACTGGAGAGTCAGACACTAGACTAGACACTGGAAGCACAGCAAGGTGCATCACAGAAGAGCAACACGCTACCACCAGGGGGCACTGAAGAGTCAGATACTAGACTAGACGCAAGAAGCACAGCAAGGTGCATCACAGAAGAGCAACACACTACCGCCAGGGTGCACTGGAGAGTCAGACACTAGACTAGACACGACACAAGAAGCACAGCAAGGTGCATCACAGAAGAGCAACACACTACCGCCAGGGTGCACTGGAGAGTCAGACACTAGACTAGACACAGGAAGCACAGCAAAGTGCATCACAGAAGAGCAACACACTATCGCCAGGGTGCACTGGAGGTCAGACACTAGACTAGACACAGGAAGCACAGCAAGGTGCATCACAGAAGAGCAACACACTATCGCCAAGGGGCACTGGAGAGCCAGACACTAGACTAGACACAGGAAGCACAGCAAGGTGCATCACAGAAGAGTAACACACTACCACCAGGGGTCACTGGAGAGTCAGACACTAGACTAGACACAAGAAGCACAGCAAGGTGAATCGCTGAAGAGCAACATGCTATCACCAGGGGGCACTGAAGAGTCAGACACTAGACTAGACATAGGAAGCACAGCAATGTGCATCACAGAAGAGCAACGCACTACCGCCAGGGGGCACTGGAGAGTCAGACACTAGACTAGACACAGGAAGCACAGCAGGGTGCATCACAGAAGAGCAACACGCTGTCGCCAAAGGGGCACTGGAGAGTCAGACACTAGATTAGACACAGGAAGCACGGCAAGGTGCATCACAGAAGAGGAACACACTACGGCCAGGGGGCACTTGAGAGTCAGACACTAGACTAGACACAGGAAGCACAGCAAGGTGCATCACAGAAGAGCAACACACAGGGGGCACTGGAGAGTCAGACACTAGACTAGACACAGGAAGCACAGCAAGGTGCATCACAGGAGAGCAACACACTATCTCCAGGGGGCATTGGAGAGTCAGGCACTAGACTAGAGACAGGAAGCACAGCAAGGTGCATCACAGAAGAATAACACACTACCGCTAGCGGGCACTGGAGAGTCAGACACTAGACTAGACACAGGAAGCAAAGCAAGGTGCATCACAGAAGAGCAACACACTACCGCCAGCGGGCACTGGAGAATTAGACTCTAGACTAGACACAGGAAGCATGGCAAAGTGCATCACAGAAGAGCAACACACTACCGCCAGCGGGCACTGGAGAGTTAGACACTAGACTAGACACAGGATGCACGGCAAGGTACATCACAGAAGAGCAACACACTACCGCCAGCGGGCACTGGTGAGTTAGACACTAGACTAGACACAGGAAGCACGGCAAGGTGCATCACAGAAGAGCAACACACTACCGCCAGCAGGCACTGGAGAGTTAGACACTAGACTAGACACAGGAAGCACGGCAAGGTGCATTACAGAAGGAAGAGCAACACACTACTGCCAGCGGGCACTGGAGAGTCAGACACTAGACTAGACACAGGAAGCACGGCAAGGTGCATCACAGAAGAGCAACACGCTACCGCCAGGGGGCACTGGCGAGTCAGACACTAGACTAGACACCGGAAGCACGGCAAGGTGCATCACAGAAGAGGAACACACTACCGCCAGGGGGCACTGGAGAGTCAGACACTAGACTAGACACAGGAGGTACAGCAGGGTGCATCACAGAAGAGCAACACACTACCGCCAGCGGGCACTGGAGAGTTAGACTCTAGACTAGACACAGGAAGCACAGCAAGGTGCATCACAGAAGAGCAACACACTACGGCAAGCGGGCACTGGAGAGTTAGACACTAGACTAGACACAGGAAGCACGGCAAGGTGCATCACAGAAGAGCAACACACTACCGCCAACGGGCACTGGAGAGTTAGACACTAGACTAGACACAGGAAGCACGGCAAGGTGCATCACAGAAGAGCAAAACGCCTCCGCCAGGGGGCACTGGAGAGTCAGAGACTAGACACAGGAAGTACAGCAGGGTGCATCACAGTAGAGCAACACACTACCACCAGGGGGCACTGGAGAGTCAGACACTAGACTAGAAACAGGAAGCACGGCAAGGTGCATAACAGAAGAGCAACACGCTACCGCCAGGGGGCACTGGAGAGTCAGACACTAGACTAGACACAGGAAGCACAGCAAGGTGCATCACAGAAGAGTAACACACTATCGCCAAGGGGCACTGGAGAGTTAGACACTAGACTAGACACAGGCAACACAGCAAGGTGCATCACAGAAGAGCAACACACTACCGCCAGGGGGCACTGGAGAGTCAGACACTAGACTAGACACAGGCAGCACAGCAAGGTGCATCACAGAAGAGCAACGCACTACCGCCAGGTAGAACTGGAGAGTCAGACACTAGACTAGACACAGGCAGCACAGCAAGGTGCATCACAGAAGAGCAACGCACTACCGCCAGGGAGCACTGGAGAGTCAGACACTAGACTAGACACAGGAAGCACGGCAAGGTGCATCACAGAAGAGCAACACACTACCGCCAGCGGGCACTGGAGAGTTAGACACTAGACTAGACACAGGAAGCACGGCAAGGTGCATCACAGATGAGCAACACACTACCGCCAGCAGGCACTGGAGAGTCAGAGACTAGACACAGGAAGCACAGCAGGGTGCATCACAGAAGAGCAACACACTACCGCCAGGGTGCACTGGAGAGTCAGACACTAGACTAGACACAGGAAGCACACACAGCAAGGTGCATCACAGAAGAGCAACATATGAACACGCTATCGCCAGAGGATACTGGAGAGTCAGACACTAGACTAGACACTGGAAGCACAGCAAGGAGCATCACAGAAGAGCAACACGCTACCACCAGGGGGCACTGAAGAGTCAGATACTAGACTAGACGCAAGAAGCACAGCAAGGTGCATCACAGAAGAGCAACACACTACCGCCAGGGTGCACTGGAGAGTCAGACACTAGACTAGACACGACACAAGAAGCACAGCAAGGTGCATCACAGAAGAGCAACACACTACCGCCAGGGTGCACTGGAGAGTCAAACACTAGACTAGACACAGGAAGCACAGCAAAGTGCATCACAGAAGAGCAACACACTATCGCCAGGGTGCACTGGAGGTCAGACACTAGACTAGACACAGGAAGCACAGCAAGGTGCATCACAGAAGAGCAACACACTACCGCCAAGGGGCACTGGAGAGCCAGACACTAGACTAGACACAGGAAGCACAGCAAGGTGCATCACAGAAGAGTAACACACTACCACCAGGGGTCACTGGAGAGTCAGACACTAGACAAGACACAAGAAGCACAGCAAGGTGAATCGCTGAAGAGCAACATGCTATCACCAGGGGGCACTGAAGAGTCAGACACTAGACTAGACATAGGAAGCACAGCAATGTGCATCACAGAAGAGCAACGCACTACCGCCAGGGGGCACTGGAGAGTCAGACACTAGACTAGACACAGGAAGCACAGCAGGGTGCATCACAGAAGAGCAACACGCTGTCGCCAAAGGGGCACTGGAGAGTCAGACACTAGATTAGACACAGGAAGCACGGCAAGGTGCATCACAGAAGAGGAACACACTACGGCCAGGGGGCACTTGAGAGTCAGACACTAGACTAGACACAGGAAGCACAGCAAGGTGCATCACAGAAGAGCAACACACAGGGGGCACTGGAGAGTCAGACACTAGACTAGACACAGGAAGCACAGCAAGGTGCATCACAGGAGAGCAACACACTATCTCCAGGGGGCACTGGAGAGTCAGGCACTAGACTAGAGACAGGAAGCACAGCAAGGTGCATCACAGAAGAATAACACACTACCGCTAGCGGGCACTGGAGAGTCACACACTAGACTAGACACAGGAAGCAAAGCAAGGTGCATCACAGAAGAGCAACACACTACCGCCAGCGGGCACTGGAGAATTAGACTCTAGACTAGACACAGGAAGCATGGCAAAGTGCATCACAGAAGAGCAACACACTACCGCCAGCGGGCACTGGAGAGTTAGACACTAGACTAGACACAGGATGCACGGCAAGGTGCATCACAGAAGAGCAACACACTACCGCCAGCGGGCACTGGTGAGTTAGACACTAGACTAGACACAGGAAGCACGGCAAGGTGCATCACAGAAGAGCAACACACTACCGCCAGCAGGCACTGGAGAGTTAGACACTAGACTAGACACAGGAAGCACGGCAAGGTGCATTACAGAAGGAAGAGCAACACACTACTGCCAGCGGGCACTGGAGAGTCAGACACTAGACTAGACACAGGAAGCACGGCAAGGTGCATCACAGAAGAGCAACACGCTACCGCCAGGGGGCACTGGCGAGTCAGACACTAGACTAGACACCGGAAGCACGGCAAGGTGCATCACAGAAGAGGAACACACTACCGCCAGGGGGCACTGGAGAGTCAGACACTAGACTAGACACAGGAGGTACAGCAGGGTGCATCACAGAAGAGCAACACACTACCACCAGGGAGCACTGGAGAGTCAGACACTAGACTAGACACAGGAAGCACACACAGCAAGGTGCATCACAGAAGAGCAACATATGAACACGCTATCGCCAGAGGATACTGGAGAGTCAGACACTAGACTAGACACTGGAAGCACAGCAAGGTGCATCACAGAAGAGCAACACACTACCGCCAGGGGGCACTGGAGAGTCAGACACTAGACTAGACACAGGAAGCACGGCAAGGTGCATCACAGAAGAGCAACACACTACCGCCAAGGAGCACGAGAGAGTCAGACACTAGACTAGACACAGGAAGCACGGCAAGGTGCATCACAGAAGAGCAACACACTACCGCCAGGGGGCACTGGAGAGTCAAACACTTGACTAGACACAGGAAGCACGGCAAGATGCATCACAGTAGAGCAACACACTACCACCAGGGGGCACTGGAGAGTCAGACACTAGACTAGACACAGGAGGCACAGCAGGGTGCATCACAGAAGAGCAACACACTACCGCCAGGTGGCACTGAAGAGTCAGATACTAGACTAGACACAGGAAGCACAGCAAGGTGAATCGCTGAAGAGCAACATGCTATCACCAGGGGGCACTGAAGAGTCAGACACTAGACTAGACATAGGAAGCACAGCAAGGTGCATCACAGAAGAGCAACGCACTACCGCCAGGGGGCACTGGAGAGTCAGACACTAGACTAGACACAGGAAACACAGCAGGGTGCATCACAGAAGAGCAACACACTGTCGACAAAGGGGCACTGGAGAGTCAGACACTAGACTAGACACAGGAAGCAGGGCAAGATGCATCACAGAAGAGCAACACACTACAGCCAGGGGGCACTGGAGAGTCAGACACTAGACTAGACACAGGAAGCACAGCAAGGTGCATTACAGAAGAGGAACACACTACAGCCAGGGGGCACTGGAGAGTCAGACACTAGACTAGACACAGGAAGCACAGCAAGGTGCATCACAGAAGAGCAACACACAGGGGGCACTGGAGAGTCAGACACTAGACAAGACACCGGAAGCTCAGCAAGGTGCATCACAGGAGAGCAACACACTCCGCCAGGGGGCACTGGAGAGTCAGACACTAGACTAGACACAGGAAGCACAGTAAGGTGCATCACAGAAGAGCAACACACTACCGCCAGGGGGCACTGGAGAGCCAGACACTAGACTAGACACAGGAAGCACAGCAGGTGCATCACAGAAGGGCAACACACTACCACCAGGGGGCACTGGATAGTCAGACACTAGACTAGACACAGGAAGCACAGCAAGGTGCATCACAGAAGAGCAACACACAGGGGGCACTGGAGCGTCAGACACTAGACAAGACACCGGAAGCTCAGCAAGGTGCATCACAGGAGAGCAACACACTCCGCCAGGGGGCACTGGAGAGTCAGACACTAGACTAGACACAGGAAGCACAGTAAGGTGCATCACAGAAGAGCAACACACTACCGCCAGGGGGCACTGGAGAGTCAGACACTAGACAATACACAGGAAGCACAGCAGGGTGCATCACAGAAGAGCAACACACTGTCGCCAAAGGGGCACTGGAGAGTCAGACACTAGACTAGACACAGGAAGCACGGCAAGGTGCATCACAGAAGAGCAACACACTACCGCCAGGGAGCACTGGAGATTCAGACACTAGACTAGACGCAGGAAGCACAGCAAGGTGCATCACAGAAGAGGAACACACTACGTCCAGGGGGCACTGGAGAGTCAGACACTAGACTAGACACAGGAAGCACAGCAAGGTGCATCACAGAAGAGCAACACACAGGGGGCACTGGAGAGTCAGACACTAGACTAGATACCGGAAGCTCAGCAAGGTGCATCACAGGAGAGCAACACACTCCGCCAGGGGGCACTGGAGAGTCAGACACTAGACTAGACACAGGAAGCACAGTAAGGTGCATCACAGAAGAGCAACACACTACCGCCAGGGGGCACTGGAGAGTCAGACACTAGACTAGACACAGAAAGCACAGTAAGGTGCATCACAGAAGAGCAACCCACTACCGCCAGGGGGCACTGAAGAATCAGATACTAGACTAGACGCAAGAAGCACAGCAAGGTGCATCACAGAAGAGCAACACACTATCGCCAAGGGGCACTGGAGTCAGACACTAGACTAGACACAGGAAGCACAGCAAGGTGAATCGCTGAAGAGCAACATGCTATCACCAGGGGGCACTGGAGAGTCAGACACTAGACTAGACACAGGAAGCACAGCAAGGTGAATCGCTGAAGAGCAACATGCTATCACCAGGGGGCACTGGAGAGTCAGACACTAGACTAGACACAGGAAGCACAGTAAGGTGCATCACAGAAGAGCAACCCACTACCGCCAGGGGGCACTGAAGAGTCAGATACTAGACTAGACGCAAGAAGCACAGCAAGGTGCATCACAGAAGAGCAACACACTATCGCCAAGGGGCACTGGAGAGTCAGACACTAGACTAGACACAGGAAGCACAGTAAGGTGCATCACAGAAGAGCAACACACTACCGCCAGGGTGCACTGGAGAGTCAGACACTAGACTAGACACGACACAAGAAGCACAGCAAGGTGCATCACAGAAGAGCAACACACTACCGCCAGGGTGCACTGGAGAGTCAGACACTAGACTAGACACAGGAAGCACAGCAAGGTGCATCACAGGAGAGCAACACACTCCGCCAGGGGGCACTGGAGAGTCAGACACTAGACTAGACACAGGAAGCACAGCAAGGTGCATCACAGAAGAGCAACACACTACCGCCAGGGTGCACTGGAGAGTCAGACACTAGACTAGACACAGGAAGCACAGCAAGGTGCATCACAGGAGAGCAACACACTCCGCCAGGGGGCACTGGAGAGTCAGACACTAGACTAGACACAGGAAGCACAGCAAGGTGCATCACAGAAGAGTAACACACTACCGCCAGGGGTCACTGGAGAGTCAGACACTAGACTAGACACAGGAAGCACAGCAAGGTGAATCGCTGAAGAGCAACATGCTATCACCAGGGGGCACTGAAGAGTCAGACACTAGACTAGACATATGAAGCACAGCAAGGTGCATCACAGAAGAGCAACACACTACCGCCAGGGTGCACTGGAGAGTCAGACACAAGACTAGAGACAGGAAGCACAGCATGGTGAATCACAGAAGGGCAACCCACTACCGCCAGGGGGCACTGAAGAGTCAGATACTAGACTAGACGCAAGAAGCACAGCAAGGTGCATCACAGAAGAGCAACACACTACCGCCAGGGTGCACTGGAGAGTCAGACACTAGACTAGACACGACACAAGAAGCACAGCAAGGTGCATCACAGAAGAGTAACACACTACCGCCAGGGTGCACTGGAGAGTCAGACACTAGACTAGACACAGGAAGCACAGCAAAGTGCATCACAGAAGAGCAACACAGTATCGCCAGGGTGCACTGGAGGTCAGACACTAGACTAGACACAGGAAGCACAGCAAGGTGCATCACAGAAGAGCAACACACTATCGCCAAGGGGCACTGGAGAGTCAGACACTAGACTAGACACAGGAAGCACAGCAAGGTGCATCACAGAAGAGTAACACACTACCACCAGGGGTCACTGGAGAGTCAGACACTAGACTAGACACAAGAAGCACAGCAAGGTGAATCGCTGAAGAGCAACATGCTATCACCAGGGGGCACTGAAGAGTCAGACACTAGACTAGACATAGGAAGCACAGCAATGTGCATCACAGAAGAGCAACGCACTACCGCCAGGGGGCACTGGAGAGTCAGACACTAGACTAGACACAGGAAGCACAGCAGGGTGCATTACAGAAGAGCAACACACTGTCGCCAAAGGGGCACTGGAGAGTCAGACACTAGATTAGACACAGGAAGCACGGCAAGGTGCATCACAGAAGAAGAACACACTACGGCCAGGGGGCACTGGAGAGTCAGACACTAGACTAGACACAGGAAGCACAGCAAGGTGCATCACAGAAGAGCAACACACAGGGGGCACTGGAGAGTCAGACACTAGACTAGACAAAGGAAGCACAGCAAGGTGCATCACAGGAGAGCAACACACTATCTCCAGGGGGCACTGGAGAGTCAGGCACTAGACTAGAGACAGGAAGCACAGCAAGGTGCATCACAGAAGAATAACACACTACCGCCAGCGGGCACTGGAGTGTCAGACACTAGACTAGACACAGGAAGCAAAGCAAGGTGCATCACAGAAGAGCAACACACTACCGCCAGCGGGCACTGGAGAATTAGACTCTAGACTAGACACAGGAAGCATGGCAAAGTGCATCACAGAAGAGCAACACACTACCGCCAGCGGGCACTGGAGAGTTAGACACTAGACTAGACACAGGATGCACGACAAGGTGCATCACAGAAGAGCAACACACTACCGCCAGCAGGCACTGGTGAGTTAGACTCTAGACTAGACACAGGAAGCACGGCAAGGTGCATTACAGAAGGAAGAGCAACACACTACTGCCAGCGGGCACTGGAGAGTTAGACACTAGACTAGACACAGGAAGCACGGCAAGGTGCATCACAGAAGAGCAACACGCTACCGCCAGGGGGCCCTGGAGAGTCAGACACTAGACTAGACACCGGAAGCACGGTAAGGTGCATCACAGAAGAGCAACACACTACCGCCAGGGGGCACTGGAGAGTCAGACACTAGACTAGACACAGGAAGTACAGCAGGGTGCATCACAGAGGAGCAACACACTACCACCAGGGAGCACTGGAGAGTCAGACACTAGACTAGACACAGGAAGCACACAGAGCAAGGTGCATCACAGAAGAGCAACATATGAACACGCTATCGCCAGAGGATACTGGAGAGTCAGACACTAGACTAGACACTGGAAGCACAGCAAGGTGCATCACAGAAGAGCAACACACTACCGCCAGGGGGCACTGGAGAGTCAGACACTAGACTAGACACAGGAAGCACGGTAAGGTGCATCACAGAAGGGCAACACACTACCGCCAGGGAGCACCAGAGAGTCAGACACTAGACTAGACACAGGAAGCACGGCAAGGTGCATCACAGAAGAGCAACACACTACCGCCAGGGAGCACCGGACAGTCAGACACTAGACTAGACACAGGAAACATGGCAAGGTGCATCACAGAAGAGCAACACACTACCGCCAGGGGGCACTGGAGAGTCAAACACTAGACTAGACACAGGAAGCACAGCAAGGTGAATCGCTGAAGAGCAACATGCTATCACCAGGGGGCACTGAAGAGTCAGACACTAGACTAGACATATGAAGCACAGCAAGGTGCATCACAGAAGAGCAACACACTACCACCAGGGTGCACTGGAGAGTCAGACACAAGACTAGAGACAGGAATCACAGCATGGTGAATCACAGAAGGGCAACCCACTACCGCCAGGGGGCACTGAAGAGTCAGATACTAGACTAGACGCAAGAAGCACAGCAAGGTGCATCACAGAAGAGCAACACACTACCGCCAGGGTGCACTGGAGAGTCAGACACTAGACTAGACACGACACAAGAAGCACAGCAAGGTGCATCACAGAAGAGTAACACACTACCGCCAGGGTGCACTGGAGAGTCAGACACTAGACTAGACACAGGAAGCACAGCAAAGTGCATCACAGAAGAGCAACACAGTATCGCCAGGGTGCACTGGAGGTCAGACACTAGACTAGACACAGGAAGCACAGCAAGGTGCATCACAGAAGAGCAACACACTATCGCCAAGGGGCACTGGAGAGTCAGACACTAGACTAGACACAGGAAGCACAGCAAGGTGCATCACAGAAGAGTAACACACTACCACCAGGGGTCACTGGAGAGTCAGACACTAGACTAGACACAAGAAGCACAGCAAGGTGAATCGCTGAAGAGCAACATGCTATCACCAGGGGGCACTGAAGAATCAGACACTAGACTAGACATAGGAAGCACAGCAATGTGCATCACAGAAGAGCAACGCACTACCGCCAGGGGGCACTGGAGAGTCAGACACTAGACTAGACACAGGAAGCACAGCAGGGTGCATTACAGAAGAGCAACACACTGTCGCCAAAGGGGCACTGGAGAGTCAGACACTAGATTAGACACAGGAAGCACGGCAAGGTGCATCACAGAAGAAGAACACACTACGGCCAGGGGGCACTGGAGAGTCAGACACTAGACTAGACACAGGAAGCACAGCAAGGTGCATCACAGAAGAGCAACACACAGGGGGCACTGGAGAGTCAGACACTAGACTAGACAAAGGAAGCACAGCAAGGTGCATCACAGGAGAGCAACACACTATCTCCAGGGGGCACTGGAGAGTCAGGCACTAGACTAGAGACAGGAAGCACAGCAAGGTGCATCACAGAAGAATAACACACTACCGCCAGCGGGCACTGGAGAGTCAGACACTAGACTAGACACAGGAAGCAAAGCAAGGTGCATCACAGAAGAGCAACACACTACCGCCAGCGGGCACTGGAGAATTAGACTCTAGACTAGACACAGGAAGCATGGCAAAGTGCATCACAGAAGAGCAACACACTACCGCCAGCGGGCACTGGAGAGTTAGACACTAGACTAGACACAGGATGCACGACAAGGTGCATCACAGAAGAGCAACACACTACCGCCAGCAGGCACTGGTGAGTTAGACTCTAGACTAGACACAGGAAGCACGGCAAGGTGCATTACAGAAGGAAGAGCAACACACTACTGCCAGCGGGCACTGGAGAGTTAGACACTAGACTAGACACAGGAAGCACGGCAAGGTGCATCACAGAAGAGCAACACGCTACCGCCAGGGGGCCCTGGAGAGTCAGACACTAGACTAGACACCGGAAGCACGGTATGGTGCATCACAGAAGAGCAACACACTACCGCCAGGGGGCACTGGAGAGTCAGACACTAGACTAGACACAGGAAGTACAGCAGGGTGCATCACAGAAGAGCAACACACTACCACCAGGGAGCACTGGAGAGTCAGACACTAGACTAGACACAGGAAGCACACAGAGCAAGGTGCATCACAGAAGAGCAACATATGAACACGCTATCGCCAGAGGATACTGGAGAGTCAGACACTAGACTAGACACTGGAAGCACAGCAAGGTGCATCACAGAAGAGCAACACACTACCGCCAGGGGGCACTGGAGAGTCAGACACTAGACTAGACACAGGAAGCACGGCAAGGTGCATCACAGAAGAGCAACACACTACCGCCAGGGAGCACCAGAGAGTCAGACACTAGACTAGACACAGGAAGCACGGCAAGGTGCATCACAGAAGAGCAACACACTACCGCCAGGGAGCACCGGACAGTCAGACACTAGACTAGACACAGGAAACATGGCAAGGTGCATCACAGAAGAGCAACACACTACCGCCAGGGGGCACTGGAGAGTCAAACACTAGACTAGACACAGGAAGCACGGCAAGATGCATCACAGTAGAGCAACACACTACCACCAGGGGGCACTGGAGAGTCAGATACTAGACTAGACACAGGAGGCACAGCAGGGTGCATCACAGAAGAGCAACACACTACCGCCAGGGCGCACTGGAGAGTCAGAGACAAGACTAGAAACAGGAAGCACAGCATGGTGAATCACAGAAGAGCAACCCACTACCGCCAGGGGGCACTGAAGAGTCAGATACTAGACTAGACACAGGAAGCACAGCAAGGTGCATCACAGAAGAGCAACGCACTACCGCCAGGAGGCACTGGAGAGTCAGACACTAGACTAGACACAGGAAGCACAGCAGGGTGCATCACAGAAGAGCAACACACTGTCGACAAAGGGGCACTGGAGAGTCAGACACTAGACTAGACACAGGAAGCACACACAGCCAGGTGCATCACAGAAGAGCAACACACTACCACCAGGGAGCACTGGAGATTCAGACACTTGACTAGACACAGGAAGCACAGCAAGGTGCATCACAGAAGAGGAACACACTACAGCCAGGGGGCACTGGAGAGTCAGACACTAGACTAGACACAGGAAGCACAGCAAGGTGCATCACAGAAGAGCAACACACAGGGGGCACTGGAGAGTCAGATACTAGACAAGACACCGGAAGCTCAGCAAGGTGCATCACAGGAGAGCAACGCACTACCGCCAGGAGGCACTGGAGAGTCAGACACTAGACTAGACACAGGAAGCACAGCAGGGTGCATCACAGAAGAGCAACAAACTGTCGACAAAGGGGCACTGGAGAGTCAGACACTAGACTAGACACAGGAAGCAGGGCAAGATGCATCACAGAAGAGCAACACACTACCGCTAGGGAGCACTGGAGATTCAGACACTTGACTAGACACAGGAAGCACAGCAAGGTGCATCACAGAAGAGGAACACACTACAGCCAGGGGGCACTGGAGAGTCAGACACTAGACTAGACACAGGAAGCACAGCAAGGTGCATCACAGAAGAGCAACACACAGGGGGCACTGGAGAGTCAGACACTAGTCAAGACACCGGAAGCTCAGCAAGGTGCATCACAGGAGAGCAACACACTCCGCCAGGGGGCACTGGAGAGTCAGACACTAGACTAGACACAGGAAGCACAGTAAGGTGCATCACAGAAGAGCAACACACTACCGCCAGGGGGCACTGGAGAGCCAGACACTAGACTAGACACAGGAAGCACAGCAGGTGCATCACAGAAGGGCAACACACTACCACCAGGGGGCACTGGATAGTCAGACACTAGACTAGACACAGGAAGCACAGCAGGGTGCATCACAGAAGAGCAACACACTACCGCCAGGGAGCACCAGAGAGTCAGACACTAGACTAGACACAGGAAGCACGGCAAGGTGCATCACAGAAGAGCAACACACTACCGCCAGGGAGCACCGGACAGTCAGACACTAGACTAGACACAGGAAACATGGCAAGGTGCATCACAGAAGAGCAACACACTACCGCCAGGGGGCACTGGAGAGTCAAACACTAGACTAGACACAGGAAGCACGGCAAGATGCATCACAGTAGAGCAACACACTACCACCAGGGGGCACTGGAGAGTCAGACACTAGACTAGACACAGGAGGCACAGCAGGGTGCATCACAGAAGAGCAACACACTACCGCCAGGGCGCACTGGAGAGTCAGACACAAGACTAGAAACAGGAAGCACAGCATGGTGAATCACAGAAGAGCAACCCACTACCGCCAGGGGGCACTGAAGAGTCAGATACTAGACTAGACACAGGAAGCACAGCAAGGTGCATCACAGAAGAGCAACGCACTACCGCCAGGAGGCACTGGAGAGTCAGACACTAGACTAGACACAGGAAGCACAGCAGGGTGCATCACAGAAGAGCAACACACTGTCGACAAAGGGGCACTGGAGAGTCAGACACTAGACTAGACACAGGAAGCACACACAGCAAGGTGCATCACAGAAGAGCAACACACTACCGCCAGGGAGCACTGGAGATTCAGACACTTGACTAGACACAGGAAGCACAGCAAGGTGCATCACAGAAGAGGAACACACTACAGCCAGGGGGCACTGGAGAGTCAGACACTAGACTAGACACAGGAAGCACAGCAAGGTGCATCACAGAAGAGCAACACACAGGGGGCACTGGAGAGTCAGACACTAGACAAGACACCGGAAGCTCAGCAAGGTGCATCACAGGAGAGCAACGCACTACCGCCAGGAGGCACTGGAGAGTCAGACACTAGACTAGACACAGGAAGCACAGCAGGGTGCATCACAGAAGAGCAACAAACTGTCGACAAAGGGGCACTGGAGAGTCAGACACTAGACTAGACACAGGAAGCAGGGCAAGATGCATCACAGAAGAGCAACACACTACCGCCAGGGAGCACTGGAGATTCAGACACTTGACTAGACACAGGAAGCACAGCAAGGTGCATCACAGAAGAGGAACACACTACAGCCAGGGGGCACTGGAGAGTCAGACACTAGACTAGACACAGGAAGCACAGCAAGGTGCATCACAGAAGAGCAACACACAGGGGGCACTGGAGAGTCAGACACTAGTCAAGACACCGGAAGCTCAGCAAGGTGCATCACAGGAGAGCAACACACTCCGCCAGGGGGCACTGGAGAGTCAGACACTAGACTAGACACAGGAAGCACAGTAAGGTGCATCACAGAAGAGCAACACACTACCGCCAGGGGGCACTGGAGAGCCAGACACTAGACTAGACACAGGAAGCACAGCAGGTGCATCACAGAAGGGCAACACACTACCACCAGGGGGAACTGGATAGTCAGACACTAGACTAGACACAGGAAGCACAGCAGGGTGCATCACAGAAGAGCAACACACTACCGCCAGGGGCCACTGCAGAGTCAGACACTAGACTAGACAAAAGCAGCACAGCAAGATGCATCACAGAAGAGCAACACACTACCACCAGGGAGCACTGGAGAGTCAGACACTAGACTAGACACAGGAAGCACGGCAAGGTGCATCACAGAAGAGCAACACACATGGGGCACTGGAGAGTCAGACACTAGACTAGACACAGGAAGCACAGCAAGGTGCATCACAGGATTGGAACACACTACCTCCAGGGGGCACTGGAGAGTCAGTCACTAGACTAGAGACAGGAAGCACAGCAAGGTGCATCACAGAAGAGTAACACACTACCGCCAGGGGGCACTGGAAAGTCAGACACTAGACTAGACATAGGAAGCAAAGCAAGGTGCATCACAGAAGAGCAACACACTACCGCCAGCGGGCACTGGAGAGTTAGACTCTAGACTAGACACAGGAAGCACGGCAAGGTGCATCACAGAAGAGCAACACACTATGGCAAGCGGGCACTGGAGAGTTAGACACTAGACTAGACACAGGAAGCACGGCAAGGTGCATCACAGAAGAGCAACACACTACCGCCAACGGGCACTGGAGAGTTAGACACTAGACTAGACACAGGAAGCACGGCAAGGTGCATCACAGAAGAGCAAAACGCTTCCGCCAGGGGGCACTGGAGAGTCAGAGACTAGACACAGGAAGTACAGCAGGGTGCATCACAGTAGAGCAACACACTACCACCAGGGGGCACTGGAGAGTCAGACACTAGACTAGAAACAGGAAGCACGGCAAGGTGCATAACAGAAGAGCAACACGCTACTGCCAGGGGGCACTGGAGAGTCAGACACTAGACTAGACACAGGAAGCACAGCAAGGTGCATCACAGAAGAGTAACACACTATCGCCAAGGGGCACTGGAGAGTCAGACACTAGACTAGACACAGGAAGCACATCCAGGTGCATCACAGAAGAGCAACACACTACCCCCAGCGGGCACTGGAGAGTCAGGCGCTAGACTAGACACAGGCAGCACAGCAAGGTGCATCACAGAAGAGCAACACACTACCGCCAGGTGGCACTGGAGAGTCAGACACTAGACTAGACACAGGCAGCACAGCAAGGTGCATCACAGAAGAGCAACACACTACCGCCAGGTAGAACTGGAGAGTCAGACACTAGACTAGACACAGGCAGCACAGCAAGGTGCATCACAGAAGAGCAACGCACTACCGCCAGGGAGCACTGGAGAGTCAGACACTAGACTAGACACAGGAAGCACGGCAAGGTGCATCACAGAAGAGCAACACACTACCGCCAGCGGGCACTGGAGAGTTAGACACTAGACTAGACACAGGAAGCACGGCAAGGTGCATCACAGATGAGCAACACACTACTGCCAGCAGGCACTGGAGAGTCAGAGACTAGACACAGGAAGCACAGCAGGGTGCATCACAGAAGAGCAACACACTACCGCCAGGGTGCACTGGAGAGTCAGACACTAGACTAGACACCGGAAGCATGGCAAGGTTCATCACAGAAGAGCAACACACTACCGCCAGCGGGCACTGGAGAGTTAGACACTAGACTAGACACAGGAAGTACAGCAGGGTGCATCACAGAAGAGCAAGACACTACCACCAGGGAGCACTGGAGAGTCAGACACTAGTCTAGACACAGGAAGCACACACAGCAAGGTGCATCACAGAAGAGCAACATATGAACACGCTATCGCCAGAGGATACTGGAGAGTCAGACACTAGACTAGACACTGGAAGCACAGCAAGGTGCATCACAGAAGAGCAACACGCTACCACCAGGGGGCACTGGAGAGTCAGACACTAGACTAGACACAGGAAGCACAGCAAGGTGCATCACAGAAGAGCAACACACTACCGCCAGGGGGCACTGGAGAGTCAGAAACTAGACTAGACACAGGATGTTGGGTGTCCTGACCCACGTTTGAGCTATCATGCTGCAACATTTGGTGCTGTGGGCTTAGAAAATCCAAGATGGCCAAAAAGCCCACATGCGCGCCGGAATCCAGGAGAACCACACAGTTTGTGCGCACACCAAAATGGCGGCCTAACTTGCCACCCACCAGTGCGAGCAGGATGGGCCGGGGTGCCATGAGTGAAATGTGTGCCAAAGGAAAAACCGCACTTTAAAATTACCTTTGGTTTCTCTGAATGCCAGCTCAAAATGCCTATTTTCAAACATTGCAACACATCCAAAAATCTCACTGAACACCAGCGGACATCTGGCAGAATGAAGTATGTGTGCATACTAAATCTGGGAAGTTGAAGAGCCCCAAAACAATGTTCATAACAAGACTGGCTGAACTCTGCCGGTATGCAGCAGCCTAACTGAAACTGGATTTAAAACTATCGAAAATGTTTAAATTAACTGAGTGACCTACTTTTGAGTGTCACATAGTTTGTAACTGTTAAAATGTCATAGTTTTGAACTTAGAATCAGCATTCTAGCTGCATATGTAAAAATTGTCTTGACTTAAACTGGGGAACAAAAAGTGACATTTTACCTGAAACCTGGCTTAAGGAAACTGGAATTCTGCCAGACAGCTACCCCCGACAGGAGTGGGGGCTTGCCCAACAAATGCATTCCCAGGCCTGGCTGCATTCTGTTGCTCCTGCCAAAAGGAGGTCACACACTCTCTGATTGAATTACCAGGGGATTGCAAGAAACTAAAGACAGGGCCCAGGCAGATGGTTTATTAGGGTGGTCGTAAATGGCTTCCTTTTGAACAAAGCCCTGCCTTGACTCAGGCAGATGGTTTATTGGGGGGACCGTAAAACAGCTTCCTCTTGGCAGAAGCTGGGAGGGGCAGGGTCTCTGAGCTTGGCAGAAACTGGATAAACTGGTTTCTATACCATGTGACCTGAAAAGACACACCCCTGTTGGCCAGAATATGATTCTAAGAAAGATGTATAACTCACAGTGCGGACTTGTCAAAATTATTTAAATGATACCATAATTCTTGTGATTTTTCGGTGCACGTTTTAAGACGCGTTGGGAATTTGTGTGATGCTCTGGGGCAAAACCCCGCTATTTATTGACACCACAGACTCTGTGTTTAAGCTAGAGACATGGGAATTTACTGGAGTATGTATGGACAGGCCGTGTATATGTGTATAATTTTTAATGAAAAACCAATGTTGCAAAACCAGTTAAAAAACGCAAAATGTTGCCAGTTCTGAATGCAAGCTATTAGAAACATCAGAGTTTGAACAGAGTATACCTCATGTGAGCCGTGATGGGTGCATGTAATTTCAAACCACTGTGTATCTATGAAATATGTCTTTAGGTCAAATATAGATTTGTGTGTAATTTGACAGGGGAGTGTCCTTTCTGCAAGCCATTAAATGACATCATTCTGACACACAATCCTGTTCTCCAGTGAGAATGCAAAGAATTCTCCAACCTATCAGAACTCTGAAGGGGTTGGGCCTAGAAAGCTAGCCTCTCCACCCACTTTCAAAACACATAAAAAGAGACTGCTGGGACAGGTAGAGGGATTCAATTCCATTTGCTGCCGAGCATGCTGACCGACGACTTCACATCCAGAGATCCTACACTTAGACTTCCAAGCTAAACAGAGACTACAGAACTTTGAACCAAGAAGGCCCACTGCAAGCAAACGTATTTGTCAGCAGGCCCAAAAATCATTTGCAGACTATCAACAGTCGGGCGAGCTGTTTGAATTCCCTGCCTAGAACATTGCTGTGTCCGGAGAAAGCGGGACCAGGAGCCGTGCAGACCGGTGCTAGGCCAGACCAGCTGAACCCAAGATCCAGGAGCAGTGCCGGTGACCCAGAAAGCAGAGCTGTACTCGGAACCGGAGACCAGATCGCTGTCAAATGCTGTGCGCAGTGACCGGATCCGTGACAAAGTCACCTTCCTGTCCAAAATCTCTTGTGAGTACTCAGCAAAACTCAGAACCTATCCCTTAGTTTAATATAATATAATTCAATCTATTTAACCTAAAGTAGAACTGTCACCTGTCATTTTCTAGCTGCAAGCTGTAACCTGTTGCTTTGAACTTTTAAAATGTAAAATCTGAAAAACTACCTTTATTTAATCGTCTGTATCTCTGGAACCGTTTGGGCTAGGAACTTGGTTTAACTTTCCTCTGAAAGCTTAGAACCTCAGCTTGTCTACAAGCTTAGAACCGACTTGCTTCTCCTTATACTTTTGCCATAATCGTGATTCACGCATTCGCGAATTTTGCCGCGATTCGCGATTTGGTTAAAAATCCAGCCACGTGTGAAAACAGCAGCTTCCTTGCTTTCCTTTGCCATAAATTCGTTTAACCTGCTAGTTACTCCTAGATCCTTGCTAAAGTGAGCCTGAACTAATCCCAAGTATATTTCACTCACCCTGAACCTCCTAAAGGGAATTAAAACCATTTTCAGCATATTCCTCACTTCTTGGCCAGCACATATAAAAGCATTTTGGGCCTGTGTTTCAAACTTCTGTAGTCTAAGCTTGCTGGGGTGAACTGAATTACATTTGATTGCATTTCTAAGAACTGTGTGCTCTCCTCTTCATTTCCTTACATTGCATAAGGGGGGAGTGGATTGCCAGAGAAAAGTGATTACATTGTTTTGTTGAAATCATATTGAGTATTTTCTGTATTGCATTTTCATTCAACATTGCATCCATCTGAAACTAGATAAAGCATTCTCTACCACCTTATTCTTCTGTTCCTATTCCCAAGCGTGCTACCTCATCCTTTATACTACTCCTGGGTAATCAAATCAGTTTATTAGTAGAACATTACCCATTGTTGTTAACTGCTCATGTTCTGAAGTGTGATATTAATTATTAATTTATTATAAAGTGTGATATATATATATTGTTTACATTCTCAAATAAACCGTTTAAACTTGCAAAACAGAACTACTTCTTGGCTCAGTAGGGTCAGGGGGGTTCCAAGAGAGGGGTGTTATATAGGGGTAGTCATCCAGAACTCATGAACTGGACATAAAGATATATCAATAAGAGTTTCTATTCAGTATCCCAGACTAGGCATTGACTTAGCTGTAGTGCTGAATTGAATCCTCTTACAAAGTGGGGGCTCGTCCGGGACGTTTGGGTTAGATCTATCACTTGTGCAGATTAATACAGTGTGCCAGCTGACCAGATACACATATCCGGTCGGATCACCACGCTGTGTTACGCTGTAAAGTACTCCTCAAAGGAATGCTCTAAGGAAAAGGTCTGTTTTGCAAAAATAAAATACAAACTTCTGTAAGTCAGGAAGGAACTCAAATTCCAGAATGACGACCTTGGTAGATATGAAAATAGCCAGAGAGCACTTCTTACATAAGCTATTTGTGAGAGGTGAGTGGACTCATCAGGACCAGACGGTCTGGTTGCAGGCAATCGCACCCCAGATCACTGAAACAGGGTCAGATACATGGAGAGACCAGGGTCCCTTACATGTGGCCCTGAGTGAACTATATATGTCCCCTAAGGCCAAGGATGAGCACAACAAGATTGCTAGGGTAGCGGCATATTTATATTTACATATGGGAGCCATGCAGGACAAATGTGCTGAAGGCCAAGATCTGGCGAGTAGGCAACTGCTGGCATTACAGAAGGCCCAATCTGATCTGGACTCTTCTGAGCAGAGGCTGCAGAGGAGCCAGGAGTCAGAAAATGATAGTAGGCAGTATATCATTAAAATAAAAGAGGACATGGATATACTGCAACAGGAAAAGGCTGACCAGGATACCAGAATTCTGGCCCTGCAGAAGGAACGCCAAGACAGTTTGGACTCCCTACTGCAGAGCCAGAAAAAGCTGGAGCAACAGATCAATTTCAACAGGGCATGCACAGAGCAGGTAGCCACCCTGCAAATCCAACTAGACAGAGAGAAAGAGGAGAGCAATAAACTGATCCTGAAAGACCTGGATACCCAGGCAGAGTTTGATCAGGAGCGCCAGAAAGCTGGTACCTTCCAAAGGCAAAGGGACGACCTGACGGTACAGATGCAGACTCTTAGTCAGGAAAGGGACACCTTAGGCCAGGAAGTCTGCCACTTAAAAAGAAAAATGGAAGAAAATCACCTGGCCCACCAGGGACTGGGTGACCTCCAAAAAGAACACCAGGACTTGCTAGAGCACACCAGGAGGGTGGAGGAGGCTCTGGCAAGACAGGAGCAGGCCAGTAGCGATGGGACTCAGGAGGTAACCCTCCTGCAGCAAAGACTGGCCCAGTGCTCCAGGACCAATCAGGAAACGCAGAGAGAGAATGAGGCTCTCTGCCAGCACAATGATAGGCTCCAACAACAGGTAGCAATGCAGGAGAGACTGATAGAGTCTAGTAAGGCCTTAACTGACGAACTGAAGGCGCAGGCTCTTGGATTGCAACAGGGAGCAGGGGCGGATAGAGACCAGGTTCGCTGGGAAAGGGAAACTCCTGAGCATAACCTCAGGAGCCCTAGTACCAGAGGCCTTTATCTCTCTCAGTCCCTGGACTCTGCCACCCCCATGTCCCCTGGCGCACATGAGCACCGGGCCACAGGGATGGCAGATTACTATCCAGCCAGAAGCATGGGCCTCATAGGCCAGTACCTCCCAGGAATGGATGGGGGGGCATCCGGGTATGGGCACCCAAGCACAGTGCAATTTAGTGGGGAACCCCAGGAGAATAGGCCCATTAAGGGCATCCTAAAAACCTCTGCCCAGTTAGGTCAGTGTGGGGGTACCCACCAAATCCTGGCAGCAAGGAGGAATCTGAAGACTCCTCTGAACGGCGCAGGACACAGGAGACCAGGTCCCCACATTCTGCCAGCCAATCCCAGGCTCGCAGAATCTGGGAAAACCTGGAATATCAGACAGGAACCTCTCGGAGCAGTGCCTCAGAGTCAGAGGATGAATGGATCAGGGTTACCCGAACCAAAAAGGCCAATAAGGCAAAAAGGGCCTTGCTTAAGGACCCATTGAAGCAAATAAAGGCAATAGGGAGTGTCATCACGCCTTATCACAAGAACGCCAAGTATTCTGTTTTGGAACACTTGGAGCTTTACGAGCAAATGATGGAGACTTTCCATTTGAAGGACAGCCAAAGCTGTATTCAATATGTAAAGTGGACCTTCTCACCAGAATACTCCAGTTTCTTTGCGGGGCTGGAGGACCAAAATCATTTAAGATGGTCCACCTATAAGGCGGCCATCTTGAAACATTTTTCTGTTCACAGAAATCCTCAAGAGGCTCGCAAGGCAGCCTACAATTTGCAATGTGGGGAGGATCAGGCCCCACAAGAATTCGTGCAAGAACTTAAACGTGCCTTTGCGCAGACCACCAGAAGGGAGCGCACAGACAGCAGAGAATTTGTCAATACATTTTTCCATGCCTTGCCCAAATATATAATGACCCAGCTCGTGAGCGATTTTCATGAGAAAAGATCTTTAGACTGGGTCATTGAACAGGCTACCCGGATCTATGAGGTGCAGAAGCCCATAGAAAATAAAAGCAATACCCAGAAAAATCCCAAAACCAACAGCACCCCTGCTGCTGCCAAGGTGGCAGAGGTAAAGGTCACCCCCGTTTTGGATTTGGAGATGGGGGGGCCTAAAAACCTACCTGCACCTAATAATTCACAGCCCAGAAGGCCCTCGGGCCAGTCACAGACAGGGAGTCGAGGAGGTAGTCCCACAAATGGGGTCCCCCGCTCCCCTGACTATGTAAGTCCCCGCTATAAGGGAAACCGACCAATCCTGAGTTATGTGTGGACTCTTCCAGCCCAAGGGGGGGGATCCGGCCAAGCACCTAACCCAGGGAACTTCCCTCCCAACTTCCCACAGGAGGGCAGAAATTCTCCAAATCCTGGGCAGAACTTTTTCTCCAGGTATCCGCCCAATTTCCAGCCCCAAAATCATCCATCCTTCTTTCCACAATTCCCTGAGCCCAGACAACCTAATCCGGGAGAGGGGAGGCCAAGGGTGGAGGGGTACCAAAATCTTCCCAACCAGGGGTAATACCAGAGAAGGGATAGCTACCCTTCCCAGGATCAGCCCAGGGGAGAAAATAGAGCCCCGTATCAGCCTGAGCGGGTTTCCCAGTTAGAGCGCCAGGTCCAAAATATGGCACGGGATCTGGGTCACATACTGAGGGCTCAACAGAACCCTCAGATGAGCATGCCACCGCAGAATGCCCCAGACTCTGGACCTGGTGCTCCAGAACAATGACGGGGCAGCACCCCGATAACACACCGGTTCCCAGAGAGGAGGCACAAGGGGAAGGGGGGTGTAAAGCCTTGGAGGAAGCTTCCTTCCCAACTTGTAAACAGCTCCTAGAAAACCAGGAACCGGAAACAAAATCTCCTACCCCTGAAAGCCTGCCTCCCAAGGGGCAGAGGGGGGGTAGGAGAAACAAAGGACCCAAACCAACCCACTTTGTGGAGGAGGTACAGATCTTCCAATTTGAGGGAGAGGGATCCTCAGAGGATCCTAGGGAAAGGACCTTCTCCTTCAGAGATGGGGGAACTCCTCCCAAGGAAAAATGGGTCCCAAGGGATTCCAATCCAGACTGGGGAGATATGGAGACTGAGCTACCGCCGCCCATCATCTCATCCCAGAACCCACAATACCGAAATCCCCTGGTTCAAACCCATCCTGGTGACTGCCTCCAAGAAGGGGGGGCGGCCCAGAACCGGAACCAGGGGAACCCACAATGGCTCTGATCTCCAGTTGCCAACTTTTTCTTTCAGATTCCCAAGGCTCTCCACAGAATTCTGCCCAAATCTCTTCTCTAGCAATGTCCAAAACCAGAAAGTTAGCCCACCAGTTGTCCAAAAATGTGCATTATCTGTGCCCCCTTGAGGAGAAGGAGGGAAGATACTATGCCCCGGTACAAGTACAGGGGCAGGGTACAATTTTGGCACTGGTGGACACTGGATCCCAAGCTACCCTTCTGTCCAAAAGGGCCTTTGAGGGACTAAATGCAGGAAGGGGGGAGAATTACCGTATTCCTTTCACCTCTCTTCCTGGACAACTGCAGAACTTTGACGGGAAGGAAATTCCTGTCGAGGGGACTGCAGACTTGGACATTAAAATTGGGCGACACAAGGTGAAACACCCGGTCATAGTAGTGACTCCAGAGGGCACCCCTTGCTTACTAGGGAATGACCTCCTGAGAAGGTTGTCACCCCTAATAAATTGTGTAAACAAGGTCCTCTGGACCCAGACTAGCCGACCAATAAAATTAAAACAGAGTGTCAACCATGTTAGTTTAAACGGCACCTGCCACATGGTTGAACAAAAATCTGACCAAGTAGAATTTCACTTCCAGAACAACCAAACTCCAGACGTGACAGTAATAGCAGTAGGACAACAGACTGGTGATGGGGGGTCCTCTCTATTTCTGAAAATCAACCTTCCTTCCAGTTTAAAGTGGTACTCCACGCTGGAAGGAAACACTTTGAAATTCTTTACTAATCCACAATCAGAAACTCCCACTCCTATAGTCCAGAAAGATGTGAAATCAGCTCAGAGCCTGGCTGATATTCAGCAAATTGGAGAGCAGTTGTTCATCCCTGTTCAGTTAAATGATGGGAAGGACTCTGTTCTCGCTCAAGTGTGTGTGAACAACGGTAAGAGCTTCATCAGCGAAGCCATGTTCCGCCAACTCCCAAAATGTAACGCTCACCTGATTCTCGCAGAGGCGCCTTTCTTGACTGGGCGACTACCGTATCTTCAAAGGTGATGTGTAGCACCCGGTTGGCTCTTTGGGCTGGACCTCTGTGCACTGTATGCCTGACGTGTAGAGTAAGATGTCTGCAGATAGAAAATATGGGGTTAATGAACTGGGGTTATTGGGGTGTCCCTATCTCTTTCCTCTTCTCCTCTCCTGTAGACCCCCAAAGGTTAACGCTCTCACCTTAGGTAAGTGAATGCCGAGCTCTCCATCTGCCTCGGGGCAGGGTGCTGTAACCAGTTTCTTCACTGGAAAGGTAGCGCAGGCCTCTTGACTTCAGAGGACTGCTGTCCGTCGTTTACTGCACGAACGGTAAGTTTCGAGTCATTCAAATGTCTTTAAAGTCTTTAGTAATGATGTCTCTTGTTTTGCAGGGTTCCGGCGATGGCGGATGACAGGCTGAAGTGAGTTGAAGATGGAGCCCGTGTGATGAATAGAAGCGCCTGGAAGCACGTAAGTAAGCGCTTGTTGCCTGCTTCACGATGCGCTCTAACTGTCTTTTTATTTTGCAGGTACGAGTTCGGAGCGGCTGCAGGGTGCCGGAATACCCACTGGATTAGATGTGGAAAGGAGTAATGGCACGTGAGTATTAAAGTTCCCCAATGTCTTTAAACGCACCTTGTTTTGTCTTTCAGATGCGGGATGCAGCGCCGAAGGCCTCCGGAGCGTGCGAAGAGTTGGTAAGATTTTGCCTTTCAGATGCCGGAATGCTAACCTGTTCTTTCTTGTCTTTATAGGTGTTGCTGAAGACTGGATTCAGGATGGTAAGCCTTTGCCTTTCAGATGCCGGAATGCTAACCTGTTCTTTCTTGTCTTTATAGGTGTTGCTGAAGACTGGATTCAGGATGGTAAGCCTTTTTCCTTAGGCCCTGGACCGGATGCAGAAGACACGATGAGCGTTCTGCTGCAGAGGTTGCAGAATAACGCAAAGCAAGATTCATCCACCGGGTGTGGTTTAAATAGCCTCCTGTAGTGCTTAGGTGTCTCCTTCCACAGCCACGCCTAAGTAAGAAAAGAGTTCCTGGTAAGAAAAGAGTTCCTGCCTTCCAGAAGAGTTCCAGTGTTCTGAATCTAGGGAGTGGCTCCAGCCCCACCCAACAGGAAAAGTAGTTCCAAACAGAAGAGGATCAGAGGCTCAACTGGCAGGCAAGTAAGCAGCATGGTCTGCTGAAGGTAAGTCCACCCAAGCATTATGAGCCCGGCGCTTCCAGCGCTGGGACTGGGCATATTTATGAGCCTGGTGCCACTGGCGCCAGGACTGGGTCCAAAAGGTCCCAATTGGGACTGGTTGGCACTCAGAACCTGGGTTATGGATCTGCTTCCAAGGGAGTTGGGAAAACCCTGACCTTTTGGAAGCAGAGATCATGACAGTACCCCCCTCAAGGCCCCTCCCAAACCGGGCTTCTCCGGGGGTTTTGGCTTGTCAGGAAATGTTCGGTGAAATCTTTTGATTAGGCGAGGAGCGTGGACATATTCAGCAGGTTCCCAGGATCTCTCTTGGGGGCCGTAGCCTTTCCAGTCAATTAGGTAGAATAGTTTAGATTTGGAGATCTTGGAGTCCAGAATGCTTTTGACTTCAAACTCGAGTTCTCCATCCACTAGGATAGGTTTTGGAGATTTGGTTAGTCGGGTTTGAGGTTGCACGGGTTTTAATAGAGAGACGTGGAAGACCGGATGTATCTTCATGTGCGGGGGCAAGTCCAACTTGACCGCTACTGGGTTTACTATGGTAGTGATGGAATAGGGACCAAGGTATCTTGGGTTGAATGTGCGTGGCCCTTTTAGAGATAGATATTTGGTGGATAACCAGACTTGATCCCCTACTTGATAGTGAGGGGCTTCCTTCCGATGTTGATCTGCTCCTTTCTTGTATTGTTCTTTAGCCCTTTGAAGGTGAAAAACAGCTTCCTTAAAGGCTTGGGTGATTGTAGAATGCAGGTAGTCTACTGCTGGTGTTTCAAGATCTTGGAGGGGATCCAACTCCGAGGTTCGAGGGTGACTGCCGTACAAAAGAAAAAACGGGGTTTTCCCAGTTCCCGAATGGACAGAGTTATTGTAGGCATACTCGGCTATCCAAAGGATATCTTTCCAAGTTTTTTCAGTTTGTTGCAGCATGCAGCGTAAATACTGTTCCAGAGTTTGATTGGTCCTCTCGGTTTGTCCGTCGGTCTGAGGGTGGTGACTGGTCGATAGTCTCACATCAATTTGAGCCGACCGACAGCAACTTCGCCAAAAATGAGAAATAAATTGACTACCTCGATCCGAAATTAGAACCGAAGGAAAACCGTGCAGTCGGACGATGTTTTCGAGAAATTCTCGGGCCAGAGTTGCTGCTGTTGGCAAGCCTTTGAGCGGAATGAAATGCGCCATCTTGGAGAATAAGTCCACGATTACTAGAATCGTATTGTATCCGGAGCATGGAGGTAGATCGGTGATGAAGTCCATAGAAAGCGTATGCCAAGGGCGAGGTGGGATGTCAATAGGGCGTAAGAGGCCTGCTGGTCTTTCCTTTTGACTCTTGTTTTGGGCGCATACTCCACAGGACATTATAAAGTCTCTGATATCTTTTTTCCAAGACGGCCACCAGAAGTAGCGCTTGATCTTTTCTGAGGTCTTGGCTATACCGGGATGACCTTCCATTAAAGAGTCGTGATAACAAGAGATTACTTTTTTCTGTAAATCTGTGCTGGGTAGGTATAATCGTTCTTGGAAATACAATAAGTTGTCCTTTACTGCAAAGTCCTTTCCCTGCAGATGCCAATTCTGTATGTCTGCTGGAGTTACAAGTTGCCTGGCTTTATCCTTAACTTCCTCTATGGATTCTGTGGCGATTACACCCAGAATTCTTTGTTCGGGAATGATTGGTACAGGTTTAGGGTTGACCAAGTGTTCTTCCACTCCCATCCGAGAAAGGGCATCGGCTTTACCGTTCTTTGTACCAGGTCGATAGGTAATTATGAAGTCAAACTCGGCAAAGAATAATGCCCAACGGAGTTGTCTAGAGGATTGGGCTTTTGCGGTCTTCAAATATTTCAGGTTTCGGTGATCCGTAATCACAGTAACGGTGTGTCGGGCCCCCAGCAGATAATGCCGCCAAGCCTTAAAGGCAGACTTGATAGCCAGAAGTTCCTTGTCAGTAATCGTGTAATTGATTTCAGGAGGCGAGAATTTGCGGGACCAAAATGCCACGGGATGCAACTGATTGGTTACCGGGTCCTTTTGTGATAGACCTGCCCCCATGGCAAGGCTTGAAGAATCAGTTTCCACGATGTAGGGGAGTTCGGGGCGAGGGTGTTTTAAGATTGGTGCAGAGATAAATTTAGTCTTCAAATCCTGGAAAGCTTGTTCCGCCTCGGTAGACCATTCAAAACGTTTGTTTTTCTTTAACAAGGCAGTGATGGGCTGGACTATTCGAGAGAATTCGGGGATAAACCTGCGGTAAAAGTTAGCGAAGCCTAACATGCTTTGCACACCTTTTACGGAGGATGGTGATGGCCATTTGAGAACTGCATCGACCTTCTTTGAATCCATACGCACTCCGCCAGGTGATAATATGAATCCCAAGAATTCAACTTCAGTCACGTTGAAAACGCGAAAAGTTTGTGTTGACGCAATCTTTCGAGGACCATTTTCACGTGTTTCCGATGTTCAGATTCCGATGAAGAATAAACGAGGATGTCGTCGATGTAAACAACAACACATACATCTATGAGCTCTCTGAGGACATCGTTCATAAAATATTGAAAGGCGGCCGGGGCATTGCAAAGTCCGAAGGGCATGACCTGATATTCAAATAGCCCATACTTGGTGCGGAAGGCCGTCTTCCATTCATCGCCCTCTTTTACTCGTACCAAGTGGTAAGCTCCTCTAAGATCCAGCTTTGTATATATGCATGCTTTTCTGACTTGGTCCAGGAGTTCAGGGATCAAAGGTAACGGATATCTATTCTTAACGGTGATCTGGTTCAGGGAGCGATAATCGATACAAGTTCTAAGGTCTCCTTCCTTTTTTGGAACGAAGAACAAAGCTGAAGAAGCAGGGACTTGGAAGGACGAATAAACCCATTTGCCAGGTATTGATCCAGGTATTGTCGAAGGTGAAGGTTCTCAGGCTCGGTGAGGGCATAAATTCTACTACAAGGAGGAGTAGATCCAGGTATCAGGTCTATCTGGCAGTCATAAGACCTATGAGGAGGTAGAGAGTTAGCCTGATCCTTCCGGAAAACATCTTGGTATTCTAGGTATTCGGGAGGTAACTGGGGAGTCTCTGAAGAAATTGCGGCCAGTGCAACACCAGGTGGAGGGTGACAAGTAGAGACACATTCTGGAAACTGGACCGTTCTTGCTCGCCAATCGATCAGAGGATTGTGTTTCTCTAACCAAGGTATTCCTAGAATAATCTGAAACTGAGGGGCCTTGATCACATCGAACACGATCTTCTCATGGTGTCCATCTTGACTTACTAGCGTCACCTCTTGAGTGGTATGCGTTACTGGCCCGGAGGCTATCTCCGTACCATCCACCGTAGTAATGACGTCCTTTACAGCCTTGGGACAAAGAGTTAGATTCATCCTCAAAAACATTTCATGATCCACATAATTGCCGATGGCACCGCTGTCGACGTAAGCTTCAATTGCATGTAATCGATCCGGATTATCAGGGCTAATGAGGACCATAGGTATCACGAAATGCGAGGTCACGGAACTGGTTTTCACGCTCGGCAAGAGGACCTCTATTCTTGTCGGGCGAGGTCGTTTCCCTGCTCAGAGTTTGTAACTTTGGTAACTGCAGCTCCTACTGCCTTCTTGGCAGGTTTCACCGGACAGTCTCGAAGAAAGTGCCCTGAGTTTCCGCAATATAGGCATAATTGCAACTGTTTCCTCCTTTCCCGCTCCCTTTGTGTTAGAGGACCTTTCAGACCCCCTATTTGCATGGGTTCCCCGGAGTCTACTCCTTTGGAAGGAGTTGGCGGTTTGGAAAATACTCGAGCATCAAACTTGGAACGATCGGCCTTCCTGTTCTGCAGCCTGTGATCTATTTGAACGACCAAGTCTATATAATCCGAACAGTCTTGTGGGGGATTCACTACTTGGGCTAAAACGTCTTTGAGCTCTCCACATAGACCTCTATAAAACAGCGTAATCCTTTTGTCCTCAGGCCATTGAGTTTCCACTATTAGTCTATTGAAAGATGCAATATAAGCCAAAAGGTCTTGATTACCCTGTCGCAACGAAAGAAGCTCATTGTCCAAGGCCTGCCCCTGTGAATGTCTTGCGAACAGTTTTTCCATACTAAGCTGAAAGGTTTGAAAATCATGGAGAACCGGATCATCTTGATTAACTAGAGGGATCGACCAGTCTGCCGCATTGCCACTAAGGTACGAAAGTACAAAAGCTACTTTTGCTTGATCAGTTGGAAAGGCTGCTGGCCGGCATAAGAAGTGCAACCGGCACTGATTGATAAATACTGCAAACCTCTTTGGGTCACCAGAAAATCGTTCGGGCGGAGCCAGAGGTACATTCCCAGGTAGGTTGATCTGCACTGGATTCATAGAGGATGTTGAAGGAAGATTTGCCCCTGATGCGGGTAACGGGGTCTGTCCGGCTTGTGACTGTAGCACTTGCCTAGCAAGATTGTCTGTTCTCTCCTTGGAAATAATTAGTTCCCTTCTTAGAGCATTTGTTTCCTGACGAGCTGCATGCATTTCTGCCCTTAATTCCCCAAGTAACCGGGCTAGGGGGTCAGTATCCGAGGTTTCCATAGCGCCTGGGCGAGAGTTTTGCGGTAGGCTTTGCGTTCTGTAACGCTCACCTGATTCTCGCAGAGGCGCCTTTCTTGACTGGGCGACTACCGTATCTTCAAAGGTGATGTGTAGCACCCGGTTGGCTCTTTGGGCTGGACCTCTGTGCACTGTATGCCTGACGTGTAGAGTAAGATGTCTGCAGATAGAAAATATGGGGTTAATGAACTGGGGTTATTGGGGTGTCCCTATCTCTTTCCTCTTCTCCTCTCCTGTAGACCCCCAAAGGTTAACGCTCTCACCTTAGGTAAGTGAATGCCGAGCTCTCCATCTGCCTCGGGGCAGGGTGCTGTAACCAGTTTCTTCACTGGATAGGTAGCGCAGGCCTCTTGACTTCAGAGGACTGCTGTCCGTCGTTTACTGCACGAACGGTAAGTTTCGAGTCATTCAAATGTCTTTAAAGTCTTTAGTAATGATGTCTCTTGTTTTGCAGGGTTCCGGCGATGGCGGATGACAGGCTGAAGTGAGTTGAAGATGGAGCCCGTGTGATGAATAGAAGCGCCTGGAAGCACGTAAGTAAGCGCTTGTTGCCTGCTTCACGATGCGCTCTAACTGTCTTTTTATTTTGCAGGTACGAGTTCGGAGCGGCTGCAGGGTGCCGGAATACCCACTGGATTAGATGTGGAAAGGAGTAATGGCACGTGAGTATTAAAGTTCCCCAATGTCTTTAAACGCACCTTGTTTTGTCTTTCAGATGCGGGATGCAGCGCCGAAGGCCTCCGGAGCGTGCGAAGAGTTGGTAAGATTTTGCCTTTCAGATGCCGGAATGCTAACCTGTTCTTTCTTGTCTTTATAGGTGTTGCTGAAGACTGGATTCAGGATGGTAAGCCTTTGCCTTTCAGATGCCGGAATGCTAACCTGTTCTTTCTTGTCTTTATAGGTGTTGCTGAAGACTGGATTCAGGATGGTAAGCCTTTTTCCTTAGGCCCAGGACCGGATGCAGAAGACACGATGAGCGTTCTGCTGCAGAGGTTGCAGAATAACGCAAAGCAAGATTCATCCACCGGGTGTGGTTTAAATAGCCTCCTGTAGTGCTTAGGTGTCTCCTTCCACAGCCACGCCTAAGTAAGAAAAGAGTTCCTGGTAAGAAAAGAGTTCCTGCCTTCCAGAAGAGTTCCAGTGTTCTGAATCTAGGGAGTGGCTCCAGCCCCACCCAACAGGAAAAGTAGTTCCAAACAGAAGAGGATCAGAGGCTCAACTGGCAGGCAAGTAAGCAGCATGGTCTGCTGAAGGTAAGTCCACCCAAGCATTATGAGCCCGGCGCTTCCAGCGCTGGGACTGGGCATATTTATGAGCCTGGTGCCACTGGCGCCAGGACTGGGTCCAAAAGGTCCCAATTGGGACTGGTTGGCACTCGGAACCTGGGTTATGGATCTGCTTCCAAGGGAGTTGGGAAAACCCTGACCTTTTGGAAGCAGAGATCATGACACAAAAGATCCAGCTATTCCCACATTCAAACTGATAGACAAATGGGAAATGGACCTGGAAGCACCCAATTCCAAACATCTCCTGCCAAGCAGGTGTATGCTCAAAATCTCCATTGGCAACAAGAGCATAGTCCACAATTGTTGGGTCGTGCGAGACGTCACTGCCGCTTTTTACTTAGGCAGTGACATTCTCAATCGCTTTGCCATTAGTTTGGACCTAATAAACTTCAAAACTTGGTCCCGATTAGCGGATAATCCCATGGGCTTTGATGATCTAGAAACAGCATTTAGGTCAGCTCAATTGCTACCTTATGCAGTTGAAATTCAGATCAAAGAGGAAGTCACCATCCCAGAAAGGACCCGACAATTCTCCCTGGAAGTGAAAGTTAAAAGAGGACAATATTTGCAAAACCCTGATGCTTACATACATCTAAATGCTTCTCTCCAACAGCAAGGGTTGGGGGTAAACCCAACTCCATTAGTCAACATAGAACATGACACCATTCCAATAGAGGTGGATAACAGCGACTTAAAGAGTATTACTCTAGCCGCAGGCACCATTATTGGAATGGCGGTTGATGACCGACATTTTTCCATTGATTTAGGAAATAAACTGTTAGGACCAATCCCCAAGGACTGCTTTGACAATGACAGTGATGACAATACAACACCAGACAGGATTTTTACCCGGCATGGGGGGAACTTCCTGGTGTACACTTCTTGCCCTTATGGTAAGGAAGATGTGACTTGTGACTTCAGGAGGGATGAGGTGATTTTCCAGGTCCATGAGGGCTGCCTTTCCCACCTGAAGCCTCCAGTCCAAATCAGCACTCTGACCAGGGACTTCTCCACCCAGCTGGAGGAGGCCGCTGAAATAGCCAAACCAGAAGTCTTTCCAGGCTTCAGGCAGATGGTGGAAGAGAGAGTCAACCTAGCTGATGCCTGTGTGACTCTGGAACAAAAGCAAAAGTTGAAACAAGTTTTCTTGGATTTCCAAGATCTCTTTGCGGTAGACTCATATGACTGTGGTCGCACCGACATCCACACAACAACAATCCCCACGGACCCTGGCATGACTCCAGTGTTTGTGAAGCAATATCGTTTGCCTCTCGCACCCATGGAATCCCTTACTGAAATAATTAAGAACCTTGAGTCCCGGGGAATAATTTGTCCAATACACAGCACCTTCAATAATCCGGTGCTGGGAATACTGAAGCCAAACGGCCAGTGGAGACCCTGCGCCGACCTCAGGGAGCTCAACAAACGGGTCCATACTTCCCGATGGCCTCTGCCCTACATTGACCAAGGACTGGCCTAGATCCAGGGGTCACAGCTATTCACTGCAATAGACCTGACCAATGGATACTGGACCGTGCCTGTCAGTAGGGAGGACCAATACAAGCTGGCTTTTACCTTTGTGGGCCAGCAGTACACATGGACCCGGACTCCCTTCGGATACCTCAACTCCGGCAATGAATTCAACATTTTCCTACACAAGGCCATGCCCGACCTGGGTGCAAGGGGTAACCTGGCTTATGTAGATGATGTCCTCATCAAAAGTTCATCTGTGCAGGAACACATAGCGGAGATCCGTTATGTTCTGACCCAGTTGAGGGCCGCCGGAGCAAAACTTTCCTTTCAGAAAGCACAGTGGTGTAGAACCCGTGTTAATTTCTTGGGGCATGAGATTACTCCTCAGGGTCTCTGTCCCCAGGAAAAGAAGGTGGAAGCACTCCAGAAACTGAAAGACCCCACAACTCTGCGGGAACTAAGGAGCCTCCTTGGACTGACTAATTACAGCAGAAAGTTCATTGAGGGCTACGCAGAGATCACCAGACCCCTGATTCATCTCCTGAAGGGGGGGTCAAGTGGGAATGGGGTCCAGAACAAGCCGAGGCAGTAAGACAACTCAAAAGAAGCCTCTCACAAGCGCCTTGCCTAGCTTACCCTGTCAGAAACAAGGAGTTCTTCCTGGAGACGGGGTTCTCTAATACGTGCTTGACGGCAGTATTATACCAAAAGCATGACAAGGTCAATAAGGTAATCTCCTATGCGAGCAAAACTTTATCCTCTGTGGAGGAAAAATTCAACGATTGTGAGAAGGCACTCCTGGCAACGGTGTGGGCATTGAAGAATTACCGCCCGTTTATCCAGGCGTAACACATCATCGTGGAGACTCCACACCAGCCTCTTCAATATCTCCAAAGTGACAGAATCCGGGCCGGAAATGTAAGTAATTCCCGAATTACTTACTGGATTCTGTCAATGCAAGGCTTTCCTGTGGAGGTCAGATATGGCCAAAACAAGAAGAGTCCCCTCGCGCAAGGTCTGGCTGACTTGCATGATTGTGCCAGAGAAAACTGTCTCGAGGACGAAAGTCTAAAAATCAAGGACAACATGGAGGCATACCTTAATTCCCCACACAAAGTCTTTGAAGAGGACAAGTGTGAGGGAATGCCCAATGTCTATGTGGACGGATGCTCTTACCATGTTGACAACAGCGGGGAGAAAGAACTGGTGGCTGGCGTAGGGAATGCATGGGTGAAGGAGTTCCCAGAACCCTCCGCCAGATACAAAACTGGTCCCCGAAGTAGTCAGGTGGCAGAATTGATGGCTGTGCATCAGGCCATCCTCACTGCTGTCCAACATCAACTCCACGAACTGGTCATAATCACCGATTCGGATTATGTACGGAACGGGTTCGTGGAGCACCTGGTTAATTGGAAAACCAGAGGCATGTTATGTGCTAATAACAAACCCCTGAAACATGGGAAGTTAATCCAAAACATTGATGATCTGGTCACCTCGAAGGGGATGACCATCTATTGGAAGAAGATCAAGGGTCATTCCAAAGTAGAGGGACCAGACAAAACTGGAAATGACTTAGCTGATCAGCTGGCCAAAACCGGGGCCATCCAAGGGGATCTAATCGAAATAGAGTCCCTGTTGGGGGAAATCCAGGTCACTGCTATCACTAGGTCCCAGACAAATGCTCACAATGATCTTTCAACTGCCCAATGGAGCAAGGAGACCCCTGATGCTGATTTGATCACAGCTCAGAAGGGGGATCCAATTATTGGTAAGTTTTACCAACACATTGAGGACCCTGAGAACTTTCCCCTGATGGATACCGATTACAACGGGAAAGAGGACCTTAGAGTATTGATGAAATGTCCAAAAATGTTCCGGATCCAAGACGGTTTGTTGGTAAGGAAATCCCAAGCTGGCCATGATCAGTGGGTGGTTCCTACCTCCTTCCGAAGCCTGATGTTAAGTCAAGCCCATGATGCGGCTACCGCCGGTCATAGGGGGTTTCATGCAACACTTGAGATCTTAAGAGAGGTTGCCTACTGGCCACACATGGGCCAGGACCTCAACCAATATTTGAAGGGTTGTCTTGTGTGTGCACAATTTCAGCCAACATCCCTCACACACCGGGCGCCTCTCCAAAAGAGGGGAATGACACTTCCATGGTCAGATTTACAAATCGACTTTGTAGGCCCCGTGATTCGCTCTGCTAGGGGGAATAAGTACATGTTGACTGTGACATGCTTGTTTACCAAGTGGGTGGAATGTCTCCCAGCCCCAAACTGCAAGGCAGAAACGGCAGCTGCCTTGATGATTAACCACATCTTTTCCCGTTTTGGTCTACCTCAAAGGATTGAGTCAGACAGAGGTAGCCACTTCACCAGTGAAGTAATGACAAAGATGTGGGAGATACTGGGGGTCAAGAGAAAGCTACACATTGCTTACAGACCAGCTTCTTCTGGAGCAGTGGAACGCTACAACCGGACAATTGTGAGCATCTTAGAAAAGTTTGTGGCAGATTCTGGGCCAAGTTGGGATATCCGATTACCTCTGGTCCTAATGGTCATCAGATCTACCCCTTCATCTGCAACCAAAATGTCACCATTTGAGTTGATGACTGGGCGCAAGATGGTGCTTCCTCAGCATTTGCTCTACAGGACCCAAGAGCAGACACTAATAAATGCCTCCACAACTCACGAGTATGTGGAGAATTTAAGGAAACACCTTCAACATGCTTTTGCTTATGCTCAGCGGAATCTAGAAAGATCAGCTGATAGCATGAAGACCCACTATGACCTGAAAACTTCCAGGAAGGAATATCAGGTGGGGGACCGGGTCTATTTATACAACTTCCAAAGAAACCAGGCGAAACAGCGAAAATTTTTGCCTACATGGAAGGGACCCTATGAGATTATAGACAAGATCTCCCCTGTGGCCTACAAGATCCGCATCCCCAAAGGCGGTTTGGCAGAGGGGGAAGACAAGTGGGCCACATAAACCAGTTGAATTGTTGCCATCCCAGGCACACTTTGCAGCAACTGGAGGAGTCCTCTGTAATCCCAGAGGGTACCGCTCCAGAGTAATTCAATTCCAACCCTAAAATATCCTACATATAGCCTATCAAATTCTGTGTTTCTCAAGTGTATGTGTTCCTGTCACTTAATTTAAAAAAATGTGCATGTTCATATCTGTTTAGTTCTAAAATATATATGCCACCCCACTATATCAATGGTGGGGGAGAAATGTCCATGAATAGGTATTGCCGCTTTTCCTTTGTCGTCCTAGGAGAAAGAAAACCTGGAGACTGGCCAAGGAGGACGATCCGGAGACCGGGAGCAGAGACCCAAGGGGCCCGGGGTACCGCCCAATATTCCCATCAGGACCGGCGAGGAGAACCGATCGATCAATACCGGATGGAGGAAAAGATGCTGAACTGTGCCATTTGCAGACATACCAGTGCGTGGGTGATTGACTTCTGTGCACCCGACTCCCCATCGACTCAAATTCAAAGTGCAGTCGCGTGGGGGGGCTTTGTTGGGTGTCCTGACCCACGTTTGAGCTATCATGCTGCAACATTTGGTGCTGTGGGCTTGGAAAATCCAAGATGGCCAAAAAGCCCACATGTGCGCCAGAATCCAGGAGAACCACGCAGTTTGTGCGCTCACCAAAATGGCGGCCTAACTTGCCACCCACCAGTGCGAGCAGGATGGGCCGGGGTGCCATGAGTGAAATGTGTGCCAAAGGAAAAACCGCACTTTAAAATTACCTTTGGTTTCTCTGAATGCCAGCTCAAAATGCCTATTTTCAAACATTGCAACACATCCAAAAATCTCACTGAACACCAGCGGACATCTGGCAGAATGAAGGATGTGTGCATACTAAATCTGGGAAGTTGAAGAGCCCCAAAACAATGTTCATAACAAGACTGGCTGAGCTCTGCAGGTCTGCAGCAGCCTAACTGAAACTGGATTTAAAACTACCAAAAATCAAAAATGTTGAAATTAACTGATTGACCTACTTTTGAGTGTCACATAGTTTGTAACTGTTAAAATGTCATAGTTTTGAACTTAGAATCAGCATTTTAGCTGCATATGTAAAAATTGTCTTGACTTAAACTAGGGAAGAAAAAGTGACATTTTACCTGAAACCTGGCTTAAGGAAACTGGAATTCTGCCAGACAGCTACCCCTGACAGGAGTGGGGGCTTGCCCAACAAATGCATTCCCAGGCCTGGCTGCATTCTGTTGCTCCTGCCAAAAGGAGGTCACACGCTCTCTGATTGAATTACCAGGGGATTGCAAGAAACTAAAGAAAGGGCCCAGGCAGATGGTTTATTAGGGTGGTCGTAAATGGCTTCCTTTTGAACAAAGCCCTGCCTTCACTCAGGCAGATGGTTTATTGGGGGGACCGTAAAACAGCTTCCTCTTGGCAGAAGCTGGGAGGGGCAAGGTCTCTGAGCTTGGCAGAAACTGGATAAACTGGTTTCTATACCATGTGACCTGAAAAGACACACCCCTGTTGGCCAGAATATGATTCTAAGAAAGATGTATAACTCACAGTGCGGACTTGTCAAAATTATTTAAATGATACCATAATTCTTGTGATTTTTCGGTGCACGTTTTAAGACGCGTTGGGAATTTGTGTGATGCTCTGGGGCAAAACCCCGCTATTTATTGACACCACAGACTCTGTGTTTAAGCTAGAGACATGGGAATTTACTGGAGTATGTATGGACAGGCCGTGTATATGTGTATAATTTTTAATGAAAAACCAATGTTGCAAAACCAGTTTAAAAAAGGCAAAATGTTGCCAGTTCTGAATGCGAGCTCTTAGAAACATCAGAGTTTGAACAGAGTATACCTCATGTGATCCGTGATGGGTGCATGTAATTTCAAACCACTGTGTATCTATGAAATATGTCTTTAGGTAAAATATAGATTTGTGTGTAATTTGACAGGGGAGTGTCCTTTCTGCAAGCCATTAAATGACATCACTCTGACACACAATCCTGTTCTCCAGTGAGAACGCAAAGAATTCTCCAACCTATCAGAACTCTGAAGGGGTTGGGCCTAGAAAGCTAGCCTCTCCACCCACTTTCAAAACACATAAAAAGAGAGTGCTGGGACAGGTAGAGGGATTCAATTCCATTTGCTGCTGAGCATGCTGACCGACGACTTCACATCCAAAGATCCTACACTTAGACTTCCAAGCTAAACAGAGACTACAGAACTTTGAACCAAGAAGGCCCACTGCAAGCAAATGTATTTGTCAGCAGGCCCAAAAATCATTTGCAGACTATCAAAAGCCGGGCGAGCTGTTTGAATTCCCTGCCTAGAACATTGCTGTGTCCGGAGAAAGCGGGACCAGGAACCGTGCAGACCGGTGCTAGACCAGACCAGCAGAACCCAAGATCCAGGAGCAGTGCCGGTGACCCAGAAAGCAGAGCTGTACTCGGAACCGGAGACCAGATCGCTGTGAAGTGCTGTGCGCAGTGACCGGATCCGTGACAAAGTCGCCTTCCTGTCCAAAATCTCTTGTGAGTACACAGCAAAACTCAGAACCTATCCCTTAGTTTAATATAATATAATTCAATCTATTTAACCTGAAGTAGAACTGTCACCTGTCATTTTCTAGCTGCAAACTGTAACCTGTTGCTTTGAACTTTTAAAATGTAAAATCTGAAAAACTACCTTTATTTAATCGTCCGTATCTCTGGAACCGTTTGGGCTAGGAACTTGATTTAACTTTCCTCTGAAAGCTTAGAACCTCAGCTTGTCTACAAGCTTAGAACCGACCTGCTACTACTTATACTTTTTCCGTAATCGTGATTCACGCATTCGCGAATTTTACCACGATTCGCGATTTGGTTAAAAATCCAGCCACATGTGAAAACAGCAGCTTCCTTGCTTTCCTTTGCCAAAAATTCGTTTAACCTGCTAGTTACTCCTAGATCCTTGCTAAAGTGAGCCTGAACTCATCCCAAGTATATTTCACTCACCCTGAACCTCCTAAAGGGAATTAAAACCATTTTCAGCATATTCCTCACTTCATTGCCAGCACATATAAAAGCATTTTGGGCCTGTGTTTCAAACTTCTGTAGTCTAAGCTTGCTGGGGTGAACTGAATTACATTTGATTGCATTTCTAAGAAATGTGTGCTCTCCTCTTCATTTCCTTACATTGCATAAAGGGGGGGGTGGATTGCCAGAGAAAAGTGATTACATTGTTTTGTTGAAATCATATTGAGTATTTTCTGTATTGCATTTTCATTCAACATTGCATCCATCTGAAACTAGATAAAGCATTCTCTACCACCTTATTCTTCTGCTCCTATTCCCAAGCGTGCTACCTCATCCTTTATACTACTCCTGGGTAATCAAATCAGTTTATTAGTAGAACATTACCCATTGTTGTTAACTGCTCATGTTCTGAAGTGTGATATTAATTATTAATTTATTATAAAGTGTGATATATATATATTGTTTACATTCTCAAATAAACCGTTTAAACTTGCAAAAACAGAACTACTTCTTGGCTCAGTGGGGTCAGGGGGGTTCCAAGAGAGGGGTGTTATATAGGGGTAGTCATCCAGAACTCATGAACTGGACATAAAGATATATCAATAAGGGTTTCCATTCAGTATCCCAGACTAGGCATTGACTTAGCTGTAGTGCTGGATTGAATCCTCTTACAAGGAAGCACGACAAGGTGCATCACAGAAGAGCAACACACTACCACCAGGGGGCACTGGAGAGTCAGACACTAGACTAGACACAGGAGGCACAGCAGGGTGCATCACAGAAGAGCAACACACTACCGCCAGGGCGCACTGGAGAGTCAGACACAAGACTAGAAACAGGAAGCACAGTATGGTGAATCACAGAAGAGCAACCCACTACCGCCAGGGGGCACTGAAGAGTCAGATACTAGACTAGACGCAAGAAGCACAGCAAGGTGCATCACAGAAGAGCAACACACTACCGCCAGGGTGCACTGGAGAGTCAGACACTAGACTAGACACGACACAAGAAGCACAGCAAGGTGCATCACAGAAGAGCAACACACTACCGCCAGGGTGCACTGGAGAGTCAGACACAAGACTAGAAACAGGAAGCACAGCATGGTGAATCACAGAAGAGCAACCCACTACCGCCAGGGGGCACTGAAGAGTCAGATACTTGACTAGACGCAAGAAGCACAGCAAGGTGCATCACAGAAGAGCAACACACTACCACCAGGGGACACTGGAGAGTCAGACACTAGACTAGACACAGGAGGCACAGCAGGGTGCATCACAGAAGAGCAACACACTACCGCCAGGGCGCACTGGAGAGTCAGACACAAGACTAGAAACAGGAAGCACAGTATGGTGAATCACAGAAGAGCAACCCACTACCGCCAGGGGGCACTGAAGAGTCAGATACTAGACTAGACGCAAGAAGCACAGCAAGGTGCATCACAGAAGAGCAACGCACTACCGCCAGGGGGCACTGGAGAGTCAGACACTAGACTAGACACAGGAAACACAGCAGGGTGCATCACAGAAGAGCAACACACTGTCGACAAAGGGGCACTGGAGAGTCAGACACTAGACTAGACACAGGAAGCAGGGCAAGATGCATCACAGAAGAGCAACACACTACAGCCAGGGGGCACTGGAGAGTCAGACACTAGACTAGACACAGGAAGCACAGCAAGGTGCATCACAGAAGAGGAACACACTACAGCCAGGGGGCACTGGAGAGTCAGACACTAGACTAGACACAGGAAGCACAGCAAGGTGCATCACAGAAGAGCAACACACAGGGGGCACTGGAGAGTCAGACACTAGACAAGACACCGGAAGCTCAGCAAGGTGCATCACAGGAGAGCAACACACTCCGCCAGGGGGCACTGGAGAGTCAGACACTAGACTAGACACAGGAAGCACAGTAAGGTGCATCACAGAAGAGCAACACACTACCGCCAGGGGGCACTGGAGAGCCAGACACTAGACTAGACACAGGAAGCACAGCAGGTGCATCACAGAAGGGCAACACACTACCACCAGGGGGCACTGGATAGTCAGACACTAGACTAGACACAGGAAGCACAGCAAGGTGCATCACAGAAGAGCAACACACAGGGGGCACTGGAGCGTCAGACACTAGACAAGACACCGGAAGCTCAGCAAGGTGCATCACAGGAGAGCAACACACTCCGCCAGGGGGCACTGGAGAGTCAGACACTAGACTAGACACAGGAAGCACAGTAAGGTGCATCACAGAAGAGCAACACACTACCGCCAGGGGGCACTGGAGAGTCAGACACTAGACAATACACAGGAAGCACAGCAGGGTGCATCACAGAAGAGCAACACACTGTCGCCAAAGGGGCACTGGAGAGTCAGACACTAGACTAGACACAGGAAGCACGGCAAGGTGCATCACAGAAGAGCAACACACTACCGCCAGGGAGCACTGGAGATTCAGACACTAGACTAGACGCAGGAAGCACAGCAAGGTGCATCACAGAAGAGGAACACACTACGTCCAGGGGGCACTGGAGAGTCAGACACTAGACTAGACACAGGAAGCACAGCAAGGTGCATCACAGAAGAGCAACACACAGGGGGCACTGGAGAGTCAGACACTAGACTAGATACCGGAAGCTCAGCAAGGTGCATCACAGGAGAGCAACACACTCCGCCAGGGGGCACTGGAGAGTCAGACACTAGACTAGACACAGGAAGCACAGTAAGGTGCATCACAGAAGAGCAACACACTACCGCCAGGGGGCACTGGAGAGTCAGACACTAGACTAGACACAGAAAGCACAGTAAGGTGCATCACAGAAGAGCAACCCACTACCGCCAGGGGGCACTGAAGAATCAGATACTAGACTAGACGCAAGAAGCACAGCAAGGTGCATCACAGAAGAGCAACACACTATCGCCAAGGGGCACTGGAGTCAGACACTAGACTAGACACAGGAAGCACAGCAAGGTGAATCGCTGAAGAGCAACATGCTATCACCAGGGGGCACTGGAGAGTCAGACACTAGACTAGACACAGGAAGCACAGCAAGGTGAATCGCTGAAGAGCAACATGCTATCACCAGGGGGCACTGGAGAGTCAGACACTAGACTAGACACAGGAAGCACAGTAAGGTGCATCACAGAAGAGCAACCCACTACCGCCAGGGGGCACTGAAGAGTCAGATACTAGACTAGACGCAAGAAGCACAGCAAGGTGCATCACAGAAGAGCAACACACTATCGCCAAGGGGCACTGGAGAGTCAGACACTAGACTAGACACAGGAAGCACAGTAAGGTGCATCACAGAAGAGCAACACACTACCGCCAGGGTGCACTGGAGAGTCAGACACTAGACTAGACACGACACAAGAAGCACAGCAAGGTGCATCACAGAAGAGCAACACACTACCGCCAGGGTGCACTGGAGAGTCAGACACTAGACTAGACACAGGAAGCACAGCAAGGTGCATCACAGGAGAGCAACACACTCCGCCAGGGGGCACTGGAGAGTCAGACACTAGACTAGACACAGGAAGCACAGCAAGGTGCATCACAGAAGAGCAACACACTACCGCCAGGGGGCACTGGAGAGTCAGACACTAGACTAGACACAGGAAGCACAGCAAGGTGCATCACAGAAGAGTAACACACTACCGCCAGGGGTCACTGGAGAGTCAGACACTAGACTAGACACAGGAAGCACAGCAAGGTGAATCGCTGAAGAGCAACATGCTATCACCAGGGGGCACTGAAGAGTCAGACACTAGACTAGACATATGAAGCACAGCAAGGTGCATCACAGAAGAGCAACACACTACCGCCAGGGTGCACTGGAGAGTCAGACACAAGACTAGAGACAGGAATCACAGCATGGTGAATCACAGAAGGGCAACCCACTACCGCCAGGGGGCACTGAAGAGTCAGATACTAGACTAGACGCAAGAAGCACAGCAAGGTGCATCACAGAAGAGCAACACACTACCGCCAGGGTGCACTGGAGAGTCAGACACTAGACTAGACACGACACAAGAAGCACAGCAAGGTGCATCACAGAAGAGTAACACACTACCGCCAGGGTGCACTGGAGAGTCAGACACTAGACTAGACACAGGAAGCACAGCAAAGTGCATCACAGAAGAGCAACACAGTATCGCCAGGGTGCACTGGAGGTCAGACACTAGACTAGACACAGGAAGCACAGCAAGGTGCATCACAGAAGAGCAACACACTATCGCCAAGGGGCACTGGAGAGTCAGACACTAGACTAGACACAGGAAGCACAGCAAGGTGCATCACAGAAGAGTAACACACTACCACCAGGGGTCACTGGAGAGTCAGACACTAGACTAGACACAAGAAGCACAGCAAGGTGAATCGCTGAAGAGCAACATGCTATCACCAGGGGGCACTGAAGAGTCAGACACTAGACTAGACATAGGAAGCACAGCAATGTGCATCACAGAAGAGCAACGCACTACCGCCAGGGGGCACTGGAGAGTCAGACACTAGACTAGACACAGGAAGCACAGCAGGGTGCATTACAGAAGAGCAACACACTGTCGCCAAAGGGGCACTGGAGAGTCAGACACTAGATTAGACACAGGAAGCACGGCAAGGTGCATCACAGAAGAAGAGCACACTACGGCCAGGGGGCACTGGAGAGTCAGACACTAGACTAGACACAGGAAGCACAGCAAGGTGCATCACAGAAGAGCAACACACAGGGGGCACTGGAGAGTCAGACACTAGACTAGACAAAGGAAGCACAGCAAGGTGCATCACAGGAGAGCAACACACTATCTCCAGGGGGCACTGGAGAGTCAGGCACTAGACTAGAGACAGGAAGCACAGCAAGGTGCATCACAGAAGAATAACACACTACCGCCAGCGGGCACTGGAGAGTCAGACACTAGACTAGACACAGGAAGCAAAGCAAGGTGCATCACAGAAGAGCAACACACTACCGCCAGCGGGCACTGGAGAATTAGACTCTAGACTAGACACAGGAAGCATGGCAAAGTGCATCACAGAAGAGCAACACACTACCGCCAGCGGGCACTGGAGAGTTAGACACTAGACTAGACACAGGATGCACGACAAGGTGCATCACAGAAGAGCAACACACTACCGCCAGCAGGCACTGGTGAGTTAGACTCTAGACTAGACACAGGAAGCACGGCAAGGTGCATTACAGAAGGAAGAGCAACACTCTACTGCCAGCGGGCACTGGAGAGTTAGACACTAGACTAGACACAGGAAGCACGGCAAGGTGCATCACAGAAGAGCAACACGCTACCGCCAGGGGGCCCTGGAGAGTCAGACACTAGACTAGACACCGGAAGCACGGTAAGGTGCATCACAGAAGAGCAACACACTACCGCCAGGGGGCACTGGAGAGTCAGACACTAGACTAGACACAGGAAGTACAGCAGGGTGCATCACAGAAGAGCAACACACTACCACCAGGGAGCACTGGAGAGTCAGACACTAGACTAGACACAGGAAGCACACAGAGCAAGGTGCATCACAGAAGAGCAACATATGAACACGCTATCGCCAGAGGATACTGGAGAGTCAGACACTAGACTAGACACTGGAAGCACAGCAAGGTGCATCACAGAAGAGCAACACACTACCGCCAGGGGGCACTGGAGAGTCAGACACTAGACTAGACACAGGAAGCACGGCAAGGTGCATCACAGAAGAGCAACACACTACCGCCAGGGAGCACCAGAGAGTCAGACACTAGACTAGACACAGGAAGCACGGCAAGGTGCATCACAGAAGAGCAACACACTACCGCCAGGGAGCACCGGACAATCAGACACTAGACTAGACACAGGAAACATGGCAAGGTGCATCACAGAAGAGCAACACACTACCGCCAGGGGGCACTGGAGAGTCAAACACTAGACTAGACACAGGAAGCACGGCAAGATGCATCACAGTAGAGCAACACACTACCACCAGGGGGCACTGGAGAGTCAGATACTAGACTAGACACAGGAGGCACAGCAGGGTGCATCACAGAAGAGCAACACACTACCGCCAGGGCGCACTGGAGAGTCAGACACAAGACTAGAAACAGGAAGCACAGCATGGTGAATCACAGAAGAGCAACCCACTACCGCCAGGGGGCACTGAAGAGTCAGATACTAGACTAGACACAGGAAGCACAGCAAGGTGCATCACAGAAGAGCAACGCACTACCGCCAGGAGGCACTGGAGAGTCAGACACTAGACTAGACACAGGAAGCACAGCAGGGTGCATCACAGAAGAGCAACACACTGTCGACAAAGGGGCACTGGAGAGTCAGACACTAGACTAGACACAGGAAGCACACACAGCAAGGTGCATCACAGAAGAGCAACACACTACCGCCAGGGAGCACTGGAGATTCAGACACTTGACTAGACACAGGAAGCACAGCAAGGTGCATCACAGAAGAGGAACACACTACAGCCAGGGGGCACTGGAGAGTCAGACACTAGACTAGGCACAGGAAGCACAGCAAGGTGCATCACAGAAGAGCAACACACAGGGGGCACTGGAGAGTCAGACACTAGACAAGACACCGGAAGCTCAGCAAGGTGCATCACAGGAGAGCAACGCACTACCGCCAGGAGGCACTGGAGAGTCAGACACTAGACTAGACACAGGAAGCACAGCAGGGTGCATCACAGAAGAGCAACAAACTGTCGACAAAGGGGCACTGGAGAGTCAGACACTAGACTAGACACAGGAAGCAGGGCAAGATGCATCACAGAAGAGCAACACACTACCGCTAGGGAGCACTGGAGATTCAGACACTTGACTAGACACAGGAAGCACAGCAAGGTGCATCACAGAAGAGGAACACACTACAGCCAGGGGGCACTGGAGAGTCAGACACTAGACTAGACACAGGAAGCACAGCAAGGTGCATCACAGAAGAGCAACACACAGGGGGCACTGGAGAGTCAGACACTAGTCAAGACACCGGAAGCTCAGCAAGGTGCATCACAGGAGAGCAACACACTCCGCCAGGGGGCACTGGAGAGTCAGACACTAGACTAGACACAGGAAGCACAGTAAGGTGCATCACAGAAGAGCAACACACTACCGCCAGGGGGCACTGGAGAGCCAGACACTAGACTAGACACAGGAAGCACAGCAGGTGCATCACAGAAGGGCAACACACTACCACCAGGGGGCACTGGATAGTCAGACACTAGACTAGACACAGGAAGCACAGCAGGGTGCATCACAGAAGAGCAACACACTACCGCCAGGGAGCACCAGAGAGTCAGACACTAGACTAGACACAGGAAGCACGGCAAGGTGCATCACAGAAGTGCAACACACTACCGCCAGGGAGCACCGGACAGTCAGACACTAGACTAGACACAGGAAACATGGCAAGGTGCATCACAGAAGAGCAACACACTACCGCCAGGGGGCACTGGAGAGTCAAACACTAGACTAGACACAGGAAGCACGGCAAGATGCATCACAGTAGAGCAACACACTACCACCAGGGGGCACTGGAGAGTCAGACACTAGACTAGACACAGGAGGCACAGCAGGGTGCATCACAGAAGAGCAACACACTACCGCCAGGGCGCACTGGAGAGTCAGACACAAGACTAGAAACAGGAAGCACAGCATGGTGAATCACAGAAGAGCAACCCACTACCGCCAGGGGGCACTGAAGAGTCAGATACTAGACTAGACACAGGAAGCACAGCAAGGTGCATCACAGAAGAGCAACGCACTACCGCCAGGAGGCACTGGAGAGTCAGACACTAGACTAGACACAGGAAGCACAGCAGGGTGCATCACAGAAGAGCAACACACTGTCGACAAAGGGGCACTGGAGAGTCAGACACTAGACTAGACACAGGAAGCACACACAGCAAGGTGCATCACAGAAGAGCAACACACTACCGCCAGGGAGCACTGGAGATTCAGACACTTGACTAGACACAGGAAGCACAGCAAGGTGCATCACAGAAGAGGAACACACTACAGCCAGGGGGCACTGGAGAGTCAGGCACTAGACTAGACACAGGAAGCACAGCAAGGTGCATCACAGAAGAGCAACACACAGGGGGCACTGGAGAGTCAGACACTAGACAAGACACCGGAAGCTCAGCAAGGTGCATCACAGGAGAGCAACGCACTACCGCCAGGAGGCACTGGAGAGTCAGACACTAGACTAGACACAGGAAGCACAGCAGGGTGCATCACAGAAGAGCAACAAACTGTCGACAAAGGGGCACTGGAGAGTCAGACACTAGACTAGACACAGGAAGCAGGGCAAGATGCATCACAGAAGAGCAACACACTACCGCCAGGGAGCACTGGAGATTCAGACACTTGACTAGACACAGGAAGCACAGCAAGGTGCATCACAGAAGAGGAACACACTACAGCCAGGGGGCACTGGAGAGTCAGACACTAGACTAGACACAGGAAGCACAGCAAGGTGCATCACAGAAGAGCAACACACAGGGGGCACTGGAGAGTCAGACACTAGTCAAGACACCGGAAGCTCAGCAAGGTGCATCACAGGAGAGCAACACACTCCGCCAGGGGGCACTGGAGAGTCAGACACTAGACTAGACACAGGAAGCACAGTAAGGTGCATCACAGAAGAGCAACACACTACCGCCAGGGGGCACTGGAGAGCCAGACACTAGACTAGACACAGGAAGCACAGCAGGTGCATCACAGAAGGGCAACACACTACCACCAGGGGGCACTGGATAGTCAGACACTAGACTAGACACAGGAAGCACAGCAGGGTGCATCACAGAAGAGCAACACACTACCGCCAGGGGCCACTGCAGAGTCAGACACTAGACTAGACAAAAGCAGCACAGCAAGATGCATCACAGAAGAGCAACACACTACCACCAGGGAGCACTGGAGAGTCAGACACTAGACTAGACACAGGAAGCACGGCAAGGTGCATCACAGAAGAGCAACACACATGGGGCACTGGAGAGTCAGACACTAGACTAGACACAGGAAGCACAGCAAGGTGCATCACAGGATTGGAACACACTACCTCCAGGGGGCACTGGAGAGTCAGTCACTAGACTAGAGACAGGAAGCACAGCAAGGTGCATCACAGAAGAGTAACACACTACCGCCAGGGGGCACTGGAAAGTCAGACACTAGACTAGACACAGGAAGCAAAGCAAGGTGCATCACAGAAGAGCAACACACTACCGCCAGCGGGCACTGGAGAGTTAGACTCTAGACTAGACACAGGAAGCACGGCAAGGTGCATCACAGAAGAGCAACACACTATGGCAAGCGGGCACTGGAGAGTTAGACACTAGACTAGACACAGGAAGCACGGCAAGGTGCATCACAGAAGAGCAACACACTACCGCCAACGGGCACTGGAGAGTTAGACACTAGACTAGACACAGGAAGCACGGCAAGGTGCATCACAGAAGAGCAAAACGCTTCCGCCAGGGGGCACTGGAGAGTCAGAGACTAGACACAGGAAGTACAGCAGGGTGCATCACAGTAGAGCAACACACTACCACCAGGGGGCACTGGAGAGTCAGACACTAGACTAGAAACAGGAAGCACGGCAAGGTGCATAACAGAAGAGCAACACGCTACTGCCAGGGGGCACTGGAGAGTCAGACACTAGACTAGACACAGGAAGCACAGCAAGGTGCATCACAGAAGAGTAACACACTATCGCCAAGGGGCACTGGAGAGTCAGACACTAGACTAGACACAGGAAGCACATCCAGGTGCATCACAGAAGAGCAACACACTACCCCCAGCGGGCACTGGAGAGTCAGGCGTTAGACTAGACACAGGCAGCACAGCAAGGTGCATCACAGAAGAGCAACACACTACCGCCAGGTGGCACTGGAGAGTCAGACACTAGACTAGACACAGGCAGCACAGCAAGGTGCATCACAGAAGAGCAACACACTACCGCCAGGTAGAACTGGAGAGTCAGACACTAGACTAGACACAGGCAGCACAGCAAGGTGCATCACAGAAGAGCAACGCACTACCGCCAGGGAGCACTGGAGAGTCAGACACTAGACTAGACACAGGAAGCACGGCAAGGTGCATCACAGAAGAGCAACACACTACCGCCAGCGGGCACTGGAGAGTTAGACACTAGACTAGACACAGGAAGCACGGCAAGGTGCATCACAGATGAGCAACACACTACTGCCAGCAGGCACTGGAGAGTCAGAGACTAGACACAGGAAGCACAGCAGGGTGCATCACAGAAGAGCAACACACTACCGCCAGGGTGCACTGGAGAGTCAGACACTAGACTAGACACCGGAAGCATGGCAAGGTTCATCACAGAAGAGCAACACACTACCGCCAGCGGGCACTGGAGAGTTAGACACTAGACTAGACACAGGAAGTACAGCAGGGTGCATCACAGAAGAGCAAGACACTACCACCAGGGAGCACTGGAGAGTCAGACACTAGTCTAGACACAGGAAGCACACACAGCAAGGTGCATCACAGAAGAGCAACATATGAACACGCTATCGCCAGAGGATACTGGAGAGTCAGACACTAGACTAGACACTGGAAGCACAGCAAGGTGCATCACAGAAGAGCAACACGCTACCACCAGGGGGCACTGGAGAGTCAGACACTAGACTAGACACAGGAAGCCCAGCAAGGTGCATCACAGAAGAGCAACACACTACCGCCAGGGGGCACTGGAGAGTCAGACACTAGACTAGACACAGGATGTTGGGTGTCCTGACCCACGTTTGAGCTATCATGCTGCAACATTTGGTGCTGTGGGCTTAGAAAATCCAAGATGGCCAAAAAGCCCACATGCGCGCCGGAATCCAGGAGAACCACACAGTTTGTGCGCACACCAAAATGGCGGCCTAACTTGCCACCCACCAGTGCGAGCAGGATGGGCCGGGGTGCCATGAGTGAAATGTGTGCCAAAGGAAAAACCGCACTTTAAAATTACCTTTGGTTTCTCTGAATACCAGCTCAAAATGCCTATTTTCAAACATTGCAACACATCCAAAAATCTCACTGAACACCAGCGGACATCTGGCAGAATGAAGTATGTGTGCATACTAAATCTGGGAAGTTGAAGAGCCCCAAAACAATGTTCATAACAAGACTGGCTGAACTCTGCAGGTATGCAGCAGCCTAACTGAAACTGGATTTAAAACTATCGAAAATGTTTAAATTAACTGAGTGACCTACTTTTGAGTGTCACATAGTTTGTAACTGTTAAAATGTCATAGTTTTGAACTTAGAATCAGCATTCTAGCTGCATATGTAAACATTGTCTTGACTTAAACTGGGGAACAAAAAGTGACATTTTACCTGAAACCTGGCTTAAGGAAACTGGAATTCTGCCAGACAGCTACCCCCGACAGGAGTGGGGGCTTGCCCAACAAATGCATTCCCAGGCCTGGCTGCATTCTGTTGCTCCTGCCAAAAGGAGGTCACACACTCTCTGATTGAATTACCAGGGGATTGCAAGAAACTAAAGACAGGGCCCAGGCAGATGGTTTATTAGGGTGGTCGTAAATGGCTTCCTTTTGAACAAAGCCCTGCCTTGACTCAGGCAGATGGTTTATTGGGGGGACCGTAAAACAGCTTCCTCTTGGCAGAAGCTGGGAGGGGCAGGGTCTCTGAGCTTGGCAGAAACTGGATAAACTGGTTTCTATACCATGTGACCTGAAAAGACACACCCCTGTTGGCCAGAATATGATTCTAAGAAAGATGTATAACTCACAGTGCGGACTTGTCAAAATTATTTAAATGATACCATAATTCTTGTGATTTTTCGGTGCACGTTTTAAGACGCGTTGGGAATTTGTGTGATGCTCTGGGGCAAAACCCCGCTATTTATTGACACCACAGACTCTGTGTTTAAGCTAGAGACATGGGAATTTACTGGAGTATGTATGGACAGGCCGTGTATATGTGTATAATTTTTAATGAAAAACCAATGTTGCAAAACCAGTTAAAAAACGCAAAATGTTGCCAGTTCTGAATGCAAGCTATTAGAAACATCAGAGTTTGAACAGAGTATACCTCATGTGAGCCGTGATGGGTGCATGTAATTTCAAACCACTGTGTATCTATGAAATATGTCTTTAGGTCAAATATAGATTTGTGTGTAATTTGACAGGGGAGTGTCCTTTCTGCAAGCCATTAAATGACATCATTCTGACACACAATCCTGTTCTCCAGTGAGAATGCAAAGAATTCTCCAACCTATCAGAACTCTGAAGGGGTTGGGCCTAGAAAGCTAGCCTCTCCACCCACTTTCAAAACACATAAAAAGAGACTGCTGGGACAGGTAGAGGGATTCAATTCCATTTGCTGCCGAGCATGCTGACCGACGACTTCACATCCAGAGATCCTACACTTAGACTTCCAAGCTAAACAGAGACTACAGAACTTTGAACCAAGAAGGCCCACTGCAAGCAAACGTATTTGTCAGCAGGCCCAAAAATCATTTGCAGACTATCAACAGTCGGGCGAGCTGTTTGAATTCCCTGCCTAGAACATTGCTGTGTCCGGAGAAAGCGGGACCAGGAGCCGTGCAGACCGGTGCTAGGCCAGACCAGCTGAACCCAAGATCCAGGAGCAGTGCCGGTGACCCAGAAAGCAGAGCTGTACTCGGAACCGGAGACCAGATCGCTGTCAAATGCTGTGCGCAGTGACCGGATCCGTGACAAAGTCGCCTTCCTGTCCAAAATCTCTTGTGAGTACTCAGCAAAACTCAGAACCTATCCCTTAGTTTAATATAATATAATTCAATCTATTTAACCTAAAGTAGAACTGTCACCTGTCATTTTCTAGCTGCAAGCTGTAACCTGTTGCTTTGAACTTTTAAAATGTAAAATCTGAAAAACTACCTTTATTTAATCGTCTGTATCTCTGGAACCGTTTGGGCTAGGAACTTGGTTTAACTTTCCTCTGAAAGCTTAGAACCTCAGCTTGTCTACAAGCTTAGAACCGACTTGCTTCTCCTTATACTTTTGCCATAATCGTGATTCACGCATTCGCGAATTTTGCCGCGATTCGCGATTTGGTTAAAAATCCAGCCACGTGTGAAAACAGCAGCTTCCTTGCTTTCCTTTGCCATAAATTCGTTTAACCTGCTAGTTACTCCTAGATCCTTGCTAAAGTGAGCCTGAACTAATCCCAAGTATATTTCACTCACCCTGAACCTCCTAAAGGGAATTAAAACCATTTTCAGCATATTCCTCACTTCTTGGCCAGCACATATAAAAGCATTTTGGGCCTGTGTTTCAAACTTCTGTAGTCTAAGCTTGCTGGGGTGAACTGAATTACATTTGATTGCATTTCTAAGAACTGTGTGCTCTCCTCTTCATTTCCTTACATTGCATAAGGGGGGAGTGGATTGCCAGAGAAAAGTGATTACATTGTTTTGTTGAAATCATATTGAGTATTTTCTGTATTGCATTTTCATTCAACATTGCATCCATCTGAAACTAGATAAAGCATTCTCTACCACCTTATTCTTCTGTTCCTATTCCCAAGCGTGCTACCTCATCCTTTATACTACTCCTGGGTAATCAAATCAGTTTATTAGTAGAACATTACCCATTGTTGTTAACTGCTCATGTTCTGAAGTGTGATATTAATTATTAATTTATTATAAAGTGTGATATATATATATTGTTTACATTCTCAAATAAACCGTTTAAACTTGCAAAACAGAACTACTTCTTGGCTCAGTAGGGTCAGGGGGGTTCCAAGAGAGGGGTGTTATATAGGGGTAGTCATCCAGAACTCATGAACTGGACATAAAGATATATCAATAAGAGTTTCTATTCAGTATCCCAGACTAGGCATTGACTTAGCTGTAGTGCTGAATTGAATCCTCTTACAAAGTGGGGGCTCGTCCGGGACGTTTGGGTTAGATCTATCACTTGTGCAGATTAATACAGTGTGCCAGCTGACCAGATACACATATCCGGTCGGATCACCACGCTGTGTTACGCTGTAAAGTACTCCTCAAAGGAATGCTCTAAGGAAAAGGTCTGTTTTGCAAAAATAAAATACAAACTTCTGTAAGTCAGGAAGGAACTCAAATTCCAGAATGACGACCTTGGTAGATATGAAAATAGCCAGAGAGCACTTCTTACATAAGCTATTTGTGAGAGGTGAGTGGACTCATCAGGACCAGACGGTCTGGTTGCAGGCAATCGCACCCCAGATCACTGAAACAGGGTCAGATACATGGAGAGACCAGGGTCCCTTACATGTGGCCCTGAGTGAACTATATATGTCCCCTAAGGCCAAGGATGAGCACAACAAGATTGCTAGGGTAGCGGCATATTTATATTTACATATGGGAGCCATGCAGGACAAATGTGCTGAAGGCCAAGATCTGGCGAGTAGGCAACTGCTGGCATTACAGAAGGCCCAATCTGATCTGGACTCTTCTGAGCAGAGGCTGCAGAGGAGCCAGGAGTCAGAAAATGATAGTAGGCAGTATATCATTAAAATAAAAGAGGACATGGATATACTGCAACAGGAAAAGGCTGACCAGGATACCAGAATTCTGGCCTTGCAGAAGGAACGCCAAGACAGTTTGGACTCCCTACTGCAGAGCCAGAAAAAGCTGGAGCAACAGATCAATTTCAACAGGGCATGCACAGAGCAGGTAGCCACCCTGCAAATCCAACTAGACAGAGAGAAAGAGGAGAGCAATAAACTGATCCTGAAAGACCTGGATACCCAGGCAGAGTTTGATCAGGAGCGCCAGAAAGCTGGTCCAAAGGCAAAGGGACGACCTGACGGTACAGATGCAGACTCTTAGTCAGGAAAGGGACACCTTAGGCCAGGAAGTCTGCCACTTAAAAAGAAAAATGGAAGAAAATCACCTGGCCCACCAGGGACTGGGTGACCTCCAAAAAGAACACCAGGACTTGCTAGAGCACACCAGGAGGGTGGAGGAGGCTCTGGCAAGACAGGAGCAGGCCAGTAGCGATGGGACTCAGGAGGTAACCCTCCTGCAGCAAAGACTGGCCCAGTGCTCCAGAACCAATCAGGAAACGCAGAGAGAGAATGAGGCTCTCTGCCAGCACAATGATAGGCTCCAACAACAGGTAGCAATGCAGGAGAGACTGATAGAGTCTAGTAAGGCCTTAACTGAGGAACTGAAGGCGCAGGCTCTTGGATTGCAACAGGGAGCAGGGGCGGATAGAGACCAGGTTCGCTGGGAAAGGGAAACTCCTGAGCATAACCTCAGGAGCCCTAGTACCAGAGGCCTTTATCTCTCTCAGTCCCTGGACTCTGCCACCCCCATGTCCCCTGGCGCACATGAGCACCGGGCCACAGGGATGGCAGATTACTATCCAGCCAGAAGCATGGGCCTCATAGGCCAGTACCTCCCAGGAATGGATGGGGGGGGCATCCGGGTATGGGCACCCAAGCACAGTGCAATTTAGTGGGGAACCCCAGGAGAATAGGCCCATTAAGGGCATCCTAAAAACCTCTGCCCAGTTAGGTCAGTGGGGGGGTACCCACCAAATCCTGGCAGCAAGGAGGAATCTGAAGACTCCTCTGAACGGCGCAGGACACAGGAGACCAGGTCCCCACATTCTGCCAGCCAATCCCAGGCTCGCAGAATCTGGGAAAACCTGGAATATCAGACAGGAACCTCTCGGAGCAGTGCCTCAGAGTCAGAGGATGAATGGATCAGGGTTACCCGAACCAAAAAGGCCAATAAGGCAAAAAGGGCCTTGCTTAAGGACCCATTGAAGCAAATAAAGGCAATAGGGAGTGTCATCACGCCTTATCACAAGAACGCCAAGTATTCTGTTTTGGAACACTTGGAGCTTTACGAGCAAATGATGGAGACTTTCCATTTGAAGGACAGCCAAAGCTGTATTCAATATGTAAAGTGGACCTTCTCACCAGAATACTCCAGTTTCTTTGCGGGGCTGGAGGACCAAAATCATTTAAGATGGTCCACCTATAAGGCGGCCATCTTGAAACATTTTTCTGTTCACAGAAATCCTCAAGAGGCTCGCAAGGCAGCCTACAATTTGCAATGTGGGGAGGATCGGGCCCCACAAGAATTCGTGCAAGAACTTAAACGTGCCTTTGCGCAGACCACCAGAAGGGAGCGCACAGACAGCAGAGAATTTGTCAATACATTTTTCCATGCCTTGCCCAAATATATAATGACCCAGCTCGTGAGCGATTTTCATGAGAAAAGATCTTTAGACTGGGTCATTGAACAGGCTACCCGGATCTATGAGGTGCAGAAGCCCATAGAAAATAAAAGCAATACCCAGAAAAATCCCAAAACCAACAGCACCCCTGCTGCTGCCAAGGTGGCAGAGGTAAAGGTCACCCCCGTTTTGGATTTGGAGATGGGGGGGCCTAAAAACCTACCTGCACCTAATAATTCACAGCCCAGAAGGCCCTCGGGCCAGTCACAGACAGGGAGTCGAGGAGGTAGTCCCACAAATGGGGTCCCCCGCTCCCCTGACTATGTAAGTCCCCGCTATAAGGGAAACCGACCAATCCTGAGTTATGTGTGGACTCTTCCAGCCCAAGGGGGGGGATCCGGCCAAGCACCTAACCCAGGGAACTTCCCTCCCAACTTCCCACAGGAGGGCAGAAATTCTCCAAATCCTGGGCAGAACTTTTTCTCCAGGTATCCGCCCAATTTCCAGCCCCAAAATCATCCATCCTTCTTTCCACAATTCCCTGAGCCCAGACAACCTAATCCGGGAGAGGGGAGGCCAAGGGTGGAGGGGTACCAAAATCTTCCCAACCAGGGGTAATACCAGAGAAGGGATAGCTACCCTTCCCAGGATCAGCCCAGGGGAGAAAATAGAGCCCCGTATCAGCCTGAGCGGGTTTCCCAGTTAGAGCGCCAGGTCCAAAATATGGCACGGGATCTGGGTCACATACTGAGGGCTCAACAGAACCCTCAGATGAGCATGCCACCGCAGAATGCCCCAAACTCTGGACCTGGTGCTCCAGAACAATGACGGGGCAGCACCCCGATAACACACCGGTTCCCAGAGAGGAGGCACAAGGGGAAGGGGGGTGTAAAGCCTTGGAGGAAGCTTCCTTCCCAACTTGTAAACAGCTCCTAGAAAACCAGGAACCGGAAACAAAATCTCCTACCCCTGAAAGCCTGCCTCCCAAGGGGCAGAGGGGGGGTAGGAGAAACAAAGGACCCAAACCGACCCACTTTGTGGAGGAGGTACAGATCTTCCAATTTGAGGGAGAGGGATCCTCAGAGGATCCTAGGGAAAGGACCTTCTCCTTCAGAGATGGGGGAACTCCTCCCAAGGAAAAATGGGTCCCAAGGGATTCCAATCCAGACTGGGGAGATATGGAGACTGAGCTACCGCCGCCCATCATCTCATCCCAGAACCCACAATACCGAAATCCCCTGGTTCAAACCCATCCTGGTGACTGCCTCCAAGAAGGGGGGGCGGCCCAGAACCGGAACCAGGGGAACCCACAATGGCTCTGATCTCCAGTTGCCAACTTTTTCTTTCAGATTCCCAAGGCTCTCCACAGAATTCTGCCCAAATCTCTTCTCTAGCAATGTCCAAAACCAGAAAGTTAGCCCACCAGTTGTCCAAAAATGTGCATTATCTGTGCCCCCTTGAGGAGAAGGAGGGAAGATACTATGCCCCGGTACAAGTACAGGGGCAGGGTACAATTTTGGCACTGGTGGACACTGGATCCCAAGCTACCCTTCTGTCCAAAAGGGCCTTTGAGGGACTAAATGCAGGAAGGGGGGAGAATTACCGTATTCCTTTCACCTCTCTTCCTGGACAACTGCAGAACTTTGACGGGAAGGAAATTCCTGTCGAGGGGACTGCAGACTTGGACATTAAAATTGGGCGACACAAGGTGAAACACCCGGTCATAGTAGTGACTCCAGAGGGCACCCCTTGCTTACTAGGGAATGACCTCCTGAGAAGGTTGTCACCCCTAATAAATTGTGTAAACAAGGTCCTCTGGACCCAGACTAGCCGACCAATAAAATTAAAACAGAGTGTCAACCATGTTAGTTTAAACGGCACCTGCCACATGGTTGAACAAAAATCTGACCAAGTAGAATTTCACTTCCAGAACAACCAAACTCCAGACGTGACAGTAATAGCAGTAGGACAACAGACTGGTGATGGGGGGTCCTCTCTATTTCTGAAAATCAACCTTCCTTCCAGTTTAAAGTGGTACTCCACGCTGGAAGGAAACACTTTGAAATTCTTTACTAATCCACAATCAGAAACTCCCACTCCTATAGTCCAGAAAGATGTGAAATCAGCTCAGAGCCTGGCTGATATTCAGCAAATTGGAGAGCAGTTGTTCATCCCTGTTCAGTTAAATGATGGGAAGGACTCTGTTCTCGCTCAAGTGTGTGTGAACAACGGTAAGAGCTTCATCAGCGAAGCCATGTTCCGCCAACTCCCAAAATGTAACGCTCACCTGATTCTCGCAGAGGCGCCTTTCTTGACTGGGCGACTACCGTATCTTCAAAGGTGATGTGTAGCACCCGGTTGGCTCTTTGGGCTGGACCTCTGTGCACTGTATGCCTGACGTGTAGAGTAAGATGTCTGCAGATAGAAAATATGGGGTTAATGAACTGGGGTTATTGGGGTGTCCCTATCTCTTTCCTCTTCTCCTCTCCTGTAGACTCCCAAAGGTTAACGCTCTCACCTTAGGTAAGTGAATGCCGAGCTCTCCATCTGCCTCGGGGCAGGGTGCTGTAACCAGTTTCTTCACTGGATAGGTAGCCCAGGCCTCTTGACTTCAGAGGACTGCTGTCCGTCGTTTACTGCACGAACGGTAAGTTTCGAGTCATTCAAATGTCTTTAAAGTCTTTAGTAATGATGTCTCTTGTTTTGCAGGGTTCCGGCGATGGCGGATGGCAGGCTGAAGTGAGTTGAAGATGGAGCCCGTGTGATGAATAGAAGCGCCTGGAAGCACGTAAGTAAGCGCTTGTTGCCTGCTTCACGATGCGCTCTAACTGTCTTTTTATTTTGCAGGTACGAGTTCGGAGCGGCTGCAGGGTGCCGGAATACCCACTGGATTAGATGTGGAAAGGAGTAATGGCACGTGAGTATTAAAGTTCCCCAATGTCTTTAAACGCACCTTGTTTTGTCTTTCAGATGCGGGATGCAGCGCCGAAGGCCTCCGGAGCGTGCGAAGAGTTGGTAAGATTTTGCCTTTCAGATGCCGGAATGCTAACCTGTTCTTTCTTGTCTTTATAGGTGTTGCTGAAGACTGGATTCAGGATGGTAAGCCTTTGCCTTTCAGATGCCGGAATGCTAACCTGTTCTTTCTTGTCTTTATAGGTGTTGCTGAAGACTGGATTCAGGATGGTAAGCCTTTTTCCTTAGGCCCAGGACCGGATGCAGAAGACACGATGAGCGTTCTGCTGCAGAGGTTGCAGAATAACGCAAAGCAAGATTCATCCACCGGGTGTGGTTTAAATAGCCTCCTGTAGTGCTTAGGTGTCTCCTTCCACAGCCACGCCTAAGTAAGAAAAGAGTTCCTGGTAAGAAAAGAGTTCCTGCCTTCCAGAAGAGTTCCAGTGTTCTGAATCTAGGGAGTGGCTCCAGCCCCACCCAACAGGAAAAGTAGTTCCAAACAGAAGAGGATCAGAGGCTCAACTGGCAGGCAAGTAAGCAGCATGGTCTGCTGAAGGTAAGTCCACCCAAGCATTATGAGCCCGGCGCTTCCAGCGCTGGGACTGGGCATATTTATGAGCCTGGTGCCACTGGCGCCAGGACTGGGTCCAAAAGGTCCCAATTGGGACTGGTTGGCACTCGGAACCTGGGTTATGGATCTGCTTCCAAGGGAGTTGGGAAAACCCTGACCTTTTGGAAGCAGAGATCATGACAGTACCCCCCCTCAAGGCCCCTCCCAAACCGGGCTTCTCCGGGGGTTTTGGCTTGTCAGGAAATGTTCGGTGAAATCTTTTGATTAGGCGAGGAGCGTGGACATATTCAGCAGGTTCCCAGGATCTCTCTTGGGGGCCGTAGCCTTTCCAGTCAATTAGGTAGAATAGTTTAGATTTGGAGATCTTGGAGTCCAGAATGCTTTTGACTTCAAACTCGAGTTCTCCATCCACTAGGATAGGTTTTGGAGATTTGGTTAGTCGGGTTTGAGGTTGCACGGGTTTTAATAGAGAGACGTGGAAGACCGGATGTATCTTCATGTGCGGGGGCAAGTCCAACTTGACCGCTACTGGGTTTACTATGGTAGTGATGGAATAGGGACCAAGGTATCTTGGGTTGAATGTGCGTGGCCCTTTTAGAGATAGATATTTGGTGGATAACCAGACTTGATCCCCTACTTGATAGTGAGGGGCTTCCTTCCGATGTTGATCTGCTCCTTTCTTGTATTGTTCTTTAGCCCTTTGAAGGTGAAAAATAGCTTCCTTAAAGGCTTGGGTGATTGTAGAATGCAGGTAGTCTACTGCTGGTGTTTCAAGATCTTGGAGGGGATCCAACTCCGAGGTTCGAGGGTGACTGCCGTACAAAAGAAAAAACGGGGTTTTCCCAGTTCCCGAATGGACAGAGTTATTGTAGGCATACTCGGCTATCCAAAGGATATCTTTCCAAGTTTTTTCAGTTTGTTGCAGCATGCAGCGTAAATACTGTTCCAGAGTTTGATTGGTCCTCTCGGTTTGTCCGTCGGTCTGAGGGTGGTGACTGGTCGATAGTCTCACATCAATTTGAGCCGACCGACAGCAACTTCGCCAAAAATGAGAAATAAATTGACTACCTCGATCCGAAATTAGAACCGAAGGAAAACCGTGCAGTCGGACGATGTTTTCGAGAAATTCTCGGGCCAGAGTTGCTGCTGTTGGCAAGCCTTTGAGCGGAATGAAATGCGCCATCTTGGAGAATAAGTCCACGATTACTAGAATCGTATTGTATCCGGAGCATGGAGGTAGATCGGTGATGAAGTCCATAGAAAGCGTATGCCAAGGGCGAGGTGGGATGTCAATAGGGCGTAAGAGGCCTGCTGGTCTTTCCTTTTGACTCTTGTTTTGGGCGCATACTCCACAGGACATTATAAAGTCTCTGATATCTTTTTTCCAAGACGGCCACCAGAAGTAGCGCTTGATCTTTTCTGAGGTCTTGGCTATACCGGGATGACCTTCCATTAAAGAGTCGTGATAACAAGAGATTACTTTTTTCTGTAAATCTGTGCTGGGTAGGTATAATCGTTCTTGGAAATACAATAAGTTGTCCTTTACTGCAAAGTCCTTTCCCTGCAGATGCCAATTCTGTATGTCTGCTGGAGTTACAAGTTGCCTGGCTTTATCCTTAACTTCCTCTATGGATTCTGTGGCGATTACACCCAGAATTCTTTGTTCGGGAATGATTGGTACAGGTTTAGGGTTGACCAAGTGTTCTTCCACTCCCATCCGAGAAAGGGCATCGGCTTTACCGTTCTTTGTACCAGGTCGATAGGTAATTATGAAGTCAAACTCGGCAAAGAATAATGCCCAACGGAGTTGTCTAGAGGATTGGGCTTTTGCGGTCTTCAAATATTTCAGGTTTCGGTGATCCGTAATCACAGTAACGGTGTGTCGGGCCCCCAGCAGATAATGCCGCCAAGCCTTAAAGGCAGACTTGATAGCCAGAAGTTCCTTGTCAGTAATCGTGTAATTGATTTCAGGAGGCGAGAATTTGCGGGACCAAAATGCCACGGGATGCAACTGATTGGTTACCGGGTCCTTTTGTGATAGAACTGCCCCCATGGCAAGGCTTGAAGCATCAGTTTCCACGATGTAGGGGAGTTCGGGGCGAGGGTGTTTTAAGATTGGTGCAGAGATAAATTTAGTCTTCAAATCCTGGAAAGCTTGTTCCGCCTCGGTAGACCATTCAAAACGTTTGTTTTTCTTTAACAAGGCAGTGATGGGCTGGACTATTCGAGAGAATTCGGGGATAAACCTGCGGTAAAAGTTAGCGAAGCCTAACATGCTTTGCACACCTTTTACGGAGGATGGTGATGGCCATTTGAGAACTGCATCGACCTTCTTTGAATCCATACGCACTCCGCCAGGTGATAATATGAATCCCAAGAATTCAACTTCAGTCACGTTGAAAACACATTTTTCCAACTTAGCGAAAAGTTTGTGTTGACGCAATCTTTCGAGGACCATTTTCACGTGTTTCCGATGTTCAGATTCCGATGAAGAATAAACGAGGATGTCGTCGATGTAAACAACAACACATACATCTATGAGCTCTCTGAGGACATCGTTCATAAAATATTGAAAGGCGGCCGGGGCATTGCAAAGCCCGAAGGGCATGACCTGATATTCAAATAGCCCATACTTGGTGCGGAAGGCCGTCTTCCATTCATCGCCCTCTTTTACTCGTACCAAGTGGTAAGCTCCTCTAAGATCCAGCTTTGTATATATGCATGCTTTTCTGACTTGGTCCAGGAGTTCAGGGATCAAAGGTAACGGATATCTATTCTTAACGGTGATCTGGTTCAGGGAGCGATAATCGATACAAGTTCTAAGGTCTCCTTCCTTTTTTGGAACGAAGAACAAAGCTGAAGAAGCAGGGGACTTGGAAGGACGAATAAACCCATTTGCCAGGTATTGATCCAGGTATTGTCGAAGGTGAAGGTTCTCAGGCTCGGTGAGGGCATAAATTCTACTACAAGGAGGAGTAGATCCAGGTATCAGGTCTATCTGGCAGTCATAAGACCTATGAGGAGGTAGAGAGTTAGCCTGATCCTTCCGGAAAACATCTTGGTATTCTAGGTATTCGGGAGGTAACTGGGGAGTCTCTGAAGAAATTGCGGCCAGTGCAACACCAGGTGGAGGGTGACAAGTAGAGACACATTCTGGAAACTGGACCGTTCTTGCTCGCCAATCGATCAGAGGATTGTGTTTCTCTAACCAAGGTATTCCTAGAATAATCTGAAACTGAGGGGCCTTGATCACATCGAACACGATCTTCTCATGGTGTCCATCTTGACTTACTAGCGTCACCTCTTGAGTGGTATGCGTTACTGGCCCGGAGGCTATCTCCGTACCATCCACCGTAGTAATGACGTCCTTTACAGCCTTGGGACAAAGAGTTAGATTCATCCTCAAAACCATTTCATGATCCACATAATTGCCGATGGCACCGCTGTCGACGTAAGCTTCAATTGCATGTAATCGATCCGGATTATCAGGGCTAATGAGGACCATAGGTATCACGAAATGCGAGGTCACGGAACTGGTTTTCACGCTCGGCAAGAGGACCTCTATTCTTGTCGGGCGAGGTCGTTTCCCTGCTCAGAGTTTGTAACTTTGGTAACTGCAGCTCCTACTGCCTTCTTGGCAGGTTTCACCGGACAGTCTCGAAGAAAGTGCCCTGAGTTTCCGCAATATAGGCATAATTGCAACTGTTTCCTCCTTTCCCGCTCCCTTTGTGTTAGAGGACCTTTCAGACCCCCTATTTGCATGGGTTCCCCGGAGTCTACTCCTTTGGAAGGAGTTGGCGGTTTGGAAAATACTCGAGCATCAAACTTGGAACGATCGGCCTTCCTGTTCTGCAGCCTGTGATCTATTTGAACGACCAAGTCTATATAATCCGAACAGTCTTGTGGGGGATTCACTACTTGGGCTAAAACGTCTTTGAGCTCTCCACATAGACCTCTATAAAACAGCGTAATCCTTTTGTCCTCAGGCCATTGAGTTTCCACTATTAGTCTATTGAAAGATGCAATATAAGCCAAAAGGTCTTGATTACCCTGTCGCAACGAAAGAAGCTCATTGTCCAAGGCCTGCCCCTGTGAATGTCTTGCGAACAGTTTTTCCATACTAAGCTGAAAGGCTTGAAAATCATGGAGAACCGGATCATCTTGATTAACTAGAGGGATCGACCAGTCTGCCGCATTGCCACTAAGGTACGAAAGTACAAAAGCTACTTTTGCTTGATCAGTTGGAAAGGCTGCTGGCCGGCATAAGAAGTGCAACCGGCACTGATTGATAAATACTGCAAACCTCTTTGGGTCACCAGAAAATCGTTCGGGCGGAGCCAGAGGTACATTCCCAGGTAGGTTGATCTGCACTGGATTCATAGAGGATGTTGAAGGAAGATTTGCCCCTGATGTGGGTAACGTGGTCTGTCCGGCTTGTGACTGTAGCACTTGCCTAGCAAGATTGTCTGTTCTCTCCTTGGAAATAATTAGTTCCCTTCTTAGAGCATTTGTTTCCTGACGAGCTGCATGCATTTCTGCCCTTAATTCCCCAAGTAACCGGGCTAGGGGGTCAGTATCCGAGGTTTCCATAGCGCCTGGGCGAGAGTTTTGCGGTAGGCTTTGCGTTCTGTAACGCTCACCTGATTCTCGCAGAGGCGCCTTTCTTGACTGGGCGACTACCGTATCTTCAAAGGTGATGTGTAGCACCCGGTTGGCTCTTTGGGCTGGACCTCTGTGCACTGTATGCCTGACGTGTAGAGTAAGATGTCTGCAGATAGAAAATATGGGGTTAATGAACTGGGGTTATTGGGGTGTCCCTATCTCTTTCCTCTTCTCCTCTCCTGTAGACCCCCAAAGGTTAACGCTCTCACCTTAGGTAAGTGAATGCCGAGCTCTCCATCTGCCTCGGGGCAGGGTGCTGTAACCAGTTTCTTCACTGGATAGGTAGCGCAGGCCTCTTGACTTCAGAGGACTGCTGTCCGTCGTTTACTGCACGAACGGTAAGTTTCGAGTCATTCAAATGTCTTTAAAGTCTTTAGTAATGATGTCTCTTGTTTTGCAGGGTTCCGGCGATGGCGGATGACAGGCTGAAGTGAGTTGAAGATGGAGCCCGTGTGATGAATAGAAGCGCCTGGAAGCACGTAAGTAAGCGCTTGTTGCCTGCTTCACGATGCGCTCTAACTGTCTTTTTATTTTGCAGGTACGAGTTCGGAGCGGCTGCAGGGTGCCGGAATACCCACTGGATTAGATGTGGAAAGGAGTAATGGCACATGAGTATTAAAGTTCCCCAATGTCTTTAAACGCACCTTGTTTTGTCTTTCAGATGCGGGATGCAGCGCCGAAGGCCTCCGGAGCGTGCGAAGAGTTGGTAAGATTTTGCCTTTCAGATGCCGGAATGCTAACCTGTTCTTTCTTGTCTTTATAGGTGTTGCTGAAGACTGGATTCAGGATGGTAAGCCTTTGCCTTTCAGATGCCGGAATGCTAACCTGTTCTTTCTTGTCTTTATAGGTGTTGCTGAAGACTGGATTCAGGATGGTAAGCCTTTTTCCTTAGGCCCAGGACCGGATGCAGAAGACACGATGAGCGTTCTGCTGCAGAGGTTGCAGAATAACGCAAAGCAAGATTCATCCACCGGGTGTGGTTTAAATAGCCTCCTGTAGTGCTTAGGTGTCTCCTTCCACAGCCACGCCTAAGTAAGAAAAGAGTTCCTGGTAAGAAAAGAGTTCCTGCCTTCCAGAAGAGTTCCAGTGTTCTGAATCTAGGGAGTGGCTCCAGCCCCACCCAACAGGAAAAGTAGTTCCAAACAGAAGAGGATCAGAGGCTCAACTGGCAGGCAAGTAAGCAGCATGGTCTGCTGAAGGTAAGTCCACCCAAGCATTATGAGCCCGGCGCTTCCAGCGCTGGGACTGGGCATATTTATGAGCCTGGTGCCACTGGCGCCAGGACTGGGTCCAAAAGGTCCCAATTGGGACTGGTTGGCACTCGGAACCTGGGTTATGGATCTGCTTCCAAGGGAGTTGGGAAAACCCTGACCTTTTGGAAGCAGAGATCATGACACAAAAGATCCAGCTATTCCCACATTCAAACTGATAGACAAATGGGAAATGGACCTGGAAGCACCCAATTCCAAACATCTCCTGCCAAGCAGGTGTATGCTCAAAATCTCCATTGGCAACAAGAGCATAGTCCACAATTGTTGGGTCGTGCGAGACGTCACTGCCGCTTTTTACTTAGGCAGTGACATTCTCAATCGCTTTGCCATTAGTTTGGACCTAATAAACTTCAAAACTTGGTCCCGATTAGCGGATAATCCCATGGGCTTTGATGATCTAGAAACAGCATTTAGGTCAGCTCAATTGCTACCTTATGCAGTTGAAATTCAGATCAAAGAGGAAGTCACCATCCCAGAAAGGACCCGACAATTCTCCCTGGAAGTGAAAGTTAAAAGAGGACAACATTTGCAAAACCCTGATGCTTATATACATCTAAATGCTTCTCTCCAACAGCAAAGGTTGGGGGTAAACCCAACTCCACTAGTCAACATAGAACATGACACCATTCCAATAGAGGTGGATAACAGCGACTTAAAGAGTATTACTCTAGCCGCAGGCACCATTATTGGAATGGCGGTTGATGACCGACATTTTTCCATTGATTTAGGAAATTAACTGTTAGGACCAATCCCCAAGGACTGCTTTGACGGTGACAGTGAGGACAATACAACACCAGACAGGATTTTTACCCGGCATGGGGGGAACTTCCTGGTGTACACTTCTTGCCCTTATGGTAAGGAAGATGTGACTTGTGACTTCAGGAGGGATGAGGTGATTTTCCAGGTCCATGAGGGCTGCCTTTCCCACCTAAAGCCTCCAGTCCAAATCAGCACTCTGACCAGGGACTTCTCCACCCAGCTGGAGGAGGCCGCTGAAATAGCCAAACCAGAAGTCTTTCCAGGCTTCAGGCAGATGGTGGAAGAGAGAGTCAACCTAGCTGATGCCTGTGTGACTCTGGAACAAAAGCAAAAGTTGAAACAAGTTTTCTTGGATTTCCAAGATCTCTTTGCGGTAGACTCATATGACTGTGGTCGCACCGACATCCACACAACAACAATCCCCACGGACCCTGGCATGACTCCAGTGTTTGTGAAGCAATATCGTTTGCCTCTCGTACCCATGGAATCCCTTACTGAAATAATTAAGAACCTTGAGTCCCGGGGAATAATTTGTCCAATACACAGCACCTTCAATAATCCGGTGCTGGGAATACTAAAGCCAAACGGCCAGTGGAGACCCTGCGCCGACCTCAGGGAGCTCAACAAACGGGTCCATACTTCCCGATGGCCTCTGCCCTACATTGACCAAGGACTGGCCTAGATCCAGGGGTCACAGCTATTCACTGCAATAGACCTGACCAATGGATACTGGACCGTGCCTGTCAGTAGGGAGGACCAATACAAGCTGGCTTTTACCTTTGTGGGCCAGCAGTACACATGGACCCGGACTCCCTTCGGATACCTCAACTCCGGCAATGAATTCAACATTTTCCTACACAAGGCCATGCCCGACCTGGGTGCAAGGGGTAACCTGGCTTATGTAGATGATGTCCTCATCAAAAGTTCATCTGTGCAGGAACACATAGCGGAGATCCATTATGTTCTGACCCAGTTGAGGGCCGCCGGAGCAAAACTTTCCTTTCAGAAAGCACAGTGGTGTAGAACCCGTGTTAATTTCTTGGGGCATGAGATTACTCCTCAGGGTCTCTGTCCCCAGGAAAAGAAGGTGGAAGCAATCCAGAAACTGAAAGACCCCACAACTCTGCGGGAACTAAGGAGCCTCCTTGGACTGACTAATTACAGCAGAAAGTTCATTGAGGGCTACGCAGAGATCACCAGACCCCTGATTCATCTCCTGAAGGGGGGGTCAAGTGGGAATGGGGTCCAGAACAAGCCGAGGCAGTAAGACAACTCAAAAGAAGCCTCTCACAAGCGCCTTGCCTAGCTTACCCTGTCAGAAACAAGGAGTTCTTCCTGGAGACGGGGTTCTCTAATACGTGCTTGACGGCAGTATTATACCAAAAGCATGACAAGGTCAATAAGGTAATCTCCTATGCGAGCAAAACTTTATCCTCTGTGGAGGAAAAATTCAACGATTGTGAGAAGGCACTCCTGGCAACGGTGTGGGCATTGAAGAATTACCGCCCGTTTATCCAGGCGTAACACATCATCGTGGAGACTCCACACCAGCCTCTTCAATATCTCCAAAGTGACAGAATCCGGGCCGGAAATGTAAGTAATTCCCGAATTACTTACTGGATTCTGTCAATGCAAGGCTTTCCTGTGGAGGTCAGATATGGCCAAAACAAGAAGAGTCCCCTCGCGCAAGGTCTGGCTGACTTGCATGATTGTGCCAGAGAAAACTGTCTCGAGGACGAAAGTCTAAAAATCAAGGACAACATGGAGGCATACCTTAATTCCCCACACAAAGTCTTTGAAGAGGACAAGTGTGAGGGAATGCCCAATGTCTATGTGGACGGATGCTCTTACCATGTTGACAACAGCTGGGAGAAAGAACTGGTGGCTGGCGTAGGGAATGCATGGGTGAAGGAGTTCCCAGAACCCTCCGCCAGATACAAAACTGGTCCCCGAAGTAGTCAGGTGGCAGAATTGATGGCTGTGCATCAGGCCATCCTCACTGCTGTCCAACATCAACTCCACGAACTGGTCATAATCACCGATTCGGATTATGTACGGAACGGGTTCGTGGAGCACCTGGTTAATTGGAAAACCAGAGGCATGTTATGTGCTAATAACAAACCCCTGAAACATGGGAAGTTAATCCAAAACATTGATGATCTGGTCACCTCGAAGGGGATGACCATCTATTGGAAGAAGATCAAGGGTCATTCCAAAGTAGAGGGACCAGACAAAACTGGAAATGACTTAGCTGATCAGCTGGCCAAAACCGGGGCCATCCAAGGGGATCTAATCGAAATAGAGTCCCTGTTGGGGGAAATCCAGGTCACTGCTATCACTAGGTCCCAGACAAATGCTCACAATGATCTTTCAACTGCCCAATGGAGCAAGGAGACCCCTGATGCTGATTTGATCACAGCTCAGAAGGGGGATCCAATTATTGGTAAGTTTTACCAACACATTGAGGACCCTGAGAACTTTCCCCTGATGGATACCGATTACAACGGGAAAGAGGACCTTAGAGTATTGATGAAATGTCCAAAAATGTTCCGGATCCAAGACGGTTTGTTGGTAAGGAAATCCCAAGCTGGCCATGATCAGTGGGTGGTTCCTACCTCCTTCCGAAGCCTGATGTTAAGTCAAGCCCATGATGCGGCTACCGCCGGTCATAGGGGGTTTCATGCAACACTTGAGATCTTAAGAGAGGTTGCCTACTGGCCACACATGGGCCAGGACCTCAACCAATATTTGAAGGGTTGTCTTGTGTGTGCACAATTTCAGCCAACATCCCTCACACACCGGGCGCCTCTCCAAAAGAGGGGAATGACACTTCCATGGTCAGATTTACAAATCGACTTTGTAGGCCCCGTGATTCGCTCTGCTAGGGGGAATAAGTACATGTTGACTGTGACATGCTTGTTTACCAAGTGGGTGGAATGTCTCCCAGCCCCAAACTGCAAGGCAGAAACGGCAGCTGCCTTGATGATTAACCACATCTTTTCCCGTTTTGGTCTACCTCAAAGGATTGAGTCAGACAGAGGTAGCCACTTCACCAGTGAAGTAATGACAAAGATGTGGGAGATACTGGGGGTCAAGAGAAAGCTACACATTGCTTACAGACCAGCTTCTTCTGGAGCAGTGGAACGCTACAACCGGACAATTGTGAGCATCTTAGAAAAGTTTGTGGCAGATTCTGGGCCAAGTTGGGATATCCGATTACCTCTGGTCCTAATGGTCATCAGATCTACCCCTTCATCTGCAACCAAAATGTCACCATTTGAGTTGATGACTGGGCGCAAGATGGGGCTTCCTCAGCATTTGCTCTACAGGACCCAAGAGCAGACACTAATAAATGCCTCCACAACTCACGAGTATGTGGAGAATTTAAGGAAACACCTTCAACATGCTTTTGCTTATGCTCAGCGGAATCTAGAAAGATCAGCTGATAGCATGAAGACCCACTATGACCTGAAAACTTCCAGGAAGGAATATCAGGTGGGGGACCGGGTCTATTTATACAACTTCCAAAGAAACCAGGCGAAACAGCGAAAATGTTTGCCTACATGGAAGGGACCCTATGAGATTATAGACAAGATCTCCCCTGTGGCCTACAAGATCCGCATCCCCAAAGGCGGTTTGGCAGAGGGGGAAGACAAGTGGGCCACATAAACCAGTTGAATTGTTGCCATCCCAGGCACACTTTGCAGCAACTGGAGGAGTCCTCTGTAATCCCAGAGGGTACCGCTCCAGAGTAATTCAATTCCAACCCTAAAATATCCTACATATAGCCTATCAAATTCTGTGTTTCTCAAGTGTATGTGTTCCTGTCACTTAATTTAAAAAAATGTGCATGTTCATATCTGTTTAGTTCTAAAATATATATGCCACCCCACTATATCAATGGTGGGGGAGAAATGTCCATGAATAGGTATTGCCGCTTTTCCTTTGTCGTCCTAGGAGAAAGAAAACCTGGAGACTGGCCAAGGAGGATGATCCGGAGACCGGAAGCAGAGACCCAAGGGGCCCGGGGTACCGCCCAATATTCCCATCAGGACCGGCGAGGAGAACCGATCGATCAATACCGGATGGAGGAAAAGATGCTGAACTGTGCCATTTGCAGACATACCAGTGCGTGGGTGATTGACTTCTGTGCACCCGACTCCCCATCGACTCAAATTCAAAGTGCAGTCGCGTGGGGGGGCTTTGTTGGGTGTCCTGACCCACGTTTGAGCTATCATGCTGCAACATTTGGTGCTGTGGGCTTGGAAAATCCAAGATGGCCAAAAAGCCCACATGTGCGCCAGAATCCAGGAGAACCACGCAGTTTGTGCGCTCACCAAAATGGCGGCCTAACTTGCCACCCACCAGTGCGAGCAGGATGGGCCGGGGTGCCATGAGTGAAATGTGTGCCAAAGGAAAAACCGCACTTTAAAATTACCTTTGGTTTCTCTGAATGCCAGCTCAAAATGCCTATTTTCAAACATTGCAACACATCCAAAAATCTCACTGAACACCAGCGGACATCTGGCAGAATGAAGGATGTGTGCATACTAAATCTGGGAAGTTGAAGAGCCCCAAAACAATGTTCATAACAAGACTGGCTGAGCTCTGCAGGTCTGCAGCAGCCTAACTGAAACTGGATTTAAAACTACCAAAAATCAAAAATGTTGAAATTAACTGATTGACCTACTTTTGAGTGTCACATAGTTTGTAACTGTTAAAATGTCATAGTTTTGAACTTAGAATCAGCATTTTAGCTGCATATGTAAAAATTGTCTTGACTTAAACTGGGGAAGAAAAAGTGACATTTTACCTGAAACCTGGCTTAAGGAAACTGGAATTCTGCCAGACAGCTACCCCTGACAGGAGTGGGGGCTTGCCCAACAAATGCATTCCCAGGCCTGGCTGCATTCTGTTGCTCCTGCCAAAAGGAGGTCACACGCTCTCTGATTGAATTACCAGGGGATTGCAAGAAACTAAAGAAAGGGCCCAGGCAGATGGTTTATTAGGGTGGTCGTAAATGGCTTCCTTTTGAACAAAGCCCTGCCTTCACTCAGGCAGATGGTTTATTGGGGGGACCGTAAAACAGCTTCCTCTTGGCAGAAGCTGGGAGGGGCAAGGTCTCTGAGCTTGGCAGAAACTGGATAAACTGGTTTCTATACCATGTGACCTGAAAAGACACACCCCTGTTGGCCAGAATATGATTCTAAGAAAGATGTATAACTCACAGTGCGGACTTGTCAAAATTATTTAAATGATACCATCATTCTTGTGATTTTTCGGTGCACGTTTTAAGACGCGTTGGGAATTTGTGTGATGCTCTGGGGCAAAACCCCGCTATTTATTGACACCACAGACTCTGTGTTTAAGCTAGAGACATGGGAATTTACTGGAGTATGTATGGACAGGCCGTGTATATGTGTATAATTTTTAATGAAAAACCAATGTTGCAAAACCAGTTTAAAAAAGGCAAAATGTTGCCAGTTCTGAATGCGAGCTCTTAGAAACATCAGAGTTTGAACAGAGTATACCTCATGTGATCCGTGATGGGTGCATGTAATTTCAAACCACTGTGTATCTATGAAATATGTCTTTAGGTAAAATATAGATTTGTGTGTAATTTGACAGGGGAGTGTCCTTTCTGCAAGCCATTAAATGACATCACTCTGACACACAATCCTGTTCTCCAGTGAGAACGCAAAGAATTCTCCAACCTATCAGAACTCTGAAGGGGTTGGGCCTAGAAAGCTAGCCTCTCCACCCACTTTCAAAACACATAAAAAGAGACTGCTGGGACAGGTAGAGGGATTCAATTCCATTTGCTGCTGAGCATGCTGACCGACGACTTCACATCCAAAGATCCTACACTTAGACTTCCAAGCTAAACAGAGACTACAGAACTTTGAACCAAGAAGGCCCACTGCAAGCAAATGTATTTGTCAGCAGGCCCAAAAATCATTTGCAGACTATCAAAAGCCGGGCGAGCTGTTTGAATTCCCTGCCTAGAACATTGCTGTGTCCGGAGAAAGCGGGACCAGGAACCGTGCAGACCGGTGCTAGAGCAGACCAGCAGAACCCAAGATCCAGGAGCAGTGCCGGTGACCCAGAAAGCAGAGCTGTACTCGGAACCGGAGACCAGATCGCTGTGAAGTGCTGTGCGCAGTGACCGGATCCGTGACAAAGTCGCCTTCCTGTCCAAAATCTCTTGTGAGTACACAGCAAAACTCAGAACCTATGCCTTAGTTTAATATAATATAATTCAATCTATTTAACCTGAAGTAGAACTGTCACCTGTCATTTTCTAGCTGCAAACTGTAACCTGTTGCTTTGAACTTTTAAAATGTAAAATCTGAAAAACTACCTTTATTTAATCGTCCGTATCTCTGGAACCGTTTGGGCTAGGAACTTGGTTTAACTTTCCTCTGAAAGCTTAGAACCTCAGCTTGTCTACAAGCTTAGAACCGACCTGCTACTACTTATACTTTTTCCGTAATCGTGATTCACGCATTCGCGAATTTTACCACGATTCGCGATTTGGTTAAAAATCCAGCCACATGTGAAAACAGCAGCTTCCTTGCTTTCCTTTGCCAAAAATTCGTTTAACCTGCTAGTTACTCCTAGATCCTTGCTAAAGTGAGCCTGAACTAATCCCAAGTATATTTCACTCACCCTGAACCTCCTAAAGGGAATTAAAACCATTTTCAGCATATTCCTCACTTCATTGCCAGCACATATAAAAGCATTTTGGGCCTGTGTTTCAAACTTCTGTAGTCTAAGCTTGCTGGGGTGAACTGAATTACATTTGATTGCATTTCTAAGAAATGTGTGCTCTCCTCTTCATTTCCTTACATTGCATAAAGGGGGGGGTGGATTGCCAGAGAAAAGTGATTACATTGTTTTGTTGAAATCATATTGAGTATTTTCTGTATTGCATTTTCATTCAACATTGCATCCATCTGAAACTAGATAAAGCATTCTCTACCACCTCATTCTTCTGCTCCTATTCCCAAGCGTGCTACCTCATCCTTTATACTACTCCTGGGTAATCAAATCAGTTTATTAGTAGAACATTACCCATTGTTGTTAACTGCTCATGTTCTGAAGTGTGATATTAATTATTAATTTATTATAAAGTGTGATATATATATATTGTTTACATTCTCAAATAAACCGTTTAAACTTGCAAAAACAGAACTACTTCTTGGCTCAGTGGGGTCAGGGGGGTTCCAAGAGAGGGGTGTTATATAGGGGTAGTCATCCAGAACTCATGAACTGGACATAAAGATATATCAATAAGGGTTTCCATTCAGTATCCCAGACTAGGCATTGACTTAGCTGTAGTGCTGGATTGAATCCTCTTACAAGGAAGCACGACAAGGTGCATCACAGAAGAGCAACACACTACCACCAGGGGGCACTGGAGAGTCAGACACTAGACTAGACACAGGAGGCACAGCAGGGTGCATCACAGAAGAGCAACACACTACCGCCAGGGCGCACTGGAGAGTCAGACACAAGACTAGAAACAGGAAGCACAGTATGGTGAATCACAGAAGAGCAACCCACTACCGCCAGGGGGCACTGAAGAGTCAGATACTAGACTAGACGCAAGAAGCACAGCAAGGTGCATCACAGAAGAGCAACACACTACCGCCAGGGTGCACTGGAGAGTCAGACACTAGACTAGACACGACACAAGAAGCACAGCAAGGTGCATCACAGAAGAGCAACATACTACCGCCAGGGTGCACTGGAGAGTCAGACACAAGACTAGAAACAGGAAGCACAGCATGGTGAATCACAGAAGAGCAACCCACTACCGCCAGGGGGCACTGAAGAGTCAGATACTTGACTAGACGCAAGAAGCACAGCAAGGTGCATCACAGAAGAGCAACACACTATCGCCAAGGGGCACTGGAGAGTCAGACACTAGACTAGACACAGGAAGCACAGCAAGGTGCATCACAGAAGAGTAACACACTACCGCCAGGGGTCACTGGAGAGTCAGACACTAGACTAGACACAGGAAGCACAGCAAGGTGAATCGCTGAAGAGCAACATGCTATCACCAGGGGGCACTGAAGAGTCAGACACTAGCCTAGACATAGGAAGCACAGCAAGGTGCATCACAGAAGAGCAATGCACTACCGCCAAAGGGGCACTGGAGAGTCAGACACTAGACTAGACACAGGAAGCACGGCAAGGTGCATCACAGAAGAGCAACACACTACCGCCAGGGAGCACTGGAGATTCAGACACTAGACTAGACACAGGAAGCACAGCAAGGTGCATCACAGAAGAGGAACACACTACGGCCAGGGGCACTGGAGAGTCAGACCCTAGACTAGACACAGGAAGCACAGCAAGGTGCATCACAGTAGAGCAACACACAGGGGGCACTGGAGAGTCAGACACTAGACTAGACACAGGAAGCACAGTAAGGTGCATCACAGAAGAGCAACACACTACCGCCAGTGGGCACTGGAGAGTCAGACACTAGACTAGACACAGGAAGCACAGCAGGTGCATCACAGAAGAGCAACACACTACCACCAGGGGCACTGGAGAGTCAGACACTAGACTAGACACAGGAGGCACAGCAGGGTGCATCACAGAAGAGCAACACACGACCGCCAGGGGCCACTGGAGAGTCAGACACTAGACTAGACAAAAGCAGCACCGCAAGATGCATCACAGAAGAGCAACCCACTACCACCAGGGAGCACTGGAGAGTCAGACACTAGACTAGACACAGGAAGCACGGCAAGGTGCATCACAGAAGAGCAACACACAGGGGGCACTGGAGAGTCAGACACTAGACTAGACACAGGAAGCACAGCAAGGTGCATCACAGGAGAGCAACACACTACCTCCAGGGGGCACTGGAGTCAGGCACTAGACTAGAGACAGGAAGCACAGCAAGGTGCATCACAGAAGAGTAACACACTACCGCCAGGGGGCACTGGAGAGTCAGATACTAGACTAGACACAGGAAGCAAAGCAAGGTGCATCACAGAAGAGCAACACACTACCGCCAGCGGGCACTGGAGAGTTAGACTCTAGACTAGACACAGGAAGCATGGCAAGGTGCATCACAGAAGAGCAACACACTACTGCCAGCGGGCACTGGAGAGTTAGACACAAGACTAGACACAGGAAGCACGGCAAGGTGCATCACAGAAGAGCAACACACTACCGCCAGCGGGCACTGGAGAGTTAGACACTAGACTAGACACAGGAAGCACGGCAAGGTGCATCACAGAAGAGCAACACACTACCGCCAGCAGGCACTGGAGAGTCAGAGACTAGACACAGGAAGCACAGCAGGGTGCATTACAGAAGAGCAACACACTACCGCCAGGGGCCACTGTAGAGTCAGACACTAGACTAGACAAAAGCAGCACCGCAAGATGCATCACAGAGGAGCAACCCACTACCACCAGGGAGCACTGTAGAGTCAGACACTAGACTAGACACAGGAAGCACGGCAAGGTGCATCACAGAAGAGCAACACACAGGGGGCACTGGAGAGTCAGACACTAGACTAGACACAGGAAGCACAGCAAGGTGCATCACAGGAGAGCAACACACTACCTCCAGGGGGTACTGGAGTCAGGCACTAGACTAGAGACAGGAAGCACAGCAAGGTGCATCACAGAAGAGTAACACACTACCGCCAGGGGGCACTGGAGAGTCAGATACTAGACTAGACACAGGAAGCAAAGCAAGGTGCATCACAGAAGAGCAACACACTACCGCCAGCGGGCACTGGAGAGTTAGACTCTAGACTAGACACAGGAAGCACGGCAAGGTGCATCACAGAAGAGCAACACACTACTGCCAGCGGGCACTGGAGAGTTAGACACTAGACTAGACACAGGAAGCACGGCAAGGTTCATCACAGAAGAGCAACACACTACCGCCAGCGGGCACTGGAGAGTTAGACACTAGAATAGACACAGGAAGCACGGCAAGGTGCATCACAGAAGAGCAACACACTACCGCCAGCAGGCACTGGAGAGTCAGAGACTAGACACAGGAAGCACAGCAGGGTGCATCACAGAAGAGCAACACACTACCGCCAGGGTGCACTGGAGAGTCAGACACTAGACTAGACACCGGAAGCATGGCAAGGTTCATCACAGAAGAGCAACACACTACCGCCAGCGGGCACTGGAGAGTTAGACACTAGACTAGACACAGGAAGCACAGCAAGGTGCATTACAGAAGGAAGAGCAACACACTACTGCCAGCGGGCACTGGAGAGTTAGACACTAGACTAGACACAGGAAGCACGGCAAGGTGCATCACAGAAGAGCAACACGCTACCGCCAGGGGGCACTGGAGAGTCAGACACTAGACTAGACACCGGAAGCACGGCAAGGTGCATCACAGAAGAGCAACACACTACCGCCAGGGGGCACTGGAGAGTCAGACACTAGACTAGACACCGGGAGCACGGCAAGGTGCATCACAGAAGAGCAACACACTACCACCATGGAGCACTCGAGAGTCAGACACTAGACTAGACACAGGAAGCACACACAGCAAGGTGCATCACAGAACAGCAACATATGAACACGCTATCGCCAGAGGATACTGGAGAGTCAGACACTAGACTAGACACTGGAAGCACAGCAAGGTGCATCACAGAAGAGCAACACGCTACCACCAGGGGGCACTGGAGAGTCAGACACTAGACTAGACACCGGAAGCATGGCAAGGTTCATCACAGAAGAGCAACACACTACCGCCAGCGGGCACTGGAGAGTTAGACACTAGACTAGACACAGGAAGCACGGCAAGGTGCATTACAGAAGGAAGAGCAACACACTACCGCCAGCAGGCACTGGAGAGTCAGAGACTAGACACAGGAAGCACAGCAGGGTGCATCACAGAAGAGCAACACACTACCGCCAGGGGCCACTGGAGAGTCAGACACTAGACTAGACAAAAGCAGCACCGCAAGATGCATCACAGAAGAGCAACCCACTACCACCAGGGAGCACTGGAGAGTCAGACACTAGACTAGACACAGGAAGCACGGCAAGGTGCATCACAGAAGAGCAACACACAGGGGGCACTGGAGAGTCAGACACTAGACTAGACACAGGAAGCACAGCAAGGTGCATCACAGGAGAGCAACACACTACCTCCAGGGGGCACTGGAGTCAGGCACTAGACTAGAGACAGGAAGCACAGCAAGGTGCATCACAGAAGAGTAACACACTACCGCCAGGGGGCACTGGAGAGTCAGATACTAGACTAGACACAGGAAGCAAAGCAAGGTGCATCACAGAAGAGCAACACACTACCGCCAGCGGGCACTGGAGAGTTAGACTCTAGACTAGACACAGGAAGCACGGCAAGGTGCATCACAGAAGAGCAACACACTACCGCCAGCGGGCACTGGAGAGTTAGACACTAGACTAGACACAGGAAGCACGGCAAGGTGCATCACAGAAGAGCAACACACTACCGCCAGCGGGCACTGGAGAGTTAGACACTAGACTAGACACAGGAAGCACGGCAAGGTGCATCACAGAAGAGCAACATACTACCGCCAGGGTGCACTGGAGAGTCAGAGACTAGACTAGACACCGGAAGCATGGCAAGGTTCATCACAGAAGAGCAACACACTACCGCCAGCGGGCACTGGAGAGTTAGACACTAGACTAGACACAGGAAGCACGGCAAGGTGCATCACAGAAGAGCAACACACTACCGCCAGCAGGCACTGGAGAGTCAGAGACTAGACACAGGAAGCACAGCAGGGTGCATCACAGAAGAGCAACACACTACCGCCAGGGTGCACTGGAGAGTCAGACACTAGACTAGACACCGGAAGCATGGCAAGGTTCATCACAGAAGAGCAACACACTACCGCCAGCGGGCACTGGAGAGTTAGACACTAGACTAGACACAGGAAGCACGGCAAGGTGCATTACAGAAGGAAGAGCAACACACTACTGCCAGCTGGCACTGGAGAGTTAGACACTAGACTAGACACAGGAAGCACGGCAAGGTGCATCACAGAAGAGCAACACGCTACCGCCAGGGGGCACTGGAGAGTCAGACACTAGACTAGACACCGGAAGCACGGCAAGGTGCATCACAGAAGAGCAACACACTACCGCCAGGGGGCACTGGAGAGTCAGACACTAGACTAGACACCGGAAGCACGGCAAGGTGCATCACAGAAGAGCAACACACTACCACCATGGAGCACTGGAGAGTCAGACACTAGACTAGACACAGGAAGCACACACAGCAAGGTGCATCACAGAACAGCAACATATGAACACGCTATCGCCAGAGGATACTGGAGAGTCAGACACTAGACTAGACACTGGAAGCACAGCAAGGTGCATCACAGAAGAGCAACACGCTACCACCAGGGGGCACTGGAGAGTCAGACACTAGACTAGACACCGGAAGCATGGCAAGGTTCATCACAGAAGAGCAACACACTACCGCCAGCGGGCACTGGAGAGTTAGACACTAGACTAGACACAGGAAGCACGGCAAGGTGCATTACAGAAGGAAGAGCAACACACTACCGCCAGCAGGCACTGGAGAGTCAGAGACTAGACACAGGAAGCACAGCAGGGTGCATCACAGAAGAGCAACACACTACCGCCAGGGGCCACTGGAGAGTCAGACACTAGACTAGACAAAAGCAGCACCGCAAGATGCATCACAGAAGAGCAACCCACTACCACCAGGGAGCACTGGAGAGTCAGACACTAGACTAGACACAGGAAGCACGGCAAGGTGCATCACAGAAGAGCAACACACAGGGGGCACTGGAGAGTCAGACACTAGACTAGACACAGGAAGCACAGCAAGGTGCATCACAGGAGAGCAACACACTACCTCCAGGGGGAACTGGAGTCAGGCACTAGACTAGAGACAGGAAGCACAGCAAGGTGCATCATAGAAGAGTAACACACTACCGCCAGGGGGCACTGGAGAGTCAGATACTAGACTAGACACAGGAAGCAAAGCAAGGTGCATCACAGAAGAGCAACACACTAACGCCAGCGGGCACTGGAGAGTTAGACTCTAGACTAGACACAGGAAGCACGGCAAGGTGCATCACAGAAGAGCAACACACTACCGCCAGCGGGCACTGGAGAGTTAGACACTAGACTAGACACAGGAAGCACGGCAAGGTGCATCACAGAAGAGCAACACACTACCGCCAGCAGGCACTGGAGAGTTAGACACTAGACTAGACACAGGAAGCACGGCAAGGTGCATCACAGAAGAGCAACATACTACCGCCAGGGTGCACTGGAGAGTCAGAGACTAGACTAGACACCGGAAGCATGGCAAGGTTCATCACAGAAGAGCAACACACTACCGCCAGCGGGCACTGGAGAGTTAGACACTAGACTAGACACAGGAAGCACGGCAAGGTGCATCACAGAAGAGCAACACACTACCGCCAGCAGGCACTGGAGAGTCAGAGACTAGACACAGGAAGCACAGCAGGGTGCATCACAGAAGAGCAACACACTACCGCCAGGGTGCACTGGAGAGTCAGACACTAGACTAGACACCGGAAGCATGGCAAGGTTCATCACAGAAGAGCAACACACTACCGCCAGCGGGCACTGGAGAGTTAGACACTAGACTAGACACAGGAAGCACGGCAAGGTGCATTACAGAAGGAAGAGCAACACACTACTGCCAGCGGGCACTGGAGAGTTAGACACTAGACTAGACACCGGAAGCACGGCAAGGTGCATCACAGAAGAGCAACACGCTACCGCCAGGGGGCACTGGAGAGTCAGACACTAGACTAGACACCGGAAGCACGGCAAGGTGCATCACAGAAGAGCAACACACTACCGCCAGGGGGCACTGGAGAGTCAGACACTAGACTAGACACCGGAAGCACGGCAAGGTGCATCACAGAAGAGCAACACACTACCACCATGGAGCACTGGAGAGTCAGACACTAGACTAGACACAGGAAGCACACACAGCAAGGTGCATCACAGAACAGCAACATATGAACACGCTATCGCCAGAGGATACTGGAGAGTCAGACACTAGACTAGACACTGGAAGCACAGCAAGGTGCATCACAGAAGAGCAACACGCTACCACCAGGGGGCACTGGAGAGTCAGACACTAGACTAGACACCGGAAGCATGGCAAGGTTCATCACAGAAGAGCAACACACTACCGCCAGCGGGCACTGGAGAGTTAGACACTAGACTAGACACAGGAAGCACGGCAAGGTGCATTACAGAAGGAAGAGCAACACACTACCGCCAGCAGGCACTGGAGAGTCAGAGACTAGACACAGGAAGCACAGCAGGGTGCATCACAGAAGAGCAACACACTACCGCCAGGGTGTACTGGAGAGTCAGACACTAGACTAGACACCGGAAGCATGGCAAGGTTCATCACAGAAGAGCAACACACTACCGCCAGCGGGCACTGGAGAGTTAGACACTAGACTAGACACAGGAAGCACGGCAAGGTGCATTACAGAAGGAAGAGCAACACACTACTGCCAGCAGGCACTGGAGAGTTAGACACTAGACTAGACACAGGAAGCACGGCAAGGTGCATCACAGAAGAGCAACACGCTACCGCCAGGGGGCACTGGAGAGTCAGACACTAGACTAGACACCGGAAGCACGGCAAGGTGCATCACAGAAGAGCAACACACTACCGCCAGGGGGCACTGGAGAGTCAGACACTAGACTAGACACCGGAAGCACGGCAAGGTGCATCACAGAAGAGCAACACACTACCACCATGGATCACTGGAGAGTCAGACACTAGACTAGACACAGGAAGCACACACAGCAAGGTGCATCACAGAAGAGCAACATATGAACACGCTATCGCCAGAGGATACTGGAGAGTCAGACACTAGACTAGACACTGGAAGCACAGCAAGGTGCATCACAGAAGAGCAACACGCTACCACCAGGGGGCACTGGAGAGTCAGACACTAGACTAGACACAGGAAGCACAGCAAGGTGCATCACAGAAGAGCAACACACTACCGCCAGGGGACACTGGAGAGTCAGACACTAGACTAGACACAGGAAGCACGGCAAGGTGCATCACAGAAGAGCAACACACTACCGCCAGCAGGCACTGGAGAGTCAGAGACTAGACACAGGAAGCACAGCAGGGTGCATCACAGAAGAGCAACACACTACCGCCAGGGGCCACTGGAGAGTCAGACACTAGACTAGACAAAAGCAGCACCGCAAGATGCATCACAGAAGAGCAACCCACTACCACCAGGGAGCACTGGAGAGTCAGACACTAGACTAGACACAGGAAGCACGGCAAGGTGCATCACAGAAGAGCAACACACAGGGGGCACTGGAGAGTCAGACACTAGACTAGACACAGGAAGCACAGCAAGGTGCATCACAGGAGAGCAACACACTACCTCCAGGGGGCACTGGAGTCAGGCACTAGACTAGAGACAGGAAGCACAGCAAGGTGCATCATAGAAGAGTAACACACTACCGCCAGGGGGCACTGGAGAGTCAGATACTAGACTAGACACAGGAAGCAAAGCAAGGTGCATCACAGAAGAGCAACACACTAACGCCAGCGGGCACTGGAGAGTTAGACTCTAGACTAGACACAGGAAGCACGGCAAGGTGCATCACAGAAGAGCAACACACTACCGCCAGCGGGCACTGGAGAGTTAGACACTAGACTAGACACAGGAAGCACGGCAAGGTGCATCACAGAAGAGCAACACACTACCGCCAGCAGGCACTGGAGAGTTAGACACTAGACTAGACACAGGAAGCACGGCAAGGTGCATCACAGAAGAGCAACATACTACCGCCAGGGTGCACTGGAGAGTCAGAGACTAGACTAGACACCGGAAGCATGGCAAGGTTCATCACAGAAGAGCAACACACTACCGCCAGCAGGCACTGGAGAGTTAGACACTAGACTAGACACAGGAAGCACGGCAAGGTGCATCACAGAAGAGCAACACACTACCGCCAGCAGGCACTGGAGAGTCAGAGACTAGACACAGGAAGCACAGCAGGGTGCATCACAGAAGAGCAACACACTACCGCCAGGGTGCACTGGAGAGTCAGACACTAGACTAGACACCGGAAGCATGGCAAGGTTCATCACAGAAGAGCAACACACTACCGCCAGCGGGCACTGGAGAGTTAGACACTAGACTAGACACAGGAAGCACGGCAAGGTGCATTACAGAAGGAAGAGCAACACACTACTGCCAGCGGGCACTGGAGAGTTAGACACTAGACTAGACACAGGAAGCACGGCAAGGTGCATCACAGAAGAGCAACACGCTACCGCCAGGGGGCACTGGAGAGTCAGACACTAGACTAGACACCGGAAGCACGGCAAGGTGCATCACAGAAGAGCAACACACTACCGCCAGGGGGCACTGGAGAGTCAGACACTAGACTAGACACCGGAAGCACGGCAAGGTGCATCACAGAAGAGCAACACACTACCACCATGGAGCACTGGAGAGTCAGACACTAGACTAGACACAGGAAGCACACACAGCAAGGTGCATCACAGAACAGCAACATATGAACACGCTATCGCCAGAGGATACTGGAGAGTCAAACACTAGACTAGACACTGGAAGCACAGCAAGGTGCATCACAGAAGAGCAACACGCTACCACCAGGGGGCACTGGAGAGTCAGACACTAGACTAGACACAGGAAGCACAGCAAGGTGCATCACAGAAGAGCAACACACTACCGCCAGGGGACACTGGAGAGTCAGACACTAGACTAGACACAGGAAGCAAGGCAAGGTGCATCACAGAAGAGCAACACACTACCGCCAGCAGGCACTGGAGAGTCAGAGACTAGACACAGGAAGCACAGCAGGGTGCATCACAGAAGAGCAACACACTACCGCCAGGGGCCACTGGAGAGTCAGACACTAGACTAGACAAAAGAAGCACCGCAAGATGCATCACAGAAGAGCAACCCACTACCACCAGGGAGCACTGGAGAGTCAGACACTAGACTAGACACAGGAAGCACGGCAAGGTGCATCACAGAAGAGCAACACACAGGGGGCACTGGAGAGTCAGACACTAGACTAGAAACAGGAAGCACAGCAAGGTGCATCACAGGAGAGCAACACACTACCTCCAGGGGGCACTGGAGTCAGGCACTAGACTAGAGACAGGAAGCACAGCAAGGTGCATCACAGAAGAGTAACACACTACCGCCAGGGGGCACTGGAGAGTCAGATACTAGACTAGACACAGGAAGCAAAGCAAGGTGCATCACAGAAGAGCAACACACTACCGCCAGCGGGCACTGGAGAGTTAGACTCTAGACTAGACACAGGAAGCACGGCAAGGTGCATCACAGAAGAGCAACACACTACCGCCAGCGGGCACTGGAGAGTTAGACACTAGACTAGACACAGGAAGCACGGCAAGGTGCATCACAGAAGAGCAACACACTACCGCCAGCGGGCACTGGAGAGTTAGACACTAGACTAGACACAGGAAGCACGGCAAGGTGCATCACAGAAGAGCAACACACTACCTCCAGGGTGCACTGGAGAGTCAGAGACTAGACTAGACACCGGAAGCATGGCAAGGTTCATCACAGAAGAGCAACACACTACCGCCAGCGGGCACTGGAGAGTTAGACACTAGACTAGACACAGGAAGCACGGCAAGGTGCATTACAGAAGGAAGAGCAACACACTACTGCCAGCGGGCACTGGAGAGTTAGACACTAGACTAGACACAGGAAGCACGGCAAGGTGCATCACAGAAGAGCAACACGCTACCGCCAGGGGGCACTGGAGAGTCAGACACTAGACTAGACACCGGAAGCACGGCAAGGTGCATCACAGAAGAGCAACACACAACCGCCAGTGGGCACTGGAGAGTCAGACACTAGACTAGACACCGGAAGCACGGCAAGGTGCATCACAGAAGAGCAACACACTACCACCATGGAGAACTGGAGAGTCAGACACTAGACTAGACACAGGAAGCACACACAGCAAGGTGCATCACAGAAGAGCAACATATGAACACGCTATCGCCAGAGGATACTGGAGAGTCAGACACTAGACTAGACACTGGAAGCACAGCAAGGTGCATCACAGAAGAGCAACACGCTACCACCAGGGGGCACTGGAGAGTCAGACACTAGACTAGACACAGGAAGCACAGCAAGGTGCATCACAGAAGAGCAACACACTACCGCCAGGGGACACTGGAGAGTCAGACACTAGACTAGACACAGGAAGCACGGCAAGGTGCATCACAGAAGAGCAACACACTACCGCCAGGGAGCACCAGAGAGTCAGACACTAGACTAGACACAGGAAGCACAGCAAGGTGCATCAAAGAAGAGCAACACACTACCGCCAGGGAGCACCAGAGAGTCAGACACTAGACTAGACACAGGAAGCACGGCAAGGTGCATCACAGAAGAGCAACTCACTACTGCCAGGGGGCACCGGAGAGTCAGACACTAGACTAGACACAGGAAGCACGGCAAGATGCATCACAGAAGAGCAACACACTACTGTCAGGGGGCACTGAAGAGTCAGACACTAGACTAGACATATGAAGCACAGCAGGGTGCATCACAGAAGAGCAACACACTGTCGCCAAAGGGGCACTGGAGAGTCAGACACTAGACTAGACACAGGAAGCACGGCAAGGTGCATCACAGAAGAGCAACACACTACCGCCAGGGAGCACTGGAGATTCAGACACTAGACTAGACACAGGAAGCACAGCAAGGTGCATCACAGAAGAGCAACACACTACCGCCAGGGAGCACTGGATAGTCAGACACTAGACTAGACACAGGAAGCACGGCAAGATGCATCACAGAAGAGCAACACACTACCATCAGGGGGCACTGGAGAGTCAGACACTAGACTAGACACAGGAGGCACAGCAGGGTGCATCACAGAAGAGCAACACACTACCGCCAGGCGCACTGAAGAGTCAGACACAAGACTAGAAACAGGAAGCACAGCATGGTGAGTCACAGAAGAGCAACCCACTACCGCCAGGGGGCACTGAAGAGTCAGATACTAGACTAGACTAGACGCAAGAAGCACAGCAAGTTGCATCACAGAAGAGCAACACACTACCGCCAGGGTGCACTGGAGAGTCAGACACTAGACTAGACATGACACAAGAAGCACAGCAAGGTGCATCACAGAAGAGCAACACACTACCGTCAGGGTGCACTGGAGAGTCAGACACTAGACTAGACACAGGAAGCACAGCAAGGTGCATCACAGAAGAGCAACACACTATCACCAAGGGGCACTGGAGAGTCAGACACTAGACTAGACACAGGAAGCACAGCAAGGTGCATCACAGAAGAGCAACACACTACCGCCAGGGTGCACTGGAGAGTCAGACACTAGACTAGACACAGGAAGCACGGCAAGGTGCATCACAGAAGAGCAACACACTGTCGCCAAAGGGGCACTGGAGAGTCAGACACTAGACTAGACACAGGAAGCACGGCAAGGTGCATCACAGAAGAGCAATGCACTACCGCCAGGGGGCACTGGAGAGTCAGACACTAGACTAGACACAGGAAGCACACACAGCAGGGTGCATCACAGAAGAGCAACACACTGTCGCCAAAGGGGCACTGGAGAGTCAGACACTAGACTAGACACAGGAAGCATGGCAAGGTGCATCACAGAAGAGCAATACACTACCGCCAGGGTGCACTGGAGAGTCAGACACTAGACTAGACACAGGAAGCACGGCAAGGTGCATCACAGAAGAGCAACACACTGTCGCCAAAGGGGCACTGGAGAGTCAGACACTAGACTAGACACAGGAAGCACGGCAAGGTGCATCACAGAAGAGCAATGCACTACCGCCAGGGGGCACTGGAGAGTCAGACACTAGACTAGACACAGGAAGCACACACAGCAGGGTGCATCACAGAAGAGCAACACACTGTCGCCAAAGGGGCACTGGAGAGTCCGACACTAGACTAGACACAGGAAGCACAGCAAGGTGCATCACAGAAGAGGAACACGCTACCGCCAGGGGGCACTGGATAGTCAGACTCTAGACTAGACACAGGAAGCACAGCATGGTGAATCACAGAAGAGCAACCCACTACCGCCAGGGGGAACTGAAGAGTCAGATACTAGACTAGACGCAAGAAGCACAGCAAGGTGCATCACAGAAGAGCAACACACTACCGCCAGGGTGCACCGGATAGTCAGACTCTAGACTAGACACAGGAAGCACAGCCAGGATCATCACAGAAGAGCAACACACTACCGCCAGGGGGCACTGCAGAGTCTGTCAATCCTCTTTGACTTTATGTTTACTCTTGGGGAATCCATTAGCCTTGTTGTTTTGCTCGCTGCGGGGGTTACGCCCCCACTTGATAGTTGCAGGCAGTACATCCATGGGTGAAGGTGCCACAGTTAGGACTTCCTAGGCGACCAATGTCCGCTACCCACAATTGCACACATGCTAATTAGATGGTTGGTGATAAGTGTGGGGTATCTGTCAATATTGTTATTATAAAATCAAGCGTCGAACATCCCTTTAAGTTAGAACATGATAATTTGTACCACGTGCTATATTAGTTTCTTTTCTTTCTAACTTTAGGAGATGTTAGGACATGAGAGTTCACTGTGCTGAACCCGCTCTGCCAGCCGCCTGCTTATGTATCATAAGGCAAGCCCAGGCCCCAGGCCATGTGTAATGGGGTGGTGTCTGTGTTGCCTCAGGGCTGTGCTTTCTTTCTTGCATGCTACTACTGACTGGGGTGCCCATCTGCATTTGAATCATGTGTTAACCTGCTGTGTGCAGCGCCTGGTAGTGCACTGAGGTTTAGTGCACTCTTGATACTTACACAGTGTTTATTTGCACCTTTTAAGATGGGCACGTGATGTCTACCCAAGATTCCAGGCCAGTTGGGATCTAGCTGACTTTCACCAAACCCATTTTACCGAAACCCCCTCTGCCGAACACACCATCCTGAGGTCCATAGGCATGTTTCTAATACCTGTCACAAACAGGGTCGGACTGGGACTAGAAATAGGCCCGGACATAAAAAAAAAAGTGGCCCACCCCTCGCCTCAAAAAAGTGGCCCACCCGGCGCCTCAAAAAAGTGGCCCTCAAACCATCATCCGTGATTCGTGAATCCCGTCAATTCATGACTTTCCAGAAAATTCTGCTTATGGAGGTTTCATGTGTCTGTTACATTACAACACAACTCATGAAATAACATAACTTTGCATACAGGTCTGTGACAGGGTCCACAGCTCTGAGGTGCAGGGGTGGAATTAACACAACCTTTCACCCCTTGACAAAACAGGAAGTGGCATCAAATAGCATTGTTCCTAAGTACACTACGAAAAATATGGTTATGATTTCACTAATGTGATATACATTTCATACAAGAATGGATCACCATATGTATCATTAATATCTGTGTGTATAGATCCATATTGTCAAATTACTGTGAATGCAAGCAGACGTCCAAGGCCAAATTATAATATGTTATTGTATAGCACTTACGCTTAAGCTCTTTTTTATAGAACAAATATGCATACAATATCACCCAACCTGTGTTGGTACTTTTTAAAATCGACCTCAGAAGGATGAAAGGCGGAGATGGTTCGAACCTGCAGATCACACACTCATCGCAGCAGTGAGCGCTCAACTCACTGAGCTATCATATCGGCTATGGTAAAATCAGCAATTATTCTGTAGTGTGGTGTTGATACCATTAATCTTGTAACTGAGATTTAAGGGCAGACCAGTAAAGTTCATCTGCACGTCTGGTGCAAATTGGGCCGCATGCGCCTGTGTGCATCTACTTTTCAGGGTGCATGCAACAGAGCGCTGGTCGAACCCACATCTCCAGAGGGACAGTATGTCTCACCTGCGGCTCCAAGATTGATAAATTGAGTACCATTACATTGGGTAATAATAACAGGCAATATTACCGTGAAGCATCCAGATGCATGGAATTGCTATTATTACACTGAGCCACAGAGTCTGGGTTCTCGTAACATATCCATTTAAGTATTTTTACAATTCCTCTCCCCTTACACAAGGCGCTTCTAGCTTCCTCTAAATATGTGTGTTTAAATCTCAAAAATGTCTGTCCGTCATCAGACTATATAGTTGGCGCATGACGTGTCCTGATTCTGTTCTGCCCAGCTCCTGACTTTGCTTGCCTGACCACTGGGTTCTGAAATGGTTCTGTAATTCAAACATGCTAGCACTATTTGCATATTGCATTATATTGCATATAAATACATGCATTTTAAAAGAGCTACAAGTGAAAGCAGACTCTGTGTCATGGCCTCACATGAGCAACCGTGGACCCCTGTGCTGAAGTGAATTTCCCTAAGCAGCGAGCTGGACACAACTTCCTATACAGAGCGAGGACAGGAAATTGGTGAAGGACCTCTTGGTCAAGTGTAGTGCATGTTTGGAGTCACACTTCACTTGTAGGCACATAAGCGCAAGAACACCATATAAAATGCACGTACTTCTGTGTCCATATTGCTGCGAAATTGACATTAAGTGCTGCATAACACACAGGAGGACAGACAAACAAACAATCCTTAATGCATTGCAAAGCATGGGGAGGAGGCAGGTGCCTAATTATAGATGGGCACCCTTCTTGTGCCCACACCCTGGTCACTATACCACCATCAATGGGCACACAGATGACCGCTCCCCTGGATGCCATTTACCCTCGCTGGGCCCGGTACATGAAAATCTATCCGCGGCACGCCCCAACCGCTGCGATCTCCCCTTCCCACTCTTTCTTTCTGGGTGAAGCAAAGGCCGGGCGGAGAAAGAAGTACAAAGGCCTTGCCCCATCACTCAGATCGGAGGAGAACCACCTCCAGCTAAGAAAGGGCCTTATTCGGGACAGCCTTAGGAGAGGAAGAACAGTTGGCAGGTGTCCCATTGACTGGACTGCGCACCCTGTTGGCTGAATGCTCTCTGCTGCTGCCCCAATTCCTTCAGATATCGTACTTCACTGCCCTTTTGTTTTGCTCTGTTTTATTTCGTCTGTACTTATTGATTTGTTCTGCACTGATCTGCCGACACTTACACATTGCCCTTTTGAAGCACTTTCCTCTCCCCCTGCACCTGATCCGATTATTTCAAGGTTTTCATGATAACTTCCCACCCTCATCCCTTCCCCCTGCGCTGCTTCTCCCTTTGGGAGCTATGAAATGACTGTTCACATGCAGTGCCTAACAGATAAACTGAAAATCAATAATAAACCAGGATCACCTTCTGGCCCTCCATGTTAGAGTGTAATGTATGTCACTGTGCCACAGCTTAACCACCGCCTCGTGCCTCCCATGCCATAACATCCTGTACTCTGGCCTTAAACTACGACGGCACTTCTTCTTCAAAATATACATGCGTATACAGCAGACGCAAGAATATCGCCAGTTTTAACGGTGCCTCGTACAAATTGCCATTACAATCGTTAACTGGGAGGGTAATCACTAAATGCATCCCAAACTGTAATCCACAGCCTGTCTCCAGTTTCAAAGCACGGCAGCAGAGCAACCCATGTGCCCTCTTTAACCTCGGCAGCAGAGCAACCCCCTTGCCCTCTTTAACCTGGGCAGCAGAGCCACCTCGGTGCCCAGCGTTCTCCCTTGGCAGCTGAATATACTCTGTGCCCAGTTGTACGAGCGGCAATAGGCTAATGTCTGTGCCAACTTCAACCCACAGCAATAGCCTAATTACCGTGCCCAGCTGTAACCCTCGCCAATAAATAATCTCTGTGCCCAGTTTTACACTCGGCATTAGGGTAATCTGTGCGTCCATCTGTAACCCTCACAACAAAAAATCTCTTTGCCCATGTGTAATCCTTGGCAGCAGAGCATTCCCTGTGCCCATCTGAACCCTCTCTGCGCTAGAACGTTGTTGCCATTAACCACTACTCACCGGTTTTCATCCTATTCATATTAATACATTTTAACAGGCTGACCAACGTTCATGCCCGGATTATGGACTCGACTGTGTCCTGCCAATCTAGCTGCTCTAGAGATTTTATAATGGGCATTGTAATCGAATGCTGTTATAACTAAGGATAAACATATGAGTCTACTCTTTTGGGCATGGACCTGGCTGCCCTTTACTCAAAAATCTCAGAGAAACTCACACGTTGAAACAGTCGCAAAAAGAACGTCGAAGGAGCCACATGAACCCACTGAGCTTTCTCACCAGACAATGCAGACATTTGCAAGCGAGAGGTTGTAATACAACATTTTTCAAAAGCAGCATACCCCCACGCTGCGGAACCCCTTTAAGCACTTACTGAGCTACTACAAGAATCTCCAACGGGCCCTCCCAGGCGAGCAGTCTGTCTAAATGCCCAGTTAGGCACGGAATCGCCGTCCTCGCCCTGAGAAACACGGTGGACTCTGATTACGCACACAGAAGCTGAACTTTGCTTCATTCCGCCACGCCCTCTCCCTGCCTTCCCCACCTATTCCCAACCCTCCCCCACCCGCAATTTGTTGTTTTGAGAGAGCGCGGCAGGCTGCCTCCTGCCTGGCGCCATGCAGGCGGAGGCGGCCGCGGATGGCTGGCTTACTGACACAACACGGGATAATGGATTGCATTATCAAAGAAAGTTAACACTTTAAGTGTTAAACTTTCTTTGATGAATGCCTCCACCCCGTGCGATGCGCACAGAGAGCCATGATGAGTTCCAGTGCCAAAAAAACTGTGGCGGTGTTCGCCCCACCCAGCACCATCAGGCTGAGAGCAGAGGCAGCTGAGAGTGGAAATGCTAATGGCCACAATTGATTTATTATGTGTGCGTGTGTGCATGACTGATAAATCGGCGGCCCCTAAGTGCTAAATAAAACCGGCCCACATTCCAGTCAGCTCCAATTCTTATCGGCCACGGGCCGATTGGCCGACTGCTCAATCCAACGCTGGTCACAAACACATAAAACATTACATCCAATAATTACGCTCAATTGATAAAGTCCCTTCCCTTGAGATTCATAAAAGAGCAAAAACCCACATTGTACACAACAAAGACAGTCCAGTAATAAAATACGACATGAAATACAATTCAGTAGTGTTAAAAAACACAGACTCATACATAAAAGTCCCGTTCCCATTACAACACTAGGGGAAGCTCAACTATGTCATCCGCCCTGTAACCCCAGTAGCCCCTTCCTGAAGTGCATGGCTCTTTCCAGGAAAGAAAGTAAGGCCCATCAGATGGAAGAACATAGCCGCTCTATAATGGCGGAGGTTAACCTCCCTGAGGACTGGCAATAGCGGTACTCCTCGAATCCCAGTGTAACCCGGGCGGAACAGCAACAGATGGGCCAGGTCTTCGTTTATGTGGCCACACACTGGTCACCCAGCCGAGTCCGGATAGCCCTTCCAGTTAACAGTGATCCCCTGCAGGAGAAGACAGTCAAACCACGCCCGCGTGATTAGCCAGCGGTCTGATCACTGCATGTGCTTCATCAGGCCATGCTCAGGTCATGAACGCAAGATACACCATTTCCCTCTTGCAGAAAACTGAATTGGCCACCAGGAGGTATAGATTGAGGATCTGTTCCATGGGACCAACCCCAGGGCGGAAACCAAACTGAATATCAGATAAGACCGACTCCTCCGAAAGCCAGTCTCCCTCCTACTACAGGCGGGAGCCTTCAGGGTCTTCAACAGTGATCTCTTTGCACATCTGCAAGCCTCATGAAACCAGCCCTTAATAATAATAATAATAATAATACACGGTGCCCTCCCATTTACCATACTCACAGTCGTGACCCTATTGGAAAAAGCCCCCACCAATTCAACAAATTGATCCACAATCAGCGCAGAAGGTGTACTACCATCCAGAATACCAAGAAATAGGGCTACATTCTCAGAAATCGTATCGAGATGCAGATGGTCCTCCCTATTGCTTTTTACATTTCATTTAATACAGCAGTTCCATATTTTAAAGCCTATTTTGGAATGTCTGCTTCTACCTCTTTTTTTTCCGATCCATGTTTCTTCGGTATAGTCCAAAAATGCACACAGTTCTCTTTAATGACCCTCAAAAAATGTGCCTGTGATAGTTTCTCCATAAGCACTGACTACAAATTCTTTTACGCATAACCTTTGCAAATAGAATTGAAAATGACTGAGATAAGGACAAGGGTATACCCTGTTGGCCAATGTCACACCCTAACCTTCCCTAACGCCCCCTTCCATGTCAAACAATGTCCTTGAGATTAGACCCATGTATTTCTGCAGTGTAGGAGAAACAGCTCCAACAGAAACTACCAGGAAGATGAAGAGCACAGAAGACATGAAGAGTTCCAGCGATTGGACATGTCTGAGTCAGAACGATGAAGAGCACAGAAGACATGAGGATTACCAGCGATTGGACATGCTGAGTCAGGACGATGAAGAGCACAGAAGACATGAGGATTACCAGCGATTGGACATGCTGAGTCAGGACGATGAAGAGCACAGAAGACATGAAGATTTCCAGCGATTGGACATGCTGAGTCAGGACAATGAAGAGCACAGAAGACATGAAGATTACCAGCGATTGGACATGTCTGAGTCAGGACGATGAAGAGCATAGAAGACATAAGGATTACCAGCGATTGGACATGCTGAGTCAGGACGATGAAGAGCATAGAAGACATGAGGATTACCAACGATTGGACATGCTGAGTCAGGATGATGAAGAGCATAGAAGACATGAGGATTACCAGCGATTGGACATGCTGAGTCAGGATGATGAAGAGCATAGAAGACATGAGGATTACCAGCGATTGGACATGCTGAGTCAGGACGATGAAGAGCACAGAAGACATGAAGATTTCCAGCGATTGGACATGTCTGAGTCAGGACGATGAACAGCACAGAAGACATGAAGATTACCAGCGATTGGACATGTCTGAGTCAGGACGATGAAGAGCACAGAAGACATGAAGATTACCAGCGATTGGACATGTCTGAGTTGAGAACTATGGATCAGTGAGGATGAGCGATTGGATAGTGGCAGGGAGAAGTCCACTGAGGCAGGAAAATAATTTGGGACTTTGCCAATACCAGGAGAAGGGTGCTATTCTCCTGGTTCTGAGATTTGAAAACATTGAACACCTCCTTGATCAGAAGAGGCCAGGGTAAGGGAGTCATTCACCCCTGGCTTTTGTGTGGACTACATTATAGTGTGTGTGAACCGATACCAGGAAAAGGGAGTCATACTCCTGGGCCTGAAAGTTTAAGAAACGGAAAGCCTTTTTCTATCAAGAGACACCTGGGAAAGCGAGTCATTCTCACTGGACTTTGTGTGAACTACATTAAAGTGTGGGAACCGCAAGCTAGGAGAAGGGAGCCTCTCTCCTGGTTCCAAAAGTGACTGGTGCACAGGATTTGTTGGATTCACATGCCTGAGGAAAGGAGTAATTTCCCCTGGTATCCCAACACCACCAACTCCCTCCGTAGTGATGGGTGCAGACATGCCAACATTCTGACTCACCTGTGTGGGAGCTTCAGTCCGATAAATCGGGAGTTGCACATTTTCTCATAGAGATGCATTTGGGAAAGAAGTATTTTAGGCGGGAGAACGTGAAAAATAGAAATATAATTTCACGACAAGTCGGGAATCTCCCACCTAAATTGGGAGGGTTGGCATGTATGATGGGTGATTGGACACGTTTGAGTGGAGAGCTATGGATCAGTGAGGATGGGTGATTTGACAGTGTGAGTTGAGAGCTATGAATCAGTGAGGACAGTGAGGAGGGGTGATTTGACAGTGAGATTTGAGAGCTATGGATCAGTGATGATGGGTGATTGGACAGTGTGAGTAGAGAGCTATGGATCAGTGAGGATGGGTGATTTGACAGTGTGAGTTGAGAGCTATGAATCAGTGAGGACAGTGAGGAGGGGTGATTTGACAGTGAGATTTGAGAGCTATGGATCAGTGATGATGGGTGATTGGACAGTGTGAGTTGAGAGCTATGGATCAGTGAGGATGGGTGATTTGACAGTGTGAGTTGTGAGCTATGGATCAGTGAGGATGGGTGATTTGACAGTGTGAGTTGAGAGCTATGGATCATGAGAGCTATGGATCAATGATGATGGGTGATTGGACAGTGTGAGTTGAGAGGTATGGATCAGTGAGGATGGGTGATTTGACAGTGTGAGTTGAGAGCTATGGATCAGTGATGATGGGTGATTGGACAGTGTGAGTTGAGAGCTATGGATCAGTGATGATGGGTGATTGGACAGGTGTGTGTTGAAAGCTATGGATCAGTGATGATGGGTGATTTGACAGTGCGATTTGAGAGTTATGGATCAGTGATGATGGGGGATTTGACAGTGTGATTTGAGAAATATGGATCAGTGATGATGGGATATTTGACAGTGTGAGCTGAGAGCTATGGATCAGTGAGGATGGGTGATTTGACACATGTGAGTAGAGAGCTATGGATCAGTGAGGATGGGTGATTTGACAGTGTGAGTTGAGAGCTATGGATCAGTGAGGATGGGTGATTTGACAGTGTGAGTTGAGAGCTATGGATCAGTGTGTATGGGTGATTGGACAGTGTGAGTTGAGAGCTATGGATCAGTGATGATGGGTGATTTGACAGTGTGAGTTGAGAGCTATGGATCATTGAGGATAGGTGATTTGAATGTGTGAGATGAGAGCTATGGATCATTGAGGATGTGTGATTTGACATGTGTGAGTTGAGAGCTATGGATCAGTGAGGATTGGTGATTTGACAGTGTGAGTGAGAGCTATGGATCATTGAGGATGTGTGATTTGACAGTCTGAGTTGAGAGGTATGGATCAGTGTGGATGGGCGATTGGACACATGTGAGTTGAGAGCTATGGATCAGTGAGGATGGGTGATTGGACACATGTGAGTTGAGAGGTATGGATCAGTGAGGATGGGTGATTTGACAGTGTGAATTGAGAGCTATGGATCAGTGATGATGGGTGATTTGACAGTGTAAATTGAGAGCTATGGATCATTGAAGATGGGTGATTTGACATGTGTGAGTTGAGAGCTTTGGATCAGTGAGGATGGGTGATTTGACAGTGTGAGTGAGAGCTATGGCTCATTGAGGATGGGTGATTTGACAGTGAGTTGAAAGGTATGGATCAGTGTGGATGGGCGATTGGAAAAATGTGAGTTGAGAGCTATCGATCAGTGAGGATGGGTGATTGGACACATGTGAGTTGAGAGCTATGGATCAGTGAGGATGGGTGATTTGACAGTGTGAGTTGTGAGCTATGGATCAGTGAGGATGGGTGATTTGACAGTGTGAGTTGAGAGATATGGATCAGTGATGATGGGTGATTTGACAGTGTGAGCTGAGAGCTATGGATCAGTGAGGATGGGTGATTTGACACATGTGAGTAGAGAGCTATCGATCAGTGTGGATGGGCGATTGGAAAAATGTGAGTTGAGAGCTATGGATCAGTGAGGATGGGTGATTGGACACATGTGAGTTGAGAGCTATGGATCAGTGAGGATGGGTGATTGGACAGTGTGAGTTGAGAGGTATGGATCAGTGAGGATGGGTGATTTGACAGTGTGAGTTGAGAGCTATGGATCAGTGATGATGGGTGATTGGACAGTGTGAGTTGAGAGCTATGGATCAGTAATGATGGGTGATTGGACAGGTGTGAGTTGAGAGCTATGGATCAGTGATGATGGGTGATTGGACAGTGTGAGTTGAGAGCTATGGATCAGTGATGATGGGTGATTGGACAGGTGTGTGTTGAAAGCTATGGATCAGTGATGATGGGTGATTTGACAATGTGATTTGAGAGTTATGGATCAGTGATGATGGGTGATTTGACAGTGTGAGTTGAGAGCTATGGATCAGTGAGGATGGGTGATTTGACAGTGTGAGTTGAGAGCTATGGATCAGTGAGTATGGGTGAATTGACAGTGTGAGTTTAAAGCTATGGATCAGTGAGGATGGTTGATTTGACAGTGTGAGTTGAGAACTATGGATCATTGAGGATGGGTGATTTGACAGTGAGATTTGAGAGCTATGGATCAGTGATTATAGGAGATTTGACAGTGTGATTTGAGAGCTATGGCTCAGTGGTGAGGGGTGCAGACATGGCAACATTCTGACTCGCCTGGGTGGGACCTTCAGTCCGATAAATCGGGAGTTGCACATTTTCCCATAGAGATGCATTGGGGCTAGAAGTATTTTAGGCGGGAGAACATGAAAAATAGCAATATTTTTTCACGAAAAGTCGGGAGTCTCCCACCTAAATCGGGAGGATTGCCATGTATGATGGGTGATTGGACACGTGTGAGTAGAGAGCTATGGATCAGTGAGGATGGGTGATTTGACAGTGTGAGTTGAGAGCTATGGATCAGTGAGGATGGGTGATTTGACAGTGTGAGTTGAGAGCTATGGATCAGTGTGTATGGGTGATTGGACAGTGTGAGTTGAGAGCTATGGATCAGTGATGATGGGTGATTTGACAGTGTGAGTTGAGAGCTATGGATCATTGAGGATAGGTGATTTGAATGTGTGAGATGAGAGCTATGGATCATTGAGGATGTGTGATTTGACATGTGTGAGTTGAGAGCTATGGATCAGTGAGGATTGGTGATTTGACAGTGTGAGTGAGAGCTATGGATCATTGAGGATGTGTGATTTGACAGTCTGAGTTGAGAGGTATGGATCAGTGTGGATGGGCGATTGGACACATGTGAGTTGAGAGCTATGGATCAGTGAGGATGGGTGATTGGACACATGTGAGTTGAGAGGTATGGATCAGTGAGGATGGGTGATTTGACAGTGTGAATTGAGAGCTATGGATCAGTGATGATGGGTGATTTGACAGTGTAAATTGAGAGCTATGGATCATTGAAGATGGGTGATTTGACATGTGTGAGTTGAGAGCTTTGGATCAGTGAGGATGGGTGATTTGACAGTGTGAGTGAGAGCTATGGCTCATTGAGGATGGGTGATTTGACAGTGAGTTGAAAGGTATGGATCAGTGTGGATGGGCGATTGGAAAAATGTGAGTTGAGAGCTATGGATCAGTGAGGATGGGTGATTGGACACATGTGAGTTGAGAGCTATGGATCAGTGAGGATGGGTGATTTGACAGTGTGAGTTGTGAGCTATGGATCAGTGAGGATGGGTGATTTGACAGTGTGAGTTGAGAGATATGGATCAGTGATGATGGGTGATTTGACAGTGTGAGCTGAGAGCTATGGATCAGTGAGGATGGGTGATTTGACACATGTGAGTAGAGAGCTATCGATCAGTGTGGATGGGCGATTGGAAAAATGTGAGTTGAGAGCTATGGATCAGTGAGGATGGGTGATTGGACACATGTGAGTTGAGAGCTATGGATCAGTGAGGATGGGTGATTGGACAGTGTGAGTTGAGAGGTATGGATCAGTGAGGATGGGTGATTTGACAGTGTGAGTTGAGAGCTATGGATCAGTGATGATGGGTGATTGGACAGTGTGAGTTGAGAGCTATGGATCAGTAATGATGGGTGATTGGACAGGTGTGAGTTGAGAGCTATGGATCAGTGATGATGGGTGATTGGACAGTGTGAGTTGAGAGCTATGGATCAGTGATGATGGGTGATTGGACAGGTGTGTGTTGAAAGCTATGGATCAGTGATGATGGGTGATTTGACAATGTGATTTGAGAGTTATGGATCAGTGATGATGGGTGATTTGACAGTGTGAGTTGAGAGCTATGGATCAGTGAGGATGGGTGATTTGACAGTGTGAGTTGAGAGCTATGGATCAGTGAGTATGGGTGAATTGACAGTGTGAGTTTAAAGCTATGGATCAGTGAGGATGGTTGATTTGACAGTGTGAGTTGAGAACTATGGATCATTGAGGATGGGTGATTTGACAGTGAGATTTGAGAGCTATGGATCAGTGATTATAGGAGATTTGACAGTGTGATTTGAGAGCTATGGCTCAGTGGTGAGGGGTGCAGACATGGCAACATTCTGACTCGCCTGGGTGGGACCTTCAGTCCGATAAATCGGGAGTTGCACATTTTCCCATAGAGATGCATTGGGGCTAGAAGTATTTTAGGCGGGAGAACATGAAAAATAGCAATATTTTTTCACGAAAAGTCGGGAGTCTCCCACCTAAATCGGGAGGATTGCCATGTATGATGGGTGATTGGACACGTGTGAGTAGAGAGCTATGGATCAGTGAGGATGGGTGATTTGACAGTGTGATTTGAGAGTTATGGATCAGTGATGATGGGGGATTTGACAGTGTGAGCTGAGAGCTATGGATCAGTGATGATGGGTGATTTGACAGTGTGAGCTGAGAGCTATGGATCAGTGAGGATGGGTGATTTGACACATGTGAGTAGAGAGCTATCGATCAGTGAGGGTGGGTGATTTGACAGTGTGAGCTGAGAGCTATGGATCAGTGAGGATGGGTGATTTGACACATGTGAGTAGAGAGCTATGGATCAGTGAGGGTGGGTGATTTGACAATGTGAGTTGAGAGCTATGGATCAGTGATGAAGGGTAATTGGACAGTGTGAGTTGAGAGCTATGGATCATTGAGTATGGGTGATTGGACAGTGTGAGTTGAGAGCTATGGATCAGTGAGTATGGGTGAATTGACAGTGTGAGTTTAAAGCTATGGATCAGTGAGGATGGTTGATTTGACAGTGTGAGTTGAGAACTATGGATCATTGAGGATGGGTGATTTGACAGTGAGATTTGAGAGCTATGGATCAGTGATTATAGGAGATTTGACAGTGTGATTTGAGAGCTATGGCTCAGTGGTGAGGGGTGCAGACATGGCAACATTCTGACTCGCCTGGGTGGGACCTTCAGTCCGATAAATCGGGAGTTGCACATTTTCCCATAGAGATGCATTGGGGCTAGAAGTATTTTAGGCGGGAGAACATGAAAAATAGCAATATTTTTTCACGAAAAGTCGGGGGTCTCCCACCTAAATCGGGAGGATTGCCATGTATGATGGGTGATTGGACACGTGTGAGTAGAGAGCTATGGATCAGTGAGGATGGGTGATTTGACAGTGTGATTTGAGAGTTATGGATCAGTGATGATGGGGGATTTGACAGTGTGAGCTGAGAGCTATGGATCAGTGATGATGGGTGATTTGACAGTGTGAGCTGAGAGCTATGGATCAGTGAGGATGGGTGATTTGACACATGTGAGTAGAGAGCTATCGATCAGTGAGGGTGGGTGATTTGACAGTGTGAGCTGAGAGCTATGGATCAGTGAGGATGGGTGATTTGACACATGTGAGTAGAGAGCTATGGATCAGTGAGGGTGGGTGATTTGACAATGTGAGTTGAGAGCTATGGATCAGTGATGAAGGGTAATTGGACAGTGTGAGTTGAGAGCTATGGATCAGTGAGTATGGGTGATTTGACAATGTGAGTTGAGAGCTATGGATCATTGAGGATGTGTGATTTGACATGTGTGAGTTGAGAGCTATGGATCAGTGAGGATTGGTGATTTGACAGTGTGAGTGAGAGCTATGGATCATTGAGGATGAGTAATTTGAGAGTGTGAGTTGAGAGGTATGGATCAGTGTGGATGGGCGATTGGACACATGTGAGTTGAGAGCTATGGATCAGTGAGGATGGGTGATTGGACAGGTGTGAGTTGAGGGCTATGGATCAGTGATGATGGGTGATTCGACAGTGTGAGTTGAGAGCTATGGATCAGTTGTGGTGGGTGATTTGACAGATATGAGTTGAGAGCTATGGATCAGTGAGGGTGGGTGATTTGACAGTGTGAGTTGAGAGCTATGGATCAGTTATGATGGGTGATTTGACAGGTGTGAGTTGATAGCTATGGATCAGTGAGGATGGGTGATTTGACAGGTGTGTGTTGAGAGGTATGGATCAGTGAGGATTGGTGATTTGACAGTGTGAGTTGAGAGGTATGGATCAGTGTGGATGGGTGATTGGACACGTGTGAGTAGAGAGCTATGGATCAGTGAGGATGGGTTATTTGACAGTGTGATTTGAGAGCTATGAATCAGTGATGATGGGTGATTTGACATTGTGATTTGAGAGGTATGGATCAGTGAGGATGGATGATTTGACAGTGTGAGATTTGAGAGCTATGGATCATTGAGGATGGGTGATTTGACATGTGTGAGTTGAGAGCTATGGATCGGTGAGGATGGGTGATTTGACAGTGCGAGTGAGAGCTATGAATCACTGAGGATGGTTGATTTGACAGTGTGAGGTGAGAGGTATGCATCAGTGTGGATGGGCGGTTGGACACGTGAGTTGAGAGCTATGGATCAGTGAGGATGGGTGAATGGACACATTTGAGTTGAGAGGTATGGATCAGTGAGGATGGGTGATTTGACAATGTGAGTTGAGAGCTATGGATCAGTGATGATGGGTAATTGGACAGTGTGAGTTGAGAGCTATGGATCAGTGAGGATGGCTGATTTGACAGTGTGAGTTGAGAGCTATGGATCAGTGAGGATGGGTGATTTGACAGTGTGAGTTGAGAGCTATGGATCAGTGAGGATGGGTGATTTGACAGTGTGAGTTGAGAGCTATGGATCAGTGAGGATGGGTGATTTTACAGTGTGAGTTGAGAGCTATGGATCAGTGTGGATGGGTGATTGGACACGTGTGAGTAGAGAGCTATGGATCAGTGAGGATGGGTTATTTGACAGTGTGATTTGAGAGCTATGAATCAGTGATGATGGGTGATTTGACATTGTGATTTGAGAGGTATGGATCAGTGAGGATGGATGATTTGACAGTGTGAGATTTGAGAGCTATGGATCATTGAGGATGGGTGATTTGACATGTGTGAGTTGAGAGCTATGGATCGGTGAGGATGGGTGATTTGACAGTGCGAGTGAGAGCTATGAATCACTGAGGATGGTTGATTTGACAGTGTGAGGTGAGAGGTATGCATCAGTGTGGATGGGCGGTTGGACACGTGAGTTGAGAGCTATGGATCAGTGAGGATGGGTGAATGGACACATTTGAGTTGAGAGGTATGGATCAGTGAGGATGGGTGATTTGACAATGTGAGTTGAGAGCTATGGATCAGTGATGATGGGTAATTGGACAGTGTGAGTTGAGAGCTATGGATCAGTGAGGATGGCTGATTTGACAGTGTGAGTTGAGAGCTATGGATCAGTGAGGATGGGTGATTTGACAGTGTGAGTTGAGAGCTATGGATCAGTGAGGATGGGTGATTTGACAGTGTGAGTTGAGAGCTATGGATCAGTGAGGATGGGTGATTTTACAGTGTGAGTTGAGAGCTATGGATCAGTGAGGATGGGTGATTTGACAGTGTGAGTTGAGAGCTATGGATCAGAGAAGATGGGTGATTTGACAGTGTGAGTTGAGAGCTATGGATCAGTGAGGATGGGTGATTTTACAGTGTGAATTTAGAGCTATGGATCATTGAGGATGGGTGATTTGACAGTGTGAGTTGAGAGCTATGAATCAGTGAGGAGGGGTGATTGGACAGTGTGAGTTGAGAGCTATGGATCAGTGATGATGGGTGATTGGACAGGTGTGTGTTGAAAGCTATGGATCAGCGATGATGGGTGATTTGACAGTGTGATTTGAGAGTTATGGATCAGTGATGATGGGTGATTTGACAGTGTGAGTTGAGAGCTATGGATCAGTGAGGATGGTGTGAGTTGAGAGCTATGGATCAGTGAGTATGGGTGAATTGACAGTGTGAGTTGAAAGCTATGGATCAGTGAGGATGGTTGATTTGACAGTGTGAGTTGAGAACTATGGATCATTGAGGATGGGTGATTTGACAGTGAGATTTGAGAGCTATGGATCAGTGATTATAGGAGATTTGACAGTGTGATTTGAGAGCTATGGCTCAGTGGTGAGGGGTGCAGACATGGCAACATTCTGACTCGCCTGGGTGGGACCTTCAGTCCGATAAATCGGGAGTTGCACATTTTCCCATAGAGATGCATTGGGGCTAGAAGTATTTTAGGCGGGAGAACATGAAAAATAGCAATATTTTTTCACAAAAAGTCGGGAGTCTCCCACCTAAATCGGGAGGATTGCCATGTATGATGGGTGATTGGACACGTGTGAGTAGAGAGCTATGGATCAGTGAGGATGGGTGATTTGACAGTGTGATTTGAGAGTTAGGGATCACTGATGATGGGGGATTTGACAGTGTGATTTGAGAGATATGGATCAGTGATGATGGGTGATTTGACAGTGTGAGCTGAGAGCTATGGATCAGTGAGGATGGGTGATTTGACACATGTGAGTAGAGAGCTATGGATCAGTGAGGATGGGTGATTTGACAGTGTGAGTTGAGAGCTATGGATCAGTGAGGTTGGGTGATTTGACAGTGTGAGTTGAGAGCTATGGATCAGTGAGTATGGGTGATTGGACAGTGTGAGTTGAGAGGTATGGATCAGTGATGAAGGGTGATTTGACAGTGTGAGTTGAGATCCATGGATCATTGAGGATGGGTGATTTGACAATGTGAGTTGAGAGCTATGGATCATTGAGGATGTGTGATTTGACATGTGTGAGTTGAGAGCTATGGATCAGTGAGGATTGGTGATTTGACAGTGTGAGTGAGAGCTATGGATCATTGAGGATGAGTAATTTGAGAGTGTGAGTTGAGAGGTATGGATCAGTGTGGATGCGCGATTGGACACATGTGAGTTGAGAGCTATGGATCAGTGAGGATGGGTGATTGGACACATGTGAGTTGAGAGGTATGAATCAGTGAGGATGGGTGATTTGACAGTGTGAGTTGAGAGATATGGATCAGTGATGATGGGTGATTTGACAGTAAGAGTTGAGAGCTATGGAGCAGTGAGGATGGGTGATTTGACACATGTGAGTTGAGAGCAATGGATCAGTGATAATGGGTGATTGGACAGGTGTGAGTTGAGGGCTATGGATCAGTGATGATGGGTGATTCGACAGTGTGAGTTGAGAGCTATGGATCAGTTGTGGTGGGTGATTTGACAGATGTGAGTTGAGAGCTATGGATCAGTGAGGGTGGGTGATTTGACAGTGTGAGTTGAGAGCTATGGATCAGTTATGATGGGTGATTTGACAGGTGTGAGTTGATAGCTACGGATCAGTGAGGTTGGGTGATTTGACAGGTGTGTGTTGAGAGGTATGGATCAGTGAGGAATGGTGATTTCACAGTGTGAGTTGAGAGGTATGGATCAGTGTGGATGGGTGATTGGACACGTGTGAGTAGAGAGCTATGGATCAGTGAGGATGGGTTATTTGACAGTGTGATTTGAGAGCTATGAATCAGTGATGATGGGTGATTTGACAGTGTGATTTGAGAGGTATGGATCAGTGAGGATGGATGATTTGACAGTGTGAGATTTGAGAGCTATGGATCATTGAGGATGGGTGATTTGACATGTGTGAGTTGAGAGCTATGGATCGGTGAGGATGGGTGATTTGACAGTGCGAGTGAGAGCTATGAATCACTGAGGATGGTTGATTTGACAGTGTGAGGTGAGAGGTATGCATCAGTGTGGATGGGCGGTTGGACACGTGAGTTGAGAGCTATGGATCAGTGAGGATGGGTGAATGGACACATTTGAGTTGAGAGGTATGGATCAGTGAGGATGGGTGATTTGACAATGTGAGTTGAGAGCTATGGATCAGTGATGAAGGGTAATTGGACAGTGTGAGTTGAGAGCTATGGATCAGTGAGGATGGCTGATTTGACAGTGTGAGTTGAGAGCTATGGATCAGTGAGGATGGGTGATTTGACAGTGTGAGTTGAGAGCTATGGATCAGTGAGGATGGGTGATTTGACAGTGTGAGTTGAGAGCTATGGATCAGTGAGGATGGGTGATTTTACAGTGTGAGTTGAGAGCTATGGATCAGTGAGGATGGGTGATTTGACAGTGTGAGTTGAGAGCTATGGATCAGTGAAGATGGGTGATTTGACAGTGTGAGTTGAGAGCTATGGATCAGTGAGGATGGGTGATTTTACAGTGTGAATTTAGAGCTATGGATCATTGAGGATGGGTGATTTGACATTGTGAGTTGAGAGCTATGAATCAGTGAGGAGGGGTGATTTGACAGTGAGATTTGAGAGCTATGGATCAGTGATGATGGCAGATTTGACATTGTGATTTCAGACCTATGGTTCAGTAGTGATGGGTGCAGACATGCCAACATCCTGACTCACCTGGGTGGGAGCTTCAGTCCGATAAATCGGGAGTTGCACATTTTCCCATAGAGATGCATTGGGGAAAGAAGTATTTTAGGCGGGAGAACGTGAAAAATAGAAATATTATTTCACGAAAAGTCGGGAGTCTTCCGCCTAAATCGGGAGGGTTGGCATGTATGATGGGTGATTGGACACGTTTGAGTGGAGAGCTGTGGATCAGTGAGGATGGGGTGATTTGACAGTATGAGTTGAGAGCTATGGATCAGTGAGGATGGGTGATTTGACAGTGTGAGTTGAGAGCTATGGATCAGTGAGGATGGGTGATTTGACAGTGTGGTTTGAGAGCTATGGATCAGTGAGGATGGGTGATTTGACAGTGTGAGTTGAGAGCTATGGATCAGTGAGGATGGGTGATTTGACAGTGTGAGTTGAGAGCTATGGATCATTGAGGATGGGTGATTTGACATGTGTGAGTTGAGAGCTATGGATCAGTGAGGATGGGTGATTTAACAGTGAGATTTGTGAGCTATTGATCAGTGATGATGGGAGATTTGATAGTGTGAGTTGGGAGCTATGGATCAGTGATGATGGGTGATTTGACAGTATGAGTTGGGAGCTATGCATCAGTGAAGATGGGTGATTTGACAGTGTGAGTTGAGAGCTATGGATCAGTGAGGATGGTTGATTTGACAGTGTTAGTTGAGAGCTATGGATCAGTGAGGATGGGTGATTTGACAGTGTGAGTTGAGAGCTATGGATCATTGAGGATGGGTGATATGACTTTTGTGAGTTGAGAGCTATGAATCAGTGATGATGGGTGATTTGACAGTGGGATTTGAGAGCTATGGATCAGTGAGGATGGGTAATTTGACAGTGTGAGTTGAGAGCTATGGATCATTGAGGATGGGTGATTTGACAGTGTGAGTTGAGAGCTATGAATCAGTGAGGAAGGGTGATTTGACCGTGAGTTTTGAGAGCTATGAATCAGTGATGATGGGAGATTTGACATTGTTATTTGAGACCTATGGCTCAGTAGTGATGGGTGCAGACATGCCAACATTCTGACTCACCTGGGTGGGAGCTTCAGTCCGATATATCGGGAGTTGCACATTTTCCCATAGAGATGCATTGGGGAAAGAAGTATTTTAGGCGGGAGAACGTGAAAAATAGAAATATTATTTCACGAAAAGTCGGGAGTCTCCCGCCTAAATCGGGAGGGTTGGCATGTATGATGGGTGATTGGACAAGTATGAGTAGAGAGCTATGGATCAGTGAGGATGGGTGATTTGACAGTATGAGTTGAGAGCTATGGATCAGTGAGGATGGGTGATTTGACAGTGTGGCCCTGATTACAAGTCAAGCGTTAAGGGTTTATCGGCGCCGTCTGCGCCTTTAACCCTTAATGCCTGATTAAGAGGTCCCGGGTTTTAAAGCCTGCTTTTTGCAGGCTTTAAAACCCATGCCGCAAAGTGACCTTGGTGCTAAGTACGGTGCCGCAATTTGCGACACCGTACTTAGCGCCTTTCCCCATTTCCATTATGCCCTATGGGGCAAAAATGGGAATGGGGAAGGGCAAATGGTGAATGGGGAATTACCGCCCCACTCACCTTGGAATGGGGCGGTAATTCCGCCATCCACCATGCCGGAGTCCAGCATGGACCATGGTGCTAATAGCACCATGGTCCACCGCCTGACTCGTAATTAGGGCCTGTGAGTTGAGAGCTATGGATCAGTGAGGATGGGTGATTTGACAGTGTGAGTGGAGAGCTATGGATCAGTGAGGATGGGTGATTTGACAGTGTGAGTTGAGAGCTATGGATCAGTGAGAATGGGTGATTTGACAGTGTGAGTTGAGAGCTATGGATCAGTGAGGATTGGTGATTTGACAGTGTGAGTTGAGAGCTATGGATCAGTGAGAATGGGTGATTTGACAGTGTGAGTTGAGAGCTATGGATCAGTGAGGATTGGTGATTTGACAGTGTGAGTTGAGAGCCATGGATTATTGAGGATGGGTGATTTGACATGTGTGAGTTGAGAGCTATGAATCAGTGAGGATGGGTGATTGGACAGTGTGAGTTGAGAGCTATGGATCAGTGATGATGGGAGATTGGAAATATGTGTGTTGAGAGCTATGGATCAGTGAGGATGGGTGATTGGACACATGTGAGTTGAGAGGTATGGATCAGTGAGGATGGGTGATTTGACAGTGTGTGTTGAGAGCTATGGATCAGTGAAGATGGGTGATTGAACATGTGTGAATAGAGAGCTATGGATCAGTGATGATGGGGGATTTGACAGTGTGAGCTGAGAGCTATGGATCAGTGAGGATGGGTGATTTGACAAGTGTGAGTAGAGAGCTATGGATCAGTGAGGATGGGTGATTTGACTGTGAGTTGAGAGCTATGGATCAGTGAGGATGGGTAATTTGACAGTGTGAGTTGAGAGCCATGGATCAGTGAGGAGGGGTGATTTGACAGTGTGAGTTGAGAGCTATGGATCAGTGATGATGGGTGATTGGACAGTGTGAGTTGAGAGCTATGGATCAGTGATGATGGGTGATTTGACAGTATGAGTTGAGAGCTATGGATCAGAGAGAATGGGTGATTTGACAGTGTGAGTTGAGAGCTATGGATCATGAGAGCTATGGATCAGTGATGATGGGGGATTTGACAGTGTGATTTGAGAGATATGGATCAGTGATGATGGGTGATTTGACAGTGTGAGCTGAGAGCTATGGATCAGTGAGGATGGGTGATTTGACACATGTGAGTAGAGAGCTATGGATCAGTGTGGATGGGCGATTGGAAAAATGTGAGTTGAGAGCTATGGATCAGTGAGGATGGGTGATTGGACAGATGTGAGTTGAGAGCTATGGATCAGTGAGGATGGGTGATTGGACAGTGTGAGTTGAGAGGTATGGATCAGTGAGGATGGGTGATTTGACAGTATGAGTTGAGAGCTATGGATCAGAGAGAATGGGTGATTTGACAGTGTGAGTTGAGAGCTATGGATCATGAGAGCTATGGATCAGTGATGATGGGGGATTTGACAGTGTGATTTGAGAGATATGGATCAGTGATGATGGGTGATTTGACAGTGTGAGCTGAGAGCTATGGATCAGTGAGCATGGGTGATTTGACACATGTGAGTAGAGAGCTATGGATCAGTGTGGATGGGCGATTGGAAAAATGTGAGTTGAGAGCTATGGATCAGTGAGGATGGGTGATTGGACAGATGTGAGTTGAGAGCTATGGATCAGTGAGGATGGGTGATTGGACAGTGTGAGTTGAGAGGTATGGATCAGTGAGGATGGGTGATTTGACAGTGTGAGTTGAGAGCTATGGATCAGTGATGATGGGTGATTGGACAGTGTGAGTTGAGAGCTATGGATCAGTAATGATGGGTGATTGGACAGGTGTGAGTTGAGAGCTATGGATCAGTGATGATGGGTGATTGGACAGTGTGAGTTGAGAGCTATGGATCAGTGATGATGGGTGATTGGACAGGTGTGTGTTGAAAGCTATGGATCAGTGATGATGGGTGATTTGACAGTGTGATTTGAGAGTTATGGATCAGTGATGATGGGTGATTTGACAGTGTGAGTTGAGAGCTATGGATCAGTGAGGATGGGTGATTTGACAGTGTGAGTTGAGAGCTATGGATCAGTTAGTATGGGTGAATTGACAGTGTGAGTTTAAAGCTATGGATCAGTGAGGATGGTTGATTTGACAGTGTGAGTTGAGAACTATGGATCATTGAGGATGGGTGATTTGACAGTGAGATTTGAGAGCTATGGATCAGTGATTATAGGAGATTTGACAGTGTGATTTGAGAGCTATGGCTCAGTGGTGAGGGGTGCAGACATGGCAACATTCTGACTCGCCTGGGTGGGACCTTCAGTCCGATAAATCAGGAGTTGCACATTTTCCCATGGAGATGCATTGGGGCTAGAAGTATTTTAGACGGGAGAACATGAAAAATAGCAATATTTTTTCACGAAAAGTCGGGAGTCTCCCACCTAAATCGGGAGGATTGCCATGTATGATGGGTGATTGGACACGTGTGAGTAGAGAGCTATGGATCAGTGAGGATGGGTGATTTGACAGTGTGATTTGAGAGTTATGGATCAGTGATGATGGGGGATTTGACAGTGTGATTTGAGAGATATGGATCAGTGATGATGGGTGATTTGACAGTGTGAGCTGAGAGCTATGGATCAGTGAGGATGGGTGATTTGACACATGTGAGTAGAGAGCTATGGATCAGTGAGGATGGATGATTTGACAGTGTGAGTTGAGAGCTATGGATCAGTGAGGTTGGGTGATTTGACAGTGTGAGTTGAGAGCTATGGATCAGTGAGTATGGATGATTGGACAGTGTGAGTTTAGAGGTATGGATCAGTGATGAAGGGTGATTTGACAGTGTGAGTTGAGATCCATGGATCATTGAGGATGGCTGATTTGACAATGTGAGTTGAGAGCTATGGATCATTGAGGATGTGTGATTTGACATGTGTGAGTTGAGAGCTATGGATCAGTGAGGATTGGTGATTTGACAGTGTGAGTGAGAGCTATGGATCATTGAGGATGAGTAATTTGAGAGTCTGAGTTGAGAGGTATAGATCAGTGTGGATGGGCGATTGGACACATGTGAGTTGAGAGCTATGGATCAGTGAGGATGGGTGATTGTGAGGATGGGTGATTTGACAGTGTGAGTTGAGAGATATGGATCAGTGATGATGGGTGATTTGACAGTGAGAGTTGAGAGCTATGGAGCAGTGAGGATGGGTGATTTGACACATGTGAGTTGAGAGCAATGGATCAGTGATGATGGGTGATTGGACAGGTGTGAGTTGAGGGCTATGGATCAGTGATGATGGGTGATTCGACAGTGTGAGTTGAGAGCTATGGATCACTTGTGGTGGGTGATTTGACAGGTGTGAGTTGAGAGCTATGGATCAGTGAGGGTGGGTGATTTGACAGTGTGAGTTGAGAGCTATGATCAGTTATGATGGGTGATTTGACAGGTGTGAGTTGATAGCTATGGATCAGTGAGGATGGGTGATTTGACAGGTGTGTGTTGAGAGGTATGGATCAGTGAGGATTGGTGATTTGACAGTGTGAGTTGAGAGGTATGGATCAGTGTGGATGGGTGATTGGACACGTGTGAGTAGAGAGCTATGGATCAGTGAGGATGGGTTATTTGACAGTGTGATTTGAGAGCTATGAATCAGTGATGATGGGTGATTTGACAGTGTGAGTTGAGAGCTATGGATCATTGAGGATGGGTGATTTGACAATGTGAGTTGAGAGCTATGGATCATTGAGGATGTGTGATTTGATATGTGTGAGTGAGAGCTATGGATCATTGAGGATGAGTGATTTGACAGTGTGAGTTGAGAGTTATGGATCAGTGCAGATGGGCGGTTGGACATGTGAGTTGAGAGCTATGGATCAGTGAGGATGGGTGAATGGACACATTTGAGTTGAGAGGTATGGATCAGTGAGGATGGGTGATTTGACAATGTGAGTTGAGAGCTATGGATCAGTGAGGATGTGTGATTTGACATGTGTGAGTTGAGAGCTATGGATCAGTGAGGATTGGTGATTTGACAGTGTGAGTGAGAGCTATGGATCATTGAGGATGAGTAATTTGAGAGTGTGAGTTGAGAGGTATGGATCAGTGTGGATGGGCGATTGGACACATGTGAGTTGAGAGCTATGGATCAGTGAGGATGGGTGATTGGACACATGTGAGTTGAGAGGTATGGATCAGTGAGGATGGGTGATTTGACAGTGTGAGTTGAGAGATATGGATCAGTGATGATGGGTGATTTGACAGTGAGAGTTGAGAGCTATGGAGCAGTGAGGATGGGTGATTTGACACATGTGAGTTGAGAGCAATGGATCAGTGATGATGGGTGATTCGACAGTGTGAGTTGAGAGCTATGGATCAGTTGTGGTGGGTGATTTGACAGGTGTGTGTTGAAAGCTATGGATCAGTGATGATGGGTGATTTGACAGTGTGATTTGAGAGTTATGGATCAGTGATGATGGGTGATTTGACAGTGTGAGTTGAGAGCTATGGATCAGTGAGGATTGGTGATTTGACAGTGTGAGTGAGAGCTATGGATCATTGAGGATGAGTAATTTGAGAGTGTGAGTTGAGAGGTATGGATCAGTGTGGATGGGCGATTGGACACATGTGAGTTGAGAGCTATGGATCAGTGAGGATGGGTGATTGGACACATGTGAGTTGAGAGGTATGAATCAGTGAGGATGGGTGATTTGACAGTGTGAGTTGAGAGATATGGATCAGTGATGATGGGTGATTTGACAGTGAGAGTTGAGAGCTATGGAGCAGTGAGGATGGGTGATTTGACACATGTGAGTTGAGAGCAATGGATCAGTGATGATGGGTGATTCGACAGTGTGAGTTGAGAGCTATGGATCAGTTGTGGTGGGTGATTGGACAGGTGTGTGTTGAAAGCTATGGATCAGTGAGGATGGGTGATTTGACAGTGTGATTTGAGAGTTATGGATCAGTGATGATGGGTGATTTGACAGTGTGAGTTGAGAGCTATGGATCAGTGAGGATGGGTGATTTGACAGTGTGAGTTGAGAACTATGGATCATTGAGGATGGGTGATTTGACAGTGAGATTTGAGAGCTATGGATCAGTGATTATAGGAGATTTGACAGTGTGATTTGAGAGCTATGGCTCAGTGGTGAGGGGTGCAGACATGGCAACATTCTGACTCGCCTGGGTGGGACCTTCAGTCCGATAAATCGGGAGTTGCACATTTTCCCATAGAGATGCATTGGGGCTAGAAGTATTTTAGACGGGAGAACATGAAAAATAGCAATATTTTTTCACGAAAAGTCGGGAGTCTCCCACCTAAATCGGGAGGATTGCCATGTATGATGGGTGATTGGACACGTGTGAGTAGAGAGCTATGGATCAGTGAGGATGGGTGATTTGACAGTGTGATTTGAGAGTTATGGATCAGTGATGATGGGGGATTTGACAGTGTGATTTGAGAGATATGGATCAGTGATGATGGGTGATTTGACAGTGTGAGCTGAGAGCTATGGATCAGTGAGGATGGGTGATTTGACACATGTGAGTAGAGAGCTATGGATCAGTGAGGATGGGTGATTTGACAGTGTGAGTTGAGAGCTATGGATCAGTGAGGTTGGGTGATTTGATAGTGTGAGTTGAGAGCTATGGATCAGTGAGTATGGATGATTGGACAGTGTGAGTTTAGAGGTATGGATCAGTGATGAAGGGTGATTTGACAGTGTGAGTTGATATCCATGGATCATTGAGGATGGGTGATTTGACAATGTGAGTTGAGAGCTATGGATCATTGAGGATGTGTGATTTGACATGTGTGAGTTGAGAGCTATGGATCAGTGAGGATTGGTGATTTGACAGTGTGAGTGAGAGCTATGGATCATTGAGGATGAGCAATTTGAGAGTGTGAGTTGAGAGGTATAGATCAGTGTGGATGGGCGATTGGACACATGTGAGTTGAGAGCTATGGATCAGTGAGGATGGGTGATTGTGAGGATGGGTGATTTGACAGTGTGAGTTGAGAGATATGGATCAGTGATGATGGGTGATTTGACAGTGAGAGTTGAGAGCTATGGAGCAGTGAGGATGGGTGATTTGACACATGTGAGTTGAGAGCAATGGATCAGTGATGATGGGTGATTGGACAGGTGTGAGTTGAGGGCTATGGATCAGTGATGATGGGTGATTCGACAGTGTGAGTTGAGAGCTATGGATCAGTTGTGGTGGGTGATTGGACAGGTGTGAGTTGAGAGCTATGGATCAGTGATGATGGGTGATTGGACAGTGTGAGTTGAGAGCTATGGATCAGTGATGATGGGTGATTGGACAGGTGTGTGTTGAAAGCTATGGATCAGTGATGATGGGTGATTTGACAATGTGATTTGAGAGTTATGGATCAGTGATGATGGGTGATTTGACAGTGTGAGTTGAGAGCTATGGATCAGTGAGGATGGGTGATTTGACAGTGTGAGTTGAGAGCTATGGATCAGTGAGTATGGGTGAATTGACAGTGTGAGTTTAAAGCTATGGATCAGTGAGGATGGTTGATTTGACAGTGTGAGTTGAGAACTATGGATCATTGAGGATGGGTGATTTGACAGTGAGATTTGAGAGCTATGGATCAGTGATTATAGGAGATTTGACAGTGTGATTTGAGAGCTATGGCTCAGTGGTGAGGGGTGCAGACATGGCAACATTCTGACTCGCCTGGGTGGGACCTTCAGTCCGATAAATCGGGAGTTGCACATTTTCCCATAGAGATGCATTGGGGCTAGAAGTATTTTAGGCGGGAGAACATGAAAAATAGCAATATTTTTTCACGAAAAGTCGGGAGTCTCCCACCTAAATCGGGAGGATTGCCATGTATGATGGGTGATTGGACACGTGTGAGTAGAGAGCTATGGATCAGTGAGGATGGGTGATTTGACAGTGTGATTTGAGAGTTATGGATCAGTGATGATGGGGGATTTGACAGTGTGAGCTGAGAGCTATGGATCAGTGATGATGGGTGATTTGACAGTGTGAGCTGAGAGCTATGGATCAGTGAGGATGGGTGATTTGACACATGTGAGTAGAGAGCTATCGATCAGTGAGGGTGGGTGATTTGACAGTGTGAGCTGAGAGCTATGGATCAGTGAGGATGGGTGATTTGACACATGTGAGTAGAGAGCTATGGATCAGTGAGGGTGGGTGATTTGACAATGTGAGTTGAGAGCTATGGATCAGTGATGAAGGGTAATTGGACAGTGTGAGTTGAGAGCTATGGATCATTGAGTATGGGTGATTGGACAGTGTGAGTTGAGAGCTATGGATCAGTGAGTATGGGTGAATTGACAGTGTGAGTTTAAAGCTATGGATCAGTGAGGATGGTTGATTTGACAGTGTGAGTTGAGAACTATGGATCATTGAGGATGGGTGATTTGACAGTGAGATTTGAGAGCTATGGATCAGTGATTATAGGAGATTTGACAGTGTGATTTGAGAGCTATGGCTCAGTGGTGAGGGGTGCAGACATGGCAACATTCTGACTCGCCTGGGTGGGACCTTCAGTCCGATAAATCGGGAGTTGCACATTTTCCCATAGAGATGCATTGGGGCTAGAAGTATTTTAGGCGGGAGAACATGAAAAATAGCAATATTTTTTCACGAAAAGTCGGGGGTCTCCCACCTAAATCGGGAGGATTGCCATGTATGATGGGTGATTGGACACGTGTGAGTAGAGAGCTATGGATCAGTGAGGATGGGTGATTTGACAGTGTGATTTGAGAGTTATGGATCAGTGATGATGGGGGATTTGACAGTGTGAGCTGAGAGCTATGGATCAGTGATGATGGGTGATTTGACAGTGTGAGCTGAGAGCTATGGATCAGTGAGGATGGGTGATTTGACACATGTGAGTAGAGAGCTATCGATCAGTGAGGGTGGGTGATTTGACAGTGTGAGCTGAGAGCTATGGATCAGTGAGGATGGGTGATTTGACACATGTGAGTAGAGAGCTATGGATCAGTGAGGGTGGGTGATTTGACAATGTGAGTTGAGAGCTATGGATCAGTGATGAAGGGTAATTGGACAGTGTGAGTTGAGAGCTATGGATCAGTGAGTATGGGTGATTTGACAATGTGAGTTGAGAGCTATGGATCATTGAGGATGTGTGATTTGACATGTGTGAGTTGAGAGCTATGGATCAGTGAGGATTGGTGATTTGACAGTGTGAGTGAGAGCTATGGATCATTGAGGATGAGTAATTTGAGAGTGTGAGTTGAGAGGTATGGATCAGTGTGGATGGGCGATTGGACACATGTGAGTTGAGAGCTATGGATCAGTGAGGATGGGTGATTGGACAGGTGTGAGTTGAGGGCTATGGATCAGTGATGATGGGTGATTCGACAGTGTGAGTTGAGAGCTATGGATCAGTTGTGGTGGGTGATTTGACAGATATGAGTTGAGAGCTATGGATCAGTGAGGGTGGGTGATTTGACAGTGTGAGTTGAGAGCTATGGATCAGTTATGATGGGTGATTTGACAGGTGTGAGTTGATAGCTATGGATCAGTGAGGATGGGTGATTTGACAGGTGTGTGTTGAGAGGTATGGATCAGTGAGGATTGGTGATTTGACAGTGTGAGTTGAGAGGTATGGATCAGTGTGGATGGGTGATTGGACACGTGTGAGTAGAGAGCTATGGATCAGTGAGGATGGGTTATTTGACAGTGTGATTTGAGAGCTATGAATCAGTGATGATGGGTGATTTGACATTGTGATTTGAGAGGTATGGATCAGTGAGGATGGATGATTTGACAGTGTGAGATTTGAGAGCTATGGATCATTGAGGATGGGTGATTTGACATGTGTGAGTTGAGAGCTATGGATCGGTGAGGATGGGTGATTTGACAGTGCGAGTGAGAGCTATGAATCACTGAGGATGGTTGATTTGACAGTGTGAGGTGAGAGGTATGCATCAGTGTGGATGGGCGGTTGGACACGTGAGTTGAGAGCTATGGATCAGTGAGGATGGGTGAATGGACACATTTGAGTTGAGAGGTATGGATCAGTGAGGATGGGTGATTTGACAATGTGAGTTGAGAGCTATGGATCAGTGATGATGGGTAATTGGACAGTGTGAGTTGAGAGCTATGGATCAGTGAGGATGGCTGATTTGACAGTGTGAGTTGAGAGCTATGGATCAGTGAGGATGGGTGATTTGACAGTGTGAGTTGAGAGCTATGGATCAGTGAGGATGGGTGATTTGACAGTGTGAGTTGAGAGCTATGGATCAGTGAGGATGGGTGATTTTACAGTGTGAGTTGAGAGCTATGGATCAGTGTGGATGGGTGATTGGACACGTGTGAGTAGAGAGCTATGGATCAGTGAGGATGGGTTATTTGACAGTGTGATTTGAGAGCTATGAATCAGTGATGATGGGTGATTTGACATTGTGATTTGAGAGGTATGGATCAGTGAGGATGGATGATTTGACAGTGTGAGATTTGAGAGCTATGGATCATTGAGGATGGGTGATTTGACATGTGTGAGTTGAGAGCTATGGATCGGTGAGGATGGGTGATTTGACAGTGCGAGTGAGAGCTATGAATCACTGAGGATGGTTGATTTGACAGTGTGAGGTGAGAGGTATGCATCAGTGTGGATGGGCGGTTGGACACGTGAGTTGAGAGCTATGGATCAGTGAGGATGGGTGAATGGACACATTTGAGTTGAGAGGTATGGATCAGTGAGGATGGGTGATTTGACAATGTGAGTTGAGAGCTATGGATCAGTGATGATGGGTAATTGGACAGTGTGAGTTGAGAGCTATGGATCAGTGAGGATGGCTGATTTGACAGTGTGAGTTGAGAGCTATGGATCAGTGAGGATGGGTGATTTGACAGTGTGAGTTGAGAGCTATGGATCAGTGAGGATGGGTGATTTGACAGTGTGAGTTGAGAGCTATGGATCAGTGAGGATGGGTGATTTTACAGTGTGAGTTGAGAGCTATGGATCAGTGAGGATGGGTGATTTGACAGTGTGAGTTGAGAGCTATGGATCAGAGAAGATGGGTGATTTGACAGTGTGAGTTGAGAGCTATGGATCAGTGAGGATGGGTGATTTTACAGTGTGAATTTAGAGCTATGGATCATTGAGGATGGGTGATTTGACAGTGTGAGTTGAGAGCTATGAATCAGTGAGGAGGGGTGATTGGACAGTGTGAGTTGAGAGCTATGGATCAGTGATGATGGGTGATTGGACAGGTGTGTGTTGAAAGCTATGGATCAGCGATGATGGGTGATTTGACAGTGTGATTTGAGAGTTATGGATCAGTGATGATGGGTGATTTGACAGTGTGAGTTGAGAGCTATGGATCAGTGAGGATGGTGTGAGTTGAGAGCTATGGATCAGTGAGTATGGGTGAATTGACAGTGTGAGTTGAGAGCTATGGATCAGTGATGAAGGGTAATTGGACAGTGTGAGTTGAGAGCTATGGATCATTGAGTATGGGTGATTGGACAGTGTGAGTTGAGAGCTATGGATCAGTGAGTATGGGTGAATTGACAGTGTGAGTTTAAAGCTATGGATCAGTGAGGATGGTTGATTTGACAGTGTGAGTTGAGAACTATGGATCATTGAGGATGGGTGATTTGACAGTGAGATTTGAGAGCTATGGATCAGTGATTATAGGAGATTTGACAGTGTGATTTGAGAGCTATGGCTCAGTGGTGAGGGGTGCAGACATGGCAACATTCTGACTCGCCTGGGTGGGACCTTCAGTCCGATAAATCGGGAGTTGCACATTTTCCCATAGAGATGCATTGGGGCTAGAAGTATTTTAGGCGGGAGAACATGAAAAATAGCAATATTTTTTCACGAAAAGTCGGGGGTCTCCCACCTAAATCGGGAGGATTGCCATGTATGATGGGTGATTGGACACGTGTGAGTAGAGAGCTATGGATCAGTGAGGATGGGTGATTTGACAGTGTGATTTGAGAGTTATGGATCAGTGATGATGGGGGATTTGACAGTGTGAGCTGAGAGCTATGGATCAGTGATGATGGGTGATTTGACAGTGTGAGCTGAGAGCTATGGATCAGTGAGGATGGGTGATTTGACACATGTGAGTAGAGAGCTATCGATCAGTGAGGGTGGGTGATTTGACAGTGTGAGCTGAGAGCTATGGATCAGTGAGGATGGGTGATTTGACACATGTGAGTAGAGAGCTATGGATCAGTGAGGGTGGGTGATTTGACAATGTGAGTTGAGAGCTATGGATCAGTGATGAAGGGTAATTGGACAGTGTGAGTTGAGAGCTATGGATCAGTGAGTATGGGTGATTTGACAATGTGAGTTGAGAGCTATGGATCATTGAGGATGTGTGATTTGACATGTGTGAGTTGAGAGCTATGGATCAGTGAGGATTGGTGATTTGACAGTGTGAGTGAGAGCTATGGATCATTGAGGATGAGTAATTTGAGAGTGTGAGTTGAGAGGTATGGATCAGTGTGGATGGGCGATTGGACACATGTGAGTTGAGAGCTATGGATCAGTGAGGATGGGTGATTGGACAGGTGTGAGTTGAGGGCTATGGATCAGTGATGATGGGTGATTCGACAGTGTGAGTTGAGAGCTATGGATCAGTTGTGGTGGGTGATTTGACAGATATGAGTTGAGAGCTATGGATCAGTGAGGGTGGGTGATTTGACAGTGTGAGTTGAGAGCTATGGATCAGTTATGATGGGTGATTTGACAGGTGTGAGTTGATAGCTATGGATCAGTGAGGATGGGTGATTTGACAGGTGTGTGTTGAGAGGTATGGATCAGTGAGGATTGGTGATTTGACAGTGTGAGTTGAGAGGTATGGATCAGTGTGGATGGGTGATTGGACACGTGTGAGTAGAGAGCTATGGATCAGTGAGGATGGGTTATTTGACAGTGTGATTTGAGAGCTATGAATCAGTGATGATGGGTGATTTGACATTGTGATTTGAGAGGTATGGATCAGTGAGGATGGATGATTTGACAGTGTGAGATTTGAGAGCTATGGATCATTGAGGATGGGTGATTTGACATGTGTGAGTTGAGAGCTATGGATCGGTGAGGATGGGTGATTTGACAGTGCGAGTGAGAGCTATGAATCACTGAGGATGGTTGATTTGACAGTGTGAGGTGAGAGGTATGCATCAGTGTGGATGGGCGGTTGGACACGTGAGTTGAGAGCTATGGATCAGTGAGGATGGGTGAATGGACACATTTGAGTTGAGAGGTATGGATCAGTGAGGATGGGTGATTTGACAATGTGAGTTGAGAGCTATGGATCAGTGATGATGGGTAATTGGACAGTGTGAGTTGAGAGCTATGGATCAGTGAGGATGGCTGATTTGACAGTGTGAGTTGAGAGCTATGGATCAGTGAGGATGGGTGATTTGACAGTGTGAGTTGAGAGCTATGGATCAGTGAGGATGGGTGATTTGACAGTGTGAGTTGAGAGCTATGGATCAGTGAGGATGGGTGATTTTACAGTGTGAGTTGAGAGCTATGGATCAGTGTGGATGGGTGATTGGACACGTGTGAGTAGAGAGCTATGGATCAGTGAGGATGGGTTATTTGACAGTGTGATTTGAGAGCTATGAATCAGTGATGATGGGTGATTTGACATTGTGATTTGAGAGGTATGGATCAGTGAGGATGGATGATTTGACAGTGTGAGATTTGAGAGCTATGGATCATTGAGGATGGGTGATTTGACATGTGTGAGTTGAGAGCTATGGATCGGTGAGGATGGGTGATTTGACAGTGCGAGTGAGAGCTATGAATCACTGAGGATGGTTGATTTGACAGTGTGAGGTGAGAGGTATGCATCAGTGTGGATGGGCGGTTGGACACGTGAGTTGAGAGCTATGGATCAGTGAGGATGGGTGAATGGACACATTTGAGTTGAGAGGTATGGATCAGTGAGGATGGGTGATTTGACAATGTGAGTTGAGAGCTATGGATCAGTGATGATGGGTAATTGGACAGTGTGAGTTGAGAGCTATGGATCAGTGAGGATGGCTGATTTGACAGTGTGAGTTGAGAGCTATGGATCAGTGAGGATGGGTGATTTGACAGTGTGAGTTGAGAGCTATGGATCAGTGAGGATGGGTGATTTGACAGTGTGAGTTGAGAGCTATGGATCAGTGAGGATGGGTGATTTTACAGTGTGAGTTGAGAGCTATGGATCAGTGAGGATGGGTGATTTGACAGTGTGAGTTGAGAGCTATGGATCAGAGAAGATGGGTGATTTGACAGTGTGAGTTGAGAGCTATGGATCAGTGAGGATGGGTGATTTTACAGTGTGAATTTAGAGCTATGGATCATTGAGGATGGGTGATTTGACAGTGTGAGTTGAGAGCTATGAATCAGTGAGGAGGGGTGATTGGACAGTGTGAGTTGAGAGCTATGGATCAGTGATGATGGGTGATTGGACAGGTGTGTGTTGAAAGCTATGGATCAGCGATGATGGGTGATTTGACAGTGTGATTTGAGAGTTATGGATCAGTGATGATGGGTGATTTGACAGTGTGAGTTGAGAGCTATGGATCAGTGAGGATGGTGTGAGTTGAGAGCTATGGATCAGTGAGTATGGGTGAATTGACAGTGTGAGTTGAAAGCTATGGATCAGTGAGGATGGTTGATTTGACAGTGTGAGTTGAGAACTATGGATCATTGAGGATGGGTGATTTGACAGTGAGATTTGAGAGCTATGGATCAGTGATTATAGGAGATTTGACAGTGTGATTTGAGAGCTATGGCTCAGTGGTGAGGGGTGCAGACATGGCAACATTCTGACTCGCCTGGGTGGGACCTTCAGTCCGATAAATCGGGAGTTGCACATTTTCCCATAGAGATGCATTGGGGCTAGAAGTATTTTAGGCGGGAGAACATGAAAAATAGCAATATTTTTTCACAAAAAGTCGGGAGTCTCCCACCTAAATCGGGAGGATTGCCATGTATGATGGGTGATTGGACACGTGTGAGTAGAGAGCTATGGATCAGTGAGGATGGGTGATTTGACAGTGTGATTTGAGAGTTAGGGATCACTGATGATGGGGGATTTGACAGTGTGATTTGAGAGATATGGATCAGTGATGATGGGTGATTTGACAGTGTGAGCTGAGAGCTATGGATCAGTGAGGATGGGTGATTTGACACATGTGAGTAGAGAGCTATGGATCAGTGAGGATGGGTGATTTGACAGTGTGAGTTGAGAGCTATGGATCAGTGAGGTTGGGTGATTTGACAGTGTGAGTTGAGAGCTATGGATCAGTGAGTATGGGTGATTGGACAGTGTGAGTTGAGAGGTATGGATCAGTGATGAAGGGTGATTTGACAGTGTGAGTTGAGATCCATGGATCATTGAGGATGGGTGATTTGACAATGTGAGTTGAGAGCTATGGATCATTGAGGATGTGTGATTTGACATGTGTGAGTTGAGAGCTATGGATCAGTGAGGATTGGTGATTTGACAGTGTGAGTGAGAGCTATGGATCATTGAGGATGAGTAATTTGAGAGTGTGAGTTGAGAGGTATGGATCAGTGTGGATGCGCGATTGGACACATGTGAGTTGAGAGCTATGGATCAGTGAGGATGGGTGATTGGACACATGTGAGTTGAGAGGTATGAATCAGTGAGGATGGGTGATTTGACAGTGTGAGTTGAGAGATATGGATCAGTGATGATGGGTGATTTGACAGTGAGAGTTGAGAGCTATGGAGCAGTGAGGATGGGTGATTTGACACATGTGAGTTGAGAGCAATGGATCAGTGATAATGGGTGATTGGACAGGTGTGAGTTGAGGGCTATGGATCAGTGATGATGGGTGATTCGACAGTGTGAGTTGAGAGCTATGGATCAGTTGTGGTGGGTGATTTGACAGATGTGAGTTGAGAGCTATGGATCAGTGAGGGTGGGTGATTTGACAGTGTGAGTTGAGAGCTATGGATCAGTTATGATGGGTGATTTGACAGGTGTGAGTTGATAGCTACGGATCAGTGAGGTTGGGTGATTTGACAGGTGTGTGTTGAGAGGTATGGATCAGTGAGGAATGGTGATTTCACAGTGTGAGTTGAGAGGTATGGATCAGTGTGGATGGGTGATTGGACACGTGTGAGTAGAGAGCTATGGATCAGTGAGGATGGGTTATTTGACAGTGTGATTTGAGAGCTATGAATCAGTGATGATGGGTGATTTGACAGTGTGATTTGAGAGGTATGGATCAGTGAGGATGGATGATTTGACAGTGTGAGATTTGAGAGCTATGGATCATTGAGGATGGGTGATTTGACATGTGTGAGTTGAGAGCTATGGATCGGTGAGGATGGGTGATTTGACAGTGCGAGTGAGAGCTATGAATCACTGAGGATGGTTGATTTGACAGTGTGAGGTGAGAGGTATGCATCAGTGTGGATGGGCGGTTGGACACGTGAGTTGAGAGCTATGGATCAGTGAGGATGGGTGAATGGACACATTTGAGTTGAGAGGTATGGATCAGTGAGGATGGGTGATTTGACAATGTGAGTTGAGAGCTATGGATCAGTGATGAAGGGTAATTGGACAGTGTGAGTTGAGAGCTATGGATCAGTGAGGATGGCTGATTTGACAGTGTGAGTTGAGAGCTATGGATCAGTGAGGATGGGTGATTTGACAGTGTGAGTTGAGAGCTATGGATCAGTGAGGATGGGTGATTTGACAGTGTGAGTTGAGAGCTATGGATCAGTGAGGATGGGTGATTTTACAGTGTGAGTTGAGAGCTATGGATCAGTGAGGATGGGTGATTTGACAGTGTGAGTTGAGAGCTATGGATCAGTGAAGATGGGTGATTTGACAGTGTGAGTTGAGAGCTATGGATCAGTGAGGATGGGTGATTTTACAGTGTGAATTTAGAGCTATGGATCATTGAGGATGGGTGATTTGACATTGTGAGTTGAGAGCTATGAATCAGTGAGGAGGGGTGATTTGACAGTGAGATTTGAGAGCTATGGATCAGTGATGATGGCAGATTTGACATTGTGATTTCAGACCTATGGTTCAGTAGTGATGGGTGCAGACATGCCAACATCCTGACTCACCTGGGTGGGAGCTTCAGTCCGATAAATCGGGAGTTGCACATTTTCCCATAGAGATGCATTGGGGAAAGAAGTATTTTAGGCGGGAGAACGTGAAAAATAGAAATATTATTTCACGAAAAGTCGGGAGTCTTCCGCCTAAATCGGGAGGGTTGGCATGTATGATGGGTGATTGGACACGTTTGAGTTGAGAGCTATGGATCAGTGAGGATGGGTGATTTGACAGTGTGAGTTGAGAGCTATGGATCAGTGAGGATGGGTGATTTGACAGTGTGGTTTGAGAGCTATGGATCAGTGAGGATGGGTGATTTGACAGTGTGAGTTGAGAGCTATGGATCAGTGAGGATGGGTGATTTGACAGTGTGAGTTGAGAGCTATGGATCATTGAGGATGGGTGATTTGACATGTGTGAGTTGAGAGCTATGGATCAGTGAGGATGGGTGATTTAACAGTGAGATTTGTGAGCTATTGATCAGTGATGATGGGAGATTTGATAGTGTGAGTTGGGAGCTATGGATCAGTGATGATGGGTGATTTGACAGTATGAGTTGGGAGCTATGCATCAGTGAAGATGGGTGATTTGACAGTGTGAGTTGAGAGCTATGGATCAGTGAGGATGGTTGATTTGACAGTGTTAGTTGAGAGCTATGGATCAGTGAGGATGGGTGATTTGACAGTGTGAGTTGAGAGCTATGGATCATTGAGGATGGGTGATATGACTTTTGTGAGTTGAGAGCTATGAATCAGTGATGATGGGTGATTTGACAGTGGGATTTGAGAGCTATGGATCAGTGAGGATGGGTAATTTGACAGTGTGAGTTGAGAGCTATGGATCATTGAGGATGGGTGATTTGACAGTGTGAGTTGAGAGCTATGAATCAGTGAGGAAGGGTGATTTGACCGTGAGTTTTGAGAGCTATGAATCAGTGATGATGGGAGATTTGACATTGTTATTTGAGACCTATGGCTCAGTAGTGATGGGTGCAGACATGCCAACATTCTGACTCACCTGGGTGGGAGCTTCAGTCCGATATATCGGGAGTTGCACATTTTCCCATAGAGATGCATTGGGGAAAGAAGTATTTTAGGCGGGAGAACGTGAAAAATAGAAATATTATTTCACGAAAAGTCGGGAGTCTCCCGCCTAAATCGGGAGGGTTGGCATGTATGATGGGTGATTGGACAAGTATGAGTAGAGAGCTATGGATCAGTGAGGATGGGTGATTTGACAGTATGAGTTGAGAGCTATGGATCAGTGAGGATGGGTGATTTGACAGTGTGGCCCTGATTACAAGTCAAGCGTTAAGGGTTTATCGGCGCCGTCTGCGCCTTTAACCCTTAATGCCTGATTAAGAGGTCCCGGGTTTTAAAGCCTGCTTTTTGCAGGCTTTAAAACCCATGCCGCAAAGTGACCTTGGTGCTAAGTACGGTGCCGCAATTTGCGACACCGTACTTAGCGCCTTTCCCCATTTCCATTATGCCCTATGGGGCAAAAATGGGAATGGGGAAGGGCAAATGGTGAATGGGGAATTACCGCCCCACTCACCTTGGAATGGGGCGGTAATTCCGCCATCCACCATGCCGGAGTCCAGCATGGACCATGGTGCTAATAGCACCATGGTCCACCGCCTGACTCGTAATTAGGGCCTGTGAGTTGAGAGCTATGGATCAGTGAGGATGGGTGATTTGACAGTGTGAGTGGAGAGCTATGGATCAGTGAGGATGGGTGATTTGACAGTGTGAGTTGAGAGCTATGGATCAGTGAGAATGGGTGATTTGACAGTGTGAGTTGAGAGCTATGGATCAGTGAGGATTGGTGATTTGACAGTGTGAGTTGAGAGCTATGGATCAGTGAGAATGGGTGATTTGACAGTGTGAGTTGAGAGCTATGGATCAGTGAGGATTGGTGATTTGACAGTGTGAGTTGAGAGCCATGGATTATTGAGGATGGGTGATTTGACATGTGTGAGTTGAGAGCTATGAATCAGTGAGGATGGGTGATTGGACAGTGTGAGTTGAGAGCTATGGATCAGTGATGATGGGAGATTGGAAATATGTGTGTTGAGAGCTATGGATCAGTGAGGATGGGTGATTGGACACATGTGAGTTGAGAGGTATGGATCAGTGAGGATGGGTGATTTGACAGTGTGTGTTGAGAGCTATGGATCAGTGAAGATGGGTGATTGAACATGTGTGAATAGAGAGCTATGGATCAGTGATGATGGGGGATTTGACAGTGTGAGCTGAGAGCTATGGATCAGTGAGGATGGGTGATTTGACAAGTGTGAGTAGAGAGCTATGGATCAGTGAGGATGGGTGATTTGACTGTGAGTTGAGAGCTATGGATCAGTGAGGATGGGTAATTTGACAGTGTGAGTTGAGAGCCATGGATCAGTGAGGAGGGGTGATTTGACAGTGTGAGTTGAGAGCTATGGATCAGTGATGATGGGTGATTGGACAGTGTGAGTTGAGAGCTATGGATCAGTGATGATGGGTGATTTGACAGTATGAGTTGAGAGCTATGGATCAGAGAGAATGGGTGATTTGACAGTGTGAGTTGAGAGCTATGGATCATGAGAGCTATGGATCAGTGATGATGGGGGATTTGACAGTGTGATTTGAGAGATATGGATCAGTGATGATGGGTGATTTGACAGTGTGAGCTGAGAGCTATGGATCAGTGAGGATGGGTGATTTGACACATGTGAGTAGAGAGCTATGGATCAGTGTGGATGGGCGATTGGAAAAATGTGAGTTGAGAGCTATGGATCAGTGAGGATGGGTGATTGGACAGATGTGAGTTGAGAGCTATGGATCAGTGAGGATGGGTGATTGGACAGTGTGAGTTGAGAGGTATGGATCAGTGAGGATGGGTGATTTGACAGTATGAGTTGAGAGCTATGGATCAGAGAGAATGGGTGATTTGACAGTGTGAGTTGAGAGCTATGGATCATGAGAGCTATGGATCAGTGATGATGGGGGATTTGACAGTGTGATTTGAGAGATATGGATCAGTGATGATGGGTGATTTGACAGTGTGAGCTGAGAGCTATGGATCAGTGAGGATGGGTGATTTGACACATGTGAGTAGAGAGCTATGGATCAGTGTGGATGGGCGATTGGAAAAATGTGAGTTGAGAGCTATGGATCAGTGAGGATGGGTGATTGGACAGATGTGAGTTGAGAGCTATGGATCAGTGAGGATGGGTGATTGGACAGTGTGAGTTGAGAGGTATGGATCAGTGAGGATGGGTGATTTGACAGTGTGAGTTGAGAGCTATGGATCAGTGATGATGGGTGATTGGACAGTGTGAGTTGAGAGCTATGGATCAGTAATGATGGGTGATTGGACAGGTGTGAGTTGAGAGCTATGGATCAGTGATGATGGGTGATTGGACAGTGTGAGTTGAGAGCTATGGATCAGTGATGATGGGTGATTGGACAGGTGTGTGTTGAAAGCTATGGATCAGTGATGATGGGTGATTTGACAGTGTGATTTGAGAGTTATGGATCAGTGATGATGGGTGATTTGACAGTGTGAGTTGAGAGCTATGGATCAGTGAGGATGGGTGATTTGACAGTGTGAGTTGAGAGCTATGGATCAGTTAGTATGGGTGAATTGACAGTGTGAGTTTAAAGCTATGGATCAGTGAGGATGGTTGATTTGACAGTGTGAGTTGAGAACTATGGATCATTGAGGATGGGTGATTTGACAGTGAGATTTGAGAGCTATGGATCAGTGATTATAGGAGATTTGACAGTGTGATTTGAGAGCTATGGCTCAGTGGTGAGGGGTGCAGACATGGCAACATTCTGACTCGCCTGGGTGGGACCTTCAGTCCGATAAATCAGGAGTTGCACATTTTCCCATGGAGATGCATTGGGGCTAGAAGTATTTTAGACGGGAGAACATGAAAAATAGCAATATTTTTTCACGAAAAGTCGGGAGTCTCCCACCTAAATCGGGAGGATTGCCATGTATGATGGGTGATTGGACACGTGTGAGTAGAGAGCTATGGATCAGTGAGGATGGGTGATTTGACAGTGTGATTTGAGAGTTATGGATCAGTGATGATGGGGGATTTGACAGTGTGATTTGAGAGATATGGATCAGTGATGATGGGTGATTTGACAGTGTGAGCTGAGAGCTATGGATCAGTGAGGATGGGTGATTTGACACATGTGAGTAGAGAGCTATGGATCAGTGAGGATGGGTGATTTGACAGTGTGAGTTGAGAGCTATGGATCAGTGAGGTTGGGTGATTTGACAGTGTGAGTTGAGAGCTATGGATCAGTGAGTATGGATGATTGGACAGTGTGAGTTTAGAGGTATGGATCAGTGATGAAGGGTGATTTGACAGTGTGAGTTGAGATCCATGGATCATTGAGGATGGCTGATTTGACAATGTGAGTTGAGAGCTATGGATCATTGAGGATGTGTGATTTGACATGTGTGAGTTGAGAGCTATGGATCAGTGAGGATTGGTGATTTGACAGTGTGAGTGAGAGCTATGGATCATTGAGGATGAGTAATTTGAGAGTCTGAGTTGAGAGGTATAGATCAGTGTGGATGGGCGATTGGACACATGTGAGTTGAGAGCTATGGATCAGTGAGGATGGGTGATTGTGAGGATGGGTGATTTGACAGTGTGAGTTGAGAGATATGGATCAGTGATGATGGGTGATTTGACAGTGAGAGTTGAGAGCTATGGAGCAGTGAGGATGGGTGATTTGACACATGTGAGTTGAGAGCAATGGATCAGTGATGATGGGTGATTGGACAGGTGTGAGTTGAGGGCTATGGATCAGTGATGATGGGTGATTCGACAGTGTGAGTTGAGAGCTATGGATCACTTGTGGTGGGTGATTTGACAGGTGTGAGTTGAGAGCTATGGATCAGTGAGGGTGGGTGATTTGACAGTGTGAGTTGAGAGCTATGATCAGTTATGATGGGTGATTTGACAGGTGTGAGTTGATAGCTATGGATCAGTGAGGATGGGTGATTTGACAGGTGTGTGTTGAGAGGTATGGATCAGTGAGGATTGGTGATTTGACAGTGTGAGTTGAGAGGTATGGATCAGTGTGGATGGGTGATTGGACACGTGTGAGTAGAGAGCTATGGATCAGTGAGGATGGGTTATTTGACAGTGTGATTTGAGAGCTATGAATCAGTGATGATGGGTGATTTGACAGTGTGAGTTGAGAGCTATGGATCATTGAGGATGGGTGATTTGACAATGTGAGTTGAGAGCTATGGATCATTGAGGATGTGTGATTTGATATGTGTGAGTGAGAGCTATGGATCATTGAGGATGAGTGATTTGACAGTGTGAGTTGAGAGTTATGGATCAGTGCAGATGGGCGGTTGGACATGTGAGTTGAGAGCTATGGATCAGTGAGGATGGGTGAATGGACACATTTGAGTTGAGAGGTATGGATCAGTGAGGATGGGTGATTTGACAATGTGAGTTGAGAGCTATGGATCAGTGAGGATGTGTGATTTGACATGTGTGAGTTGAGAGCTATGGATCAGTGAGGATTGGTGATTTGACAGTGTGAGTGAGAGCTATGGATCATTGAGGATGAGTAATTTGAGAGTGTGAGTTGAGAGGTATGGATCAGTGTGGATGGGCGATTGGACACATGTGAGTTGAGAGCTATGGATCAGTGAGGATGGGTGATTGGACACATGTGAGTTGAGAGGTATGGATCAGTGAGGATGGGTGATTTGACAGTGTGAGTTGAGAGATATGGATCAGTGATGATGGGTGATTTGACAGTGAGAGTTGAGAGCTATGGAGCAGTGAGGATGGGTGATTTGACACATGTGAGTTGAGAGCAATGGATCAGTGATGATGGGTGATTCGACAGTGTGAGTTGAGAGCTATGGATCAGTTGTGGTGGGTGATTTGACAGGTGTGTGTTGAAAGCTATGGATCAGTGATGATGGGTGATTTGACAGTGTGATTTGAGAGTTATGGATCAGTGATGATGGGTGATTTGACAGTGTGAGTTGAGAGCTATGGATCAGTGAGGATTGGTGATTTGACAGTGTGAGTGAGAGCTATGGATCATTGAGGATGAGTAATTTGAGAGTGTGAGTTGAGAGGTATGGATCAGTGTGGATGGGCGATTGGACACATGTGAGTTGAGAGCTATGGATCAGTGAGGATGGGTGATTGGACACATGTGAGTTGAGAGGTATGGATCAGTGAGGATGGGTGATTTGACAGTGTGAGTTGAGAGATATGGATCAGTGATGATGGGTGATTTGACAGTGAGAGTTGAGAGCTATGGAGCAGTGAGGATGGGTGATTTGACACATGTGAGTTGAGAGCAATGGATCAGTGATGATGGGTGATTCGACAGTGTGAGTTGAGAGCTATGGATCAGTTGTGGTGGGTGATTGGACAGGTGTGTGTTGAAAGCTATGGATCAGTGAGGATGGGTGATTTGACAGTGTGATTTGAGAGTTATGGATCAGTGATGATGGGTGATTTGACAGTGTGAGTTGAGAGCTATGGATCAGTGAGGATGGGTGATTTGACAGTGTGAGTTGAGAACTATGGATCATTGAGGATGGGTGATTTGACAGTGAGATTTGAGAGCTATGGATCAGTGATTATAGGAGATTTGACAGTGTGATTTGAGAGCTATGGCTCAGTGGTGAGGGGTGCAGACATGGCAACATTCTGACTCGCCTGGGTGGGACCTTCAGTCCGATAAATCGGGAGTTGCACATTTTCCCATAGAGATGCATTGGGGCTAGAAGTATTTTAGACGGGAGAACATGAAAAATAGCAATATTTTTTCACGAAAAGTCGGGAGTCTCCCACCTAAATCGGGAGGATTGCCATGTATGATGGGTGATTGGACACGTGTGAGTAGAGAGCTATGGATCAGTGAGGATGGGTGATTTGACAGTGTGATTTGAGAGTTATGGATCAGTGATGATGGGGGATTTGACAGTGTGATTTGAGAGATATGGATCAGTGATGATGGGTGATTTGACAGTGTGAGCTGAGAGCTATGGATCAGTGAGGATGGGTGATTTGACACATGTGAGTAGAGAGCTATGGATCAGTGAGGATGGGTGATTTGACAGTGTGAGTTGAGAGCTATGGATCAGTGAGGTTGGGTGATTTGATAGTGTGAGTTGAGAGCTATGGATCAGTGAGTATGGATGATTGGACAGTGTGAGTTTAGAGGTATGGATCAGTGATGAAGGGTGATTTGACAGTGTGAGTTGATATCCATGGATCATTGAGGATGGGTGATTTGACAATGTGAGTTGAGAGCTATGGATCATTGAGGATGTGTGATTTGACATGTGTGAGTTGAGAGCTATGGATCAGTGAGGATGGGTGATTTGACAGTGTGAGTGAGAGCTATGGATCATTGAGGATGAGCAATTTGAGAGTGTGAGTTGAGAGGTATAGATCAGTGTGGATGGGCGATTGGACACATGTGAGTTGAGAGCTATGGATCAGTGAGGATGGGTGATTGTGAGGATGGGTGATTTGACAGTGTGAGTTGAGAGATATGGATCAGTGATGATGGGTGATTTGACAGTGAGAGTTGAGAGCTATGGAGCAGTGAGGATGGGTGATTTGACACATGTGAGTTGAGAGCAATGGATCAGTGATGATGGGTGATTGGACAGGTGTGAGTTGAGGGCTATGGATCAGTGATGATGGGTGATTCGACAGTGTGAGTTGAGAGCTATGGATCAGTTGTGGTGGGTGATTTGACAGGTGTGAGTTGAGAGCTATGGATCAGTGAGGGTGGGTGATTTGACAGTGTGAGTTGAGAGCTATGGATCAGTTATGATGGGTGATTTGACAGGTGTGAGTTGATAGCTATGGATCAGTGAGGATGGGTGATTTGACAGGTGTGTGTTGAGAGGTATGGATCAGTGAGGATTGGTGATTTGACAGTGTGAGTTGAGAGGTATGGATCAGTGTGGATGGGTGATTGGACACGTGTGAGTAGAGAGCTATGGATCAGTGAGGATGGGTTATTTGACAGTGTGATTTGAGAGCTATGAATCAGTGATGATGGGTGATTTGACAGTGTGAGTTGAGAGCTATGGATAATTGAGGATGGGTGATTTGACAATGTGAGTTGAGAGCTATGGATCATTGAGGATGTGTGATTTGATATGTGTGAGTTGAGAGCTATGGATCAGTGAGGATTGGTGATTTGACAGTGTGAGTGAGAGCTATGGATCATTGAGGATGAGTGATTTGACAGTGTGAGTTGAGAGTTATGGATCAGTGCGGATGGGCGGTTGGACATGTGAGTTGAGAGCTATGGATCAGTGAGGATGGGTGAATGGACACATTTGAGTTGAGAGGTATGGATCAGTGAGGATGGGTGATTTGACAATGTGAGTTGAGAGCTATGGATCAGTGATGATGGGTAATTGGACATTGTGAGTTGAGAGCTATGGATCAGTGAGGATGTGTGATTTGACATGTGTGAGTTGAGAGCTATGGATCAGTGAGGATTGGTGATTTGACAGTGTGAGTGAGAGCTATGGATCATTGAGGATGAGTAATTTGAGAGTGTGAGTTGAGAGGTATGGATCAGTGTGGATGGGCGATTGGACACATGTGAGTTGAGAGCTATGGATCAGTGAGGATGGGTGATTGGACACATGTGAGTTGAGAGGTATGGATCAGTGAGGATGGGTGATTTGACAGTGTGAGTTGAGAGATATGGATCAGTGATGATGGGTGATTTGACAGTGAGAGTTGAGAGCTATGGAGCAGTGAGGATGGGTGATTTGACACATGTGAGTTGAGAGCAATGGATCAGTGATGATGGGTGATTCGACAGTGTGAGTTAAGAGCTATGGATCAGTGAGGATGGGTGATTTGACAGTGTGAGTTGAGAGCTATGGATCAGTGAAGATGGGTGATTTGACAGTGTGAGTTGAGAGCTATGGATCAGTGAGGATGGATGATTTTACAGTGTGAATTTAGAGCTATGGATCATTGAGGATGGGTGATTTGACAGTGTGAGTTGAGAGCTATGAATCAGTGAGGAGGGGTGATTTGACAGTGAGATTTGAGAGCTATGGATCAGTGATGATGGCAGATTTGACATTGTGATTTCAGACCTATGGTTCAGTAGTGATGGGTGCAGACATGCCAACATTCTGACTCACCTGGGTGGGAGCTTCAGTCCGATAAATCGGGAGTTGCACATTTTCCCATAGAGATGCATTGCGGAAAGAAGTATTTTAGGCGGGAGAACGTGAAAAATAGAAATATTATTTCACGAAAAGTCGGGAGTCTTCCGCCTAAATCGGGAGGGTTGGCATGTATGATGGGTGATTGGACACGTTTGAGTGGAGAGCTGTGGATCAGTGAGGATGGGGTGATTTGACAGTATGAGTTGAGTGCTATGGATCAGTGAGGATGGGTGATTTGACAGTGTGAGTTGAGAGCTATGGATCAGTGAGGATGGGTGATTTGACAGTGTGAGTTGAGAGCTATGGATCAGTGAGGATGGGTGATTTGACAGTGTGAGTTGAGAGCTATGGATCAGTGAGGATGCGTGATTTGACAGTGTGAGTTGAGAGCTATGGATCATTGAGGATGGGTGATTTGACATGTGTGAGTTGAGAGCTATGGATCAGTGAGGATGGGTGATTTAACAGTGAGATTTGTGAGCTATTGATCAGTGATGATGGGAGATTTGATAGTGTGAGTTGATAGCTATGGATCAGTGATGATGGGTGATTGGACAGTGTGAGTTGAGAGCTATGGATCAGTGAGGATGGGTGATTTGACAGTGTGAGTTGAGAGCTATGGATCAGTGAGGATGGGTGATTTGACAGTGTGAGTTGACAGCTATGGATCAGTGATGATGGGTGATTGGACAGTGTGAGTTGGGAGCTATGGATCAGTGATGATGGATGATTTGACAGTATGAGTTGAGAGCTATGCATCAGTGAGGATGGGTGATTTGACAGTGTGAGTTGAGAGCTATGGATAAGTGAGGATGGGTGATTTGACAGTGTGAGTTGAGAGCTATGGATCAGTGAGGATGGTTGATTTGACAGTGTTATTTGAGAGCTATGGATCAGTGAGGATGGGTGATTTGACAGTGTGAGTTGAGAGCTATGGATCATTGAGGATGGGTGATTTGACTTTTGTGAGTTGAGAGCTATGAATCAGTGATGATGGGTGATTTGACAGTGGGATTTGAGAGCTATGGATCAGTGAGGATGGGTAATTTGACAGTGTGAGTTGAGAGCTATGGATCATTGAGGATGGGTGATTTGACAGTGTGAGTTGAGAGCTATGAATCAGTGAGGAAGGGTGATTTGACAGTGAGTTTTGAGAGCTATGGATCAGTGATGATGGGAGATTTGACATTGTTATTTGAGACCTATGGCTCAGTAGTGATGGGTGCAGACATGCCAACATTCTGACTCACCTGGGTGGGAGCTTCAGTCCGATATATCGGGAGTTGCACATTTTCCCATAGAGATGCATTGGGGAAAGAAGTATTTTAGGCGGGAGAACGTGAAAAATAGAAATATTATTTCACGAAAAGTCGGGAGTCTCCCACCTAAATCGGGAGGGTTGGCATGTATGATGGGTGATTGGACACGTATGAGTAGAGAGCTATGGATCAGTGAGGATGGGTGATTTGACAGTATGAGTTGAGAGCTATGGATCAGTGAGGATGGGTGATTTGACAGTGTGGCCCTCATTACAAGTCAAGCGTTAAGGGTTTATCGGCGCCGTCTGCGCCTTTAACCCTTAATGCCTGATTAAGAGGTCCCGGGTTTTAACGCCTGCTTTTTGCAGGCGTTAAAACCCATGCCGCAAAGTGACTTTGGTGCTAAGTACGGTGCCGCAATTTGCGACACCGTACTTAGCGCCTTTCCCCATTTCCATTATGCCCTATGGGGCAAAAATGGGAATGGGGAAGGGCAAATGGTGAATGGGGAATTACCGCCCCACTCACCTTGGAATGGGGCGGTAATTCCGCCATCCACCATGCCGGAGTCCAGCATGGACCACGGTGCTAATAGCACCATGGTCCACCGCCTGACTCGTAATGAGGGCCTGTGAGTTGAGAGCTATGGATCAGTGAGGATGGGTGATTTGACAGTGTGAGTTGAGAGCTATGGATCAGTGAGGATGGGTGATTTGACAGTGTGAGTTGAGAGCTATGGATCAGTGAGGATTGGTGATTTGACAGTGTGAGTTGAGAGCTATGGATCAGTGAGAATGGGTGATTTGACAGTGTGAGTTGAGAGCTATGGATCAGTGAGGATTGCTGATTTGACAGTGTGAGTTGAGAGCCATGGATTATTGAGGATGGGTGATTTGACATGTGTGAGTTGAGAGCTATGAATCAGTGAGGATGGGTGATTGGACAGTGTGAGTTGAGAGCTATGGATCAGTGATGATGGGTGATTTGACAGTGTGAGTTGAGAGCTATGGATCATTGAGGATGGGTGATTTGACAATGTGAGTTGAGAGCTATGGATCATTGAGGATGTGTGATTTGATATGTGTGAGTTGAGAGCTATGGATCAGTGAGGATTGGTGATTTGACAGTGTGAGTGAGAGCTATGGATCATTGAGGATGAGTGATTTGACAGTGTGAGTTGAGAGTTATGGATCAGTGTGGATGGGCGATTGGACACATGTGAGTTGAGAGCTATGGATCAGTGAGGATGGGTGATTGGACATATGTGAGTTGAGAGGTATGGATCAGTGAGGATGGGTGATTTGACAGTGTGAGTTGAGAGATATGGATCAGTGAGAATGGGTGATTTGACAGTGTGAGTTAAGAGCTATGGATCAGTGAGGATTGGTGATTTGACAGTGTGAGTTGAGAGCCATGGATTATTGAGGATGGGTGATTTGACATGTGTGAGTTGAGAGCTATGAATCAGTGAGGATGGGTGATTGGACAGTGTGAGTTGAGAGCTATGGATCAGTGATGATGGGTGATTTGACAGTGTGAGTTGAGAGCTATGGATCATTGAGGATGGGTGATTTGACAATGTGAGTTGAGAGCTATGGATCATTGAGGATGTGTGATTTGATATGTGTGAGTTGAGAGCTATGGATCAGTGAGGATTGGTGATTTGACAGTGTGAGTGAGAGCTATGGATCATTGAGGATGAGTGATTTCACAGTGTGAGTTGAGAGTTACGGGTCAGTGTGGATGGGCGATTGGACACATGTGAGTTGAGAGCTATGGATCAGTGAGGATGGGTGATTGGACATATGTGAGTTGAGAGGTATGGATCAGTGAGGATGGGTGATTTGACAGTGTGAGTTGAGAGATATGGATCAGTGATGATGGGTGATTTGACAGTGTAAATTGAGAGCCATGGATCATTGAAGATGGGTGATTTGACATGTGTGAGTTGAGAGCTTTGGATCAGTGAGGATGGGTGATTTGTCTATGTGAGTGGGAGCTATGGCTCATTGAGGATGGGTGATTTGACAGTGTGAGTTGAGAGGTATGGATCAGTGTGGATGGGAGATTGGAAACATGTGAGTTGAGAGCTATGGATCAGTGAGGATGGGTGATTGGACACATGTGAGTTGAGAGGTATGGATCAGTGAGGATGGGTGATTTGACAGTGTGTGTTGAGAGCTATGGATCAGTGAAGATGGGTGATTGAACACGTGTGAATAGAGAGCTATGGATCAGTGAGGATGGGTGATTTGACACGTGTGAGTAGAGAGCTATGGATCAGTGAGGATGGGTGATTTGACTGTGAGTTGAGAGCTATGGATCAGTGAGGATGGGTAATTTGACAGTGTGAGTTGAGAGCCATGGATCAGTGAGGAGGGGTGATTTGACAGTGTGAGTTGAGAGCTATGGATCAGTGATGATGGGTGATTGGACAGTGTGAGTTGAGAGCTATGGATCAGTGATGATGGGTGATTTGACAGTATGAGTTGAGAGCTATGGATCAGAGAGAATGGGTGATTTGACAGAGTGGGTTGAGAGCTATGGATCAGTGAGGATGGGTGATTTGACAGTGTGAGTTGAGAGCTATGGATCAGTGAGGATGGGTGATTTGACAGTGTGAGTTGAGAGGTATGGATCAGTGAGGATGGGTGATTTGACAGTGTGAGTTGAGAGCTATGGATCATTGAGGATGGGTGATTTGACATGTGTGAGTTGAGAGCTATGAATCAGTGAGGATGGGTGATTTGACAGTGAGATTTGAGAGCTATTGATCAGTGATGATGGGAGATTTGATAGTGTGAGTTGATAGCTATGGATCAGTGATGATGGGTGATTGGACAGTGTGAGTTGAGAGCTATGGATCAGTGAGGATGGGTGATTTGACAGTGTGAGTTGAGAGCTATGGATCATTGAGGATGGGTGATTTGACATGTGTGAGTTGAGAGCTATGAATCAGTGAGGATGGGTGATTTGACAGTGAGATTTGAGAGCTATTGATCAGTGATGATGGGAGATTTGATAGTGTGAGTTGATAGCTATGGATCAGTGATGATGGGTGATTGGACAGTGTGAGTTGAGAGCTATGGATCAGTGAGGATGGGTGATTTGACAGTGTGAGTTGAGAGCTATGGATCAATGAGGATGGGTGATTTGACAGTGTGAGTTGAGAACTATGTATCATGAGAGCTATGGATCAGCGATGGTTGGTGATTGGACAGTATGAGTTGAGAGGTATGGATCAGTGAGGATGGGAGATTTGATAGTGTGAGTTGATAGCTATGGATCAGTGATGATGGGTGATTGGACAGTGTGAGTTGAAAGCTATGGATCAGTGAGGATGGGTGATTTGACAGTGTGAGTTGAGAGCTATGGATCAATGAGGATGGGTGATTTGACAGTGTGAGTTGAGAACTATGTATCATGAGAGCTATGGATCAGCGATGGTTGGTGATTGGACAGTATGAGTTGAGAGGTATGGATCAGTGAGGATGGGTGATTTGACAGTGTGATTTGAGAGCTATGGATCAGTGATGATGGGTGATTGGACAGTGTGAGTTGAGAGCTATGGATCAGTGATGATGGGTGATTGGACAGGTGTGAGTTGAGAACTATGGATCAGTGATGATGGGTAATTGTTCAGTGTGAGTTGAGAGCTAAGGATCAGTGATGATGGGTGATTTGACAGTGTGATTGGAGAGTTATGGATCAGTGATCATAGGGGGTTTGACAGTGTGATTTGAGAGATATGGATCAGTGATGATGGGTGATTTGACAGTGTGAGCTGAGAGCTATGGATCAGTGATGATGGGTGATTTGACACGTGTGAGTTGAGAGCTATGGATCAGTGAGGATGGTTGATTTGACTGTGAGTTGAGAGCTATCGATCAGTGAGGATGGGTGATTTGACAGTGTGGGTTGAGAGCCATGGATCAGTGAGGAGGGGTGATTTGACAGTGAGATTTGAGAGCTATGGATCAGTGATGATGGGAGATTTGATAGTGTGAGTTGAGAGCTATGGATCAGTGATGATGGGTGATTGGACAGTGTGAGTTGAGAGCTATGGATCAGTGAGGATGGGCGATCTGACAGTGTGAGTTGAGGGCTATGGATCAGTGAGGATGGGTGATTTGACAGTGTGAGTTTAGATCTATGGATCAGTGATGATGGGTGATTGGACAGTGTGAGTTGAGAGCTATGGATCAGTGATGCTGGGTGATTTGACAGTGTGATTTGAGAGATATGGATCAGTGATAATGGGGTTTTGACAGTGTGATTTGAGAGATGTGGATCAGTGATGATGGGTGATTTGACAGTGTGAGTTGAGAACTATGGATCAGTGAGGATGGGTGATTTGACAGTGAGTTGTGAGCTATGGATCAGTGAAGATGGGTGATTGGACAGTGTGAGTTGAGAGCTATGGATCAGTGATGATGGGTGATTTGCCAGTGTGATTTGAGGGATATGGATCAGTGATGATGGGTGATTGGACAGTGAGTTGAGAGCTATGGATCAGTGGTGATGGGTGATGGGACAGGTGTGAGTTGAGAGCTATGGATCAGTGATGATAGGTGATTTGACAGTGTGAGTAGAGAGCTATGGATCAGTGAGGATGGGTGATTTGACAGTGTGAGTTGAGAGCTTTGGATCAGTGAGGATGGGTGATTTAACAGTGTGAGTTGAGAGCTATGGATCAATGAGGATGCGTGATTTGACAGTGTGAGTTGAGTGCTATGGATCAGTGAGGAGGGGTGATTTGACAGTGAGATTTGAGAGCTATGGATCAGTGATGAATGGAGATTTGATAGTGTGAGTTGATAGCTATGGATCAGTGATGATGGGTTATCGGACAGTGTGAGTTGAGATCTATAGATCAGTGAGGATGTGTGATTTTACAGTTTGAGTTGAGAGCTATGGATCATGAGAGCTATGGATCAGTGATGATGGGTGATTGGACAGTGTGAGTTGAGAGGTATGGATCAGTGAGGGTGGGTGATTCGACAGTGTGAGTTGAGATCTATAGATCAGTGAGGATGTGTGATTTTACAGTTTGAGTTGAGAGCTATGGATCATGAGAGCTATGGATCAGTGATGATGGGTGATTGGACAGTGTGAGTTGAGAGGTATGGATCAGTGAGGATGGGTGATTGGACAGTGTGATTTGAGAGATATGGATCAGTGATGATGGGGATTTGACAGTGTGATTTGAGAGATGTGGATCAGCCTACGGGTCGAGCTGTAACGCTCTGATACCTGGCTTAATTCAAATGCTATTGCTTTGGTCCTGGGGTCGTGATGGTCATGTTTGCAGTAAAAAAACGTGACCATCACCTCCCAAGGACAAACCATTTGCATTTCAATTAAGCCAGGAATAAAGATCCATTAAAAACAATTACATTTAAAAAATGGAGCGGGCCAAATGGCGTGACCTCATCACCGCCTTGTCGGCAAGTCTCCCGTGAAAGACCATCAAAGAGTTGACCACCCTAGGATCAGTGATGATGGGTGATTGGACAGTGTGAGTTGAGAGCTATGGATCAGTGATGATGGGTGATTTGACAGTGTGAGGTGAGAGCTATGGATCACTGCGCCCATACAGGTCCCTCTCAACAGCTTTCTCCTGCCCATTTCCCTGAGCTTTTTCTAGAGAATCTTTTCGCCTAAGGTTCCCACGAGTGAGTTTCAAAGCAATTGTGCAAATCCCGTTCATAACAGTATCAGCAGCCAGACATGCTTTCAGGTCAGAAGGAAAAAATAAGCTGAATGCCCCTTCAAAGCAAGCCCAAAACAAGCTGACTCCCAATCAAATAAGCTGAAAAAACCAGCACACCTCTAAAACACTGTGGATAGGTCTTAGAAGTTGAAAAATAACTGTAATGCAAATAATACATACAGAGAGCACAAACATATGTTAACAAAAAGCATTTATTAAAATTGTTATTTTCTAACAATTGGTGTCTATTTTAATTTCTTGTATGTGTGCAACTTATAAAAGCACATCATTGGCTTTTTGGATCCTTGGCTGCTCTGGTCCTTGATTTGTCGCTCACCTCTGGTCCTTGGCTCCATTGATGGTACCTGCCAAGTAGCCCCATGTCCTTCATGACACTGAGTCCAGTTTTTTCCTGTTAAATGCTAGGACTGGTTTTGTACTTCTTCCCATTATAATTATAGGCCTACAAGGACCAGTATGCAAAGTGAAAATCCAGGATTGGCTCATGACAACACGCGTGACATAGCCCCCACGCCCCTGCCATCTGCCTTCTTTTCTTTCTGGTATTTGGCGTAATAAGAAAAAGAATAGCCATTTACGAAGTGTCGACTTGTTCTCCCAAAGTGAACTAGCCAGGTGCTATGGCAGTACTGGTGAATGGACTCAGTCTTCCGGTTCACGCTAGAGTTGGCCTGTCAATGTACTGTGCAAGAAGGAAAATGTAAACCCATAGGAAAAAAAATATATGAACAAAAGCACAAGTGGGAAGACAAGTATGATACCCGACCAGTAGCGCCCAAAAGACCTTCTCATGGGAACTTTTTGAGCTCTCTTTAATCAAGCCTTAACATCAAACTTTGCACTGGACAATGACTTAATTTGAGCTGTAAATTCTACTGGTGTAATAAAAATGTCTTAACCTGGTCTGCCTTTAGCCTATCAAGTTATAAGCACTGTGTGAGCCCTTCAGTGAAGTCCTGTCAACAGTTTTGGCCATTTAAAAACATATCGGACATTTGCCAGGCACTGCCATTAGATGCCCAGGTAATTGCACCTGCTACTGTTCATAACATTAAAGGCAGAAGGGCCTACCAAGGGCCTTTCCCATGCCTACACAAAACCCCAAACTATTGGCATTGCCAATGCTTGTTTGCATCATGACTAAACACCCTGTGTTTACCTCTTGGCTAGGTAATGTGTCTTCAAAGGGTCTTTAATAAGGAAAGAGCGCATCAATGCAAAATGCCCCCACACAGCCTCCAATGGGAGCATTGAGAGTCCTTGCAGGTCATTCAGGGGCTGCGCGTGGCTTTGCATTAGATGCCAATCAGCCCGTGCCGCACAGCGTGTGCCTAGCTGCTTATGGGAGGACGGCAGGGACCGGCAACACGCACACAATTAAGGAACAACGCGGACAAAACCTGCGGCAAGCCACCTGCACATATTATACGCGACTTTGGGCAAAAACAAGCCTGTCTAAAAGAAGTCTTCAACTGGATGAATGCCAAATACCTGAAAATCAACCCAGGAAAAACCGAAATCATGATCATATCCAAAGACCAAGAGAAGGAAACCGCCATCCCGTGGCCAACGGAAATGGGATCTACACCATCACCATCTAAGGTAGTAAAAAATCTGGGAGTCCTGATGGACAACACCCTAACCTTAGAACCGCAAATAAACGCAACAGTCAAGAAATGCTTCTTCCTCCTCCACACGGCAAGAAAAATACTACCTTTCCTCTCCTTCACACACAAAACACTCACCATCGTCGGCCTCATCATGTCAAGTATCGACTATGCAAACAGCCTCTACCTCGGTATACCGGAATACCTACTGAAGAAGCTACAACGGATCCAAAACACTGCAGCCAGACTACTCCTCAAACTATCCAGAAGAGACCACATCACCCCGGCCCTAAAAACACTACACTGGCTCCCAGTAAAACAGCGTATCATGTTCAAAACAATGTGCATAACGCACAGGGCAATCAGAGGACAAGGAGCAGAATTCCTACAAAAAAAAATAACAATCTACAAGCCAACGAGACCGCTCAGGTCAACCAACGAAATCCAACTGGAACAAAAACCTTACATCAAGAAGAAACTCGGAGGCACCGCTTTCTACCACTTAGC